>NW_015971790.1:0-681516 GCF_000732125.1 Scedosporium apiospermum | reverse complement strand
GGACTCGAACCCAGAACCTTTGCCAACTTCCTGGCGATTAGAACCGGAAAGCAACGCGCTACCATTGCGCCACTCGACCCTGAATTGGATGTCTTGGTCCTTAGCGGGGTATAAGCAGCCAACACCAGTATCCACCTAGGCTCGGCTGCACGTGATTGATGGATCTCCGAAGTTGCATGCCGGATTACGACATGCGGCGTAGATACAGATATTTACCGCGGTAGGCGGTATAATGCATCAATGGATGATTAGCAATTAGTTCATTCGCTTGCCGCGCACGCAATCGGAGTCGCTGTGTCCATTAATTCCCAGACGGCTTCGGCCAGCACACCGACATTGGACTAGACCCTATCACTGCCGGGACTCTCTACCGCACCCAGTGTCCAGTAATTTACATACACCACCACACTTGATAATATTCTTATTTCCCTTCTTGATTCTATTTACATCTCACTCTATATAATTCACTCACCCAACCGTACATCTCCAAGGGTCTCACTCCAGACTCATCTCTCGGCCGACCCCGCTCCCGTTCACGGCCTGGTCTCTGCAACCCAGGAGGGGTACCGGTTCCAACAAGGAAGGAAAAAAAAAAATGACCGAAGTCGCTGTCGCAGATCCCGAGCACACTGCTCTCCAGACGGCAAAGGATCTCTTTGCCGGCGCTGTTGGAGGCGTAGCTCAAGTCCTCATCGGTAGGCACTTCCCCTTTTATACATAGAATATATTTGATATATATTTGATGTATCCACACAGATACGCTTCACGAGCAACGACTAAACTGACTCATCCAGGCCAACCCTTTGACATCGTCAAGGTCCGTCTCCAGACCTCCAACCAGTACCCCTCAGCCTTCTCAGCAGCCACCTCAATCTGGAAGAACGAGGGCGCCCTCGCCTTCTACAAGGGAACTCTCACGCCCCTCCTCGGCATCGGCGCCTGCGTGTCCATCCAATTCGGCGCCTTCCACCAGGCCCGTCGATGGCTTGAGCAGCGCAACGCCGCAGCCGGCTCCCCCTCCGCCCTCTCTTACTCGCAGTACTTCGCCGCGGGTGCCTTCGCCGGCGTCGCTAACTCTGTGCTCTCGGGACCCATTGAGCATGTGCGTATTAGGCTGCAGACGCAGCCACATGGCGCCGCGCGCCTGTACTCGGGCCCTCTCGACTGCGTGAAGAAGCTCGGTGCTCATGAGGGTGCGTTGAGGGGTATCTACCGCGGGGAGGCCGTGACGATCTGGCGCGAGGCCTTCGCCTACGGTTTCTGGTTCCTCACCTTCGAGTACCTCATGAACGCCGACGCTCGACGCAACGCCATCGACAGGAAAGACGTCCCCAGTTACCGCGTTGCGTTCTACGGCGGTCTTGCCGGCGAGGTCCTCTGGTTGGGTAGCTACCCCTTCGACGTGATCAAGAGCAAGATGCAGACGGATGGTTTCGGCGAAGCGAGGAAGTATAGTACTATGAGGGATTGCTTTGCGAAGACGTGGAGGGCGGAGGGGGTGAGGGGGTTTTGGAAGGGGATTGGGCCGACGCTGTTGAGGGCTATGCCTGTGAGTGCGGGGACTTTTGCTGTTGTTGAGATGACGATGAGGGCGATCAACTAGAGGATGAGGGAAATATATACTTTTTCTTCGGCTTTTCTTTTTCATTTTTTTCTTAGAGGTTTGGTTGTTCACTGGGAAATTTCAACATTTCAAGCGGTTTTAGAGTCATGATTGTCGAACATTGGAGAGTGAGGAAGTGCAGATGGGTCAACTTGATACTGCAACCGGAGTTTAGCATGTCTTGTACATATCTATGAATAATACCCGGATACCTTCTATGCAATGAAATCTGGCTATGGTTTTATCTATCCAACTCTTCAGCTCACACCTCGGATATCTAGATATCCATAGAAGCGCAGCTTTACTCAATATTCTCTACCCGCCTTTGCAAGATATGCCGAGCATTCGCCGGCGTCAAAATCTCAATATCAAGCTCCTCCAACACCTTCTTAGCCTCGGTATTATCCGTAAACACCCTATCGCTCGCCTCCTTCAAGCTCAATCCTGCTCCTTCCTCAGCCACTACGACAGGAAGTCGGAGCAGCTTGGCGCCCTCCAGAACAGTTCCGAGCGATGCCGAACTTCCGGGGATGGCCTTCTCGACTAGGACACAGATGGCTTCGAGGTCGCGGGTAAACTGCGCGGCGCCGAGGGCGGTAAAGTTCTGTCTCGTGACGATGTCTGACCAGAGGGCGTCTTGGAGCTTTTCGAGGGCGTGGCGCCAGACGCGGCGGAGGGGGGCTGTACCTAAGGCCCGGACGAGGAAGTTTAGATTACGTTTGAGAATCTAAAAGCTCCGTTAGTATAAAAAGAGCAGGATGGAAAGGAACCTAGAGAAGGGGGATCCCTACCTGTAGCGGCTCGTCTAGTTGGGCCGTGATGGCAAGCTGGCTAGGATCTACAGAGCGACCATTAGCACATAAGACCATTATAAAGAGAAAGACTGGTGACTAGCTTGATGAAGAAACTCACCGATTGTAAGATCCTCGGACGCCGGCGTCCAGTGTGTCCGGCTGAGGTACGGGCGGAAAGCCTTATTGTGCGACTCAACTAGTGCCGCCTCGAGGAAGTCTCGCGCAGTCTTACGCCTTAACGCGTACGCAGCAATGGTCTCGTCGAATAAGCCTCCATCGTCGGTGTTGGAGCCCATAGAGGTTGACGTCCTGTCTTTCGCCTCTTGATAGCTAATCTCTCCCGAGAATACGCGCTGCTCCTCCGAGCCCTTGGATCTGGACTGTAGCTGGTCCCAGAGGCTGACGAAGAACTGGACAAATAGTTAGTATCAGATGAGATTAGAAGCGTCACAAAGGCGCTACAAACCTCTTCATTACTCCAATCTGTGAGGGTCGCGACAATGTGGTCGGAACTACCAAACACCTTGCATAGCGTCTCAAACTGGCCGGTGCCCTCAAGAGCTGCCAACTGGTCCTTGGTGACACCGTGAAGCGTCCTGCCCACTGCAGAATTGATCGCTCCGTAAGCCTCGAGTGAGCCCCGTAGACGATCATGGTACTCGTCCAAAACATCTAATTGAATACCAATCAAGAACCGCAGCTTATGTTTGAACTTGGGCGCTCGTCGGTACTGTGCTGTTACTGATCTTAGTAGGTCGGTAACTCGCGTGGCACCGTATGTTGGCTTCGTCTTGCCGAGACCTCCGTAGTTATAGTCGATGTTCCTCGCGTCCGGCGAGTCCATGATGGCGCGGAACCTCTCGAGGGCAAATTGCTTCTCTGCTTGGAACCAGGGCTCAAACCACTCGTCCAGTATTTCGGAAGTAAGGCCACCCCAGCCGTGAGGTTCGCCGCCGTCGTAATTGAAGGTGGACCGTATCGTGTCGTCAAAATCCATCACCTGGCCCATCAAGCTGCTCAGGAAAGTTGGACTGCGGACAGCTTCTTGCATCGTCGCCTTCACCTTCTCTCGCATGACCGGCAGCATAGATGTGATAAAGGCGCAAACGGGGTCGACGTAGACCATACGGTCCGCAGCCGGCGTGTCACGGAACTTAGCTGCGAGAGAGGGTCCGAGGTTGTCCCTAAAGAAATCCTCCCATTTGTGGAGGAGCGCGAAGAGCCAAGGGAAGCAGTGAGTGTTGATGCTTTGAGGATTGCTTGTGGGTTTGTCGCTAAGGAAGTGGAAGCGGAACTCGGAGATGAAGATGCGGCACATGACGTCGAACGGTAAAAGCGAAATAACAGAGTCCGTGTAAAGCAACTCCGGAAGCTGCAGATCCAAGAGCTTGTCGAAGCAGATTAACCACTCCTCATCCATCTCGGCATGAGCAGGGTCGATCCTATTCGGCCACCCGCGAGCCTGCAGGACAGCATCCATTTCCTTCGACATAGTCTTCTTCATCTCGTCCCAAAGCATGTCGGTAACGACCGTAACGTGGGTGACCAGGTGCACCGCCGCATAGTCGGCAGGTTCCTGGAGCTCCCGGAGTCGGATGGCGAGCTTCCTCAGCTTCGTGTACGGCTCGAGAGCAGCCTTGGGGCTTTCAGGCAAGTGGGACCGAGCCTCGGCGCGTAGATGGTCGACATCCTGGAGAAGCTCGAGGTATTTCTGGGCAATCTTCACGGCTCGGAGTTTCTTCATGGGGACCTGCAAGCGTGTGATGGCTTCGCTCGGGGCGTCAGAGGCCGTGGCAATTTTTAGACGCGCGTCGATGCTGTGTTGGAGGTCTTGAAACTCTTGGATCTGCGAGGAGAGCGAGTCCTGGCGCTCGCTGGCCGTGCGTTTGGCATCTTCGAGTTCTTTCGTGGCGTTGTCGAGCTGGGATTGTAGTTGGCTCTGCTGGAGCTCTACCTTGGCAAGAAGCTCATCGAGGGTGTCGAGGTCGGTTGTGGACTGGAGCTTGTCGTCGAGGTAATCCTCAACCCGGAGGTCCAGGGGCCCATCGTGGACGTGCTGGAAGGAGTCGAGTGCGTTGGACATCTCGAATTAGTGGCACGGTCGCCCGTGGTTTCTGTAAATCGGGGAGAGGGTCTTCTCGATTTAACATCAATGCTTCATTCAACACGTCACTCAAGAGGTACAAAGGACTGTACTTTGGGGGGGGGGGGGGAAATCGGATTGAAGAAATGGCAAGGTTAAGGAATATACTCGATAAAGAAGAGGATCGCCTATTCGCATAATAGCATCGTCAATGGAATGATCAATGGTGCGGCATTTTACCCCGCAAAACGCGACTGCCGTTGACCGAGCTCACCCCAACTAGTTTGAGCTTAAGCTCTTCCCCAGCCAAAATCGCGCTTTACCCATTTCTTTTCAAGCTCAACTTGGCCGATTGTTCAATTGAACGCTCAATTGAAATTAGCGGTAGAGACTGCCACCAAACCATCATGGCCATCGCCGCCACTTTGCTCCATTGGCCCTTCTCACAGTACGCCGGAATCCGCTGTCTTGGCGTAAGACTCACAGAGATGAGGGTGTGAGACAATATCGCTGATCACTGGATCAGGCCCTTGTGTCTCTGTTCCCTGTGATGGCTGCATCACATGCGCTCCTATTCGATTTAGGTGATATGGCTGGATCACGTCTTGGGTTCAGGACGTGTGTGTACCAAATCTCGTCCGCCAATTCGTCTGTTGGGATGACATTCCAGAAACCGGCTACTGTGGCGGAGCGCCGGGCTGTGGTCAGTAGTGAGAGGAATTGAGTTCAGTGTTCCTTGGACAATAAACTCTCGGAATGGCCGCACGCCTTGTTCTCCGATGGCTGCCTGTCATCCATTGATAGTGAAAAGGCGCAAGGTTTGTGCTTCTTTTCTGGGACAATGGTGTTCATCGTGTCTCGCCCAGTCGGGAAGGGTCAAATGCAACAGACTTGAAGGTATTATTATTATCCTCAACATTTAATTTGGTTGTTTATCTACCTCTATTAATACCCCTCTCCATTCTTATCCATCTTCTATTGATCTCTCTGGACATACAACGGTGGGAGTTAACCAACAAGCTGCAGACGCAAGCATGGACACCCAGAGCCCCATATTCATCGGCTCCCAGGTAGGTGGGAGCACCGTCGTGAACTACGCCTACACCGACCAGCCCTGGAAGCTACTCGCCTGGGACGTCTACAATTTTTTCCGCTATCTCCCAGCTTTCCCGTGGGTGGTCGCGCCTCTCCGACCATATGATTCGGGTCATTTGAGCGAGCTTTCGCCGACGCCTCGGAACATCTGGTGCCTCTTCATCCACAGTATCTTGTTTGTCCTCCAGGCCGGCTTCATTCTCTCCCTACCACTCGCTCTATTCCTGCCTGTATGGATTTCGATAGTCGCGATCAGCACCTTCTTCGCTGTGAACGGTGCCATTTGCTCTCTCCTGAACGGGAAGGGAGATATAACGTATACATCGGATGAAAAATATGCGCCGGCTCTGCCTGAGCATGCCCATGAGCAGTGGATATTCGTCAACGGTGTATCGGTCGGGTGAGTTAACGGTGTCATCGTGCTGCGGACCTTGGATCTAGCTTATGGCTAACGAGTTAATTAGGGAACACTGGCTCAAGAATAACCTCAATCGGCTGGCGCTCACCTTCAAGCGTCCTGTCCTGGGAATCCATAATAGGACTTGGGGTATCCTATTCGACGTAGTCGAATGTCTCGTTCAACGTAATTTGGGATACGCCACGTACGACACTCGGGTGTGTTATCGGGTCGTGAAAGAGAAGTTGTACGATCCTAAGCTGTCCAAGGTCGTCCTCATCCTCCACTCGCAGGGAGGCATCGAAGGCGGTATGGTGGTGGACTGGATCCTCCAAGAGTTACCTCAGGACCTTCTTTCCAAGCTCGAGATATACACGTTTGGGAATGCAGCCAACCACTTTAATAACCCCCACCGGCACCTTGTTTCCCAGCAGCTTGCGAAGCTAGACCCGGACTCTGCTGTCGAAACGATGACGACCACCATCACGCAATCTTCCCCAGTCAGCAGCCCGACAGGAGAGGATTTCTCAAGTAGCCCACAACCTCAGAGCAAGCGCAACTCAATGACATCGATCCAGACCCAGTCGGCAGCTCATGACCGCGCCATTGCCCATATCGAGCATTATGCTCATGTAACCGACTTTGTGGCGCTATGGGGTATCTTGCACTTCGCAACGTCTTCTTTGGCATCGGCCACTGTCCCGAGATTCATAGGGCGTCTGTTTATTCGGTCGTCGAAACGTGGCGGGCACCAGCTTTGCCAACATTACCTTGATGGAATGTTTCCACTCGAGAAGGACTCGAAAACGGGGGAGTTTGTCGGTGCGGCTGAGTCGAGCGAATTTATGGACAGCATCGTGCAGTTGGGGCTGGAGGGCGACGCATCGAAGAATGCAAGAGAGGCATTTTCGATCAGCTGGCTCGGAGACGACGGGTTCGGCAGCGGCAGTGTTCTCGATGAAGTCGATGTTCACGATGATACTAGAATGAAACTGCAGGATGGCAAGGTGGTCAGAGTAAAGGATCTCAGTCGGCTGTGGCTTTACAGGAATGGGCAATGTCCGGAAGACTTTCCGCCGCTCCTGATTGCGGAACCCGAGGACCTGGCAGACGGGCAAGAAGAAAAGTAGGAACGTCCGAGTCGAGACAACAGTGTTTTTCACTTCGTGCCGAAATTTTCCGCTATCGCCCATCAGTTGCCGGTCGATCGACGGAAGGAACAGTCCTGCGCCCTCGATAGGATGGTTTGTTGCAATCTTCTTTCTCACTATAATGAAACAGCAGTCATGGTTTCCAATCAATCTGAGGAGCTCACCTCTTTTTCACAAGACAAAGGAATCCGTGTATATTGTCAGAGGGTTGAAAACACAAGCCCCCAGTGGGAAAAGGATAAGTAAAAGTGATCGAGAGAGACCGCCCTCACACACCTCTCTATTCTTCGCGTCTGTCCTCTATCATGGATTCTTCTAATTATAGAAATACATGATGTGCCTTTTTTGTTTAACAATGCAAGGGTAGGTCACCTTGACCCGTCTAAAGAAATCCATACTCCAAGTGGTGGCAGTGTTATGTTGAGGTTGATATATCCTCGCGCGGATGCTATGTTCAATTCCCCCATCCACAGGAGACTTTTTTGTTTTCGGCGCAATTAAGCGTTTAAGTCTGAGGTGAAGCTTGTTAGCCGGAGCTCTCGGTGGTACCCACAACCTCGGTAACAAATTCTTCCCCGGAACCCGGAGCGGGAAAACACTTACGAACTTGGCCATGAGGGCAACCATGAGATCGAAAAGACCAATGGCCTCGACGAAGGCGAAACCGAGAATGGCGTACGAGAAGAGCTGGCCACGGAGAGCAGGGTTGCGGGCAACACCGCTGATGAGGGAGGCGAAGACGAGACCGATACCGATACCGGCACCAGTCAGACCAATGGCGGCAGAGCCCATACCGAGGTTCCTGGAGACCTCAACCATGGCCTGGGCGATCTCAGAGGAGTAGGCGCGGCGGGCACCGGCGTTGGCGAAGGCCTGGCGGGCGGCGACGTTGATCTGCTGGCGCTTGGCAGCCTGGAAGGGGCTGTTGAGGCCTGTTATGGTGTTGCAGAAAATATCGCGCGTGAGCAAAAAAATTTCTCGTCCAAGCTCTTCCGGAACTCAATTCGCTTCGATTCCGTTCGAAAACCCCCAATTGGAGGCCAATTGATGGCCAATGGCTGATCTATCGAGCTGGAGAAGGTCAGGGAGAAGTTTGCTTACCAGAGATGGTGCGCTTCGAGGCGGCGGAAGCGAGCTGGGTGCGGGCAACGGGCCTGGCGACCTTGGTCGAGGCAGAGGCCATGAGCCTAGAGGCGAAGCGGGCGGAAGACATCTTGAAGGAGATTTGGGGTTGATGGGATAATCTACAAGAGAGAAAGGATGATACAAGCTCGCAACACACACGCACACACAAGAGTGGATTAAGGAGTGGTGGGAAAGGGTAAAGAAGATGACAGGAAGAAGGAAGTGATAAAGGGAGAAAAGAAGAGGAGAGGAAAGAGGAAAGAGACGCAAGGTCAACCAAGACGTCTTGGAAGTGTGGAGCGCATGGAATGGGGAAAATTTTTTCCCTTGCCGGCGGTTCCCTCTCCCCTACGGCGGTGCCTCAGGAATCTATTCACGGTATTTTCGAAGATTTGGAGAAGTTCTTCAAACGCTGCTCAACTGGGACAGGATAACTCTCGGCGTCTCAATTTCACTCATTTCACTCAATTTCAACAGGTACATGTTTGGCCTGGAGAGGATCCCAGAGGCAAGCGGGTCCACCGACAAGCTTCCAAAGCCGGTGATAGGAGGACAAGGCCCCCCCGAGAGTCGTCGGGCCATCTCGGACGAAGGTTGAGAGGTGCACTAAGCATGCTGTTGAGCCTCATCAGGAACAGGTGCCAAGATAAAGTGAGGACAAGAAGCAAGGGGGGTGTGTAGGGGTAGTGGGCGTGTGTGTTGGGAAAAAGTTTGTGACCCCCACTCAGCCATGGGACGGATTGAGTTCCCTCGGCCACAGTAACGGGCGAAAGGGGGTGCGGTTATTGGTACACGACTCGCCCCCTTACGAAGTACGAAGCTGTTAGCTCCGCGAGAGTGTTCGTGAACACCACTCCGAGCTTGAGCAAGTGAGCTCGACGAGGACAAACGGAGGCTTCCAGCTTCTCTTTTGTTTTTCAGCAGACAGGGGAAAGGGGATATGTACGAGGTATACAAGCATGGCGTTTGCTGCACTGCATGGGAAACAAACCGAACCAAGTCGATGGTCCTGCGTGAACGACAGAGCTTTACTGAAATAATTCCTGATTGGGACAGTTGAGTGCAAGGGTTCGCAATCAGAGACAGCGGTTCAACCGAAGTACCTCTCCGCGTGTTGCTCGGCAAGACGGTACCTAGGCCCGCCGGTTCTTGCGACGATACCCGAGAAATTTTTTCCTTCCCTTTTTGCTCTTCTCCCTTTCGTTTGTCTGTCCATTTTTCCTTAAAACAAATTTCATTTTATTTATGTATCGATTTATGCTCGATTTTCCCTCTCCCATCATTGTGCCTCTTTTCATTCCAATTTTAACTTTGGGTTCTCTTTTTCAGTTTCTCGACGCTGAGTCAACTGCGAGCAGAAATCTCGAGTTCGAGCCAATGAAGGATTAGAGTGTCTTTGCAAGCTTGAGTTTATCATGTCGTGCTGGATATGTACTGTTGTGCTGTTCTGCTGTGTGTGGCAGCAGCAGATGAGAAGCGAAACAAGCGAGACAAAGTACCTCGGTACTTCGAATCCTACACTGCAGCCGTGAAGTCATCTAGGCAGTTGCTACCTTGTGCCCTCCCAAGCGGGCGGTATCGCAGGCCTCGCTTCGTGTTGTGCGAGGTACAAGGTACTTCCGCACTTGCCTATGCTACCGAATTTTTCTTTTCACTTCTTTTTTTCTTTTTTTACTTTCCCTGGTCGACAGGGGTGTGTCCAGTGGGTGTGGATCTCAGATGAGGCTCGGCGGCAGGCCGGATGAAGGCAGGACCTAGTCCGTAACTGGGTTTCCCAGCCAGCATTATGACGGCAGAGACACGGCCCTTGGCTTGCTGGGAATTGATTGCTCGCCGAGAAATGACTAGTGGGTCAGATAGCGGCGCCATCCTTTTCGCTTCCCTTGATCTCAGTGGAAGGCGAGAAAGGCGCCAGAAGGAAAAAAATTTTCCTGTCATTTTTTACGAAGCACTCAACTGCTTCGTACACACCACCCCTGGCCCCGTCTCCGATATTTCTCTTCCCCCCTTGCTTCTCGTCAGTGGCTGGAGTGCCAGTAAAAGTTTGACTTGTGCCTGGGTAGGGACACTCCTTCGTTCCGATATGGCCCGAGGCGAGGCTTTGCTTTCATCTTACTACTACACTACTGTCTGCTCAGTGCTCACCACGCATTTGATACTTGCCCACTACTATTGCAGGCGGTCTGACATGTGCGACAGAGACTCGAGCACAGTTTCTCTCCTATTTCACCCTTGTTTGCTTCATCTTTGGTGTTTTCTCATCCAAGATGGAATGGATAATTCTTTTCAATGTAATGCATAAAACTAGCCAGTCACTGCGACAAGCATAACATAGTTGCTTCGATCACAGGAACTCCAGTGGGTTTTATTCATGACAGGCCGCAAGCGCGGTTGCTGTTCAGAGCTAGTTTACGATAATAACGCGGGGAGATTAAAGCGAGGCAGAGTTTTACCTCCTAAGTTTACCTTCCTTCTTCTGACACAAGCGACTCCGTACTAGTGCACGGAAAAATAGTGAGAGGGTACATCGCCGATCAGTAGTTGGGCGTGGTGCTCACATGAAGTATCAATTGATCGTAGTTTGCACTAAGAACACCTGGAAAGGGAAAGGTGGTGAGCCAGCGCACAGCAGTCCGGCACCCCACGTGCAACCGGGCGGGCCGGCTTCTGGTCAAGAGAGGAAGAGGATTGGCACGAACATCTCAGACCAGCCCACTTAATCACTGCTTTGGTGTATCATCCACGAAGTACTATGGTATTAGTGTACGGCGAGAGTTCCACTTCGGCTTGGCTGGTTGGATATTTACACCCCCGGTCGCTTTTTCGCGTTGGATGACCTGTTGGGCTGCTGTTATGAGGTGCTACGGAGCTACGGATGAGATCATGATAGCCGGGGGCCCCGGCCGATTGCTGAGAGGCATCGAGAGGAAAAACCTAGAGTCCTTGATTTCGAGGACCAGCATTCAAAGAGGACGAGTATCGCGGTCGAAGGCAGAGGCGGCTCGCGATAACAAGAGCCAAAAGGCCCATGATGAGCAACGGCAACATCGAAGGCGATGGTGTGACTGCGGCTGGGAAGGGATCGAAATCGCCTCGAATACAAGTAATGATTAGCTATGGAGTAACCGACACGGTACAGCTGCTCCGGTCGGGGCTACGCTTTGAGAGACACAACCTCATGTAACTTCGTAGTGCGAAGGAGCGTACCGGGAATACGGTGCGCAGCTTCTACCGAACTTGGCCGTCCTGGAGAAGATATTGGCAATGCCGCGAAGTCCGCAATGCGAGATTATCTTCGAGGTAATTATGAGAGATTTTACGTCCGGCCGGCCCCGTCTCTATCCAAGGAACTCGGTTATAGGGTTCTTCAGGGACGAAGCAGGTTCATTGCAATTGCCGGATGTCAGGCTACAATAGACAGCCTTCGTGGCGTATAAGCCTTATGCTTCTGGAGGACAGGCCTGGGGAGCATTCCCGGTCAGGCATCGAGAGATCTCTGGGGTATCGATGGGCTTCGCTTCTCCATCTTCACCGTAATCCCTTCCCCAGACAAAGCTCTGAGACCTAGTTTCTGCTTGCTCAATCTTTCCGCTGGTGGCACTGGGTGATCCAGCGACAAGACTAACCAACCTTGGCCCGAGGTCCCTCGCTCCGTTTTCCAATCCGAAGCTCAAGATCACCGTCTACTAATTCTCTCGATCCGTTATCCTCACTGAACCAAGAAGAAATGAAGGAGGCCCCATTACGTACAAAACCGGCGGTGGGGCGGCCTATCGCCAGTGGGGCTCGGCGGGGGTGCGTAGATGATGAGCCCATAGTTCAGCCAAGCACAATAGCAAGAACTCTTTGCTCGGAGGATGGGCGGAGTTTCGAAGGGGGGAGCGGGTCTGACTTTTGCTCTGTCTTGCTCTTCTCTTGTGCTAGTTTCAGTTGGATCTCGAATGATCGGAGGTGATAGCCCCCTGGTTCAACCACCCCCCCTTTCACTGTCCTTATCCTCCCCCAGACCAAGAGTGGTGTGTGCGTGTCCCACTGGAGGAAGGTGACTGGGCCAAAATGGGAACAAGAGAGGAGTGAGTGGGAGGACCTAAGAACAAGGTGTGAGGATAGAAAGACAAAATTGTCTGATGATTGGGAGGTTTAAACGGGTGTGTGAGGAAAGGCGAAGGGGGAAAAAGGGGAGTCATGAGAGGGCGTATACGGGGGAAGAACCACCTGCCAGGGCCGCAAAAGCCCAGCAGAGATTGAGAGCCCGGCCGGGTGAGATTAGGAAATATGTGGAGGTGATGGGAGGAAAAAAACTGGGCTTGTTTTTTGGGCAGTTTTTTCAAGGAAAATCTGGGGTCGATGTGGGTTCTCTGACCGGGAGATGGGTACTAATAGACCGCTGGGTCCCCAGATCCGAGGGTGCCCTTTTTTTCCTGGGTTTTTTTGCGAGGCTATCTCGGGATCCGGGAAACTGGGGATATGGAGTCCTCGGCCTGGATGAGACGCCCCTTTCCTGCCGACTCATATTTCCGGATGTCCTCGTGGACCGGACCACTTGAACATATCGAAGATGGTTGATGGCCTTCTGTTCCGGTTGCAGGAGGGTGATAAGGACAGTCCTACATCGATCTGACGGAGTGCTCAGCTCGTTGCAACGTTTCGATTCTCTTCGAACATCATCTCCTCTACATCTCACTGGAAGCCGTGTGAAGGAAGACAGGTCCTCGGTCCTCTTCGATGCTCCCTGCGTACGACGAGTGTCAAGCGGTCGGTCATACTGTCGGAAACGAAGTCGTTGGAACCGTGATCTCATCGTGAAGATGGTCAGCAGCACTACGTCTGATGTCAACCCGAAACCGTGTCCTTGGATCCTGCGGTGCGGTCTGCGGCCGGAGGCTCTGTTACGAGAGGCTGGATGAATCTGACGTTCAGCTCATGAGCTTATCTGTCCCAAGCTGTCGGATATGGTGCTGACACGAGTTTACGCGCTTCTCTCTTCTATGTTCTGGTATGGGGAGAGAGACTGTGCTACGTGTCTATTTTACAGTCTTACTACCATGGATGGCAGCGGATATCTGAGATGGCGGCTGAAGACTAACAGACAGGTATCACCACAATCACGATAACTTCACTCGTTGAAGACGACTCCTCGTCAGGATACGATGCAATCGAGTGGCTTCGATCCTAGCCACAATACACCCGCCTCGCTCTCTCAGTCAGACACAATTTAGGTTAACGAGCGAAGAACGATCCCGGGTTCGTTGCAAAAAAAAAAGAGCGCACATTCAATGTGCCCCTCGATCAGGAAATCAGGCCATCGTCGATGATGCTGACGAGATCATACCGTGACATTGGGAACAAATCACTGCCTTATCATCCATTCCTCAGCCCAGGCAATACAGGAACCAGGGCGTTCAATCAAAGACTGATGTTGTTGTGGACAAAATATGCACGGCGGGAGAACATTACACGTGGGACGCGGGAATGCCGAGGTATCGGTTACCAACCGGCGGCTGATCTGACAGCTGAAGCTCAGCAGAACTTTTTTTCTACATCAATTCATGCATCGAGGGTCAACAAAACTCGGAGAGGAGGATATACGCTTCCCGACGGCAGAATATTCAATACCAATGGTCAAGAAGGGGTGAAGATGACACTGGGCAATCGAAACATGGACGGTCAGCCGAAGACGCGGTCCTCGAGCAATTGAAACGTCGAGACTCGAACCTCACAGAGTGTAAGCCGTGACGAGGAATGATAATTGGCAGGTTTTGCTGTCGCTGTCTTTGAAAGGAAGAAGGGAAACAAACGAGCTAAAGCTCAAACTTAACTTGACCAATTGAACCCCTGCGTTGCCCGAAACCCAGCTCAATTTTTTTTCTTTTTTCTTTTTTCTTCATGCTTTCCTTCCTTTTCTACTGTGCTCATATTACCACATCGGTTTCAATATGGCAATGCAAATCGTGAGATTGTGGCTGGTTTCCAACTTCTGAGTTGAAAAATGTCGAAGGCAGCCACAAGTCGCTCTGCCACCAACCACGAGAAACCTGAGTCGCGTGCCAAGAGTCGAGTCTCCTAAGCCATGAGATTCACGACTCGATCACCACGGCGTTCCAAGGACGAAGAGACCACATAATTCTTCCGATGACGGAACCTTTTGCCTCGTGAGCAGGCTCTCTCGTCTTTCTCTTATGAATATTATTCTCAGCTGAGCCACTGGATGCGACTTTAGCCTCGGGAGTGGCGGCACCCGAGCCTGCACCGCCTCATCAGCCTCACCGTAGCTGGCGGCGCTTGAGACTTACATAGACCGGCTCCCGACACGAGGGTCCGCAATCGCGGCTAGGACTTGGCCCTATCGCTTAGAGTCATTCTCCTCTCGATTCCAAAGGGTCCTGATAGATCGTTTGGTCCTGCCTGAGCTGCCTGAGGCTCAGGGTCAGTCCAATAATCGTCCATAGGTTGAAGATTTCCCGTCTTTCAATCTCCCCTGCTGCGTGTGTCTTTCTCCCCTGCTTTTTAGGCAGGCAGTGCCCTCCCCGCGCCTAATTCCCCATCGTCTCATCTTGACACATCCCACACATCATAATCCCCTTCCCCTCCCCCCTTGTCCCCAATATAGCCCCTTCGGCTTAGTCTATGGAGTGGAGGCATGTTGTCTCTCCGCATTGGAATCGTGACTCCCGGATGAGGCAAGAGCTGAGGCTCAGCTGGACCTTGAGGCGGCCAATGAGCGCCCTGGAACACCCGGTGTTGCACGGCTTCCCGGCAAGCACCCCTTGTGACTGTCGAGGATGCTTGCGCCCACTTTTAACCCTATAGGGCTAGGGAAAGAGTCGTTGGGGAGGTGTGATTTGGAGAAACGTTACTCGAGGAGGGAGAAAAATAAGGTAAGAAAGCAAGCCAGCCGTTCCAATATTCCTGCAAGGGGAAAGAATGCTTAGGCCCCGAGAGGCTTGGGAGGGGATAGTATTGCGAGATGAGGTCTGAATGGGGGAATATGCGAAGGGTCCTAGATCTCACCACTGAGGGTTTAGATGGCGGGAAGGGCTGGTTTAGTCTGATGCTGCCCGGTCCTGGATGGCTAGATTGTTCAAGGGTCTTTAGTATATAATAGAGATGAGAGATCCAACTCCTTGCATCCTTCTTCGACATTTTGAGCAAGAGCAAGGCTTTATTCATTTTCTTTTTTTTTTTTTTTCCTTTTGATCATTAGATTTTAGTTTCTTCCCTGTTAGCTGTAAACCACTCCATTGGGCCACACGTCGGAAAAGGCACAGTCGAACGCGGCGTCGGAGATACTACTAAACTGTTGTCGCTGGTTTCCTTTTTCTTTATTTCCGTGACACAATGTCCTCCACTCCGATGCCGAGCACCCCCATCATTGTCTGCGGGAGCTCCGATCCCGCTCTAAGACGCCGATCCTCGCCCCCATCAACAACATCCTCCTCCTCAGGCAACAGTCCCAACCAGCTCCGCTCCGAGCTCTCAACCTCCGCCCCCGATGAACCCACCCACACGCACACCCCCGAAGCCGTCCGGCTCGCCCGCCTCTGTCGCAAATCCCTATCCCGCCTCGCAGCCACGATGCCGAACTTCAACCCCTCGCGACCGTACACTGCCGTTGAGATCCTCAACATGCCGTTCCATTTACCTTCGGCGCGGGCGGACGAGGAACTCCTCGTGCTTCCGAGGCGCAAGTCGAAGAGGATGTTGTTGGCGGCTGCGGTGGCGGAGTTGATGTTTCCCTCGAGGGCAGGGTCGCTTTCCCCGTTGATTCGGTATGATGCAGATAGGGTGAAGTTGAGGGGGTGGGTTATGGTGCAGAGGGAGTTTGATTTGTTGGTTGGTGGTGGTTTGAGGAGGTTTGGTGCGAATGGGGGCGCGGCGCCGTGTTTTTGGGTTCCGGGTTGGGCGGGGAGAATAGCGGAGCAGGGGGAGTGGGATGGTGAGGAGATGGGGGTTTCGTTGAAGGGGGTTAGGGTGAAGAAGAGTGCGTTTGGTAGGAGGACAGCACGGGAGGAGGACCTGCGAGCCTTGATGAAGCATCTTGAGAGAGGGGGCACGTATGCTTTGTCGACTGGATCGGAGGGGGTCGAGCTCAACGGCGGAAACGGTGAAGTCTATTACCGGACAAAGGGAGCAGAGTTCAGACGGGGGATTTTGCTCGGGGACGGAAGACTGGACCTTTGCGGGACGGGACTGGCACCAGAGCTGGTCCTGGACGTTCTGCGGAGTCTGCGCGCAAACGAGTTTGTCAGGCATATCCTTCTCGGAGACAATAATATCGGAGAAGTCGGGTGCGAAGCGATTGCGAGATTCTTGAAGAATGTGCCTGATCGCATCGAGACGTGGCACTTGACGGGGAACGATATCGATTCCGCAGGCTTCGAGGCACTTGTCGATTCGTTAATCACTTCTAGGACCGTCACAAGCGTGTGGCTCAAGGGAAACCCGTTAGGTCCAGAAGCCGTACCGGATTTGGTCCGCCTCATCACCAAGACTCGAAAGCTGCGGATCCTCGACCTTGATCAGACTCAACTTGGCGACGCCGGCGTTGCAGCTCTCCTCGGCGCGTTGACGCAACACCTCGAACGCCAGGACGTCGGCCCCCTCCCACTCGAGGTCCTGTATCTGAGCGGCAACGGAATATCCGACAAGGCAGCCGCATCCATCGCCAGGTTCCTGTCCCTCCAATCTCGACCCGGACCCCCTCACCGTCTCCATTCCATCTACCTCTCCTACAACCCGCTAGGCAACACCGGCGTCAAGAATCTAGCCACAGGAATCCGCTGCGCCCCTTCCCTCCGACGCGTCGCCCTCCAATCCGTCGGCCTCGGCACCAGTGGCGTCGTGCCCCTCTGCAACGCCCTCTCCGGCCATCCGAACCTCCGCGCCCTCGATCTTAGCCAGGGGGCGTGCACTGTCTCCCTCGGACAAGCTTTCAACTACATCGACGACGACGCCGTGCCGGCCCTCTGTTCGCTCCTTGTGCCTTTCGACTCGAATGTTCGCGGTCCCGCAATGTTGGAGTACCTCTCGCTGGGCCACTGCGGCCTGACAGACGGCGCGTTGCAGAGAATCTATGAGTTTGTCCGACGTCATCATACGCTTTGTTTCTTCTGGGCCTCGTCGGTGCTTGATTGCCGAGAAAGCGATAAGCCGGCTAGGCAGTTCGTTCCTGCGCAGGGACCGAGTGCTACGGAGTTTGTTACGGGGGCTGCTTTGAGGAGGGATGTAAGTGATGTGGAGAGGGCGGCGTGGAGGAGGATGGAGTTGAATGTTAAGGCGAGGTATGGAGAGGGGATGTCTTATGAGAGGTTCCGGAGGGGGGAGAAGAGGTGGGTTGTTCTGGATCAGGGGGTGAGGGTTGTAGATTCAGTGTATGAGGAGAGGGATCTCGAGGAGTTTAGGAAGGGGTTAATGGAATTTATTGAGGATGGGGAAGACGAAGGAGAGGAACCAGGTGACGGAGACGACAGTGAAGAGGAAGAGGAGGATGAGGAGGAGTAG
This sequence comes from Scedosporium apiospermum, assembly GCF_000732125.1. Taxonomy (NCBI): domain Eukaryota; kingdom Fungi; phylum Ascomycota; class Sordariomycetes; order Microascales; family Microascaceae; genus Scedosporium; species Scedosporium apiospermum. The sequence continues at coordinate 663,767 of NW_015971790.1, read as the reverse complement.
GTGGCACAACCTCCGGTGTTGTGTTGGACCTCATCGTTACACCTTCATTGTTCTCGGGCTGTTTTATCGCTGATCGCTGGTACCGATTATGTTCGTTTTTTTTTTTTTTTTCTTCTTTTTTCTCTTTTCATCTTTTGCTTTTCGAGGATTGGAGTTATCGCACAGGCAAGCGATCTTCTTAAAAAATAGAATTATATACCACAGACTTTTTAAAACAAGAATTGCCTATTCTCCTATGTCGGCGAGCAGCGCCTTTCCGGTGTAGTGTAATGGACGGTAGTTGTCGAAACTCTCGGCGGCAGTCTCTCTACGCGTGTAAAACTCGAGCACCGATATCCATCCATAATGAGCATCGCAGTGTTTTCGCCTGAAGCGTCAGAGCTGAGTAGGCCTAGAGGGTCTCGTACCGCTATGTAATACCTCGATCCAATCTTTAATGGGGCCGCTTGTCCTCCGCGAGACCGACGTCAGTAGAAGTAAGGTGTCACCCGCGCCACTCTTGTGCCGTCCTTCTCTCTGGGGTCGGGAGCGAAGGGGACCCCGCAAAATGAGGCAGCAAATCTGGAGGAATTGAGTGAAGCTATGACAGCAAACGAGAAAACTTACACTGGGAGCAGTCCTCTACAGCGAGGAGTTCACCGCACCGAGTTATATCATCGGCGGATCCATATCCATAGACTTCTTGCTCGGGTGGCGGCCCTTGTTCAGGATAACTGGAGCATATCTGATATTGGTTCTGTTCTGCGGGCCGTCCTTTCGAGATACCCGCCGTACACGGCCCAAACACCTGAACGTTGAGAGTTTACCTTTGTCGACGAGTTTGGCAGGCCGCAGATAGCCAGAGTTTCTCTCGAAGTGGTTCTGACTACTCTAACAAGAAGACCTTCTGCCCCTGCCGGACACTTGAGACGCCAAGGCGGATTCCATCCTCATCGAACATCCACCACCTGGCCCCTAATTAGATGTGCAATCTAGATGTGCACTCTATTCTCGCCCAGTTGAGCAGTCCGACGAATATCATATAAATCGGTTGGCAACTCACATCGTCGTCATCGTGTCCTGGTGTCGAAAGCATAGTCTACACAATATTGGTCTCGTTTTGGGCCCGGGGCTTGTTGGCGTACTTTGAGTGACGCTCTGAGAATGATGCCAGAGCTGTTCTGTGTGCCTTCGTCTTAGACAGATGAGCAAGTATTCATACTGCGTCGTGCGGGCCCTACTTGGGGACTTGTGCACTATCTTGGCTGTGCGAGAGACATATCAATCAATATAGAATTCCAATTGCTGCCTCAGGTTAAAGCCACCCGGTACCTCAGCTCTGATCTGCACTCGAGGCAGGTGCGGTCAATCAGTTTCGAAGATCAAGATCGATTGATGCAGGTGCAAGCCACACTGAAGTCCACACCGAAACCTCACCGAGAATGACGTAATCGTCGTACAATTGTACCTCTGTACCTCTCTGTATTCGCTGAATGACAATGAATCATTGAGTCTCCATTGATGGAGATTCAGCACGAGGGAAACAGCAACCCGCTGGACGGGATGTTGTTGGATACGAAATAGTTACAAGGTCGTCGCCGCTGGGTTTTAATCCTGAAAAATTCTGCAAAAAATCCACCATCCAGCTTCTCTACACACAACCAACTCAGACCTGTGCATCTCCATCACATTCCTGTTCCCGTTTCCCCATCTGCATCTCAGCGAAAATCAGACCCACCAGCAAACAGAACACAAGCCCCTCCATCCCAATTGCGCCTAGACACGCCTCACCGCCCTGCCCCATCCGGGCGAAACTTTGCAGACAGCACAGGGGTTTGAAATCTATCAATTGACCACCCTCCATCCCCTTTCAGCTTTCGCGAAATACCCTGCCACTTGATGGCTCCACCCAAACGAGGGCGAAGAAGAAACGGAAAGAACAATGACGATAGCCCAGCGCCGCCCCAGCCCCCATCCCCCATCGTAACGCGTCGATCTACGCGTCACACTCCGAACTCAGCACCTCCCGTCCCACCGTCCACAACAGCCCCTGCTGCGACGTCGACGGCTGCGGAATCGACATCCATCTTGACCTCCGAACATCCCACGTCGAAACCTAAACGCGGACGTCCTCCCGCATCGGCGACGGCGACGGAACCGATGGCCACAACGGTGGCTGCTCCCGTGGCGCCAAAGACTGGCACTTCGGCTTCGAGCTCGTCTGTGCCGATTAGGCATGTGCAGACGACTCTGAAGTGGCCGAACGGCGGCCCCCGCGCTGATGCCACGAATGTGAAGGCCACCAAAGTAGCGAAAGGAAATAAAGCGACCAATGGCTCGCACATGGCGACGAAAGAGAACGTGAAGCCCACTCAAGATGCGGCTCCTTCCATCCCCTCTGCTGCACAGCGCACTACGAAATCCTCGACGGCGACGGCCGAATCGACGAAACACCAACCCCCCAAATCCGCGACTCGAAAACAGACATCCTCCTCCTCGACCTCGAAGGAACCCTCCAAAACTCTCGGAAAATCCGCAACACCCACCGTTGAGCGCAACATCGACAAAGTCGTCCTCGGTAACATTTGCTTCCGCACCTGGTACCCATCCTACTACGGCAAGGACGTCCTCGGCGAGACGGCCTCTGCCGGTCGCCCCGACGCATCCACGGCGGCGGGACCGAGCAAGAGCCACGCGCGACGTGACCGAGACGCTTCTCCCGTGCTCGACCGGTTGTACGTGTGTCCCTGCTGCTTCAAGTACTCCAAGGAGCTCGTAACGTGGTGGGAGCACGTGCGCGTGTGCGAGAGCAAGGGCTTTATTCCTGGACGAAAGATTTACGCGCATCCGAAGATGACGAGGACAGTGCTTGTGCCAGTCGAGACGAATGGCAAGGCGCCTAAGAGGCGTCGGGGAGATGCTGGCCCTGTTTCTGTGCCGCAGACGGTGCAGGATGAGGGAGAGTGGAGTGTCTGGGAGGTAGATGGTGAAAAGGACGTGGTAAGTTGTTGAACTTTACTTCTTCCTTTTTTTTCTTTCTTTTTCTTTATACAAGCTCTCGCTAACTTCTCCCCAAAGCTCTTTTGCCAGAATCTCTCCCTCTTTGCTAAGCTATTCCTCGACAACAAATCCGTCTTCTTCGACGTCACAGGCTTCAACTACTTCCTCCTCGTCTACTCCAAACCCGTCGCCCCCGTCGGTCGTCCCAACGGCCCCGCGACCATGAAACACCACATCTGCGGCTTCTTCTCCAAGGAGAAGCTTTCCTGGGACAACAACAACCTTGCCTGCATCCTTGTCTTCCCGCCCTGGCAACGCAAGGGCCTTGGTTCGCTGCTCATGGGCGTATCGTATGAGATCGCCCGGCACGAGGGGATCCTTGGTGGGCCTGAGAAGCCTATTTCGGAGCTTGGTAGGAAGGGATATCGGCGGTTTTGGTCTGGGGAGATTGCGCGGTGGATTTTGAGCCTTGATACGAGTGGTGGCTCGGCGTCGAGCGCATCTCCTTCTGATAAGAAGCGGAAGGGTGCTGATGATGAGAGCGGCGAGCGAGAGGGTGAAGAGGTGATTATTGATATTGCTGATTGTAGCAAGGCTACGTGGATCACCCCGGAGGACTGTCTAGGTGTCCTTCGTGATATGGGCGTCGTTGAGGATGCTGGTATCGGACCAGGCAAACCTCCCGCTCCCGTGCCTTCCCCCGACGATGCCGCTGCCGTGGAGGAAGAAGAAGATGGTGACGATGTGGACGGACAGGCAGAGAAGAAGGACGGTGAAGCGTCCAAGGATAAGGAGACGGCGTCCAAGGAGGATGGCGACGTCCAACCCGAACCCAAGATGGTGCCGAGGGTGAGGATCACCAAAGATGCCGTGAGGGCCTGGGTGGTGGCGCAGAGGATTAACCTGACGAGGCCTTGCGATCCAAGTGGATTCGTTCCGCACTATCTTGAGGAGTTGAAGGCGCGGAGGGTGAGTGTTGATGCGGAGGAGGTGGCTGTTTGATAAGGGGTGAGGCGAGGGGGCTTTTTTTTTTTTTTTTTTTTTTTTTTTTTTTTGGCGGACTGTGGAGGCTGTCTGTAAGATGGCCTGTCTGCTTTTCTTGTACTTTTAAGTCACGGATACCCTGGTTTTTTGTTACGCTCTTTCTACGAGGAGCTATGGAGGCGTTGAAATGAGTTTCGCATTTGAGGACGCCTAGTGAGGACAATGCTGATTGACGGTTGTTCCATGGCGGGGACCGGGGGAGTTGTTTTAGAGGATTAACATATTCTCGTTATCGAGTCCTATTAAAAAAAAAAAAAGATCTCATTTCTTTGTGAGGTGCCTAGGCTGTTTTAATAGTACTTGGAGAAAGCTAGAATACGTACAGTAGCGAAGTTGATGGCGAGGCTTTAAGCCCCTGACGGATCACAACAAACATCAGGATGGATTATTGGGACTCGAAGAGACGCGTGACGGGGGACAAATGGCGAGTACGAGGCAGCTTCGGATGGACTATCAGGGCTTTTCTTTTCCGGGGGGATTCAGAGGGGAGGCTCCTCTGTCCTATCCTCGAGAGCCTCTTTGACACCCTAGGAAAGGGATACTCCGAGAATGAGTAGCAAGAACAAACCAGGATATCGGAGAAAAACCATGAAGCTTGATTCCAGTCTCGGCGATCTCGGGATACTCCCAAAGTAAAGATACACAGACAAACCTAAGGCCAAGGAAGAAATTGGCATCGACTCAAACCGAGAACGGGACGAATTGCTGTATAAAGATTCAGCAAGAAAGTCTCTCGTCCTTCAAATAGTGACCGGGTCACAACCTAGTCTAACAATATTCGACGTTTAATACAACCTTACAAAAAGTGAAGCACCACACAAACGAGGAGGCTTAGGGCCAAGTAGGTAGTAAGAAAGCCCAATTGTCTTTATCAAGATGTCTGCCAGGTCTACCACTTCCTCAGAGAATGAGCCAGGAAAATGTCGAGATTGACAACGGAAAGACAAATAAAACCAAAAGTACGCCAGGGGGATGAATGGATGGATGGATAGGGAAAGCTAAACACAAAACAAATAAAACCAGTTTGCTGCTGTGGATAGGGGAAAGAAAAAAAGGAAGAAAACGCCCATTACCAGAATTTGTCCCCTCCCGGTTTAAACCTCCCCGTCTGTAGTATAGTAGTAGTAAGTTGTTGTTTCGGTAAGTAAATAGTTCCACGAGAGTTGTTACAAAGGGCAAGAAGGAAAGGGGCGAGGGCACAGGTTTGACAATGAGAAAACGATGGGGATCCTCAACACAAGGAAGAGGAGGCCAAGACCGGAGAGACAGATGAAAGGGATGAGAAACAACAGTTGAAAGAATTAGAAAGAAAGAAACAGAGTAAAGGAAAAGAGAACATGGAGTAGTAAACATGGAGTAGTAAAGATACAAGAGACAATGTTGCTGGTTTTTCTGTGTTTTTGAATTTACATTCCCTCGAAATCGCCTCCGAGGTCATCCTCGTCCAAGTCCCCATCCTGTATCTCGTTGGCCATTTCCCGCTCCCTCTCGCGTGCCTCCTGGGCATTCTTCAGCTCGAGACGATGTTGGTTCATAGGGAATCGCATTGCCTGAAAAGGAATAGAAGTTAGTACAAATGGCGACTTAATGTGTTACATGGTGGGGGAAGAATACAACATACCTTGACACTCTCGTCATGAAGAGATAGACACACCCGGATACGCTCGTGGAAAGCCTCTCCAGGCTCACGCGTGGCATACACATCACCCACCTCCTTACTCTTCATGAAACCCCTCTCGCGATCTAGGGTTGCCTCAATGACGCCATCCCTGATCGCCTTGGCAACGATGTACTCGGCAGACTCCTCGCTTCCGAGGTGTAGGCGGATGCAAATGTCCCGGAGCGAGATGCGCGAGTACGAGAGCGACATCATGCGGATGCCCGTCTTGATGACGTTTTGCCTCAGGCGCAGGATGAGCGTGTACGTTCCATCGCGGCGGAAAGTGTCGGCGTGGTCGGCGATGATGGTCTCGAAGTCCTCGAGGTTGCCCACGCGGACGGCCTGGACGAGGCGGAAGTAGGGCTGGAGCGCAACTTCGAGCGTGGGTTGGCGGAAAGTCGCGCGGTCGGGGATGTCGCCCATCAACAGCTCGACGACGAGAAGGAGCTTAGTCGCGGTCTGCGAGAAGCCCACGGCGCAGGCACTGGAGGGAGCCTTTCGGGTGGCGGCAGTTAGGTGGGTATGAGCTTCACCGTAGCGCAGCTGGATGGCGCGGATGCGGCCAAGGTAGTAGAGGAAGCGCGCGACCTGGTTGTTGGCGGCGTTCTCGGGGAACTGGGTGTGGGAGACGAGCAGATCGGCCTGGGAGATATGCGACGTGAGAAGGTAGTTTCGGAGGAGCAACACAATCACGGTGGCCTGGGTATCGATGTCCTTGCGCAACACGGCGGTCCGTAGCGCGGCGAGCAGCGTAGGACGAAGAGCGACAATAGGCGACTGGGTAGAGGGCGGTAGGGGGTCGAGCTGTTCGCAGAAGAGGTTAAAGTAGAAGTAGACCTTGGCAGACAAGGAATCTAAGGTACGGCGGTTAAGCTTCTGGATCCGGTCCGAGAGGTGCTTGGAGAACTCAGCTCCGCGCTGGTACTGCTTGGAATCGAACAGATAAACCTGGATAAGGATGCCCAGGAAAATATCAATCTCGGGGATGACCTCCTTCAGCTCCTTCTTTGCGCCGTTTTTCGTGGGAGCCTTTGCGTGCTCGTTCTCCAGGTGGTCCACCTCGCCATTAAGAGGTCGACCGAGGGGAAGATCCTGGCGATCGATGGCGTAGAGAAGGGCCTTGGCAGCATTTCCAGACACTACAGTGGCAGGGAAAGTCTCGATTATGACCTTTGCGATGATATCCGGAGTGAGGCGTTTGCGAATCAGAGAGATGGATCGGAGGGCTCGAAGAGAAAACCTGGCATCGAACTGGGCAACGGCGCGTTCCAGCAGGGCAAAGTTGTTCTTGATGTCTGTGTTTGGAAGCAAAGAACAGAGAAGGTTAGGCACGAAGTTTTTGTCCATTGCGTCACCAGTGCGAGATGACGGCAAAAAGCACATGATGATTGAAATATGGAAGTTGTTGCTTTCATCGGAAGGAAAAGGAAAGGAATGGGAATCGAAGGGAAGGGAAAATCTAAGAAATGAAAAAGAAAGAAACTCACCTGTAGCTGTTTGCACGACGGGGTCGACTTTGACCTCGCCCTCGGCATCCTCAGCCTCGTTGGCCATTGCCACATCACCATCGGAATCGGGGGGTGCTGAGGACTTGACGGGTCTTGTCTTGGGGACTACAACAGTCATCTCCTCATCACCGTCCTTGGCGGCTTTCTTTCCTTTGCCCTTGAGATCTTCCTTCATATCGACGTCCTGGTTACTCCTAATACCATTCTCGACGGGCTCGTTCCCGTTGCTATGGGGTGTCTTGCCGGGCATATCGGCTGCTGTGTGGAAGGAACGAGAAAAGAGAAGGAAAAAACAAAGGGGGAGAAGGAGATAGACGGAGATGAAGGCGAATATCGTGAAATTTTCACTCCGTCTGAGGTCTCACGATTCGGGAGAAATGGGAAAGACGCTGCGGGAGATGGAAATGGCCTTCAGGCGTCGCTGGGGGATGCGTGTTTCCTTTGGCTTCGAATGGGCGATGGGTGATGATGATGACCTCGATTTGGGAAGCGCGCTTTCTGCTTTCGAGAGGACGGAGATTTCCGATCGGAAAACCTAGTTCGCTGGAAGGGGGGAATGAGAAGCGGATCGAAATGGAATGGGAGGAAAACAATAATGGATTAGATGTAAAGAGTTTTTACAGGAATGGAGGGCTGAAGGGCAGGCGCCGCGTTCGTTGTGGGAAAGTTGAGCGTGGATGGCGAGGATTGTTGCGTGTGTGGTTGTTCGAGCAGCAGCTTGTCTTGGTCTTTCCTGCTGCTTGTTGCATGGAGAGCAGGAGCAGGAGCCAGCCGGAATCAGAAAGTAGAACAGAACCTGACTTGTGCAGCGCAGCAGGGCGATTGGCGATTGGCACTGGATGTGCTTGACGGACCCGAATCAGATGCAGGTTTTTATGCTGTGTCATAAAGTACTTTATACTTAATTTTACTGAGTATTATGTGGTAATATGTTGTCTTTGATACGAAATAAGCCGTTGAGTATACATCCACCTCAGTCTTTGCGCCCAGCAGCCGCAGCGCTTGGGCACTGTACGCAGAAGCCGATGTTCAGTTGTACACTCCTTGTACCGTAGCATAAAGGACCCAGCTTGATTGAACCTTCGCCAGGCTGTCTGCTGTCGTCACGTACCTGCCTACCTGATTCCAGCTGTGTCAGTACAATGGTACCTGGAGCACCCTCGTCAGGCGATCAGCTCCCAAAAACGGTACCTGATACCTGCAAGATCGGTAGTTCATCCACTAGGCTCTCGAGTATAGGCAACCTCGCCAGCGAGCCCCATGACGTTGCCCTTTGGTGCCTGCTGCCTCAAAGTCTGCCTCACGACTCTCAGTATCAATTGATTTGATCCACGGTCATCTTCTCGGTTCCGTGTTGTTCCCCCCCCACCATGTAGTGTACTTGACTCGGATTATCACCAGACTTGGACTGGTGCACAGTAATACAATCCTCACGTAATTGACTTTGAGTTGAGCGCCATTTCAACGACTTCAAATTGATGTTCCTTAAACGTGGTCTCGTCCAGCGCCGAGCGGCTTAATAATTGAAATTCGATGCTTCCACAGCAGCAGCAGCACACCATTTGATGGCCTTATCAAGCTCCAAATGCCCCTATCACCTCTCGCTATTGATGAACACGTATGGCTTGCGTCGTGCCATGCAAGAAGATCCAATGACGGGAGACGAAGAAAACCCCCAATTCTCGCAGGCTCAGTGCGGTTGGGCAAGAACAGTACAACACTCGCTGTCAACTCTTACGAGGAGCATTAAGACAAAGCGGCTGGTTTTAGAATACATTGATCTCTGCTTCTTGCGCCGCGGCTACTATCTGCTTAGTTGGGGAGCTGGACTTAGCCCAGACATAAAACAAAAGGAGACTGATCCTTCCAGATAAAATTATTATCATCAGGACCCTGATGGCCTCAAGACCCTAGGAGCGAGCCGGCTTTCAATTTCCTCACCTACTCATCTTTACAGTCCGAAGAATGAATTCTATTCTCGCGAAGAACGCTGATCAGCAAGGGAGGAACGAGCACCGTCTAAACATAAGATAGCCGAAAGGCGTAATTTACCAGTCCGCCTTTCTGTCGAATCCTTCTTGTTGTTTCCTCACGAGAAAAGGGGGAAAACGAGGCCGATCTGATTCCTAGATTGATACCTGGCTCCATCGAGCCCACCAAAAGTTCCCGCAAGGCTATATCCGCAAGAATATCACGAGGCCCAAGAAATGATGTAAGGCGGCGATGTCGGAGACAAGAGCGTGAGAGTAGACTTTGGCCATTGCATGCGCTTAAACCGAGAAATTGGTGAGTGTCTACGTCCGATCCTCGATACGGCCGGTTCCCACTCGCATCCGCCTCCGAGACATAGTTGTTCGGAGATATATCGAGCATCATTTGGATTTAGACAACAGGGAGTTGTGAGACTATTCCGTTTTTCTTGACAGAGACGTATAAAAAGTCGTTACAGGGCGCGGTCGCGAAACATAGTCTTTGCCGCATTGCCATGCCAGACAAGAGAAAGGTCTGCCCATGATTGAAATTCCGAATCACGAACCGCTCGGGCATCCGGTCCGTCAAGGCCTTGATCGCCCCACTTTGATCGCGCTTAATAATGCGATCAGCATGGAAACAGTTGGCGCCATGGCGACGCCGTTGGGAGTATTGATTGGAAGAGGCTGCGGGGGAAAAGTATGGCGGCTAGCAGGAGGTCCGTTTAGGAGGTTGAAGTCGTGCTCGTATATAGTCCGGATCCGCGAGCCGGTGTCGTTGCATATCGTGGCATTGATGACAATCGTCTCGTCTCCTCCATACTGGTACGGAATGCGAAATTGCGCTAAGGGCTGTTCACAACCTCCGATTAGCAATGCTCGCTGGAGCGTCCGGGATTTAGCTCGTACGGTATGCATTCGAGAAGCCGCATCAACTGGGCAAGCCACTGACTCGGCCATTTGCAAGTAGCCTGGGGCAGCTGCCTCAATGGTACTCGGCGACGACTGGGATGGATTAGTGGAAAACTGAGTGGGGATAGGGCGTACCATCGACCACACTCACATCGACGTCCTTTTTGGTTTGGCCAGCCTACGGCGCAAATCCCATTTGGGACACATTCATCTAAACACCATTGTGGTTAGCTTTCTGCGGAAAAAACAATTGAAAAGCGCAGGAGTTCGTTAAACAACATACATCCACCCAGCCGACTGCCTTCCGTGCTACATGTTCATGGGTAAGGTCCTCGTGTGATCCCACCTTGACGTTCTCGCCGTCAAAGCAGTACAGAACTTCTACACCAGCTTTAGGAAGTCGTCCACCCGCCTCATAGTACCGGATTATTGCTTCAATGTTCGCTCGCTGTTCGGGATAGTCTGTCGCACATTTTTGTAGAGATTCGATTCTGGAAGACATTCGGCGATCCATTTTGATGGTAGTGCTGGATTCTGGTTACTTAGAGTGCGGTGATGGATCTGATTGCAAGGTTGGCCAAGGAAACGCGTCAAGTGTTGGAATATTTGCAGGGATATGGAAACAAAACTTAGCTCGGACCTGATCGAACAATCCAATACCGTCGGATGTCACGGAATTCCCAAAATACCTTCCTTCGTAAACCCACCAAACCACACACACCCCCTTTTTTTTTTAAGTCACGTGGTTTCAAAACCGCTGTTGGAGTGCCGAAATTTTCCCATCGATTGCTCCACTTTTCATGTCCCCTGCTCAACCAGGGAGAAAAAAACTATTTATTCTAATGAGGCTCAGAAATTTCTAGACATGCTCCATCTCAACAACGACACGGAAAACTTTTCCTTTTCTCTAACCACACTCCAACAGCGGTTTTGAAACCACGTGACTTAAAAAAAAAAGGGGGGGGGGAGGGGGGGGATATTCTCCCATAAACTTTCAAACATAAATATAGCAAAAATTACCACCCGTCGTCCCAACCACATCCGCAAGCTCCCTCAACGTCCACGGCTCGCCCAGCCACCCGAAATCAACCGCATCTGTATCAAGGTACTCTTCGTAGTCGAAACCCGCCTCTCCGGGCCTGTACGGATACGCCGAGACGTACCGCTCGAACAGGGTGGTGGCCCAGTCCATGGGCGCCACACCGTCAGGCTCCGGGCCCGGAGCCTGACGGTGTGGCGCCCATGGACTGGGCCACCACCCTGTTCGAGCGGTACGTCTCGGCGTATCCGTACAGGCCCGGAGAGGCGGGTTTCGACTACGAAGAGTACCTTGATACAGATGCGGTTGATTTCGGGTGGCTGGGCGAGCCGTGGACGTTGAGGGAGCTTGCGGATGTGGTTGGGACGACGGGTGGTAATTTTTGCTATATTTATGTTTGAAAGTTTATGGGAGAATATCCCCCCCCTTTCCCCCCCCCCTCCCCAACCCTCTTTTTTTAGCTAATAGCTATAAAAGTTATACTATAAAGGAATTTAGGAAGTAAGTTAAAGTTTACTTATTTAATATTTTTAATATTAAAAATATTAAATAAGTAAACTTTAACTTACTTCCTAAATTCCTTTATAGTATAACTTTTATAGCTATTAGCTAAAAAAAGAGTGGTCGGGAAGGGATGGGCAAGGGAAGTGCGGGACGGGGAAGGACCCCTGGCCTTAACCCAAGCCACCAAGGTACAGTGCTACACTACACAAAGTACGCTTCTGTGCTCTGCCGGTCAGTTGCCAGCCAAGTATTAAATCAGCTCAGCGATCGTCTCATCCGGAGCATTACCCTGCGACATGACTGATCGACGGACTACGGGGTAGCTCGTGGGTTTCCGGGAACTACTGAGGGAGAAGGAGAGAAGTGGACTTATTCGAATGATTATTACCCGGGGAAATTCCTCGAATTTTATTACCAACAGGGTAGGGCTAGAGGTGTCTGACGCGATTCTCGTTGCTTCGTACGAAGCAACGAGAATCGCGTCAGACACCTCTAGCCCTACCCTGTTGGTAATAAAATTCGAGGAATTTCCCCGGGTAATAATCATTCGAATAAGTCCACTTCTCTCCTTCTCCCTCAGTAGTTCCCGGAAACCCACGAGCTACCCCGTAGTCCGTCGATCAGTCATGTCGCAGGGTAATGCTCCGGATGAGACGATCGCTGAGCTGATTTAATACTTGGCTGGCAACTGACCGGCAGAGCACAGAAGCGTACTTTGTGTAGTGTAGCACTGTACCTTGGTGGCTTGGGTTAAGGCCAGGGGTCCTTCCCCGTCCCGCACTTCCCTTGCCCATCCGTTCCCGCCCACTCTTTCCAACATAAAATGGAAAGCCGCGAAGGGCCACTTCCTTCCTATTTAGTCAAGACAACAATGGCTCCTTCCACAATTATTTAATATCAAGCAACGTGTTGGAACAATGTTTAAGGGTCCAGTGAGAAGGATGTGTTCCATTTTTATTTATCCGAGGTTCTGCCATCATCCACAATTTCAATTATTTTAGCACCGTAACCCATTACAACCTCCATCGTCATTAATTCGATTCCGTCGATTCGGTCATTAATTCAATACAATGTTGTCGCTCTTTTAATTCCTTCGTGGTTCCCGTTTTATTATAGTTCTAAAATCGGTAAAGTACTAATTGCGCAGACACTGTCCTTCTCATTGGGCCCGTGTTTAACACAGCAAAAAGAAATTCCTATGGGAATAGCGAAAAGACCGCGCCCTATTTGGGATGAGGGAGCATCTGATGTCGGCGGCCCAGCTGGCCTGAGCTGCCGAACCTCACACCAAGTTGGGCACCCAGTTTCCCCAGGAAATTCCTTTCCTGGTCAACAACGTTTGTCCCCACATCGAAGGCCAGCTAGGAGTGGCCGGGGCTTCCCGCAACTGTATAATACGGTGAATTTACACAACCGACGTTAACTCTTGGGCACAACACTGGACCCTCAGTCGTCGACAAGGTGGATGAAAAGGTCCCGCAAAATAATCGGCATGATATCAGGTTGCCTGAAAACACGATGCTTGTCTGCTCGTAATAGAGAGATGGATGCCCTTCGTATTTCCGCTTCAAACCCACAATACGCTCCGATCCTCTTAAGCCCAATACCTCCCGCACGTTAAGCACAGATAATTATGCAGGAACACAAAAGCAAAAGAGATCACGAGATTAAAACAATCAAGTACTTAGGACCGTCGAAGAAATCATACATGTAAAACCACCCTGCCATAGACCTAGAACAGGATCGTGTGCCACAAGCCTATTTCGCCCCCATTCCATTGATCCTTTAATGCCGAACGTTTTCCCTAACGTCGCTTCGAAACGCCTTCAAGAAACGTAAAAAAGTAAACCCTTCGTCCGATGCCTCAATGATAAAGAAAAATAAGTTATGAGAAGGAAAAAAAAAGTATCCGTAAAGCACACAGTCCAAGTGGCATTCCTCCCCTCCGCTGAGACTCAAGTAGAGCCATTCGCTGACTCCGATCAAAGCTCTTCGCTAGTCCTCCTTGCTGGGCATAACCTTGGCGGCCTGGACAGCACTCATCTTGGAAATCCAAGCCGCCGCGGGCTGGACCTTGCGGACGGTCCTGAGCTCATCGCTCGAGTAGCCGGGGACTCGGATGTTGTACACGCGCTCCAGGACGAGTTGTAGGTCGCGAATCTCGAGGACCTTGGAGCCGCGCTCCTTGGCGTTTCGGCAGGCCGTGGCGATGACGTTGTCCATGAAGTTATCAGCAAGTTGGAGCATGCTCTGTTTAAAGAAGTTAGAAAGGGACCTCTGCGTGAGTGAATGAAAAGAAAAGGGGTGTGATATGAAACGAAAATTGAATAAGGAAAATAAAATACAATAAGTTGTTGAATTAAAATGAAATAAATGAGAAACAATGCACGTGAAGCGAAATTAACTCAATATTCATTCACTTGGAAGCACATACCTCTTCGACCTCGGGCGCAAGGAGATTCTCCTCCTGACCCTCGGCAGAACCGCCACAAACCTGTCGAACGAGTTCATTCAGCTTCTTCTTGCTAAGAACATGCTCTCCCTCGGACTCGAAGACATAAGCGGGCACCTTGGGAAGAGCCGGCTGGCTGATAGCCCCGCCGGCTGTTCCCGTGCCGCCGGTATATGTGGGGCGGCCGTGACCAGCGCCACCCGAAACGGTGACGGGCTGGACGGGCTGAGTGAGCTTATCGGGGAGTTGTTTCGGAATGGGCATCTTGGCGGGGAATGACGACGCAGCAGCTGTTGTCTGTACGGAGACGGGGTGAGCGTGCGTGTGGACGGCAGAAGCTGGGGAGATGCCGGCGGCAGAGGTGACCGGTGTTCCGTTCGCGGTTGGTTGTCCGACGGTGGGCGTCGTTCCGGGCTGCGCCACGCGCTGGTTGGCGAGGTTGACGGCGGCTGACATGCTTAGGGGGCGCGCGCTGGCCGAGACGGGCGTTCCTGCCTGGGGAGTTTGGACTCTCGCGGTCGGGGTCGAGGCGGAGGGGTGTTGGCCGGTTGCTGCTGCGACTTGAGTGTTGACTGGTGAGGGGTGTACCTGCTCTGTCTTGACAGCCGCTACAGCTTGTTGCTGGGCTGCCAGGGTTGGTTTGGCTGGAGCACTGGGTCGCACCTGCTGTTGAGTGGGAGTCCCGAGTTGAGCAGCCTGGGCCTTTGCAGCCTCAACAGCAGCAGCAGTCACGGGGGTAGGAATGGCTTGTGGAGTCTGTAGGTGTGGGCTGGGTGCAATTTTTTGCACAACAGCTGGAGTTGGAACTGGTGTTTGTGTAGCTGGTTGGACTTGAGGTTGACCCAGGTGTTGTGGTTGTGCTTGAATCTGAGGTGGAGCTTGAGGCTGAACTGGAGGTTGAGTTGGGGTGGGGGCCTGCCCAGAAGCAGCGGCAGCTTGGGCCTTCTTCTCCAAGTTTGCCTTGTTCAAAGCTTCTTGCTGCCTTCTAAGCCCTTCGACGAACTTCCTACCATCATCGTAGGCTCTCTGCTGCTGGTCCTTAACGAGCTGGTAGCTCTTCGCCTCCTCAGCTGAAAGGGGATTTCCTTTCTCATTCCTCTCCTTGATCAGATTATCAATTTGTTGATTCCTAGTGCGTGCGGTTTCCATGGCCATAAGTGCCTTTGCATACTGCGTCCGCAAATTGTTCATGACTTTAGCAACATCTGCTCCCGTAGCCGCCATGTGAGGTGGCACATGGAATGTCATTTGGTTTACATGCTTGAGAATATGCTCGGGGACCTTGACAGGAGGCTTAGCTGTTGGTTGGGGTACCGGAGCGGCTCTAGCAGGGGCAGTCTGAGTCGGTGCCGCAGGAAGGATGGGTTGTTCTCCGGCCTGCGTAGTGGCGGCAGTCGGCGCTGCGGTGGCAATGCCCATCTGGGGAACGGCTACGTTCTAGAGTTGTCATCTGTTAGCCCGTCTGTCCCAACATAAAGTACCCCGCATAGCAGCAGGGCGGGGCTGCTGGCAGCCGCGAAAATATATCCCGTACATGTGGTTGTCCTTGAGCTTTCTGCGCCATCATAGCCTGAGCTTGAGCCTGAGCTTGAGCCTGAGCCTGTGCCTGAGCCTGTGCCTGAGCTTGCGCTTGAGCCTGTGCGTGGGCCTGTGCTTGCGCTTGCCTATTCTTCGCTTGCGTTTTCTGGATAAGGGTTCTTGAGAAATCGGCGATTCGGGTACGTGTGGCGGCCGCTTCGGCAGAATCTTTGGGCAACGACTCCAGAGCGGTCCAGAGTTGCTTCAAACCGGCCGAGAACTTGACCTTCTCATCGGGAGTGAGGTATGGGATCTTATCAATTATTTCGGGGCGAAGGAGCTGGACAGGTCTAGCCTGTCCCGCGGCCGCACCCTGTCCCGCGGGAGCACCTTGGCCAGGTTGGCCCGCGCCAGGCTGGGCTGGGTTCATGTTTGTTTCGACGTAGACGGCTTTATTCTTCTCTAGGTGATAGATCTATGGTATATTCTGGAATACTCAGGGACGCGGTTTCGATTGCTCGATAGATCTATATATTAAGCGTATGGCGGTGGTACTCGCGCTCGGGACTTGATCTTCGGCAGGATGCTTGAGACTCGAAACGCGTGGAGAAAACTAGCGAGGAAACTAGCAGCGAAGAGAGGCAGACTTCGAGCAAGGAGAGAAATTAAATGAGTATGAAATACTGCATCAAATGGTTCGGGTTTTGATTTTGGATAATATCAAAGATGAAACGGGCAGTCCATGATCGATGAAATGACTTTGTCCACCTCGACGGTGATTCAAGCTCTTGGGATGCATCACAGTTTATGGTAGAGCGTGGATGAGGTTGGACTGTATGTCGCTTAAATATCGGCTAAATCGACATCGCTCCTTGGGCTTTTCTCGACGACTGTGAGAGCCGCTAAATCTCCAAGGTCTGGGTCAGTAGACAAATCCATCGCCCCTGCCGTCTTTCGTAGTTTAGATTTGAAGATCCATTGGAAGTCGGTATCACATCGACATAATTATGGAAACGGGCAGGATTCTGGATTCATGGTTTAAACCCGGGGAATTGTCAACCTCGGTATGAATCCGAACGACTCTTGTGCTGCACTGGCACCGGGTTAGTAGTAACAATGATGACCCAGAATTGACGGAGTGTTAGACGGTGCCCTTCTTTCCCTCCAGCGGCGAATAATCGCTATATAGTATTCGCAGAATACTCCCGAAGTCTCTCAATAGTAAAGTCAACACCTCAACGATGCTGGTTACCGACATGGGAGTATCACTACCATGTAGACTCATTGCTCTCTCATTGAGGTCGTGCGGGTGTCCTTCGTATTTTGCAGCTGCCAGCACGATGACGTATGGGGAAGACGAGTTGCCGGGAGCCATCAACTCGACGGGGCATTGATTTGATTTTACCTCGCGCTACTTCGTACATTGCATTCGATGGAGTCTCTCAAGCAATTTTGACTTAAACAGCAGAGCCCCTCGTGGTCGAGCAGCACTAATGTGTGTGCTGCACGTTACAGCAGCGGAAGCCCTCGCTCGCCGCACGCCCGTCACACAGCTGGCAGTTAGGCTGGTGGGCACTGGACACTAGTGTAGATGTAGATGCCTGGTTGAGGGGTGTCTTCGTTTATTTCCACGCCGGTGCCCATCCACTGTCGATTGACTCTAGCCTCCGTTGTCGCTGGCGGTGGTTGCCTAGCCTTTTGCTCTTGATGGCTCACCCCTCATTCACTTGTTCCCTGCCGTGCCCAGAAGAGGTATGTGCGTGCATCTAGTGAGTCAGTGCCAGAGATGCTGATGGTCGTCAGAGATACGTGGTGCTCTGATACCGAAGCGGATCCATGGCACCTTTGAGCCCTACCCGGATTTATTTCTAGAACACAACATTGAAATCGGGTTCACTAAAGCACTGATATGGACGACTTCGTACGAAGTGGGCGTGCGAATAATATTTCAATGTATTACATTATTCAAGAAGGCATTGGACTAGACTGCTTGCCGTGCTGCTCCCTATCATGAGTTCTCTGCCATCTCCTCCGTCTTACTGGTCCCATTGAGACCCGATCACATCCACATCTTCACATTCAGCTGCGAGGGTGTGGGTATATATTGTGATTGATACTAAAACTGGAACGCCGAATTGGAAGGTAAGCAACCGTTCGGCAAGGCAGGCTAACTCGCAGACAGCAGTTATGGGGGCTCTTGACAACGCAGAGCGGCTTTGACACACTCGGGCGAAGAGGGACGAAAAAATTTTTCTTCTTTCGCCTCTTCGTTTTTGTTGAAGGCGACGCCAGCCTCTCAGAGCTCCCGTCGTGATCACTAGGGGATGCATATGGCACATCAAACCCACACTGGCGGTTAGCTGGTATGCCTGGCCCTGGACCTGGTTGGGTGAGCTCTTCCAGTGAAATCTTGGACGGTCTAGACCGGGAGCTACCGGGCCGTTAGTTTACTACGAGGTATCACTTTGCTTCCATCGAGCTTCTTGGAACTAGTTTATGTCGGATTTTTCGGTTGTCGCGTTCCTGTTCCTGGACGTTGATGTGTTTTCTAACTGAAATCAGCACAAGTAGCACGTAACAAGTTCGAAGCTTGGAAGTCTTTTGTTACACAAACAAACCTTGCCCTTCTTTTGGGCTTAGTATAATATTAATATGGTGCATATGTTTTCTCACATGTATGAAGCCATGATACTCCGTACCCAGGCATGGGGTCAGTATAAGCAATTACGGCCTGGTGTCGTTTTGCCATGGCTGGGCTGTTATCGGTGGGCTTTCATCTCTGAGTGCAAGGGCAAAAACAGCGAAAGGCCATTGCCATCGTCGACTGCTCAACACTACGAAGTGCGTCCCACATAAGTTGGACCCTAAAGCAATAAATTAAGAGCACCCGAGCGGAAACCACAGCTCTCGTACAGTTGCGAAACTACTAGTTGAGCCGGTTCTCGGGATGCGCTTATTACATTGGTCACAGGAGGTGCCCAGTCGCGATCCGTCCAGGAGCATTGCTGCCCAAAAGGCACTCGTCGAAGCCGCTCTGCATATGATTATGGAGCAGGTTGATGGGTGCCATTATGGGCCAGGCCACTTTGCAGCATTGTTCTCTTGTATCATAACCCTCTCCTCCCACCAAAACCACCCCCTCCTTTCCCGCCGAGCCGGAGCCAATTTTATAAGGGTACTCCCCTTGGTCTCCTTGGCTCCTTCGTTGGTACCAGTTGGCGACGTCGTTTGGCCGGGGTTCGCAAGGATGGCGTTGCTTCCCTCGGTTGAGATGGGAGGTTTTTAGGGGCGTGGCTCGCACAGGGGATCATCGCCCGTGGAGTGGTTGTAGGGAAGGAGAATGCGAGGGACGGGCATTCATCGCATCCATCCCTGGTCTCTTCTTTTCTTCCATGCCCTTCTCTCGGGACTTTGTTGAAATCTTCGAAATAGTAAAGGACAAGGATAATAGGAAATCAAAAAGTATAAGAGAGTTGTGGCCCAAGATCGGACTCGATCCATTGTCCCGCACAACTTTGAGTTATTTTCCCTATCTCGACTCCTTCGAGTACTTGACTTTCACAGCTTGGCTTTCCTGAAGCGATCGAGCTGTTGTAACCACCGAATACTACCCTGCCCTGGCCCCTATCCCTGGTTTCCTGCCCTGTGCTGTAGTCTTGATTGATCTCGTGGACCTTTAGCCACGCATCGCATCAGATCAATCGTCAGTTTCAAACGATTGCAAAAGCATCTAGACCTATTGCAAGGTTGAAGCTACGCCATATTGGTTAGGTCGCCCAGAACACGGTCCGTTCACCATTCCAGGAGGCTCGATCCAGTTTATACTGCCAAAGGCCGGATTTCTCGCCGTTTTCCTTGGTCTTACATCTTCTTTTTCTTCTTTCTTCTGTTTTCCCTTTGGTTTTCCCGGATCCCACTGAAGACCAACCGCCGATTCGACGGTCTGCGTTTTCATCCTCGATAGGCCCTATTGCCTTGGATTCTCCTGTGCGTCATCTTCATCTACTACTGCGACACAAGTCCAGGTGCCCGCCAAGTGAGGGCGCATCGTCAGCCTACCCCCGAAGCAGTGCTTCTGTGTTGTGTTCCCCGTCATCGTCATACTAACTCTAGTCTCATATGCGCGCAGAAAAGGGAGAAGTATATTATCCACCCGCATTCCACCGAACCCACGCGCACCCGCGCATTCGCCTCCCTAAACAGGTTTGCCGGCCTGCCGCGCAAATCTAGATCGGAGCGTCTGCGCACACGCATCTGATATCTGGGCATTTTGATATATGCACCCATAGATTTTCTGGGTGCGCTTTCAGCACATAAAATACAAGACACCCGCAGCCATCTCGATCTTGTTGGGAAGACGGCAAGATTTATAACCCACGAGCGACATTCTGCATCGTCGCTCCTGCCATTCTCCCTCCGTCCCACCCCGGACCCAGGACGTTCCTGCTCTTTCACTCAACAATACTGTCTGTTGCTCCTTCTCCGCCATCGCGAGTCCGGAAGGAACAACTCTCGTGCTTGTTGCCCAGACTGAGCAAAGCCTCAATTTATTGTGCGCTTGCTCCTCGCCAACAAAACTTGAGCCAAACATCATTTGAAGCTTTTCCCAAGCATCTTCTGCATCTTTATTTCTATTTCGCCATCCCCGCAAACCCCCCATCCTTGATCTGGCCATCTGCGAGTCGTGGAATAATATCTCTCGTCTCTTCCTGCCCTCGGCCTATTGGCACAATCACAAGCCCTCAACAACTCAGTTTCTCCCCTTCATCCGTCCACAAGCATTTATCTACACCTAGTTACTATTCCCACAATCTTCAAATCGACAATCTTCAACCCAGCGACAGAGACGGCATTGAACCCTCGGATCTCCTCTGCTGCAGTGTATTCGCCCCTCAGTCCACCAAATCTGGCATCGCCTAACAGCAAAATAAAGGTCTAGAGGCCAGACCTGCACTGAATCTGCATCTGCGCCTGCATCTGCATCCTCCCCTGCCGGCTGTCATCATTATTCTTTTTTCTTCTTATTTTTTTCCTCCCCCTCCGCCTAGACTTTGTCTTGGACCCTCTCTTATCCGCAACCCGCAACCCGCAACCCGCAACCATCTCATCCCTCTCCTCCCACCCCAAGCCTGCACTCTGCACTCTGCACATACACATAACAACACATCCACATACGCACACACAAAAAAAGAAGGGTTGATTTCTCTGGCAACAGCTTCCCCTTCTTTTTCCAACTTTTGACCGCCCGTCTCTCAGCCGTCCACCAATACTCTATCATGAAATCCAACCTCAACCAATTGCTTTTCCCTCGTTGGAGGTTTTCCCTTCGGTTGTCGGCTCCTTGATCTCGCTCTTCTTTTTACATTTTTACGTTGTAGACGAGAATTGCATCTGCTTCTTCGCGTCTACTATTCTCATTTACTCAAAACGTTAGGCTGGCTTTTATGAGTACGGCCCAGTACAGCACCTTGGACAATCAACTCACCGAATCGGATTGTTACGTCCTCGACACTAGTTTTTTATTTGCCCTTCTTCTTTTATCTCTGCCGACTCTGCCAACAATAGGGAAGCAAGCATAGTGGCAAAGACGGAGGGATTTCTTGAGGACGAATAAAAAGAAGGCACGAACACAGACGGCTCACCTCGCCGTCATCTCACCCTCGAAACCCCCGCGCTGCCGAATACATTTTTTTCCCCCTCGACTTGCTTTTACCCCACATTCGGGCGACGATTCAATCGATAAGGAAAATCGATCGAAACATACCGACGCCAGAAATTGAGACCACTGCCCCCCCGCGCCTTGTCTCTGAAGCCCCCGGTCTGGGTCTCTCGAGTTCTAGGCAATTCGAACTTCATCATTTTCCCTTGCTACCCTACCTCTGCAAGTAGTTCCTCTTCGCCGGACTTGGCTCCTTCGCTGAGGATACAGCGGTGTCGCGTTCTCTCCCACCGCCACCAGGGCAGGGCAGCCGCTCTTTTTGGTCTGTTTAAAAAAAAGAAAGGAAAAAGAAGGAGAAAAAAAAATCAAAAAAAGAAGACGAAAAGGTTTTCTTCTAAAACAAAGGCCGAACAGACCATGGGTAAAAAAACACCCAAGACAAAGGCGGCTCGACAACCGGCGGCCAATTTGAAGCTTGGGACGGCGTCACCGCCAGAAACCCCGATAACCTCACCGGCGGCCCACCGTAAGGCCAACATCAACGAAAAAGACCAAGTTCCGAGATCGCGACGACAACCACCACCGCCGCCGCTTTCCCAAAATCGTATGCCACTCCACCACTCCCACCCTAGGTTCTCCCGCCCCCCCGTTCCATCCCCAATTTCCACCGGTCACACCGTACCACCTACTGTCGGGTACCCTCCACTATCCCCACAACCATCAACCTCTGACTCTTCGGATCCTAAACCTTCCGATGACGACATCATGGACCCATCACTATCTAGCGGATCGGATTCGGAATCCGACTCTCATTCTCCATCGTCGCTCCGGCCAGTCACTACCGGCCGAGCTTCTCCTCGCGTCGTGATGTCGCACACCCGTGTGGACTTAGAGATCGAGGAGCTTAGCGACTTTGATCCTATGGATAGCGACAGGGAGGGGGCCCTGAAGCCCAACGGTTACGAGGACGCGGACTCCGAACGAAGTCGGCCGTCATCCCGCAGCGGAGCTGGCAACGCACGTAATAAAAAGCCCGCGTCTCGATTTGGGGGGCTCGTCAATAGCATGCAGAACCTGGCCTGCGGTAATGACTCGGACGATGAGTACAAGGGCGATGAGGACGCGCTGCGTGAATTTATGATGTGGCAGAAGGAGCTCAAGCGGCGGAACCGAATCAGCCGCGGCAGCAGCATCGGCAAGAGAACGATTAGCGAGCGAGGGGACTCTGACCACGAGGATTTGAAGCCATTCGAGAATGGGGAATGCCCCATGGACCATCGCCGAATGAAACGGCGTCTCGGCGAGAGACGCGAGAGCATCTTCCACGATCATCCGCCCGAGAGAATCCCCGAGGTCGAGGAGCCCAACAGCGATGAGGAGGAACAGGAATTCAACTTTGCGAGGGAGTTGCCGTATTTCGACATTGAGGAGATAATGGAAGTTGATTCGGACTAACAAGACACCAATGGCTTCTTCGCGATGATGACAAAGAAGCATCCACGACTAGAGTCTACCGGAGTCTACACTAACTACACTACGAAACTCCCCTGCATCTTGAAAGTTGCTCAACAGCCAGGTACACAATATTGGGTATAACTCTGCACCTCTACACATGGCTGTTGCAGTCATAAAGGTCCTTTTTCATATGACCTCGGCATGCCATCGATCAAACCCCCACCACATGTTGATGATGAAGCTATCCGATATCAACTATTTTACCACAATTTGTTTCTTTTTTGATAGAAGAGATTCGAGCTCAGGCTCTTTTCTCGCTTTCTTTGATTCTCTCCGGACTCAGGCACCACGTCGTTTCTCCCAAATTTTCCTGCTCTTTCTTGGTTATTGTTTTGCACGTCCTACTCTCATGTCGATCATGGATTGTCCATTTGAATGGGTATTGATACCTCTAGACCATTGCGGGGCGAAGCGAGTTTTTTTTTTTTTTTTTTTTCTTCTTTCCTATCTTTCTTGGATGTCCCATCTGGACATCTCACCCTTTGGATGTCTTGTTCACGGAAGCATACAGCGGGCACAGGGGGGTTCACTGGGCAAGGGGCGAGGCAACGAAATGGGTTTAAAAGCAAAAAATGGCCCTGTTGTGTTTTTTTTTTCTACATAAAAAAGGCCAAGGGGTGTTTTTTGTCTCTTTTTCGGATGAATGGGGAAAATGGGATGGGACGACCGGGTGGGTGTCAAGGGTATTACTTTCTGGGACGTCATATACGGTTTTGATGTTTTATGAGTGATTTTCTGTTTCTGTTTCTTTCTTCGTTTTCATTTTTTTTTGAGCGATACATATGCTGATAGACTTGCTTATATGACGATTGAATTTTTTTGATATCTTATTTTGTATTCGGTTGCAGATTCTTGATGTTATTTGAGATCTGACGATCTGGGGCGGAAATGGCGCGGTCATTTTCCGATTTCCGGAACGCGAGGGTCATAATCGCCGTCTACAAACAACTTAGGGTGATGATCCACGAAGCTCGGATCTCATCGACTGTGACGTGGCTCTCAGATTTGGAAATGCACATTGACAGTTCGAGGAACTCTACCTCTACACAGGTACCTAAATCGGGATGCCTTCGAAAAGCTCGATGTATTTATACATGTATCCATGGCGTTACGTCGTGTTGATGTGACGAGATGACGCGCACCAACCTCTAGCTAGGGCAAGGGAACATTGATATTCTTTGCCTTAGCTGGTGTAACATCCCCGGATAATGGATAAGGGCCTCACTTTGCTTCTCCGTGGGGTATGGGCCAGAGAAGGGAGCGAAGGCCTCGATGGCTGGGATGTATAAGTAGCATGATGAATGGGAACTACTATGGGCGAGGAACTTCGAAGTATTCAAGCTAGGATGATTGATGATAACAGACGCGTCGCAGTGTAGTGTATTGGTACTTTAGACCGAGCAGATAGTGAGACAGAATCAGCAGCACTTGAGGTACCGGTCTTTGACGATGCCCCTTCTTCTTTCGTGTGAGAGAAGCTGGTGATGCAGCTGAGGGATTTCGGCGAGATCGGGAACTGATGCGTGGGGGAGCTAAGCTTATCGATAAGAGCGGGGTAGCAGCTGTCAGCGAGGACGCGACGACAGGCCAATTAATGCCAGGCCTCAGGCGAAACTCAATCACCACGCCACGACTTGACTGTCGAACTAACAGAAACCGTGATGGCAGTTTCTAACGGCTTTCATAAATGCCGGCATCCTAAAGAAGCTGTGTAGCATAAAGCAGCCCGAGAAGAGTAAATGAGATCAGGAGCAGGACGGAGGCATCCTGCAGACTCTCATGGTCCCAGCGAAATAACCAGAGGAAGAAGAATATAGTGCCCGGAATAGATGAGACCAATATGTAAATCACCATACGAAGGCCGGATTTCTTCTCTCTAGCAATGATGCCGTAGAATTGGGGCCGAGGATTGTGGGCGGTGCTAATAGTGTGTTTCTTTTGAGGGATTCTTTCAACCGCATCCGTCTCTGTGCAGCTCCGAGATCCCCCCAGGATGCAGCCTTCCGACCTGACGCGCTGGTAAAATCTGTCATAAAACTCGTGTTTTGATACGGGAGGCACACGGTCCATGGGTTTGGGCAGATAGAAGTACTCATGGTTATCCTCGGCGGGGATGCCGGTACCGCGTTCGGTGTATCGGCCCTTGTGCCATGCCTCGAACTAACAGCCTTCCCGTCAGTAGAATTAAATGGAAAAACGTGATCGAGCAGCATGATGGGAAGATTCAGTAATTGAGAACAAAGCACAAACCTTGTAGAAGTCGCAGTGGGAATATACCATTAATCCACACCAGCTTCTGAGCCACCCTCTGGTCCGAGAGTATTCCTCTCTCATTCTTTGAAAGAGACCTTCGTTACACAACCCTGTCGATTCAATCTCATGGAGATGGAGAGTCGAGGCATGCACTACGAAAAGTACATATCTATCCTGAGAAGGACTCGGCGTTACTGGTGAATGGAAGGTGCTGGGGGGATTGGGGCGTGGAACAGGTCTGTATTTTCCTGCCATAGCACTTGACTGAGGCGCCCCGACATATCTCGTTCTACCGGATTGCGACGTGCTTAATGTTGTTGGTGGTGGTTGTACCGAAGCCGGAGGTCGAGGTGTTTGGGTATCTGAAGGTGCGTGTGTTGTTTCTTGTCTGATTTTGAGGATATAACGAGCGTATTCCTCAGGTAATACTGCTGTTCGTATCTCGCCGCAAAGCTAGATATCATCAGACCCCCTTTTTTTTTTTTTTTTTTTTCTTTTCAGTAACTCGTACGTTGAAGACTTACACATCGCCAGAGAAGCTTGGCCTTACCAGTGGGAACTCTCGCCTGGGTTGGCATCAGCGGCCACCATTCCCAGTTTTGCTGTGTGTAATTCTCGACCCAGCATTTACCCGCATCTATCCACGACATCGAATTCATATCAGAGAGGGTAATGGTTGACGGTTGGGAATAGAGCAGCTCCGCGACGATTTCTGCGAGTGATCCATCCGGATCGATCTCCGCACCTTTCTCGGCCACGACCTGGCTTACACGTTTAAGGCGAGATTCAAAACTAGGATGGATCAATGTGTAGACGTTGGACATGA
The DNA here is from genome assembly GCF_000732125.1 of Scedosporium apiospermum. NCBI lineage: Eukaryota > Fungi > Ascomycota > Sordariomycetes > Microascales > Microascaceae > Scedosporium > Scedosporium apiospermum. Next base: position 637,928 of record NW_015971790.1, on the reverse strand, counting down.
ATAGCTGAAAGGCCTCACTTAATGCAATGACTTCACGAAGGACGGAAATCCGGGGATGAACGCCAGCGTCATCTTCCGAAACGGGACCCTCTTCTTCTTCGGCGTCTGATTCATCGTCGAAAACTTGGATGATTTTGTTCCTTTCGCGAGAAGTCCTTGAAGTACCCGTTTCAATCTCCTTGGGCGAGATTTTCTCCACATCGGAAGGCATCTTTATCCCAGCACGGGCTGCAATCTCATATGATATTTGCCGCGAGGACGACATGAAGAAGTTACAGGCATCTCGATACTCGGGTGAGGGAAGCTCCGAGGATAGGTCTCTCGAGAAAAGCTTGAGCAGCCGACGGACGCCGTTCCTGAGTGCATTGGGGTCTAATTTCTTCTGCTCGAGAGCTTTCTGGACGACGCTAGTAAGGTTCATAGATTCGTCGAGGAGATCCACGAAGCTATCCGTCGCGTCTTTGACGATGGCAGAGTTCGTCGAATTGGCTGAAACGGAGGTGTCGATGGACTTAATGCTAGACGTGTCGAAAAGATCGTCATCGTTACTGTCACCGAGCATTGAACTGGGGGAGCTGCCGAATGCTGTAGATCCTGCCCCCGGCATTCGGCCACTTAAGGAGTCCGATAATTCTGAACGCTTCCACAAAAGAAGCAAAGTGGTGGCATACGGCCGCAGTCGAGGATTCGGAGAAAGACACAGTTCGACAATGAACTTGTACCATTCCGAGGTTTCCATTTCCTCCGTCAGCTGGAGTGGCTTGGCCGATGATTCCGGATCATATACCTGGCTCGCAAGGGCCCACAGAACCATTCCTAACTGATATATATCAGATTTGGGACTCTGATACATGCGCAAACCGCCTCCATGTTGGATGAACTGTTCAGTTTCAGGAGGCTCCCAGCCCGTGTCTATCTCCAAGCTGCCGAATCCGAAGATGTTGATATCGTCATTGTCGTCCAATGCAATTTTTGACAAGTTTAGGTTGCCGTGGACAATGCCAGTCTCGTGAATTTGCAAAAGAGCATTGACAATCTGATAACCCCATTTCAACCGTTGCGACCATGGGAGGCTACCCGCGTTGTCATATATCACATCATCGAGAGTACCGCCCTCACAAAGTGGCATTAGAAACCCCTTGACTCGTTTTCCATCCTGGCTCAAGACCACTCCATCGAGATGGATGATAAATCGGGAGTTGCGAAGGTCGCCCAAGGCTCTTATTTCTTTCACAAATTGCCTTACGTGATCGGGGCCTGATATGTCTTTTCTGGCCAGGACTTGGCCGTCCACCTTGACCTGGTAGACAAAGCCGGAGATGTGAGAATCAAACTCGATGGCGTCTTCCGGGACGTGCCGACATGGAAGATCCTGGAAATTGTCAAGACTAGGATAGTCAATGATTTCCTAAAGACGTTAGCATGCCAAGCGATGGTTGGAGGATAACTGAAAGAATGTTCTCACATTGGAGTCTTCGGCTACGTGAACATGGAGCGTTCCCTCCACAGTTTGCAATCTCAGGTTTGTGACGGTATTGTAGAACCGTATGGTTTGCAGGCTTTCTCGAATACCTTTGTAGATCAAGGCCGACTTGTCGCTTTGTAGCTTGGCCCTTGAGATGTCTGCTTCCAAAGACGTGTCTGGGACATTTCGATAGTCGAGAAAGACTGTGACTCTCCTCCAATGTGAAGGAGACTGTATGTAAGTAACGAAAAATTTCTCCCTGTTTGAATCGTTCCTGAACCTCATGGAGAGGTTCAAAATCCAGACGCGGCGAATTTCCTCTTCTATTGAGTTATCATGCTGTTCACTCGTCAAGTCATCCGTGTCAGTCGATGATTCAACTTTGCTGCTAATTGACGATGCCACGCCCTCCTTGGTACCAGCGACGCGAGAGTCGGTTGCTAGGAAATATTCTTAGCTACAAACACTTCCTCATCACAGACATTTAACGTTGATAGAACTAACTCTGACCGTCAGTTGTAGGGACGACTCTGGGTTCATTTCCCGTTGGCTGAGCTTGGGAGAAGGGGGTCCCCATGGCAGCTAGTAATCTGCAAGTGCCGTTGCAACCTTTATGATGAAGAGGAGATATCGTAGATATCTCTAATGGAGAACGACTTCTCCTCGACTGCAAGGCGCAAACTTGGCTCCAACGGAGAGAGACGCTCTCTTATCACCAGACATACGTGGAGCGCAATCTTGTCTCGTCGTGACAATTCGCGGGTTGCCATCTGGCCCTGATCGCAAATCCGTAGATAGTCTTCAGCTCCTCCCCGAATCTGAGAAAGGACATCTTCATCCATCAACAGCGCTTCCGGTTTCTAAAGCCCATCGAGTCGCACGTGATAGTAGCCCTTCCCCAATCAGGGTTGCAGCCTCATCACCCTCCGTCCCCAACCCCGCGTCCTTCATCTCAACTCAAGCGAACATGTCAAAGACTCAACCCACCTGTTCATAATCCACAGCATTGATTCGCCATTAACCCCAATTCCTTTCGTTTCTTCCTCCTCCCTTTAGATGAATAGCCCTGAACAGTACAGTAGAAACATTGCCTTATCGAACAGCGCTTCAATCGTGTGCGCCCAATAAGCCTCGTCAAGTATGTAGGGTTCAGCAAGGATTTCTCTAGGTTCCCAACGACGCTAGGTTCCCATCCGCGATTTCCCCAAAAGGAGAAGAAATTGGACACATCAAAATCGGCACATGGACTTTACGTATAAAGTGTCCACCCAAAGTTGTAGTGGACGTGGACAAAGTGTCTCGTTCAGGCTCTTTTCTGTAAGGGACTGCGTTCTGAGGCTGGCTACAATTGTAGCGAGCTCCCCGCTGGCCTGGCCCGCAGTTCAGTTGCAGCGCGCTTCCGCTAAGCACTGAGAGTGGGGTTACAGCTGTCAACAACGTCGCGGCAGGTGGCCGGCTACCAACGATTAATGATGTCGTTGAGGCACAAGCTCCGAAGTCATTGTTTACGAGCTTTGGTGGGGTTTCTTAACAAACACCACACTTTGACCTGGACCTCGACCAAGACCACATCGAACTAAAAGGAATTGTTCAAGCAATTGCCTCTTTTCCTGATCTAAGGATTTCTAGACTACATTCAGGTGGTCAATTTTAACTTGGAAAGTTGAGAGTATACCCAGAAAATAGCTCCACCTTGGTTTGGTGCAAGTGGCTCGAACGCGCTGGTTGCGCATCCATCACAACTCCGACCACGGACAACATTCCCTTTCTCGCAATCCCTCCACCCTCCGCAACCATGTCGCTCCTCTCGGCACATCTAGAACAAATCGCATACTCATGCGAAGGGATAGATTCCCTCCCGTACGTACCTCCCCTCCAAAATCAAACCCCGCAAGAAAACCCCCTTCCCCTTTTCCCACACAGCGAACAAAGAAGAGCTAACACCCCATCAAAGCTTCCCGCCTCCCAAAATCTTCACCAACGCACTCCTCTCCAGCCACGACATCACCACCCTCCTCCGCGACACAGAACCCCACGAACGCGCCCTCTTCTCCGTCCCACCCCCGCCACCACCACCCACCAAACCAGCTCCCGAAGAGACCTCCACACGCTCCTCCCGCCGCCAAACAGTCTTCAACGTCTCCTCCGGCGAAGTAACAACCGGCGGGCCCCCCACCCGCGCCTCCGCCCGCCGCAACACAGCCGTAGCAGCCGTCCTCGGCGCCCCCATGCACGAGCGCCTCCGGCGCGCCGAACTCTCCTCTTCCTCGCGGGACGACGTCGACATCGAGGTGTTGCTGCGCGGGGCCGAGACGTTGTGTGGGGTTTATGAGTTGCCGGGGGCGAGGAGACGGATTGCGGAGTTGAGGGGGCGAGAGGCGGATTTGAGGGGGACGATGGAGTATTATGAGGGGAGGGTGAGGGAGCAGGGGGAGGCTTTGGAGGCGATGAGTAAGGATTGGAGGGAGGGGGAGGAGGAGGAGGAGGAAGAGGAGGAGGAGGACGTTTGGACGGAGGAGGGGCTGAGGGGGGAGGAGGAGGAGGTGAGGGAGCTGGAGGGGAGGAAGAGAGAGTTGCAGGAGAGGTTGAGGGCTATGGAGAGGGATTTGGGCGGGTTGATGAATATGTGAGAAGTAGAAAAGAGACCCGATGAAGCTTATGTTTATGTTGATGTTGGAACTCATGATAGGTATCTGTCTATCAAAAAATGTTCTAGAGGACGCCATATCCCATGGTATCTAAAGAAAAAGAGGTAAATCCCATCTATAAGTCCGCCCAAACTCCAAGAAGATTCTCTGATAACTCCCAAAAAGCCCTAGATCACTCAACCCTCAGCCGTTAGTACACCCTCCCTCGTCGGCGGCCCATACTGCACAACCCCATCCCACTCCTCCAGCCGCCGATATGGACTCCTCAAAAACGCCCTCAACTCATGCAAAAACAATCCCGTATGCTCCCCCAACTGCCTCCTAACAAGCGTCTCTGCGACTCCCGACGCGCTCTGCATCTCTGCCGTCCTCAGCACGCACATGATGTACTCGAGTTTGTAGGCTCGTGTGCGGTGTGCGCGCACGTCGCGGTTGGGTTCGAGGGCGTCGAGGACGAGGAGCTCGCGGCGGATGAAGGCCCGCGCGCGGGATTGGAGCTCGGGGTCGTGGATTAGGGCCTGGGGGGTTATGGTGGTGGAGTAGCGGGAGTGTTTGTTGGAGCCGATGTGAAGGGAGAAGAGGCCGTGGCGGTAGACGTTGAGGCGGTGGGCCGGGAAGGCGTTGAGGGAGCGGGAGTTGGCTGAAATGTAGGTGTTAGGGTGGTGGCGGCGGCGACGGCGGAGAGAGCGTGTTGTAGGAGAAGGTGTGGTGCTTTCTTGTGATGATGGGGAGGGACGGTCGGGCTCTTGTGGTTTGGGTTGCGTCGCGTGGATGGTGAGGCGTTCGGGTCCGTAGCGCACGTGGTGCACGGCGGCTTTGCAGAGCGGACAGGTCGGGTTGAGTTCGAGCCATTGAAGGAGGCAGTGGCTGTGATATGTTCGGTGCCCGCATGGGTCGGCTTCGGCGGGAAAGGAGGGGAGGGCGTCGAAGCAGATGACGCAGTCTTCCTTTGCGGGCGGACGGGTCATCTTGGGCGGAATGCCTGTTCGAGGCTGAGGTTTGCGAAAGGATAAGGAAGCGCTCTGGCTAGTGTATTATATGGCTGGATGATGTTGGAGAGAGGCAGTGAAGAATCATAGAAAAGACCCGCTGGACTATAGACTAGCAACAAATACTTGAGGAAGTGAGAGAGATTCAAGTGTTCCCCGACATCGAGCAGGATTCATATCGATTCCAGCGCAGTCAAATATCGCATACTAACGCCATACCAGGGTTGAGGGGTTGGCCGCTGAGGCATGGTCGTTGGGTTGTTGGGGTTTAGATTATTGCTGGCTGGTGGCGAGACGAGCAACTTGAAGCTTCAATCTCCATCATCTTAGGAAGCGATTAATGTTGGTGACTGGGGAAGTTTCAGTGTGAAACGATGCCCCAGACCTATGACGCCACTAAATTCCTGTCTGAGAGCGCTGGTGACCAGTGACCAGATACGGACTAATTAGTGAACCCCGGCCTGGACTGGGGACCGCATTAATTGATTTTAGTGGGTCTTAACAATCCGCACTGTCCTTTAATGGTAAATATGTCCGCTATTCGCCGCAGTGCGAAGTCTCGATTACAGTGTCTCGTGCCCACTGATTACAATTAAATGCTTGCGTTGATTATCGATTTGCCCCACCTCGCGGCACGTTGAACGCGTTAAACTTTCCCGCGTCACTCAAATAATTGAAACTATTTCCCATTGTCGTATCTCACCAACGTCGACTCCACCTTCAACCTTAAGCACTCGACGACTTCCTAGACTCTAGAAAAATTAGATTGCTAGACGAGACGAGGAACCCTCCGCTTTTTTGGTATATGACTCTAGACCTTGATCTTGTGTGAACTTTTCCCCCACCTCGCATTGAACTCTCTCTATCTCAGCTCTCGTGATGGACGCTGCTCGGAAAGCGGCTTTGGAGAGCCAGTGTCAATCCCTACGTGCTTCTCTCAAGGAATGGGAGCATCAATGGAGTGCCTCCCACGGCGGATCTAAGCCGTCACGCGATGCTATCAAGGCAAATCCAGATATCGGTATACACCACCCCTTTACCTACTTTCTTAAACCTCGACAAGCTTTAGTCCGCCCTCTAACATCCTTGTTTTAGCCAAAAAGTACAAAGAATATAACAAGCTACGCGACATCCTCTCGGGAAAGGCCAAGGACGAATCGACCTCCACGAAACGAAAATCTGCCCCCGAACCCGCGCAAACACCCGTAAAACGATCAAAGTATGTCAACCTCACCGACACGCGCCAAAAGGAAGATGTTCCCCCAGTGGCGAGTACTCCATCGCACGACAGATTCGCACCTAGTCCGGTGGCGCCCACATCGATCGGACCTACGCCGCATAGAGATGGAAAGGTCCTGGGGTTGTTCGCTTTTCTAGACAATGGGGCCGTCACGCCCTCGAAGAAAGATAACGAAGAGAACCGTACCATGTTATTAGAAACGCCAAGCAGGGCCAACGAAATCGAAGACTTTAAGCTGGGAAGGACACCCACGTCGTCGTCGAGGAGACAGTACTTAGACCTACTCGTCACGCCGCTGAAGGCCACCGACGGCAATGCCAGAGCTGCCCAGACGACGCCGCAATCGGTATCTAAACTCCAGTTCGGCACGCCATCCTTTTTACGAAGGAAGACGTTGCCTGTGGTGGAAGAGACGGAGGAGTACGAGTCGCCGAAGAAGTTGAGGAGGATATCGCGGAAACCATTCGCGCGGGGCCTCAGCGCCATCGTGGCGAACCTACGCAAGGTCGAAGAGTCTCAGTTCGAGGACGACGAGGCGGCGATGCGGGAGCTCGAGGCGGAGACTTTTGCGCCGAGAGAGATATTATTCGCCAAGCCTACGAAGCCAGCATCTGACCCTGTTGTCCCGGATAGCCAAGCGGGCAAGAAGACGAAGAAGCTTCTGGGTGGATTTGACGATGAAGCGGAGTATGACAGCCCCGTTGAAGAGCAGACAGATCGAGGACTTCCGATCAAGGATTACAAGAAGAAGGGGGCCAAGCGGACTACGAGGAGGGCGATTATGCGACCGACTTTTATTAGGAGGCCCGCCGAGGAGACCGTTTATCACGAGGATGAGGTTACGGATGAGGAGGATGCCGCGGTGCCTGAGACGCAGTTCGACCCCACTGCTGTACCCGACGAGTTAGAAGATATCTCAGATGGGGGTTCCGAGTTCGCCCCCGATCCTGCCCCCGAAGCCAACGAGGCTTCCGGGGTCGACAACTTAGTAAAGGCCATCAGGGCGGGCCGGAAACGGACTGCCAAGGCTCTAGAGGAGGATCATGCCGAGGCCGCCAAAGAGGCCAAAGCGAAAGACAAAGAGGAAGGGAAGGTGCGCAAGGTGGCCCGCAAGGTGAACGAATTGGCGCACGCCAATTTCAAGCGGTTGAAGCTTAGGAACTATGGGGCGAAGGGTGGGCCGGGTCATAATAGTAGGTTTAGGCGGCGACGTTGAGATGGCGAAAGGGACGCTGGGGGCTGACCTTGTACATATTTTTCGGCCCTCTTGTGATGAATTTCGGTCTGTGAAGTTTCTGTGGTTTTACTGGGTGGGATTGGGGTCGGCTTTGTAGGCCACCGATTGATGATGGGATGGCATTGGGACTGCAAAGCATAGCATAGCATAATTCTTTCTGGGGAATAAAGCATAGACTTGGAAGACCTTCGGATCTTTGAATATTTTTGATTGGGCTGCGCTACTCTCCCAAGTGGAGAGCAATACGAGGCCGATGATGGGCCGAACGATGATTGCCATTGTTCTCTCTAACAATAGTCTGTCGAACAATCAACACTGGACAAGTGCTTTGTTTGGTAGAGCTAGCATTGTTTCATTAAATGCTATCAAGAGCTGTAACCGGTCACGGGGAGTTCTCGTCCAACCATTTCGGTATTTGACTCTTGCCAAGGTGAACAAGAATAAACGGTTCAACTATTGAGGCAATCCTCAATTGTCCCTTCCTCTCTGGATGTGGGTTTGGGGCTCGCCCTTTCCACCCGAACTCTTGAAGCAGTCGATTGGTCGACAGCGGTCAGCTCACGCCTGCCCCCACCAGGGTCCGAAAAGATACAGGAGTACGAAGTACAACGCAATGGATCAGCGGCCCAGTGATTGGCCAGCAGCAAAGTTTCGCAACCCGCACGCCCCCTGACACTCCCCGTACTCCCGTAGCTCCTGCCACACAACATGCCCAACACCCCATAGCCAATGGGAAGCTCTGGCGCCTACGAACCCGCTAAATTTGGAAACTCCGACAAGCCCAACGACGCAAGACAAAACGCAGGGACGATCGAAGAAAGACCATGCAGGGCCCAAAGAAAACGGCTTCGGCCATGGCGACCTCAGACAAGAGGCGCTTAATCGGGAACGAGCCAATTTATCCCTCGTCCACTCTCGACCTGTAGCAGGACACGAGTCCTGGGGTCCCTTTTGCTCGCAATATGCACTACGCGCTGTCCAAGGTCGTTTCGGACGCTTTCTGCCCCATCACCGTCAATGATCACATTGTTTCGGGACCCCAAACTGCTCCTTAAATCTCGCCTCGTGCTGGTATTTGACGCGAGTTGTCTGGCCCGCATCCCGGTCGCCGTCCGGATCTGCTTCCCCCAATCAATACTTGCTTGACCTCTGAACCATGTGCAAAGCTAACATTGGCAACAGCGGCATGGAGTCATCGTACTGGTGTCCGATCTGGGCCGATGTGGGCTGGGGATACAGATTCCTACCGCTGGCTGTCAAGGTGCGAAGACCAAAGGCCCGCAAGGTGAGACGACCAGCTCGTTACTAGTCAACGCGTGTCGTTCCACCCAGCTCTGGCGCCCACTCGAGCACCACCGAGTTCGTGAAATAAGGCAGGGACTGGCCTGCATGGTCTCGATGGATCCTGGACCTATGGAAAAGAAGGCTGCGGCTCGGCTTCATACAAAGACCTCCGTCTGTCTCCTCGAGTTCTGCTCTCGTGTCCACTCTCTTGCTATCCAGATAGTACTGCCATATGTCAACTGACAGAAGGAGATTCTCTCTTTTTCTACCTTTCCTCTTGTCTTTTCTCTACTAGTCTTGCATTCATTTCTGCCTAGTACTCTTTCTGTAGCCACAAGCTTTTTTTCTTCTTTTCTTCTGCTTTCTCTTTTGTGGTTCTGCTTATAATCTCTTCGCCTTCAAATTGCCTTATTCCTTCTCGGTCACCACACTTTGTGAGAACAGCAAGCTTCGTTCATATCTTCCTAGAACCAAGCGGAACGTACAAGTTTGCTCTGTGACTCTGTGACCGACCATCATTTCATCGCAGGTTCCGTCTCAGCTGGTATTTGACTCAACCTTGCGACTCAAGTTGTTTCCAGCAGCTCTGTTTATTCTCACCATCATTCATTCTTTTCATTGAGAGCACAAGAGAACATTATTCTTTCTACAACTTATCTCTCTCACCTCTTACTTATTTTTCAATTGTTCCTAGAAGAGCTAGTCTACCCAACAAAAGCTTTGTTCTTCTCCTACTCAAAAGTTTCTTCGAGTTCTACTGTTTCCCCATCTCATCTAAGTTCTCTCGAGGGAATCCAATCAATCTTCTTCTCGTTCGAGACACTACCCTTCCGCTATCTCTGAGAGAAACGAAACAAACCATCTTTGCACAATATGCGTATCAACGTATCCGCTTCGATTTTGGGCCTTTTGGCTCTCTCACAAGCCGTGGAGGCTGGACCTCTTTGGCCGGGAAGAAGGTGGGACACCCAATTTTCTGCTCTCTTACTCAAATTCGAATTTCATTCTAACGCTCGCTCTAGAGTCCGCAGAGTTGAATCGAGCGCTGCTTCGGCTACTGACGTCGAGGGCCTTCGTGGCGGTAATGGCAATGGTCAAGCAGACCCCAGCACTGCCCTTGAGGATGGCCCGATCATCTCTGATCCTCAAGAGTTAGTCTCTCTTATTCACGTGGAGTCCCCAGATCTTCCCATTAACATTGGTGATAGGTTCCCCGACGAGACGCCAAGTCCGATCATAATTACCCTGTCGCCTGACACTACAACAGTCCCCACAGAGGAGCCGTCTGCCGACCCCCAAATCAGTTCGAGCGATGCTGCGCCGATTCAGACGGACGAGCCCTCTCGCGAGACAAGTACGGAGGCCGAGATTACCGCTTCGGTAAAGCCGACTGACACACTTACTGAGCCCCTGCCCACTTCTGCTCCCACTTCTGCTGAGGAGGTCGTGTCATCAAGCGAGCCTGCCCCCGAAACCAGCAGTGCACCTTCGGCCGATGAATCTTCCGCGACTGAGTCTCCCGCCCAAGACGTGCAGTTTACTCAAACTGCGAGGGAGGATGTATCTGCTACCGAGGCAAGCTCTGGAGCCGCGGAAACGGAAACTGGCACTGATTCCGCAAGGGTCTCGTCCACTACTTCTCTTCCGGAAGAGACCGAGACTACCTCGCTGCCTGAGGAGACTGGGTCCGCAAATGGTGATATCCCTAGCACGACCTCCACTGGATTGCCTGGCTCGGCTCCCGAGGAACCCATTACCACCTCTGATGCTGCTAGCTCGTCTACAGAGGAAACTGCTACCGCCTCGGATGCTGCTAGTTCTGCAACAACCGCGGAAACCAGCGAAGGTCTTTCGACGACGGCAGAATCCGCTAGCTCGACTTCTGACCTGGATGCACCGGTTGGAGCCTTTCCCACTAGCGTAGAGCTGTCCTCCTCGGAGGGCGTCTTTGAGCCAACCTCCGCGGAGAAAGCTACTGCTACTGGAGATGCCACTGCTACGGAAACGGGTTCCGGATCTGCGACCTCTGAGGCAACCTCTGTGGAGGAGGCTTCATCCACTGGAGATGCTGCAGCTTCAGAAACACCTTCGGTATCGACAACCTTGACCTCTGCGGAGAAAGCTACTTCCACTGGAGATGTCACGGCTACGGAAGCGGCTTCGGGATCAGAGACCTCCACCTCCATCATCCCAACCGGTACTGTCAACCGAGAGGTTCCGACCATGGAGACTGTGCTTCCCACTGCTACGGCCGTCGTATCTCCGGAGACATTGGCGGACAACTTGAAGATTGCTCAGAATCTCAACGAGGTCTTCAGCGGCATCAAACCCGATTCTTCCTGCTCCGCTAACCAGATTGCCTGCATCGGTGGCAACATCGGAGTCTGCAGCGAGAGCGGTTCTTTCGACATCGTTACCTGTGAAACCGGCACCAAGTGCTTCGCTCTGCCTATGAACACCACCGAAGGCGCCATTGTCGGCTGCTACGACGGGGCTGTCGCTCGTGGCATCTTGGGCCTGCCTCCTAACGAGGGAGGCCCCGATCCCACAACGCCCGGAGAGGAGCAACCTGTTGAAGAAGTCACCATTTCGGTCACCGTTCAACCTACAATTACCGTGACTTCCGTTGTCACCGCCCCGGTCGTCACGACACCGGTCATTCCTACTGAGGGTCTCGAGTTCTCCTCGTTCTTCTCCGATATCCTCCAGCCCCCTTCGTCCTCTGCCGACGAACCCGCTGAAGAGACTCCTGTCGTCAGTCCTACGGTGGCTCCGGAGCCTGAGCCTGTTTCGTCTGTTCAGCGCGAGCCGGTTCCCACGAGCGATCCCGTGGTTGAGCCTCCCGTGGTTGAGCCCGAGCCTATCGACGACTCTACGCCGACGACGGAAGCTCCCCTCCTGCCGACCCCTACGGGCGTCCTCGACGTCATCGATATCCCGGTTAGCATCCCCATCGATTTTAATTTCCTGCACCCCGAGGCGGCTGGTGCGCAAGAAGTCGACGTCACTCCCACGACGGTGTTTGTGACTGTCACTGTGAAGGAGACTGAGACTCAGACGGAGACAGAAACGGTTACGGCTACTGTTAGGGTATGAGAGCCGGAAAAAAGAACAAGAAAATACGAAAAAAAAGTGTCTCTCCCTCTGGAGGAAGGGATCATTTCCTTTGTACCGTTTTAATAATTCAAGAGGAGAAAAGGGGCGGGGCGTTTTCAAGCACGCAGACGCTTCAGTTTAAGAGGACTGCATAGCAATAGCATAGGCCATAATACAAAACAAGGGTCGCTTAACATTTGGTGATGGGGAGGACTTGTGTGTACATGTCACAGAGCAATTAAGACAATTCCACATTTTTTCATCGAGACAAGGTGACTCCCATTTCGTTTGAATCGCTCTTAGCGAGGCAAGTAATGTATGTCCTTAACGTAGATTTAAAACGAAAACTGTATATATATATATTGGCGATGCCAAGCAAAGAGAAAAATATATTGCCAAAAAACCTGGGTATCGGTCTCGACGCCAAGAAATCGAAACAAGATTGCCGAGAAGATGCAAAGAAGTAAGGTCGTAGGAACGACGAAGCTATGCAAACGAGCCGCTGTTGCAAAAAGTAAAATGAGCCAAAAGGAGATTTTTCTCAACTTGTGAGAAAGACGGCGAAGATGTTATCCCGCGTGCTGAGGCTGCCGAGGAAGCTAATGGCGTCAGAGGAAAGTCATTTGGGTCTAGTCGTCCAAAAGGGGTGAGAGACCGATAGAAGAGAGGAGCAAAGGGGGGATCAGAGCATCACGACGTCGTCGTTTCCTCCACGAAGACAATTCGGGCCATGGATCTTCTCGACGTCGTGAGAACAGCTCCTGGTAGTACTAACAGAGGCGGGCGAGACGTACGGCCACGCCAAGCCGTTCTTCTGCTCCGGCACCGTAAACCCATTAAGCGTTGCGAGCATCTGAAGAGATTTCTCCTCGCAGGTTGTCGGGGTACCAACGCCTCCAACTTCGAGGCCTCCGACTTCCCTTCCGAGTCGATGCTCACCACCGTCATCATCATCATCGTTCATCCCCCACAAAGCCCCCCGGAACGAAAGCCCCAAAACAAGCGAAACCTCCCTCGCGACGCTATTCCCCACAGCCTTCCACCTATCCCGCGTACACCCCAACAAGACCTCGTCGTCCGGAAACCCCTGCGCCCTCCGGCTCTCTTGGAGGGTCAGGAACCGCTCGGCGGCCCAGTGGATCTGCCCGCCAGTCTTGAAGTCCGCCGGACACTGCGCCGTGGTGACGGTGGGGAAGAGGCGCGCGGGGCGGCAGCGCGTCCAGGCGAGGGAGAACTTGGTGACGCGTCTTACTCCCACGGCGGGGAAGAGGTCTCGTTCGGAGGGGGTCATGCGACCGTGGCCGTTGTTCCAGGTAGAGGAGAAGCCCATTCCCGTGGGGAAGCGGGGGATGCATCGTACCTGGGCGCGCATGAGCTTCGTCATCGTAGCGGATGGGACGTGGTCCGGCGCGGGAACGCAGTAATCCGTCTTTCCGTCGTACAGATAGGGCAGGTCTGCGGTGGCTTCTTCGGCCGAGCGGTATTTGAATGCGTACGCATCGTGGAACTCGCGCGTCGTCATCTTCTCGCCGTTGCCGAGGCTGCCGAGGCCGGCATTCCTGATGTGAGGAGGGTGCGAGTGCGAAGGGACGGGGATGGCGGGGAGGGTCTCGCCGGGGGCCGCGAAGACGAGGAAGACGCGGCTGCGGGATTGGCAGGAGCCGTAGGACCAGGCGTCGAGGAAGAGCATTTGAACCTGGTAGCCCATGCCGACGATGGCGCAGACGAGCTGGGAGAAGACGTCTTCGTGCTTGAGTTCGCGTTTTTGGACGATGCCTACGACGTTTTCGAGGAGGCCGTAGCGGGGGCGGTAGACGTCGATCATCGAGGCGAACGCGGCTACGAGGCTTTGGTTCTTTCGCTGCATCGGGGTTGTCTTGTCATTCGTGAGACGCGAAAAGCCGGGGCAGGGACTGCCACCACTTATGCAGCCCACGTCGCCGACCCGAGGGACAGAACTGCTGAACTGGCCTCGGATAGCCCTCTCTTGCAACGCATCGATCGACCCCAAGAACGGAGTAACACGCGACGGGTCGGGCGCGTTGGCCATGTACGTGTGAATGGCTTTTTCTGAGATGTCGTTTGCCCAACGCATTTCCACTGCGCCGCCTTCTTCTAGCCCACGACCCAAGTTGCCAGAACCGCAAAACAAGTCAAGACCATTGAGCCTCTTCTTTATCTTCTTCTTCGTCTTTTCTTTCTTGGCTCGTTTCCCTTGAGCGCTGGGGCCTGGAAGGTCAGGAGCGAACGATTGTCTCAATGAAGGCGGCGGAGACTCCAAAGGCCGACAGCCTCCATCACGAAGCTCGTGGGTCATGTAAAACAAGAGACCCACGCCGTCGCGGTTATAAGGCACCGGAATGGGCTTCCCAGCATCTACTACCCTCACGAAACACTTCCCCTTTACCGAAGAGAAACGTTTCACCACAGTCTCTTCCGAGTAGACGAGCTCGTTCGGCCTCGCTTTCTTCGCAGTGGGCTCTACGACGGCCCGACGGAAGAGGCGGCGCAGTTGAACATGCCGCCCAGTCTGTTGGTCAATCTTCACGACCTCGCAAGGCTCGAGCTGCGTATCGCCGCGTTTCAGCTCCACGAGCACGGTATCGCCGGATCGGTACCTCTCAGAAAACTTCTCAAGCTCGGCTCCTTCTTTTCCTTCCTTTTGGCAGGCACAGACCTTATCGCCATCTTTAAACGTAGTGAACCGACGCTCTTCCATGTCGTATGTTTGCCTGCACAGGAATTCGGCATCGGAGCCGAGGGAAGGGTAAAAGCCAACTTTGTGGACACCTAGGACATCGTCTTGGTCAATCTCGAGCCCTTCGCTACATGTGCAGTGGTTTGAGAGAAAGAGCTCATTTGCGACGGGGTATTTTAGCACGCTGCAAATCGTGTCGACGGGCCGGTAGTACCAGATGATTTGGAATAAGCGATTGCCCCGTCGCGATCTCTGGATGGACTGGACAAGTCCGAGCCATTTATTGTCGGCCTTGTTAACCCCGTGGGGCGCTTCCTCCGCCCATTTACTTAGAGAGGGATCATCAGGCTTGATAGAAATAGTATCACCTGGCTTAATGCTCTCTAGCATCCGCTCCCGCTGGCCCTCAGAAAGAGGGCATTGGGTCAGCGGTGGACGTTCAGATGCACCATCCTCCATCGCTCTCCGGATCAATTCGAGCCCCACTCCATCTGTGATACCCGCCCTGAGCTTCTCCACCGTCGGATCGAGATCAACCGCCTTCATCACAGGACCACAAGGAAGATGGCCAAAGCAGTGGGCTATGTAAGGGGTGACAATAGTTGGTGGAACATCCGCATTCTTTGGATCGGTCTGTTCGGGCGACACAGACGGCGGGGTTTCCATGACGCGCTTCGCCGGGACGGATGCGATCGGCTTGTACTCCGTAAAAGTCAGAACCTCGCGGAAAACGCGCTGGCTCAACGCAACCTTTTGAGAGAGCACGCCGCACGTCTCCTTGTAAAGAAACTCGACGTTCACCGACACGGGGACCCTGAAATCCTGCTTTCCGTAGGCGGAGAACCACTGCGTAAACGCCGGCGACAGAGAATGTCTGCGCGACGTCCACGCGAAGAAATTTTTCCTGAAGTCGTAGATGCTAGCCTTCTTCCCACCCTGGTGGAGGGCTTCGAGATAGTCGACGAAGTACTTCGCAAAATTTGCTATCCACACGAAATCCGAGAAGAAACGCGCGTAGCACCGCGCAGGCTGTCCGAGCCGGTAGTAGACGTTGTTTCCGGTCCTGGCGTTGCGTAGGGACCGAATCCAGATCTGGCCGTCGACGGAATGATTCTCAACGCCGTAGTTGCCGACCGAAAGCTCCTCGAAAGGCACTTTCTCAACGAAGTACCTTGCGTCGCCGACTTTCAGGACGCCGTCGAAGAGGAGGCGGCTGTATCGAGTCGTCTTGGCGTTTAAATACTGCAGGGGACGCATCTCCTCGCCGGACCGTCTGGAGTCGTTGTACACCGAAAAGTCATCGAGTAATATTTCGAGGAATTCCCCCTCCGAGTCGGATGCGGAATTCTTAGCTCCGGCATCTTCATTAAGCCTTTTCAGTAAAACGCCCAAGGCCTTCCCTTCGGAAAGGCACGGAGCCGGCGGTATGAAACCTTCATATCGCGATTCCGGAGAGATGAGGGTCGTCTCGGGGACATCTACGTGGATGCGATTCGGTAGAACCGTAGCGATGTAATCCGGAAAAACCTCACCCACGCGCACTCCATCGGCATCATAGAGAGGCTCGGAAATCTCAGAAAATTCTGGCACGACTTGAGGCGTTCCTGACTCTGAAGTGACCCATGCGCTTGACCCGTTAACTTTCCGGCGTTTGGAGGAAGAGGTTCCTACAGATGTAGTGCGGCGGCTGTCCCTGTAATCCAGTAAATCTGAGACGACGAATCCATCGAATTCCACGCTCTCGAGGGCTTCTGTTTCATTGACGCTTGCACAGATGGGACACTCGATCGATCCACGAGGTATGGAGTTGACGTCCTCTTTTCCTGGTTCTGCTTCAGCAAAAACGTCAGAGACCTCGCCGAAGAGGACTCCCTCTAGATGAGAAGGCATAGGTCAAGAATTCTTAAAGCTTAGCAGCCTCCATGGGGTCCTCTCAAGTCTCCCTCAGCAGCCAGGAAGAGAGTGAGCGCCAGTTCGAGAGCCACAAGCTCTAGAGATACATTCCAGCTTTCCGGTGTATCCCAAAGAAACTAGGTCAGCGGTAGATCCCTAGAGACATCATGTTAGCCACGTGAAAGGCTCGTTCGCCTATAGTAAAGAAAAGCAGCACGTACCACTCCCACTCACTCCTCCTCAGGCAGCTCCGCGTGACTAGACAGCTGACTCTGAAGTTGAAGGAGCTTCTCACTCAAAATAGGGATTACGAAGAGAGTAAGATGTCTGATGAGACGAAACTAGAGGGAAAGGAAAGGTGGCTGGCTTCTCTTGACAAACTCTCCGGAAACCAAGCTGCTCTGCCCCGAGTTGAACGGTTCTCGGTGTTTGCCGTGTTAACTTGGAAAGTTCCTCTTTTAGTTGGTCAAGAAGACGGGCGAACTTCGTTCTGAGAAGGAGAAACAAAAGCTTATTATAACTCGTATAGAAGGAGGCCAAGTCGCGTGCGTGTGAGAGCCGGGAAGGAAGTCCGCAAGAGGGTATCTTAATGCTGCTATAATAAGAAAGAATTAAAAAGAATAAGGCTAATAGATGCTCTATTGAAGAAAACCAATCTATTAATCTCCTCGAGTTGCTTCTATTGTGACGATACTGTAAACCGGGAGCAACTCCTTCCTTAACTAACTCTCTTGTTATTTTTATTAGTGAAGAAAGCGCGACGGGCGCTCGTCGTCGAAATCCAATGTGGCGTGCTGTGGCTTATGAGCGTATCAAGCCACATATAAAACGACCTTCCTTTACAACTTTCTCTTGTCTCTCGCTGAACCGAGCACAGGAGAGTCCTATAGCAATGCTCAGAAATAGAGCGTTGAGCTTTTAGAATGCTATTCAGACCTGCAAAAAGTATGTATGACAATATGTAGTCTAAATAGCATGATATGTTCTCTGATCTGTATCCAAATTCCCACAACGCCAGGGGGGTTGGTCAATCCCCAACTCTATATAACACCCAGGCAAAAGGTGTGATCGATAGACACAATAGTACAATGAATAATTCCTACACGCTCTGTCCTACGCGCCCTCACTCCAGTATTCCCTTCCCGCCACCCTCGCAAACCCCAACCTCCCCGAAACCACCCCCACCTCCTGCGAGGGCCAATTCGCCTCGAGATAATACTTCACCTCCCCCTGCCCCGGCCACCCATCCGCCTCCACCAACCGACTCTTCACGGACGCCAGCTCCTCCTCGGGCACGAACCGCTCCGCCAGCGCCCGGAACGCACACACCGCCCTGCGCAGATGGAACCGGTTCTTCTCTAGCGCAGGCCCTGACTCTTTCTCGTCGACGACGCGGGTCCACTCGTCGGCTATCCACTCCAGTAGGCGGAGCATGCCCCTGTAGTCGAGGAGATGGGCGAGGGTCTGCATGTAGATGTGCGCTTCCATGCCACGGGGGCGTTGGTAGGTCGATGGCATGGGCCACGAGGTGCCGTCAGGGCCGGTGAGGGGGGCGACGTCCGAGGAGAGCTCGTCGAAGGAGGCGGCGAGGAAGCGGGCCATGGATCCGATCAAGGTCTCCAGATTTATTGCTGCCCCGCCCTTTAATTGCTGTGCCCAGCGCACAAAGTCTGTATCCGGGTCGTTCTGTCCGCGGCGCAGCTCCTCGGCTATGCTTAGGATCACCGGTTCTCCTGGCTCTTTCTTCTCGGGCTTTCCAGTCTTTTCCGGTTCGTTCTCCGGCCGTAAATGCTGGCTAAAGTGAGGACGCATCGCATTCGAGATGGCCCTAGCCGTGAAAAAGAACATGTCGCAATCCAGCGCGCACATATTCCTCGCCGCAGAGAGCACGTCGCAGTACAAAAGCAACGTGGCATACTCCCGCTTATACGGCACGTGCTCGGCGACGTAAACTCCTCGAGGCTTGCTAAGGCGGTCGAGGAGCAGATTCCATAACGGCCGCGTGTTGATAGGTTGTCTGCTTTCTGTGCGCGCCAGGCTGGAGAATTGCGTTACTAGCTGGATCGCTTCGGTGATTTGATCGTTGAACTCTGAAGGAGGTTGGACGGTCACGGCACGAGGATGTAGCTGACAGAGGAGCGAGATGTATGCTTGGAAGACTCCAAACGGCATGCGATCGAATATCTTGGAGAGGTCCATGTCCGACCTATCAGCGAACCATTCCGTGATATCCGGGTCTAACGTGCTGTCGTGTAGATATTTCTGGAACTGCCGCAAGTGAGACGCACTCCGGAGCAGCACCACCAGACAGTGCCCCTCGGGTTTGACTCCTTCCTGGAGCATCTGATCGTATAGTTGTGTGACCGTAGGCGGCTGAATCCTAGCCCTCTCAAAGTCACTTAAATTTGGAATATGCACCTCCACCACATGTCGACCGTCCCCCGGGAGATAACCTTCATTTTCGGGCGTCCTGGCTGTCAACTTCGCAAACAGCTCACCATACACCTGGTGGTTTCTTCGACACGACGGGTCCGGCGGATGCTGAAATGCTGTCCACGCCTCATGCGGGTTCCTGGTCGTGCGAACCCGCGTTGCCCATACCTCTTCCGCGCCTATCTTGCCCTCTTTGCGGCGTACCAACCCAGCCAAATTGGCACGGGTCTGTATGGTAGGCGACCCATCCGGTGCTACACCCGCAAGAGTATCAATGACAGCATCCACTGGTTCTCTCGCATGGCCGGCCTCTTCCATCGTTAGACCCGCCTTAACGGCCCGAGTAAAGTCGTCGCCTGCATCCTTCACCTCATCCAAACCATCCCGAATGACCTTGAAAGGAGGCCACGTCTTCCCCCACCTCGTAGCTTCATCACGCTCGATCGGCGTCTTCTCCAATCCCACGAGCACAATACGAATGGCATCGAAACTCTTCTTCTCCAGCATAAGCGGCCGCTCCAGCCCGTTCGACATGGCAAGAAGGACCCTCTGAGCCTCCCAGATAAACTCCATGTATCGACGTCCCGAGCGGTCCGGTGCCGAGGCAAACATCTGAAGATACTCGTTGAAGGCTTTCCGCTGTTCGTTGTAGACTTTGTTCTTCGGTAGGGCGTTTGGAATGCTGTCTTGGATGTGTGCTGCCGCAACGCGGGCGAGCGCCGGAATGAGATCGGGCCATACCCTGCAACAGTGGAGGGCAAATCTCCGCATGGGAATCAGGAATGCGGCGGGCTGGACGCCGTTTTTAAAGGAGCCATCGCCTGTTGCATGCCACTTTGCCATATACCTCAGCAAGCCTTCGAGGGAGGACCTCTTGGTAAAGACGGCGTTTGGCCGCAGCACTAGGCTTAGAAGCGATATCGGGTGCACAGAGTCGGAGGAAACAAATCGCTCGGCTATGACATCCGAGTTGCGCCCCTGTATTATCCACTCCCACTGCTCGACATCAGTACGGCAGAACCAGCCAGCTTCTGCCTCGGCCAGAATTTCCTCCCTAGTCTTGTATTTATGGAACCGTTCATCCCTGGCGAGGAGAAGCTTCGAAAGTACGACGGGTAACCTGAGTCGTGGGTAATGGTGGATAAACCGCGCTGTGCTGGTAAATTCGTCGTCGCTCAAGGTCTTTCCGTTGTTGTCGAGAAGGCGCATGAGTATGGAACTCGGGGTTTTCTTGCAGTCGGCCCCCTTTTCTAGTCCGCCGCGGTCCTGCTTCTCGAAGATCCTTGGCGCCCGTTGGGTCTTCTTTTTCTCCTTCTTTTTCTCCCAAGAGGCCTCATTTCCATGCTCGTGAGGCGGAGCCTTCTTGCTCTTGGAGGGTTTGCGGCGGTCCCATAAGTCTTTACGAAGCTCATTCGGAGCTGCTAGCTTGGCTTTCCAACCGGGTGCGGAATTCCTGTTCGAAAACAGGTTGGAGGTCGTCCCACCCTTCACTGACACACGTTCGGTTCCTGACGCTACAAATTGGTTCCATGCTGATCGATCTCCGGAAGGCGTGAGGACGGCCGCTGCGGTATTCGCCGAACGGGTTTGGGTTCGTCGCGGGGTCGTTGACTAGGAGGGGGAGGAATTGGGTTAGCACAGGGGCCTAGGCAATCAATGAATATTCGATTCAGCCCGGGTGCTATAAGCCGTCATCTAAAACTTACCAAGCCATGTACGCCGGCACGGCGCCTCAGTAAAGGCGACCTCTGGCTGCCAACTCGAGAAAGCGCCCGCAGAAGCATCCGTCCGATTCCGGTGGCGTCCTCAGAGTCTGGGAGACATCTGGCGGTGATGCTTCAGTTGCGACGCAATAGCGGAAACAGTTCGCTGATCACGAGGAACAAAGCCGGGAAGTTTTGTCGCTATTCGTAGATTGGGTGGACAAGGAAATGCCTCCGAGCTTGCCAAGATGGAAAAGTTAAGCGCAATGTACATAGGTACCTTCGTCAATGCTTGTAAGGTAAAAGTTTAAAGGTCACGTGTCGATAAGATAACGAAATATCAACCACCTCCATAATCCCGAGCCGAGCGGTGCCATTTTCGTACCCTTCAGTCGACGAAGCAAGGCGCGGGATGATCAATTGATCTCAGGCAATTGGAAAATTTTCTGTACATCAATGCATTGGTCTATCTTAGGGGCTTAGTACTGCATGGAAAAACGAAGATGGCGGCACACTAATAGCAGATCCGATTGGAGCCGTGAATCGTTGCGTTACGGATCAGATTTCTTAGTTTACGGCAGTTTTGCTTCACTCAGAACTATAAGTCTTTCTAACTTGCTCTTCAGCGCAGTCCATTCATCCTCACTTAGGCAGTCATCGCCAAGGTCATAGAGAACATCCAGCGCATCGACGTCCTCGTCTACAACAGCTTGCACCAACTTCCGGCATATTTCCAGCCTGCAAGTACGAAGCCGTCTGTAGAATCATAACCAGGGAGGAAAGGGGTCATGAAATCTGTCAATTTTGATTTCGCGATTCCCCACACGCTTTTCGTCTCACCCTCTGCCCTCCGGTCTTTGAGGTAGGCAGCCGCATTGTCGAACGGGCCGAATGCCACAGCGCGAAGGGTGCCGTCATCATTTCCACGATACTCGTAGCATGGACCGACGGAACTTGATCCATCTTCCATTGCGTGCAGCGAGCCAATCTTCTGGAAGCGGAATCGCGACAACTGCGCCATGCACTCGGAGAGACACTTCAATATCCTCAGTCATCTCTCCTCGAGAGGGATCGGGCCCGTGGTGTCAAACCAGACCTTAGACACACTGCAGCCCGGCAAGAAGCTCATGCATAGGTACGGGGCATTGATGGCGTTTTCACAGGTAGCGTCGAATGATAGGACTTTAGGAACTGGGATTGACGTCTCGCTTGCGATGAGACGCAGGGTTGTAACTTGAGATTCGAGGGCTCGTGCCGCAACATCAGTCATACCATCTCCCCATCCTGTAGCTGGCCCACGTATCACGAGTTTGAGGTTGTCGAGCTGGAGAATGTGGACGAGGTTATACGATCCGCCTATACGAGCGTTGAGTGTAGCTCTCGACGTCTCGGAAGAGAAGACTCGAAATCTGATGTTGATTGCTAGTTGAATCAGAGAGGCTTCAGGAATAGAAAGCAGCGGGCCGAAAGCAGCTTTGTCTAGGGCATCATCGCCAGGGGAAGATGGCATTGTCTGCGAACGCGGGACTAGGACTCGTGACGCCTTAATTACATTGCCACGGCGTCGATTGTGAAATCGAGCTTTCTAGTTTACAATTCCACACTGTGATGCTCCGCGGTGGAGCTGAGCTTGTCAAACAAGTCTCCCCTGAGCCAACTCAACATCACGTGCCGATAAGATAACCTAAAACTCATTCCCGAAACCCAAGCGAACATCCCGCGGTGGCCGAGAAATCCCAGCTCCGACGCCAAGTCCTGTAAAAAGGCCAATAGCACCACTCATCCGCCCAAGATCTGGAACCACTCACACTCCCCCTCCAGAAACCCTCATCACCAAAACGTCTCGGGCCGGCTCTTCGCCCCTTCAATGGCACCAACCCGTCAACCATGCGCATCCCCTCAGCAAGGATGGCCCCCTGGCCGACCGTAACTCGTCCCTCGATAACGCACCGCGCCCTCCTCCCCAGCACATGTCCCTGTAGACCGCTGCTCACGACGAGCACCACCTCGTCCACCCCCCGCGCGAGACTACGGCGATCGTTCCACCCGAGCCCGGCGTTCATGCTACCCCGCCGCAGGGACTTTTTCACCTCCAACGTCTACCTCCAGAATAATAAAGGCACCGCAGAGCGAGGCGCAAGCGAAACGACTCCCGCCAAGCGCAAGGCCCGCACGACGGGCGTCAAGAAATCCCTCCGCCGCGTAGCCATAATCGCGCAACAGCAACCCACGCACCGCGTGCCGGCTACCGCTCAAGATGGCGACTCCTCGGCGCCGGGACTTATTAGCGCCGTCTGCGTCGCAGAGGGATTCAACATGACGGCCGTAGCCGAAATCCTCGCGGCTCACGGCTACGAAATCGATCCGGATGGCACGGGCTTCGAAGCCGCCGAGGTAGTACACGCGCGCGATCCCGGAACGGGCGCCGACGTGTTCGTCTTCCCCTCGGGCACTGTCGTCGCCTGGTCTATCACCACAGACGAAGTAACCCGCTACCTCCTCGAGGCGGCGGAGGATCCGCACGAAGCTAGTCGACGCGAAGTCGAAGACCTCGATTACGTCTGCGACCCGACGCGCGACACAAGCCTCATGAAAGATGACCTCGTCGTCCTCGGCACGCGCCCCGCCGACCCAGAATCCCCTGAATCGTCCCGCCTCAACACCACCCTCGCCAAGGTAGCCTTCTCCTCAGGCCTCGCCCGATCCACGAAACTTGCCGTCCTCGAGGCCGATCTAGCCTCCTACTTCGAACACACGCGCTCCATCCCCTCCATCCTCTCTCAGGGCTCCCGCCTTCCCCTCTCTCGCACCTTCATCCACAAAAAGACCGGCGAGCTGCTCAGCTTGTCAGCCCGCTTGAACAACTACTCCGAACTTACCGATTCCCTACCCGACATCTTCTGGGATAGCCGGTCGGAGCTAGGCCTCGAGGGATACTACGACCAGGTCGGCCGCGCTCTGGACGTTAATGTGAGGATACGCACGTTGAATCAGCGGCTTGATTATGCGCAGGATATTGCGAGCGTACTGAGGGAGATGTCGAGCGAGAGGCATAATACGAGGCTTGAGGTCATTATCATCTTGCTGATTGCTGTTGAGGTCGTCTTTGAGCTGAGGAGGGAGTGGAAGGAGCACAAGGCGCAGAGGGCTAAGGCCGCCGAGGCTGGTTCTACCCCTGCCGCTGCTGCCTGAAGGTGGTAGTTGATGATTTTGATATGGAACCCGTCCCGACTTGACGGATTGTACCTTAGATTGTATTTGTATTCAGGACGCATATAGATGGGAATAAGTTTATGAATAGACCACTCAACTCAGGACATGGGAGATTCCCAGTCCACACTTCTACCAGAGCTGGGAATCGTCATATTGTCTCTTGGTTTTGTTAAAGCACATCAAGCCCAGAGCGGAAATCTTAAAACAAGGTTCAGAAAAAAAGAACTTGTGTAACATTTGAACAATTGGAACCCTATCCCTTATCCCCAGATCCCTATTAACAAGTACAAAAAGGAAGAAAAAAAGAAAAGAAAAGGAAAGCAGGTCAGAAAAAAACCATTGATCTCTCTAATTCTCACAAGAAAAGGACTTTTCCCTTATTCAACAACACTCAGACAAATCCCCATGATTCCACAATATCCCCCCACCCCAACTGGAACCGCTGTCCAACATGAACACACCCTGATACCTATCGCCCTGGTGTATGTCTTCTTTCTTCCCTGAGAAGAAAACAAAATCACCATGCAGTGCATAGGTAGAGAATTTGTAGTGAGAAAGAGATTCACAATGAGAAAAGCCTTTAAGAAGGCATGCTCAAGGTGATGTATGAGAGCTATATGCCCCCAAAACCACGATATAAATGTAAAAACCACCAACTGTGCAACGCCACTCCCATTCTCCAAATTGGAGAAAAATGTGAAAATTAAAACAAGGAAAATGAGGTGGAACAAGGAGTCGGGGTGATACCAACAAGATCTAGTCAACAAGTGACTAATCTTTCAGTATTCAGCCGTTCTTTTCAATTCACTTTCGTAGTCTCTTGCTCCTACGAAGACCTTGACCATCATCCTTTCGTGATTCCTGAGGCTCAGGTTCCTCATTCTTATTCTGCTTGCGTTTGCTCCCCGAAGAGGACTTCTGCCTGGGACCACGAGGAAGTGGTGTCCGAGCCTTTGGCTTAGCCTCGGTGGCAAGGGACGACGCCGGGTGCTTGCGTCGAGGGGAAGTCGGGAGTGGTGTCCTGGTCTTCTTCTGATCGTCTGGTTTAGCAACCGGAGCCGCAGGTTGGCGTCTCGGGGACGTCAGCAACGATGTTTGAGGGCTCTCCTGGCTGGATGAGCCGGTAGCGTCCCCGCCAGACGGTTGCTCGGTTTGGGTCGTCGGGAGTGGTGCAGTCTGAACTGCGGATTTGGTCGTCAACAGCGGTGCAGTCTGAGGCGCCGGTGGAAGCCTACTACAGAGAGGCAAGACGCTCGCTATCGCCGCGTCAAAGGCCTCAAAGTCAGCCCGGCGCTCGTCTGAGCCGATCGAAGCCTTCCCCTTCCCGAAGCCCGGCTGGGTCGTTGCGTTGGCCCCGTGAGTTGCGGTGACGCGAGCTGCGATGGCGCATTAGGACACTGGGTCAGCCCACCCGCCCAAACGAGGCGGAGGTGTCTCCAACGGGACTGGAGATCCCGACCTCCGGCCGGCCTGATAATCAGAGCTACCTGGAGCCTGAGCCCGACCCTGAGTCTGAGTCCAAGCCTGAGTCCAAGCCTGAGCCCAAGCCTGAAGCCAAGCCTGAGCCTGGGGCGTTGGATTCGTAGCAGGATCCCGATGTGCAAGATTCGTTGCCTCGTTACGAGCAGAAGCTCTGGGCGCCGTGCTGCTGCCTTCCCCGGTCCCTGCGCTTGTTGATCCCGCCAAGACCTTGCTGGTTTTCGAGGCAAGAAGAGCACGTCGGCCTGCTAGACTAGTGTGGCTGCCACTAATAGCCGGAATGGGCGGAAGTGTATCCGCCCGGCAGAACGCCCTCTGCTCGGGAGCGGACGGCTCCCACAATTCACCAAGCAGAGATTCGGCCTTTGGACGAGGAAAGGCATCCAGGACCCACACCCGGCCTGTACGGTCGGAATTATGAACCGTATA
This sequence comes from Scedosporium apiospermum, assembly GCF_000732125.1. Lineage (NCBI taxonomy): Eukaryota > Fungi > Ascomycota > Sordariomycetes > Microascales > Microascaceae > Scedosporium > Scedosporium apiospermum. Next base: position 612,121 of record NW_015971790.1, on the reverse strand, counting down.
GTAGACAAGCGGGCTTAACCCGGTTGGTTTCGCATACAACCCCTCCATCTCAGCAGCAGTAAGTTCAAATTCTATGGGCATATAACATCGGTGAGTCATTTTTGAATGCCATGCCCACCACCAATAGCGCTTTTCTAAATCGCGTTGCAAGTCAATGTTCCTTTTTTTCCAATCGCGTTCAGCCGATCGTCGCCGCTCCGCCCAGGACAGAGGCAAGGTAAATGGGTGACGAGGCGGGGGGTAAGGATTCTCTCCGGAAAACGCATTGAGGTAATAATGACGAGGGATCGCTTGCACTTCCATAAGGGACGAGGGGGACGTGATTACCCTATGATGTGCGTACAAGTCGAATTTGTATGCCGACTGTGCGTATGGGTAATATGAGGAGGGTGGATCATAGTAGTAGGAACGTCCCGGATTCAAATACCCAAAGTAGTCGACCCGGTACATGCGGGAGTGCTTGCTCGCCTTCACGAGATCTCGGCGTCCAAATAATTGCGAGACACACGGGACGTGCAAGGGGGCGTCTTCATGGGTCAAAGGTCGTTGAGGATATGTAGTGACGAAGGACGGCTCGATGAAGAACTCCCAGCTGCCATCCTCATGACCGAGCACTCGAACAGGGTACGACAGGTGCAGGCGTCCATCACCCAGCGGATAGATGTAGAATGTGATCAAGCCAGGGGCGGCCTATGCCCTACTGGCTTGTGGGGTCTGTACTCGATCGCTCGCATCACCAGGGCCGTCTGTCTGCGGAAGAGATGGTGGGAGGGCCGGCTGCGGAGTCTGGCTCTGTCGCCGGTCGACTTGTTGTCCGGGCTGCGTAGACGGAGGGCGTTGGGCGGACGGGATAACCGGCACGGGTACAGGCGACACCTTGGCTGGGATCTGCGGCTGGAGGCTCGGCGAGCCTTGCGCCCCGCCATTGAGCATTCCTCGCTGCATAGCAGCGCCCGGAACGGGCTGAAGAGGCGCACCCGGCATGTTGGGCCGCACGGGCGCCGGCGCCGGAGATCGGTTCACACCCTGAGCGACTCCCAGTCCAATCCCGGCAAGACCTGCGATGGGAGAGGCGTAAGCACCAGAAGTGCCGTCCCGTGCTGCCGCTCGAACCCTGGCTTGCTCCATCATGCGTTGTTGCTGACTCTCGGGCATCACCGTGTGATAGCCCGTGAGGCCAGGAGCTGTGCCAACCGCGCTTGGCATGTGCGGCGTTCCGGAGAGGCTAGCGGCACGGGGCATCGGGGAGCGGTGAGCATTCGGTGGCATCGCGTGCTGAACGGGTGTTCCGTATCGCTGGGGCTGCGGTTGGGCCTGATGTTGGGGATAAGCGTTAGGGACGTAGCCCTGCGGCTGGTGGGGGACGTGAGGGGATGCGGTACGCTGCGGGACCGCGCCATTGGGGTAGTTGGCATACGCCGGGACTGCGCCTCGGGCCACCTGCTGCTGGGCTGCGTATGGTTGAGCTTGCTGGTAAGGAGTCGCAAACGTCGCATTGGGGCTTCGATGCTGGGGAGCACCGGCGTATGCTGCGGGGTTGGGCTGAGGTGGCCGCTGCTGGTTAGGAGCATACTGTTGCATTCCCTGATGGCCATAAGGCGTTTGCGTCTTGGCCAGTTGTGGCGCAAACGGGGCAGTGTAGCCGTTGGGGCGATACTGCTGGCTCATCGCCCTCTGGGGTTGAAGGTGGTGCTGGGATGGCGACGGGTGCGGGGGCGGTGCAGGACGCGCGGCGGCTTGAGCTTGTGGGGTGGGCACAGGGTGGCCGGAAGCAGACCTGTAATACTGAGGGGGCTGTACGGGCGTCCGCGATTGTGGATGAGGGGAGAACTGGGGGTTATTGGGATGGTATGGGGTGCCATACGGAGCTGGGGTATGAGCCGCTCGGTGGGCGGGAGCACGGCTAGCACTAGCGGCCTGCTGCTGCATCTTCTGTTGCTGTTGTTGAAGCTGCTGCTGCTGTTGCTGCTGTTGTTGCTGCATCTTGTGCTGGACTTCTTGACGAAGGCGCTCCTGAGCCGCAGCCTCGTCCTCAGCCATGATGCCGTGGTACTCCTCCAGCTCAACAGGGACCCTGTGGCTAATGAGCAAGTCATTAAGTTGGTCGCCGTCTAGCTTCGCAACTGCGTAGGGAGGTAAACTCCTGACGATGGAAGCGAGGAGGGATTTCAGAGTCTCGTAAATCGCCAGCTCCTCATCTGATGGCGGAGGGAGTTGGCTATTCGTGAGCATATCGGGCTCGCCAACGGCCAAGCGGTTCGTCGACGTCACCGACTTGCTAATATTCCGGATGTGCTGGAATGATGCGAGCGTAAGAATGAGATCGTCGACTTCCCGCAATAGGTCCTCTACGTCCTGCTCCTCAGCGGTCTTGGTCGTCGAGGGAGGCGGTCCAACAACACCGGGTGCGACATCGCCATCCTTCATTTCATCGATGATAGACTCAATCAACGCGGGATCAATCTCAATTTCCGCTGCTTTGTCGACAACCTTACCACCCTCTTCGACAGCTTCGTCGCCCTCATCCTGCTTTGGCCAATATCTAGCAGGGATCAGATCGTAAAAGTCGAATTGCCCCTTTTGTTGCCACCAGATCCGACCAGCAAGGCTCGAGGGGATCACGGCGCCGGAATCATCTCTCGACGGAGAGAAGCTAGAAAAGGCGGTGCGGAAAAGGGACTCCATTTCGGACATTTCAAGTTCCGAAGTTGAAGGCTTGTGTCCTGCAAGGCTCTGCGCCCTCTCCCTCTGTTTCGTCTTGACCGGTGACTCTGCCGTTGCTTTGGTGTAATCAAGGTAATGGCCCACAGAGAGTGGCTGGTTGGGATACGCATTAGGCCATTTCGTCCAGGAATTCTCGAACTTGGGCTGTTGAAAACCCAGAACGTTCTCCTTGATATTGAGTTTGGCCTGCGCCTGCTTAGTCGCTGATGGTAGGAGCGGCACGCGGTTCTTCGGGGCGGGGAGAGTATCGCCAAGAGACTTAGTGGTCGAATCCGCGGCGTTGAGCTCGGCTTCGCTCAAGCCTCCGACCATGACGGTGGACTTGACGCCAGGTGGAAGTCGGCTGACGAAAGCATCCGTCCTGTCCGACGACGAAGCCGTGGGAATAGGGCTTGAGAAAAGAATAACTTGTTTCTCATTCCGGCCAGGGTATGGAACGGTCAAGACGGTTTGCTTGGCTGGGTGGGACACTGCAATAGGTCGAGCCTGGGGATACGCAATTTCTCGCTTGCAGTACTTTTGGCATTGATCATGGAGGAGCACAATGGCTTGCACCTGGTTAGGAGAAGGCGAGCCTGTGACTCGAGATCGAGCGACTAAGGCTACATCCTTTGATAACTCCACAATACTGGCGTATTCTCCACGCGAGACCTTTTCTGATATGGTTTCAGACGCGGGCGCCGAGTCTTCCGATCTGGCGCGCTTGGCCAGGTGCACGTCATCGGGTTTGGGGGCGGGTATGGTTGTGGTAAAGATAGAAGGGTCGAGGTCGTATCTAAATGAAGAGGAGGCAAGGTTAGCAAAAGGTTCGAATGTGAAATGTGGCTGCAATCGTGATCAAAAAGTAGCCAAAGAGGGAATGATCGCGAGCGGAGATGGATGGCATTGAGAATTTGATAGCTAGGCCCAGAAGCAAAGATTTACCAATGTAGATAAACCATAATGATACAGGTCCAGGACAGAGGAAGAGGAAGACTGAACTATGCAAAAGCAAAAGGGAGATATTTAAAAGAAAAAAGAAAAAAACGGAACATACTTTTGGAGGAACTTCACAAAGGTCTCAATCTCCTCCTTGGTATTCTTCAGTTGCTGAACACCTCCATTCACGACAGGTGCAGGCGTGCCATTGGGAGCCTTGTCGCCTTCTGTAACAGGTCCACCCTCGGCATCCTCATCGCGTTTCCTCTTGTTCGCGACGGCGACAGCGATAGACTGATCGGCAGGCTGTGGCTGAGCCTGGTGTTGCGGCGGCGCTTGGAGAGGCTGCATCGCGGGCGACGGCTGATGCTCGACTTTGACCGAGTCGTGGGTGGTAGGCCCAGCTACCTCGGCCACCCCTGGCTGCGCCATGGTCTCTCGTTCGCGGTTCGATAGACTCGAGCCGACGACGCTTTGGCGGACTTGGGCGATAAAGCGCGACGGGATGGGTCCGGTCGAGGGAGCGATCCTTCTTTGATGGATGGATCCGTGTTCGCAACAGAGAGAGATGGATTAAAAAAAATGGGGCAAAAAAAGAAACTGGGTTGTTTGGTCCAAGTCTATGGTTGGATCGGGAATGGGATCGGGGTGGGAAAGGGGATTAAGAAGCAATAGAGGAGAGGATAATAAAGAGAAATAAACAAGGAAACGAATGCAGCTGTTATTGCTGGAGGAAGGTACGGGGTGATGATTCCTGTTCGTGGAGGATATTCGCGACGCGCTGGCTTTTTTGGAATTGGGAAAGTGCCAGTCGTAGAGGGGGGGTTTTGCGGATTGCTGACTATTGTCGTTGGTTAGTTAAGACTGCATCAATGGAGAGGCGATGTGCATCACGCGTAGCTCCAGTTGGTTGATGGTAGGCTCAACTCTAGCAACAAGGGCGTGCAGAGGGGACCAGCAATTGACTTGAGGGATTGAAGAGGTGCACTCACTCAAAAAAGCAGGCTGGAAAATCTGGCCTGGAATTCTGGTCCCGTCTGAGGAGAAGGGAGGAAAAAAAAGATGGCCCCCCTGTTAGGATGGGAAATGTACCCGCTAACAGGTGCCAGTAAAATAGGATAGGGAAATTGTTAGGCGAGGGAAGTAAACAAGGGCTCCGCAGCCGTTGGAAGTCAGCGTCGAAGTCGGACTACGGCGTCGAATTCGAGGGCGAAGCTTGAAAGAGATAAAAAGAGAAAGACGAGACACAAAAGGAAAAAACCACAGATGCAGCTTTCTTTTCTTTTGATTTTTTCGACAGAAGATTTCCGTCTCCTCCCAACAGCTGATGAAAAAAAAAAAAAAAAAAAAAAAAAAAAAAAACGTGAGAAAAAACAGGGAGAGTAAAATTCAATCACTTGATGGGACAGAGGGAAGGACACTTGAGAAGGGAAGGCTGATGGGGGTACACGGTACCTTCCTCTCTGCTTGGCCCGAGTAACTACCGGATGTACCTCTGCCATTCTGCACTTATCCTATTTCGGAAGGGAAAGGCGGTATTGGTCACGTGATTCGTTATCGTCAATGCTCCGCTGCACATCGATCCTGCCTTCAAATGGGAGTCGATAAAGCCACCCCAGAATCACTCTGGTTCTCCCCACGCTCCGTCAGACGGGCCTGGATCCATTACACCTTGACCTCAAGCTTTGAGTAGAACAAGCCTTAGCGTGGAAACATCATATAAACTTCCAAACAGAGGGAGTCCTCCGAGTATCTCTAGGCTCGGGATAAACTGGGGCCCAGCGTCATCATATCTCCGATGCAGCTCGAAGCTAGTTGAGCCGGAGGATTGATGATTGATTGCCAGAGAGAACAGGGATTGGGGATAAACTCAGAAATTTGATGTCTCACCCAGACCAAGTCCTGATCCAAAAACAGCATAGAGCACAGCTCGTACAAATCACAGGCGACGTCGGGGTGTCGCAGCTGTCATCCGTCCTCACATGCAAACGCAAGCTCAAGTTTCTCTAGATTTACGCAAGTTCTCTATTGAGGAGCCTGAGAAGTTCAGCTCCGATTAAATTCGGCGTCCAAAATCACAGAAGGAACATTCGCACGCATATACAAACAACACGGACAGAAACACGAAGGGGCGCAAAACAAGGTAGAAGTGATCAAATAATTCCTAATGCTATCCCGATGAACCCAATATACTATCCCATGCTCAGGACGCTGCACTCAAGAACACTTGCCATCAGCCAAGGACCCGTCTAATGGCAGCGGCGGCAGTGGAGTGACATGTAGTGATATTCTGCAAACAATCCGCTCAAGACACGAAAGTAGAAATAATCTCCCTGGTCCTATTGCCTTGCCTTCCCACTACAATAGCACTTCCCTCGCCATCGACAAATTTGCCCGCTACCCCACGGATATAGATTGATTACTTATGCGTTCTTGCCAACATGTACCGTCGACACCACGTTGCCAACAACCTCGTCCTCTCCCCAAAAGAAACAAAAGAAAAAGACCACATGCTTTCTCTACAAAAGAAAATAGTACAACGCTCACTCTCTCTCTCTCTCTCATCTACGCCTTCGCCTTAGCAATACCAACACGGTGGTTGCCAAGGTCGTAGATGGAATAGTATCGGCGGAGGAACGCATCTCCGAGAATAGCGAGGGGACCGGTGGGAGCAGGGAAGTCCATGCCCTGGAAGGTAGAGATGCAGCTACCCTGGAGTTCGAGGATGTAGTCGTCGGGGCCGAGGGCAAACTTGTTGCCGGCGAGGTCGAAGGTGATGTCGGGGAGCTCGCTCTTCTTGCTGCATTCGATGGTGTACTGTCCATTATAGCCGCGCTTAGCGCCCATCTCCTTGTTCAGAAGCTCAGCAAGAGACGAGGGGAGGATGTTGAGTGAGGTGCCGGTGTCGAGGATGACACCGGTGTCCTCGAGCTCGGCAACCTCGTCACCGTACGCGATGGAGTCGAGATCGACCTCCCAGTACGCCTTACGGCGGAGAGGAATATAGGTGATCTTTCCATCGATGTGGGACTCGTCGATACCGCCAAAGATGGCTTCGCTCTGGCCCTCCTCATCGGCAAGATAGAAGGCGAACACGGGCTCGTCGATGATGCCCTGGTTGACCATGTTGTAGAAGGGGGGAACCATGCGGTTGACTGAGATAGTATCGTAGCCAAGACCCAGGATACCGTCGAAGCGGCCAAAGGCGAAGGCAAGACCAGGCTCCTTGGTCGCCTCGGCGAAGTCTTGGTTCTTGACCTTGAGGTCACCGATGGTCAAGACATCCTGGGAGACGAAACCAGAGAGACTGCCGGAGCCGTAGTGGATCTCGAATTCGGTGCCGTTGGCCTTGTAGGTCGAGGACTCGGACGAGTCGTACTTGCTGTGGAGGTAGCAAGCAATGCTTCCACACTTGACGGAGGGAACCCAAAGGTTGGAGCTGCCGGTGTCGAGGACAACCTTGAAGTTCTGGGCAGGAGTTCCAATGGTGATCTCCGAGAAGTCTGTGAAGGAAAGGAAGAGGAAAGTTAGCCACTTCATTGTAAATAGGTTGGGAAGCGAAGAGGTAATAGGTCAGACATACACTGAGCGTTGAGGAAGTTGCTGACGGGGACGGGGTGGCCGCCCTGAGGTACCTGGACCTGGGTGTTGAATACAGCATCGAGATGATCGTGGATCTCAGCGCGAGCACCGCCCATATACTTCTGGCCGAGGTGCTGGACCTGAGCCTCAATCGGGGTACTAGCCTGTACGAAATGTAGATACCCTCGGTCAGCGTCGGAAGCTCTGGAGCCTAGACAGGAACTGTCATCCGAGTTAGAGATAACAACATACCAGCTGCTCTTCCAAGGGAACCTTCTCAAGCTTCATCTTGTGGACGGCAGCCTGCGAGGAGCCGAGCAGCACAGCTGCGGCGATAAGAGCAGACTTCATCTTGGCGGTAGCGCAATCGGACGAGCTTTCTGAAACGTGCGGAGCGAACGGGATTAAAAGGCGAAGCGGAGACTAAAAAAGAACGAAGGCCTGGCACCTGGGTTCTTAATTAAGAAAAAAGACAGCAGATCTAGCTGATGCGATCTTTAGGGATGGATGCAAAATGAATCAAGCAGGGAAACACGATCGGGACGAAGACGGGGTCCAGGTCCTTTGTTGTGTTTTGGTGATGGAAGGAGGAGATGGGATGACGACGATGGATCAAATGGAGAGGTCGGTCGGTCTGGGGGGAGCGGGAACCGGGCTCGTCAAATAGGCAGTAGCATAAACAGCAGGTACCACTGCTGCAGGCCACCTGTACCAAGGGACCAGGGATTGGGCTGTTTCGGGGAGGGGGCAACAACCAAGACTTGTCAATGGGGATTAATTTGATGTTACGTGTACATGTGTTATGGCTTGAGTCACACGATTAATTTGAAGTATCTCGGTACACAAGTTGTACAAGTGGACCGTCCGTGTGTCCGTGTTGTGGGGAGCCACAAAGGTGTGGCAAGCAACCACCCAAAAGGTTGCCAAGCAGACGAGTTATCGCGGAGCTAAGCACTGTGTCGGAGGATGGGTGATGGCCTAGAGTCCTCGTGACGCAATTGCCTCAACGATCCACTCGCCTTCCTTCGCCCAAGCGAGGTTGAACATGACTTGGGCTGGGGACAATGGACTCGGCGATGCGATGTCGGAAAAGCTCGCAGCAGTCCTATTCTGTGGTTTATTGCTTATTTCATCAGATTCCATCTTCACTCAACAACATCTCAATCTCAAGAATATATTCCAATTATTCCTCCAGCTCCTTGTTGGAGGTAATACCGCCTCTTGTATCGTGTAAGCCCGGCTCGACTTTGCTTCGGAGCTCCAAATCGGAGAAGTTGCGCCAGCCAGCTAGCTATCAGATCAGGCGATCAGCCAACCAGCAGGATACCTCCCCCTCTTCTTGACAGAGCCTGGAAGCTCAGGAACCAAGCATGAACTACACCTCGGGCCAATTCTACTCTAAACCGCATCGAGACTCGGGCTCAATCTTATCGTCCGGAGAGGAAGGTCCAGCATCAGGAACTCCAAGACTACTTTGATGCATCCAATCCGACCAATTCCGCTGTAACTGGGCGGCATACCGAATCACTTTGATGATTCCTACTTCTGGCTAATCCCGCGGCTCGACTAGCTACTTTTTATGCCCCATGGACGTTAATACTTGTATAAAAAGAGTTGAGGGAACTCCTAGACTGTTTGCCTCATCCTCGATGCCATTTCAAAGAAAGCATTCCCTAGCCTCCAGTCGAGCAGACCTTGTTAATAGTGTAAACACCACGAGTAGTATCAGTCGACTCTCGAACCACACAATCTCATTCGAGAGGATAAAGAATATCAACAAACTGAACATAATTGGAAAACATCAATCAATATTCAAGCCATCTTGATTGTAATAATACTTCTCATGTTCACTACCGCTCTCTCTATCAAAACCTCATCTCCTCCACAACAACCGCTCTTAAAGAAGACTCATCCCTCCTCCCAACTTTTGCATGCTCCGCGTTTCTCTCACACTCAAATCCAGCCCCCGGGTATACCAAAGCCAACGTGCAAAGCCACCCGGTATCAAAAAACAACTTCAATCGAATCAAATAAAGAAAAAAGAAAAAAAAAAAGAGTAAAGAACGCTCCCTCCTCTCCCCAATTGCCTCTCCTCAAACTACCTCCAAACCCATTTTCTTTTCCCGTACGAGCATCCCCTCGTCTCCTTTTCATCATCCATCCATCCTCGCTTTTACAAAAGAGAAAAAAGAAAAAAAAGACAATAAGATATATAAAATAGGTCGCCAGGAACCACGGCGCCAAGTCATCGAGAATTACCCTTCCTCCCAAAAAGCCAAAACAGAGTAAAGGAAAAAAAAAAGAACGAGGACAAAAGAAAAAACGAGGTAGAAAACAAGTCAGGCGCGCATCGAAGGATGTTACAAAACCCACTCCCCCTTCATCTCAATGTTGTTTTTGCCAAAACGCCAATAGGAAAGAAAGAAAGTCTTCGTGATATATATATGTCTGAATCCCGAGTAAACGGAAGAGAGGAATCAACAGAAAACCCCATGTTTTTGAAAGAAAATAAAGAGGAGAAGAAGAGATGTAGCCAAGTACATGTGGAATATGCCCGAGTCGCAAAAGAGGCATCACCAGTATGAAATTGCGGCGGGGCCAACGAGTTGAATAAAAAATTGTTCTTTCAAAGGGGGGGAAGAAAACAACAAAGACGAAGAAGAAAAAGCCAGTAGCCCAAAAAAATCCTCCAAAGCAACCGTTAATACAATACAATAGTGGTAGTAGTAGCACAGGGATGACCGGGTGCTGGATCAGAGCAGCATTGGACTTTCATCGGCCAAAACGACACAAGTCAGTCAAACTGCAGCCCTCCCCCTCTTCCTCACCTATCAATGCTTTCCGGGCTCATCATGCCATTCGGCTCATCCTTGTCAGTCTGACTAGCATGCCCCTGACTCTGCAAACTATCAACCCTCTCCATCGCCGGCGCACCAAGCGCCAACACCGCTGGATTCGGCCCCGACCCATTAAGGTTCGGTATGTTCTTCAACTTCTTGGCGGGAGTCGTATTCGCCGAGCCGGTGCCGCCACCTTTCTCGGCATTCAGCTTGGCCTCGGCCATCTGCGCCTCGAGCTTCTTCTTCTTCCGCGCCAGCGCAATCTGCTCCTTGAGCGGACGCTTCTGCGGCGAGGAGATCTTGCCGGTGGCGCCCAGGCGCGGGCGAGGTCGGCGCTGTTTGGGCGGTAGGTCCTCGTCCTCGACGAGCGGCTGGTCGCCGTTCGCGTGAAGCTTGGCGAGGAAGAAGTTCTTGACCAGGCCGATCTGGTCTTGGATGTTCTCCTTAGTGACGGGCTCGCAGGGCGGCAGCGTGTCGAGGAGGTCGACGTTCGCGGCGCCCGATGACTGGGCTTGCTGGTATTGGCTTCGCACGCGGGACTGCAGCAGGTGAAGAGGAACGGACAGGGTATCGAGGCCAAGCTCCTTTTCGAGACCCAACGAGCGGAAGCCGAAGAAGTCTTCGCCGAGCTCTTCGGCGAAATCGCCACTAACGAACTGCTCGCTACCGTCTTTGAAGGCGCCAGCACCATCCGCTCCGGCGTCTGCCTGAAGAGCAGGTCGGAGCAAGTCCGCGAGGTGCGACTTCATGCGATCGTGGATGCCCGACAACTTCGTGCCGAGTCGCGCCACCTCGTCTCGCGCAAAGGCCTCCAGGGATGCAATGTCGCAACCGTTCTCGTCAAGCGTGTGGAGCAAGACTTCTTCCGGTGTGAACCGCGGCTGGAGCTTGACACCGGCAGTGCTGGGGGCTGGCTTCTTGTCCGCCTCTCGGTAGAGGTTAAAGGTTCGTATGAGCTTTTGAAAGTAGTCGGCAGCGACGTTTGTGAGAGTGTCAACGGCGGCTGGCTGCAGTTCCTCGAAACCAGCTTGGTACAAGATCTTGCCCACGGAGCGCTTAAGCGCATCCTGGCATGTGTCTCGAGCCATGACTGGACCTTGGTCCGAGATGAAGTGTTGGTCGACGTCAACCTCCACGAAAGGATCAAAATTGGATTTTGGGAATTGATTTGCGTAGACCTATCGAACTTGTTAGCAAAGCTTCCTTCATTATTTTTCCGCTCGTTCGTTGTTATGGTAGATACCTGAGATTGAATCTGCATTTGTTTAATCACAGATATCTTTGTCGCCAATCTCCTCGTCTCCTGAATCTGCCGAATATTCGATTCCATCCTCTTCGTAAACGCGCTAACCGGTGACCTAAAGTGCTCGGGGGGGACGAGACTGAGAGACCATTCGTGGTGATTGATAACCTGTCCCTCACCGTCCTCCGTCCAACGGAGCGAAGGGGTAACGCCAGGAACAAGGCTCAACGGTTCGTAATAGTCCGGAATGACCCTGACTTCCTCGCCCTGCATCTCCTCGGCGAGAGTCTCATTGGTTTGAGGTTCATTCACCGCTGGACCCGAGGCATCAGCCTGCGAATCGCTCGCGATAGCCTGTTGCCTCTCAGCCTGCTTCTGTCCCTTGAGGAACCGTCTCATGGCGGCCTTGGATCTTAACAGGGCGGGTGCGTCGACATTCAAGTGGTTGTCCTTGAACAGCGCGAATCTCTCCTTGGCGACGAGAGCCCTGTCTTTCTTCGTGACCTGCTTCCAGATTTTGTACTCCTCATCTTCGTAGGCCTGGGCGGCAGCCTCGCCGAGCGCCTCCCCCAACGCCATCTCGTTAAGAGACGGGCCATCGAGGTCCATGGCGTCGCCGTTGCTACCGACACCTCCGACACCAAGAGAAAGGCCGTTGATGCCACTAGGGGTAGCCGATCCGCCGATAGGGGTGCCGAACCCGCTGCCGTCGACCTCGGAACCCTCGCGGCCTTGCTTGGCCAATATCCCATTTACCTGCAAATGGGGTTTTTGGTCGACGTTAGGGGTGCCTTCTTTCTTCTTCGAATGCGCCTTGCGAGACTTGTTGGACCCCTTAGCACCGGCTTTGCGGCCGCGCGACGACATGATGGGCTCGTCGTCGGAATCCTCGCCGTTGTCGTCTTCTCCTCCGTTTTGTTTCCGTCTCTCCTCGGCCTCGACTTCGGCTCTCGAGCGGATGACTAGATCGGGAATGAGGGGGATGAGTTTTTCAGCCTCCTTCCTCATACCGTTCGCCATTCTTCTCAGGGGATGGTTCATGTCCTGATTGTATTTCAGGCAGTTGTCCCAAATCAAGTTCAGGTCGGTGACGAATTCGGCCTTTGACTTGTACGTGAGAGACTTGAGCTTTTTCGTCATTGAGCCCAAATCCATTGGTTGTTTGATGACTAGGTGTATGTTGTTAGTTTTGGTGAGTTATGGAGAGGAGGCAATGAAAGTGTTGCTTACAATTATAGTAATCGGGAGCATCACGTTTGTTCACCCTCGTCAAGAAGGGGGTAGAATACTCGGTATGGGCCTTGAGCTCCGTCAAGACCTTCTCCAATGCCTCATACAGTTCCTCCTGATTCACATTCTCCTCACTAGCCCATTTACTCCTATTCTTCCGGACCTCGTTCATCAGGAGACGGAGCTCGGCATCGGAAGCGCGCACCTGGTCACGCTTCATATCGATGCGGGCGATGAGGTGCTTCAGCGTAAGACTGGAGGCGCCGAGGTTGGCACTACTTAGGGATCCATGACCGTTCTGGGAACTCGAGTTGGCGCCGCTGCTGTTATTATGGCTGTTGTTGTCCATTTCGGCTTGCAGTTGCTTCTCGGATTCCTCGAGCTGCTGCTGCTCGATCATGGCGGTACGGTCGTTTTCGAGGGTGTAAAAGAGGGTATGAAAGCTCTTGCGCACTTCCTCTTCGGTGGCGTTGCGCGCTTCCTCGAGTTGCTTCCGCGCGTCTTCGCTCGTCTTGGGTTGTTGGCTTTGGGAGGCGGACGAGGACTCGCCATCCTTGGAAGACTTGTCGGCCGCCGCGTGGCTACCAGGAGGAGATGTTGCGGATGGAGGACCAGCCGGACTATCGGACTTGGACGGCGAAAGCAAAGAGGCGGCGGCGGCGGCGGCAGATGCCTCGGCGACGCTCTTACCCTTGATGTGGGAGAGGGATGTCGTCGCTTTAGCATTGTCTTCTTCTTCCTCCTCCTCATCTTCATCGTCATCGTAATCATCTTCGTCAATGGTTCTCTTCACTTTCTTGCGCGGAGGTTCCTGTGCAGGGGTATGGTCGGTGGTGGCGGGGATCAAGGCGGCGGTAGGGGGTGCAGGGGCAAGTACGGGGTGCTCAAGCTCGGCTATCGCGGCCTCATTGTAACTGCCATCCTCGTAGAAGAGCCGCGCAATCTTCGCCTCGCTCTTGCGATAGAGATCGGCGAAGTGGGCGCGTCGGGCGTCGTCTTCGAGGTCGGATGCGTTGGATGCCTCAGGCATCAACACGGGGAAGTTATCAACTGGCGTCGACGTTCTGGCGGCAGCATCATCGGGTTTCGACTGGGACGACCGCGCGCCGATGGAATTCGACATGGTAGGCGGCGGCCATGCGTTTTGGCCATTGGGGAAGTGCATGTTTCAGTCCCCCCCTTGGATGTTGATGAGAAAATGAACAGTGTGTGGAAGGAGGGCCCCGTCGCCATGCGCAAGGAGATGCGCCCGTGGATGGCCGGCGTTTGGTGGGGTGGATGTTGTCTACGATGACATCTGAGGAATGAGCGACATCGAAATAGATGGAGGATGAAATTTGGCGACGAAAAAGGACTGTTGGATGGGTGGTTTGATGGACTGCGATGGATGCGTTTTGGCGTGTCTCGTTGAGGTGAGGTTAAAAGGATTTTGGAGAGGCTTGTACTATGGTACCGGTATGGTTTCCTGTTCAGTGGTAGGGGGGACTTATTTTTTTGGGTTCACTGGAGTCCGTAGGTTGTAATAGTGGTCTGGTGGTGTCTTTTGCGGCAACGTTAACAACCAGACGGCTCAATGGCTGCACTGGCTATAGAGGCAGAACACGCGAGGTTACTAGTACAGCGATTGAGCGAACCGGAAAGCGACAGGATGCTGTAGGCATATGCGTAAATTGGCGATATTTATTACATTAGACTCTATGCGATCACAGCACCTGCCGAGATATGAATTGCGATTTCGAATTTCTCCTCGCGAACGCGACTCCAGCAGGGTGCATTTGCTGGCGTCTGAAGTGGCTTGTACTTTCAGGCAGTGAGGTTCGGACGACTCCGGAGAACTCCAATGTCCTGTCCTGGCATGGGCTTCTTCTCTGCTGACTATGGGTACGAAGGTACAAGGGAGCGGTTCTGGGGAAACATGGGGAGAAATTTCACGTGACCTGAAGTTCGACCATCGACAATCCATGTACCATTGTACCTTCTTCATGCCTTGGTGGTGGACTGAGGTTGCGTAGTGCATTGCGGCGTGGTGGACCTCGTATTACCTCCCATGAAGCTTGAAGGAATGTGTCTCATCTCACAATGAAGGCCTTCAGGCAGCCAATACTCCACCTCGATTCTTCTTCCAAGACCTCGTTATCAACCGAGTAAGCTTAACTCGACGACCCATCGCTTCGAACGGAAATACCCTTGTCCAATTTAGAAAGCCCAGAGTCCATATCGCATTCACGATGCGAATACGGTTTCCGTTTGCAGGTGGGAAGCTCCCTTCTCTCTCAGGCCAGATAGCTCATCGGCCAGCGACCCAACCCCTCAAAATCGCCAGATAAAACAGCTACTATATTACTGCCATAATTTCATTCCAGCTCCATTTGCGCTAACCCATAGAATGATTTCCAGGAGTCTTCTTCGCCCTCCTCCTAATCCTCGGCTACGTCGGCCTAACCCCCCTCCAACTCACCACCCACATCAACGACAAATTCCTCCACTTCCTCAGCTTCTTCCTCCTCACCCTCGCCTTCTACTGGATCATCGACACCAACCGCCGCCGCACCCTCAACCTCACCCTCACAATCTGCACCTTCGGCCTCGGCGTCGGTTCCGAGTTCCTCCAGAGCATCCTCCCCAATGGCCGCAGCTTTGACGTCTTCGATATCGTCGCCAACGTCGTCGGGAGTCTTTTGGCTTTGGCCCTATGCACGTGGTATCACCAGCGTATGCTCGAGCGGAGGAGGCAGAGGAGGCAGTATAATGCCGTTCCGGGGAGCGATGAGGCCGATTTGGAGCTAGGGGAGGGTCATGAGAGTGGGGTTGTGGATGGGTCGGAGGAGGATGGTGCGGGTCCTTCTTCGAGGACGTTGGAGGAGGAGGTGGATAATTGGGATGAGAATGCGTTGGATGATTGGGATGATGAGGATGCGGGGGATGCGGATGCGGGTGGAAAGGCGAACGGGAAGGGGGCTGGGAGTGGTGATATTGGAGATGCGAAGAGGGATTGAAGAGGCTGGCTGGGTAGTTCGCTTGGGACTGCTTCGTGAAGTCCATTTCTCATCTTGTTTCATGAAACTTGCTTTTTTATCGATGGTTTTACTTCTTTGGGAGGATATTCCGGGACCAAAAACAACAGGACGGCGCATTATAGGATTGGGGGGCATTCTTTCATTTCATCGGGGGCGCCTTCGAGCGCACAATTTACAAGCTATGTTTGTGTATCAATGGTATCAAAAGATAAAAAGCCGAATAGATTCTATTATCCAAACCCGCTGTTTCCACGTAGGTATCTATATTAGAGATTAAAAATTGCACTTTCTCTTCCTCCAAAGAACATTAATTACCATCCAAAACTCTCGTTATGCCAAAACACATCCCTACCCTTGGCCGCCCAAACGCCAACATGCTCCCTGACCCTCAACCCCATCTGTCCCGGCCCGCACACCAACACAGCGACCCTCCCATCCGCACCACCACTCTTAAAGGCGTCATCAACAAACCTCTTCAAATCCGGCCTCTTCCTCCTCCGCAACTGGCGTTCCGCCCTCGAAAGCTCCTTTCCGCTGCTGTTCATATCCGAGAGCGGGATATCAGCAGAGGAACTCCGGGAGGTCGTCTCGGACGAGTAGTCGTCGCCGGTCGAGTTGAGAGATGTGCTGCTGTTGCTATTGCCTGTAACGAAAACATGAATGGAGGGGTTTTCGAGGATGGATGCTACATTTTCAGGGGAAGAGTGTGTTGATGTTGATGAGTCGGAGAGGGAAAGAGCCCAGGAGATTTCGTCGGGGTTTCGGACGGCCCAGACGAGTTCGACGTTGGCATCGGGATCGTCGGCTTTCAGAGCCTTATAGATGGGAAACGCAAAGGTGGCGCCGACTCCACCAGCCACGAGGAGAACCCTATCGGCGCGTCCAGCGGCGAGACTTGGGAAATGCTTGGCGAGCGTGCCGTAGGGGCCTTCGATGGACAGCGGAACTTGACTTTTGAAAGTTTCAGAGGCAGTAGCATTATTACCAGCTCTCTCGTTGCCAAGCTGCAGTAGTCGCGCAGTCATGGGACCGCCCATGTGTCTTGCGACGAGGGTGAGCTCGCTATTAGCGTGGTCAACATTGGCCACGGTAAAGGGGTTAAATAAAAACTCGAAAAGAATGGGGAAAGATTTAGATGAGCAGCTGAATTTCGGTCTCGCATCGTTTGGAATGCTCAGATAGACGTGTGAACCGGGTCGCTCGCCGAGCTGGCGGATCTTGGGCTCTGGAAGGGCAGCCGAGATCTTGACGAGGTTGGTTCCCGGAACGATCTCGACGGTAGCCGAGGCCGTAGCAGTAGTGAGTTTTCTCACGATCAAATCAACCACGAACAGCACGATGGACGCAAGGATATATATCCTCGCAGGCTTCGCATGGACAAAGATCAAAGTAGGAGTAACAAACACAACAGACAGATGAGTAATAAAGAAGAGTCTATAGGACCACCGCTGAATAACAGTCATGGAGGTAGCATAGAGGAGATGAAAGACGATCAGGGCGAAGAAGCCGGCGAACACGTTGGCCTCGAAGAGGCGGGCGGGAAAGATGGCGGCGGCGAAGAAGAACTTGAAGTAGAAGAGCATGTGCAGCCAGAGGAAGACGAAGATGAGGCGGCCGAGGACGCGGTGGAAGCGGTTGAGGTGTTCGTGGGAGGTGCGGAAGGCGAAGGCGTAGGGGTTGGTGGCTTTGAAGGAGAGGAGGTGTTGGATGGGGAGTTGGGAGACGGCGATGATGCCGAAGCGTTTGGTGAGGTGGAGGAAGTCTGGAAAAAGGTTAGAGAAGACTATGTATAGGCCACAGAGTCGGAAACTCTTTGAAATCAAGTTGCAAAAGTGAGACGGATATGAACACATAGCTAGATGTATGGAACTAATATCACCACTCACCTTGGCCGGTTTCTCGAACACACAACACCGAAAGCCAGATGAACCAAACAAGACCAAACACCCACTCATCCCTCTGACCACAGAGCCATCCAAAAATGAACACAGGCTCGGAAAGCCACCACTTTGCCCTTTGGAAGACCCGACGTAGAGTGCCGCGCTTCCGGCGACTAGCGTGGGGTTTCGCCGACTCGGATTCGGACACGGCATGGTACGGAGCTGGTTTTGGCGAGGATAGAGTAGCCCAAGCCCAACTGGCAAGCCGGAAAAGCAAGATGACTATAATTGGGGCCAGGGCGGAGGCAAAGGCGTATCTCCCGTAGCGATCCAAGGTTGCGCGGCGGGCTATCTTTTCCTCCTTGGTTGGCTGGAGGTTGATCTCGAATTCCCACCACGCCATGGCGGCTAGGTGCGCCCGGAGCGACCGCAGAACGAAAAACCTCGACGAGGTGGGCTTGCAAATCAATCCAAGTCAAGCGTGCGAAGGAAGACTCAGTTCAGAAAATACAATTGAGTGTTTCGTACTTCGTACATATACAGGGGATGCTGAGAAATGGCCAAGAAGGAAGGTGCGATACGATGAAGTGTCTTGATGGTAAATCGATGCGAAATTCGGCCAAGAGAATTAATTGGATCTAGCAACAAGGATCGGGATCGGGACGATGAACAGTTGAATGGCGAAATCAGAATTATTAATTGGCATCAAGGTTCCGTACAGTGCGAGCACGAGCAGACATCTAGGGAATCAGTCCTCGTTGATTCTCTGGCCTTTTCTTCTCTATTTTCTCCTCCAGTCTCAGTCTTCATCAAATGTTCGTTGTTCGTGGTCAAGCTTGTCCTCATCACTGTGTCAAGAGAAGAATCCCTCTTCCATGTGGCAACATTGAAACCGGGAACAGGGAACGGATCGGATGGAACCCAGGATCGTGGAGTTGAGCTTCCAGTTCCCTGGCACTGGCGGGATTGAGGCGGCCAGGAACCGGGAATCTGGCGCCCCGTGGGATTAAACTAGAAATTAATTGACACGCTGGTTATTGGCTCGTCCAGGCAGGGAATGTCCCTTTTGGGAAACTTTTTGCACTTTCTGACGCCGGGAATTATTTTTAGCTTGAGCTCTAGCCCCCGGTTTTTTTGGCTCCTTGACTTCCGTGCTGTCATTTCTTCTTGCCCTCATCACCATCCAGAATCCGGGAGTACGAAGTATGCAGCAACATTGGAACACTGGCGTTGGCACTTGACACCTGTGGTCGCAGCTGCACCGGGCCGGTCCGCACGACGGGATTGAGGATGGCAACAGCAGTAATGTAACAGTAACAGTAACGGACGGTAACGGTAATAGCATGTCTACTTCGTAGTGCACATTTTGCTAAGATAGAAACCAGGAGTCCGGAGCTCTAAGTCGATTGTAAAACGGTGTTCCCAGTCACCATCCCTGATTCCGGAGCTCGGATCCTGGCAGCGGACAACACCTTTTCGAAGAACACTCGTAGCCCCTAGAATATATCGGAAAGACGAGACGTTTGCAGATGTTAAGCTACAGAGATGTCCCGCCCAACCCCACTGCTTGTAGTTAGCCCTACTTGAGACTCCTTTCTTCTACGAGCTCTACGAACTCCATGATCCCGCTACTTGGTGTTTGGGAGCTAGATGCCAACAAAGGAGGACTTGGAGAGGCCTGCCTCAGTGCACAATGCATCTTACCCGCCAGCGACAAACAGGTAATCCCTGCCATCCCTGCCATCCCTGCCATCTTCCTTTCTTCGGGCCGCCATCGCGTTCGACCTTGGACAATGACAAACGGTAGGAAACGAGCAAAGACAGTATGGCCTAGGCATGGAGGTGGAAGAGTATATATATAAAGCTCTAGCTCATAAGAAGTATTCTGTTTCCCTCAGTCCTTCAGTCTATACCCTCCTCCTCATTCTCACCCTCACCCTCACCCTTATATATCCCTCTATCAAACATACCCGCCATGTCTTACTATACAGCACTCGACGTATGCAACTTGCTAAACAGTGTACAGCCCGATTCTCCTCTGACACCCGACGCTCAAAGCATTATTTCCATCGTTGGTAAGTTTCTTGTGTGGATGTGTGCGTTATTAACTCTATTTTCAGCCCTTTCTCATTCGTATATCCAGATGCCATTGATCACTGGTTTCAGTCCCGGTCCCATCAAGCTTCTAGAATTCTTGATATCATCGATATATATCTCCAGTGTGGACAGGAAGTTATGTTTTATGGCTGGCCCTACTTCCGCTTCTTGTTCAACCCAGACCCGACTGTCGCCGAAGCCGAATGGAATGAGGTCTTGGCTACGCGGCGATCCATCCCTGGCCCCTCCGGCCGCTTACAGCTGGGAGGATCTAACTCTGAGCTGGCCTCAACTTCGACCCCGACTGGCCAAGGTACAACCCAACTCCCCAACTGATCCAATCTTCCGTCTCAGTTCATGGAACATTACCATGAGTAGCTATATATTCGGGACCACTTTCTCACCGAAGCCACAATTCTAGATCTGGACCAGTTCTCCACCACTTTCGCATTTTCTTCTTCTCCTGCTGGGCAGGTAGAGCAACGGCATCCGTGGCAACCGAACCCGAGTCTATTTTCATTGGAATCGCAACGCACCGGTGAGGCCATGCCCGAACCGGAGCAGCCGAGTGCAGACACGACGGCGTTCGAACCGGCGTTGCCCCCGGGTTTTCTGGAATCACCACCACCGCAGAAAAGAAAAAAGTCTCCTCACAGCCCAACTTCAATCCTCGAAAGTCAGGAGCCGCAGGCGAAACGGAGAAAGAAAAATTTGGAACCTCAGCTTCTAAGCCCCATCTTGGAACCCCTTCGCGGCTCTCAAGAGCCCCAACAGTTCCAGCCAACAGGACCTTACCAAGGCCAGCTCTTCTCAGGAAACAACCCATAGTTGGGCACTTTCTCCGAAGCTGGCTTTCTTCATTCTCTCAGTAGTAGCCCGTTTCCAGCTCCGGCTCCAATCCCGACGCCTGCCCAGCGGCTGGATAATGATTTCCATTTCGGTATACTTCCAATTTCACTTTCTTTTCTTCCCGTTTTATATCTCTATTTTCTTATGTTTTATTTTCATTTCGCGTATGAAAGGTGAATGTTGACTTTTGTTGGACGAGAAGACGCTTTGCCGGACGAAGTGATTGCGTCGGAGGGGCTGCCTTGGTGTCTCCCACTCGGACCAGCTGCTAGCCTCCATCTTCCTGCCGAGGGTGACGCCCTTGAGGATCTCCTGGATACATTCAGAAAGGCTTCTCTTATCGCAACCCCAGACGCCGAGAATAGCTTCGGTCTTGGTGAGGACGCCGCTCACATCTCCAACCAGTCTCAGACCTTCACGACTCCTGCCCAGTCGGTACTTCCAACCCCAATGAGTCACGACATTCGAGCAAACGCGCGGCGAAGCATCAAGAGACCCGGAACCCTTGGAAACCGACCAAAGAGCCACCAAGATGCGCAACTGTGGGACCTGCTTCGGCAAAAGACTTCTGATTTCCAAGGACACATCGCTGAGCACTTTCAGCAAGTTCTCCGTGCCTATGTTAACATGGAGCGTTATGAAGTTGAAGGAGTAGCGGAGGACACATCTCTACCCATCACGGATGAACAGAAGAAGGGGCGCGTTTCTGAGCTCTATGCTGCTATTCTGGATTTTGGCGACTTTCCCGAGGGTTCCAAAAAAGTCCAACCCTTCTGGGCCCGGGGCAACCTCTCCAAGGTGGTGGGCGCAGACCTAGCCGATATTGAACTTGAAATGCTCTGCTGGGAGGTTTTGGTGCGTTTCATCCCCTTTCGAAGAAGTCATACCCTGACGGGGTGGAATATGACCAGGCTCACCTTCTCCCCTTTTGAAACTCTTCCCAACTTACAAACCCCCAGGAGGCTGCGATCAAGAGCCAGCGAGGAGAACCTTCGATCAAGCGATGGTCTGGTACCGAAGAGGCTACTTGGGAGGAATTCTATACCTTCGGCGGGAGATGGAGGGCCATTTGCGAGAGCGTAAGAGTAAGTTTGAGATGCAAGTAGTCTTCCATGTTGGTGTTAGTAGACCTACGGTCCTTGCTAACGGATACCTTCTTTTTTTTCTATTTTTTTTTCCCACCAGACTCATAAAAAGATTCTCAAATCCCTAATGCAAGGATCTTGGGTTACTCGTTTGGCGAACGACCCCGTCAAGGAAGGGAAGGCAAGTCATAATTCATCTCTCCATCTGTCTTTACACTTTCCTTTTCGTCACTTCCACGCCGGCAACTTATTCCATGTCGAGGACTCCCTGGTGACCTGGCTCAAACGCTGGGAGCCTTGAGATCACCAAGGACTAACCGCATTAATAGCGAAAACAATCGAACTTGAGGCGCAATAACCGCCGAAAGGCGCAGTCTTCAACTCCTGCTGGTAAGGAGATAAAGGAGCGGCCGACCCCGCCTTGAATTTTGAATATTAGGGACGTCTCTGTTATCCCTTTCGTCTGGGGTATAATAGGAATGTATTGATCCGTTTTGCTGCGGATCTAGAGGGGCGAATCTATCCCGCAAAACTCTCAGCTTAAGCTATCTACTTCGTGTCTATCTCAGTAAGGGTGTCTGTTCATCACTACGCTAGTATATGACCGAGTTATAGATCTTTTGTTTCTTCCTAATTCTTGCTCAGTGACTATGAGATTTTACCAATACAGGCAAGATGGACGCACGATGTCTTGTACTTGGACATGCTCCGATGACTCCTACTTCCGATGTCAACACTACCATGATAACCCACATCACCTCACACCAGCAGATTTAGAAGCAAGTCGTCCGTTGTACGGACATACAAGACACATCCTGAGTTACGCCGAAGAGCGAGAAAGGGCAAAAAGAAAAGGAAAATGGAAAAGGGACAAAAAAGAACATACAACACCAGGGATTCGCTGGTCGTCACCAATCCAACTACTAGTCTGGCACTTCGCAGCTTGTGTACAAGGGAGCGGACGGCACCCTCAATATTCCTATGAGCCTGGCACTTCGGTGTAAAGGATGCTGAAGATGGAAGCTTGTGAGCCCAGAAAATGGGATGCTCGCCTTGTAAGGCAGGGTAGAATAAGCATTGATCCCGGCCTTGACAAGCCCAGATAACAGGGTCGTCCTTGATCTCAGATCTAGGCCTTAACAAACCTAGATAAAAAAGCCAGTTATCTTTAATCCTAGATCTAGGCAGATACTTAGTTACATTTAGTAACCCTAACCTTCCACTGTTACCTCCCCAACCATCAAACGCATTAAACTCGGTCCGTCTATGTTCCTGCAAACTTCCGTATAGAGGTTGATTTGAGCGATTTGCCTTATGCGACAAGGGAAGCGCAGCAAGCTGTACCCGTCAGATGCCCGTGTGGATCGTTTAGCCACCACTTCCTAGCTGAAGATCTGCCAAGATAACTTCGAGGCAGATGGGTAGGGCATCCTCATCCGCGTTCAGTTCCTCCAGATAGCGACACTGCACCCTGACCCTCATGATGACTGATTCAGGACCCGTTCCAAACAACGAGCCGGCGGTCGCGTCTGCGATGAGACGCGCCAACAATCTCCGGAGCCCCGTCTCGACTTTGGGGTTTCTCGCAAGGACGTCTTTCAAGATATCCAGGCTACTGATCCACTGATTGTTGCTGTCCACGACACGGAGTTCTTGCAGCCTCTTGCCGGCTCTGCGTAGCAGGTGTGCGCGAATTCGTTTCCGCCAGCGTGGTGCGGCCAGAAAGTCTTGGATTCTGACAGGTGCGAGGTCGTCATCGTCGTCGCCGTCTTCGCTGCTAACGTCACCCCGCTCCGCTGCCGTCCAGCCCGACATTTGCCGTCGTGTTGAGGATTTCCGTTCCAGATGCCATCGCCTCGTCTTCGTTTCTTCTTCCACGTCGGCAAACGTCTCTTCATCCGAGTCAGGCGAATGCACTACCAACCAATGCGGCATCAAACCAAGATCATGTCTCTCAATCGGCGGGTTCACAAGGAACGTATGAACCGCACCAGTCTGTCGGGAAAGTTTTGTTTGGTACCTGGTGAAGCTTGGTTATCTGAGTTTCGGACGCCAAGAACCAGAATAAAAGCGATGCCTACCCCATCCACAGATCCCTCTTGACTCGATGATGGTCCTCAGCCAGGCGGCATTCCTGTCTTATGTTAGGTGTCTTTGTTCATGATTCAAGTTTGCGGCGGGGTTCAAGGCACATACCGGCCCTGGGGTTGGTTTCTCCGTCCCCGCTTTCAGGCACTCTTGCCCCGGCAGCGCTCCCTTGCTGAGGAGGAAGTGACTCAACCGGAGGTAAATGTAGTACTCGATGTCGGCGTCTACAATACGACCGTTGATTGCCGCAAGGCAAGACGGCGTCTCCTCCTGGCTAAGTGACTGCTCTGAGAGGATGAAAAGTTGATCGCCGACGCTTTCATGAGGTGTCATGCTGCCATTGTCCATGGCGTTAATGTTGGCCCCCCTTTCGAGAAGCCGCTGCACGCCAACGAGGTTCCCGCAGGCACAGGCCATATGAAGCGCTGTGACTCCGAGGTAGTCGGGCTGGTTCAGGGCCGTCTTTCCCGCGTAGTGGCCTAGGAGCATGTCCAGCAGCGTGGTTGAGAAAGCGGTACCAAGCTCTGGGGAAATGACTGCTCTGCTCATTAGCGGGAATGGGAAGGCCGTAATGAGGCTGCGGGAACTCACATCGTTTTCGCTGGTTTCTCCAGTGTCTCCAGCACAGCGTCAGGGCCGTACAGCCGTGAGAAGTGGAGACCAGGAACTTTGGCTTGTATTTGAGGAGATAGCGGACTTGCTGAAGCTTCTGGAGATCGTCGGCAGTCATGACAAGGCAATATCCTAGAAGGGTACAGCGCGGCCAGCCAAACGGAATAGCTGCGAAGAGAGATGCTTCTAACTCCAGTCTGAACGCCTCTTCATCAATATCAACGCCAAAACTTGCTAGAAAATCGGCAAGCCCAAGATTCCCTTGGATGACGGCACTCGCGAAAGGGGTGGCTCCTCGGGAGTCGTGGCGTCGGGCCAGCTCGGACAGGTCTATTTTATCTCGAACCAGGTCGCAGATTTTCGACAAATCGGCCACAGTCCATCTGTGAGTGACGGCTAGGTGAAGAAATGTGCCACTGTTCTCAGTGCCACCGGTGAGTTTCATACCGGCGGTCCACAATCGCGACACCAACTCTGAATTTCTGCTTCCAAAGACACACTCAATCAACTTAGGATCAGACAAGTCGGCATCGGAGTAGCATTTCATCTCGAGGATTGCCTCAACAAAGTCGTATGCCCTCTGGCTGCAACTCTGAAGCAGGGCGGACTTGAGGTTTTCGGACAGGTACGATCGGACTTCGGGGACAAGGAGATACTTTGTTAGTTGCCTCACCGAATGTTTGTACTCTCTCCCCTGGCCGACCCTGTAAAGAACAGGTCGGCAAATCGTGAGAAAAAAACATCGGGCCATAAGAGCGGCCAGATATTCATCCATTTCAGCGCTTGGTGCCGGCGCCGAACCATCAGGCCCGCGTGCGGCCTGTCCCCCACTTTCTTGATCGCCTCTTTGCTTCAGGGACCGTAGTTCCTTGATGTGGTCTATCAAGGTGGCGAGGGCCTCAGGCTCCCCTCGGACGCAGGCTCTAACAATAGGGCAATCTGGAAAGTATATCACTCGAGAGTCGCCAAGGACGTGGTCATCTCGAATCTGACCGTAGGGGGAAGCGCCGAGGGCTAGTAAAGCCTTGACGGCTGGAACAGTTGTGTACGGCACGAAATTCCGTTCATCATCGAGGACGGTCATTAAAGGTGTTTCTCCCGCATTGTTGAGGGCTTCAACTTCCGCACCAGAAGCGATGAGCCACCTGGCAACCTCGCTGATTCTGTCTGGATCAAACCGAGACAGGAAATGGAGAGGCGTGTATCCCTGCAGTGAATCCGGGATGCCCGGAGATGCTCCAGCGTCGAGCAGTGCCCTTGTCACTTCAGGTTGGCCGCGGTTGCAAGCGAACCAGAGAGCAGTGTGGCCGGAAATCCTGGTTTCGTTAACGTCGGCGCCAGTTTGGAGGACGTCGCGAACCTGCTGGAGACTTTGGAACAAAACAGCTTGTTGTAAGTCGCTGAGTCACAGGTGCAGAGGAAGTCCTTCCTGGACTCCGTTCGCATCTCTCTCTCCAACAACAAGCACTTTCAGTTCTTGTCCTTCGGAAGACGTGCCAGTAACAATTTCATGCTGGACAATCGAATCAAGGAGGTCTAGCCAGCGTGCCCTTGCGCCTTCAAGGGATGTGCGATACGCTTCCGGTCTCAGCTCGCAGAGCGATTGAGAGAGCCTTCGGTTGTTCAATCGAGGGGATGCCTCAAGAAGGTCATCAAGGTCAGCGCTGATGGCGTCGTCGTGAACAGGGAGACCGTGTGCAGTCAGAAGAAAGATCAAGACGGATTTTGCCTGCAGGCTTCCGGCAGAGGCGGATTTTCGGAGCCACTCCGCCGCCTTTGTCACGGATGGAGCTGTTCCCAATCCGTGCAGGTGGAACATAGCGCTTTCATACGATGCGAATGGCTGATATTCTTCTCTCCCTTCTAACGCAAGATGCTCGAGGTCGGAAAGTGATTCCTGCATTACTCCGTGGTTGCCATACAAGCTCCTGTACGCCGTCTGGGCAATCTTTTACTAAGGTTAGATTTGTCCCCTACTATGTGTATTCGACTGCTACTCACCCTAAGTGGCCCTGTGCATCTTTTGACCATATCGGTCGTTTCGTTGAAACAGTTGCCACAGCGTTCCCTCGTGAGCAGTCGCCCCGCTAGTTGCTTGGACCCGACCCCCTTTTGCCGAAGATGTAGTCTTGTCGCTAAAGACTTGGACCACCCACTGATGCGGCGGAGCGTCAATGTTGCTGGTTTGGCTTCAGCTGCCCTTTCCAGTTCAGTGACTATCGGGCTCATGCAGGTGATCCGGTCTTTAGAATCTGTTGATATTGTGGCCGTGAGAAGACTCTCGAGGATGCTCAGCTGCTCGTTGCTGTAGGATTCAAGGCTTTCCAATCGCGCCAGGATATGGCCCGCCAGCCCGTCCCCGTCCTTGAGCGTCTTGATTTCTCCGGGGTCGTGACGGGGCTTGACGTCGTACCTAATGTCGAAGTGCCGGTCAAATGGACAGTTGCCATCAAGGAATATTCGTGCAAGCAGCAATCCATATGAGTAAATATCAGTCTGGATTGCCTCTTGTCGGGTCAAGGGTGACCTCGCTTCTGGCGCTTCCCAAGGGAAAGTCGTTGATAAGAGGCTGCAACGGGCATCTTCCGGGTCTATGTAGTCGCTCAAGATGAGGGAGGACCCGAAATCACACAGCTTAAGGTTGATCAAACTTTTGTCGGTTTGCGAAGTGCAGACCACCACATTGGTCATCTTGACGTCGCCGTGTACGACGCCGTGATGATGAAGATCACGGAGGGCACGAGCGATGCTGGCGGCCATGGCAGCTTTGAGGTCCCAAGGAATCGGTCGCATCTGGTCCGCCTGCGTTGGTCGCTGTAATGACTCCAAACGATCGCCTTCTAACCAGTTACTGATTTCCTCCACAGTCTTAGGCATCTCCCATTTTTCCGGAGCGGTTGCTTTGCGATGAATAATTCGAAAGAATTCTTCCAAGTTTCCACGATCCCCGGATTCAGTGAGAAGGTAAGGATAGTATGGGACTGGCTCGGTGGTCTCAACCGGCGACGGGTCCCAGCCGATCCCGATGCAGTTGACAATTGTCGGACTCTCCATGACGGCGGGATGGCTTACAATTGTGAGTTCGGTCGAGATGGAAGCATAGTCTGCCCCTTGCCTGCTTTCGTTCTCGAGCATGTCAGGATTAAGGACCTTGACAACGACTGAGGATCCCTTCGAGTAATGCTTTCCAGTCAACGATTGATGGCCAAAGGAAAAGTCTTCCACGCTGAGGTCATGTTTAAGCTCTGCATGAGAGACGACATAGGTCCCTCCGGCGCCAAAGTCACGAAGGGTCGCAGGGTCAATGGGATTCTTGCTGAAGATAGGGATCGAGTTGCGCAAGATGGTGTTGAGCAAGGACGTTGTGCCAACTTCCCCGATAGGAAGTCTCGCATCGGCCACTTCACGCTCGAGCGAGTATATCGGTTGAACGGAGAAGGAGAATGACGAGGATTCAGCCATGGTTGCCGCTACTTTGAGACCAGGGCCTGTTGGGATCTACGAGCGAGCGCTACGAGAAGTGGGCGAGGTTCCCAGATTGCTGTCATTACCGGAGAGCGCAAAGTATATATCAACTCAAGTCCTCTACATTGTGTGACGTTCACCAGGTAGCCTGGCGGGATGAAGGAATTGGGTATAGCTGAAAGTGGCGTCCAGTTGGATCCGATGCGGCATGATCCAGAAGAGCTGGTGCCCAACCAATGAAGACACGTCACATCTAGTAGGTGCATGCATGTAAACTAGAATCAGGTGTGGTGGCGTCGCCTTGATGCGGAATCCGCGCCAGGGGCTTGGAGCCTTGCAGACGCCGGGCTGTCGAACAAATTACCTGCTCCGAGTACCATGACGCCCTCGAACCCATCTCGCATTTTCGATCCATGAATACATCTCGCCTTCAAAGGCAGCTCGTTTCATGTTATGAGCAATGGAGGTCGCAAGTCTTATCATTGGCATTAGCGGCCTGCTCGCAGTCGCCGACAAGGCTCTTGTAATCTCCCAAATCATTGCGGACGTCCGCAACTTCGGGGACGACACGGCTGAAACGTTGTTCAAACTAGCCCACGAGCCCCAAACGTTCCACTCTCTGATCGCCATGCTCTCGGAGCAGCACGAGCGCTCTCACTATTCAACTGCAGAGCCCGGATGGAGCGAACATGGATCGAGTAAACTCAAAATCGACCTTGAGAAACATCTCGCTGACGCCTTCGCTCGATTCCAGATTGGGCTGGAGCAAGCAGAGATGGTGTTGAATAAATACGGCCTGCTGGAGTGGGAGAAGGCGGCATCTGAGCCATCCTACAACGTCGGCGGGGGCACCGAATCACGGTTCAAGATGCTTGGGCTGTCTCAAGCTTCTCCAGGCTTAAGCGTCATCCTCGAACACAAGAAGAGAGCTCTAGCTCTTAAGCACCGGCTGTCGCTCAGGAAGAAAGTTGCATTCCAAGCCAAGCCATGGGGCACCTCGGACAAGCAAACCTTGGTTGATGCCGTCACCCGAATGAGCTACTGGAACCGAGCAGTCACCTCCATTCTATCAACCGCGGATAGAATCCAGCTTGATAGCCATGTACATTGCCAGATAATGGCAAGTACAGACGACGATTGTGGCCTGGATGTCTTGCAGTCATACTTGCAGGACGATTCAGAACTCAATGCCAGTGCTGCTTTATTCCGGAAGAGAATCGAGATACAGCAGCCCTACGACATAGACGGCAAGTCCGTCATAGACCAGAGTCCATTCTTTGAGAACTGGAACACCTGGGAGTTTGGCGCCAGCAATGTTGGTCATCAAGACTTGGCTCGTCCTAAAGAGATACAGCCGCACCTCACCGGTCGAGCCTCGGAAACCGAGTCGACTGTGGCGTTGGTTGACTGGATCGGTTATGGCAGGCTCACAGAGCCAGAAAAGCTGGTGGCAGTGTCTAGAGTTGAGCAGCTCTGCGAGCTACTTAAATTCGAGAACAAACTCCAAAAGCTCGGGATTCTGCCAGGACTGGGGTTTCTAGATGACGTCGTCCGGAAGAGATACGGTCTCCTACTGAGGCTCCCGAAATCTATTTCGGGCTCCGAGATCAGCTCAGTCTCCTTAGATCAAGTGCTCGACATGGCCACGACGAAGGGGAAGGAGAGGCCAGTTCAGTCATATAAACCGAGCTTGCCAGAGCGCTTTCAGTTGGCACGACGCCTAGCCCAGACCTTTCTCGAGCTCCACAAGGTTCGGTGGTTTCATAAAGGGTTTGATAGCAGGAAAGTCATATTCTTTTGCTCGAATCAGACTACCGGCGACCCTCCAGTTATCATGTTCGGGGATCCCTTCGTGATTGGGTTTGAATTCTCGCGCCCATCTGGGAAAGAGAACATATCTCTACCTCTCGTTTCAACTCCCGGCTTCGAGGTTTACTCACACCCCGACCCCCGCACGGGCGACCCATCGGCCAACCCTTCCAGCAACGCGCATCCACCTACAGCCGCCTCGCCACGATTCAAGGCAGCATACGACATCTTCAGCTTGAGCTCTGTATTGCTAGAGATTGGTCTTTGGACCCCTCTCAAATACATCCTTCCTCGCTACGAAAACAACCCAAGGGATACTCAAAGGCTGTTGCAAGGAGTCGCCAAGCAGAATCTGGGACACACTATGGGGTCCAAGTATCGGGACGCTGTCCTCCTGGGACTCCGGTGGGTTGAGGATTCGGGGCCGAAGAATGGCTACAGAGCCGGAGCTGATGAGGGCGAAGTCGCAATGGTGGATGCCCAGAGAATGTTTTTCGATATCATGCGTCCGCTCGAAGAATGTGCGTGCGGCGCCTACAGTTGACTAGGTGCAATAGGTCGGCGGAGGCGTTCAGTCGGATTTGTGCGAGAGATATTGTGGCCATTTTTCAGCTGCGTGAAAACGGCACCGTTTCGATCCGTGTCTAGAACTGCTATTTCAAGCAAGTTTCATTGTTATTGTTCGGTTTAGGTCTCACAGAACCAGCGAGCTGCTTCCTCTTGTGACACAAAAACCTAAGGTGTAAGTTAAATACGATCGTGATAACCTACATCGCTTAACGCCAGGCGGTTCAGAAGGAAGTCGTCCACTCTTACGAACACACAAAACACATCCTGACGTCCGCTGAAGACATGAAAAAGAAAAAAATGAAACACTCAAAGAACAAAAAAGAGAGACATACAACACCAGGGATTCGCTGGTCGTCACCGACCCAACTACTAGTCTGGCGCTTCGCAGCTTGTGTACAGGGGAGCGGACGGGACCCTCAATTGTCTGCGAGCTATGGTCGTATGTGCTAGACGGCCGTTCTAGATTGGGTTATAATAGATCCTTTGCTGCGTGTTGTTTCTGTGTTCATGTGTGGAAGTGGCATGACGTCATTGAAGCCAATGATCTTTGCCCCTCCGCCGTTCAACAAGGTCAATTCCTTTCAGTCGGCACTCGTCTCCCTCTGCCCACGACAGAGATGAACGCATTCTTCTCAGACAAGTCGACAACGCAGGCGCAGTGCGACCAGTTCGCTGAAACGCATTTTAGTGGCCCTGTGGAGCCCCTTATTCTCCAGGGCGCCTTCAGCTACACTGTGACAGCTGGCGAGGGTAAGGTTATCGTGCAGTTCCGATAAGGGGGCTCGCCACTGCCGGATCCGGACTCGCAACTGTTTGGAGCGTTTGCTGGCGAGCATCCGGGGGTTGTTGCGCTTCACCAATAAGTTTTTTAATAGTATAGCTTATTATAATAAGTAATTATTTAATTTATTTTTGATAAGTATCTTTTAAACTAATATAAAATTAGTTTATAAAAAACTAGAGTTAGTAAAAAGGAAGATTAAAAGCATATATTTCTTCTAAGTTCTAATTAAAGATGAAGGTAGTAAGTAGTATTCTACTTGTTCGAGGCTGAAATTAGAGTTGATGTTTGGTAGAAACGTGAGGGGAAGCAGGCTCGGGACGGCACGAACCGACCGATGCGGGTGTCGGCGGGTAGAAGAGGAAAGCAAGGGCAGCGCCACATAGTGGGAGTGGCTTACGTGCCCCGTATGGGCTGATAGCTCGCAGACCAGGCTGGACGGCTTACAAGACTGGGAACGTGGTCAGATTTCGATCTTGAGTCGAAGCATATACTGATTATGTGCAGTCTCGACTAGACTCTTGTGCAATCTTCCACCAGCCCAAAAATCCAACGTCCATGACCAAGGCATAATTCATATTCATTTTCCGACGCGCCTCCCCTGCCCATTACGGCTCTCGCAAAATGTTTGTTATAGATATTGAATCCATCTCGGTACCGTTGCGCAGAAGTTGTCGGAGAGCGTAATCATGTTCCTGGATGATTCTTAGCTAAAAGGCCATCTTTTCGCAATGAGGCGGGAAATGGCAGATCCTGCAGCACAAACATACAATACCACGCCACAAACATCGTAGTCGAATGCGGAATCATAGTAGCATAACTCGGGAGGTAGTTTGCATACGTCGAAAACAATATCCTCGTCCTTTCTCCTCCTTCTTAGCGGAACAAGAGCTCCATCTATTATCCTAGGAGTAATTGGCTTCTAGTGGGGGGGGATGTTATCTCGATCTGGTCCTTTATGGCCCAGCAGCCTGTTAAGCTGTTCCGCAACAGGCCGACGGGTACGGAGTCTCTCGAAATCCTTCGAAATCCAAGTTAGAAGTGGGACAGCGCTGTCCTTAGCACAACACTTAGTATCCACCAAATCGCGCCAGGGATGATGCACTCCTCCAGTTCACCAAGAAGCTGCCGGGCTGCCTTGGACGGCGTTGGTACGGCGCATATTACCGAGCTTGCCCAGGACGGCACAGACCTCTTTATCCTCTTGGACCTTGGGGTCTTGCTTTGACATGGAGATGGGCGCCCTGCGCGCTGCACATCATGTCGTAATTCAGTGGTATGCATTTTTATCGAGGGAGAGCGGATTAGGTGGCTAGCGAAGACCGACATCGAGGTAAAGTACTCAGCTCTTTCGGAAGGAGGAAGTCGAACGCGTTGCGCGACGATCGACCACGCGAATAATGTCAGGCTGCGAAGGAATAAGTACATATACTTCGTACCTGGCTACGTATGGAGATGCCACTAGCTGCTTGCAGAACCTGCAGGGCCGGCGCATGGTATTCTCTGCGTCCTGTACGGGGCTTGGCTTCGACAATCCCGCGAGTCCAAGTCCTTTGTCTGAACACTACTTCGTTTTCAAAAAAAAAAAAAAAAAAAAAAAAAAAAAAAAAGGTGCTTGATTCATGATGGATACGACCGGAGGTAAAGGCGTGGGCACGCGCGGGTGAGCGGAATAGAGCTGAATCCCTTCCGCCTTCATGATGATCGGACCGGCCCATGCCGTAGACTTACCGAGACAGGATTAGTGGCGCCAGTACGACGTAGAGTACCTGACAAGGGGCGGCCCATCGGACCCGCAAGAACCACTCGTGGATCCGTGATCCACTAAAATTCTTCACGATTTGATTCCCACGTGCGGAGGAGTGCAAGCCCAGACACTAGCGCCCGCTCCTTCCACTCCTGCAGTGGGTTAGTGATATTACAGAGTTGCAGAAGGAAGGAGCGTCCCAATCATCCAATGTCTTGTCCAGAAAACGAAATGTGCTCCTCTGCCAAGGTTTGTTTCGGGACTAGATATCATTGAGGGGTAATCGTAATGACCGCAAGGGGGAGTCTAGGGTAGCTCCGCACCTGGTCGTTGCTGCGCTGGGCTCTAGTGTCTAGCGGACAGATCGGGCGGAAGTACCCTCCTAAAGCTGTTTTCTGGTGCCATTTGTCAATATACAGTACGACCAGGTCGCCTTGGGCGTAATCCTTCAATTGTATCTGCATTGCTCGGTGGAGCCATAGAGAGTCGATGCGGCCGCCTGTGCATGAGGCTGCTACTATTATGTGGGGGTTTATATTGATGGCTCTGTCAGGCCAGCTGTCTTGGCAGTGGAAGTGGCATGTGCGCTACAGCGTCACCCACCGCAGAAGGGTGCTTTTGATATCTAGTTTCTTGGTCCGTGATGCGGGCTGCGGGCTGCGAGTTCGCTCTGCGCTGCCCCGTCCTCTAGCGATGTGCCGAGTGGGTTACAATTTCGGAAGAGGACCCTGATCAGTAATTACGCCTAAAGAGGCAGCCCCCGGTCAGTCTGTCTCCTCGAACCCCGCAATCGCTGTGTCGGAGATCGGTGGTCTTAGGTCGCCGTAACTCCGAGTATTGTTCCGTGGCCCCCGTAACCCCGTCATTGTGACACCGCGGCCCCGATCCCTGTCACTCATGGGGCAACTCTGGCACGACGCGGCATAGCCGTGTCGGCGTCATCGGATGTTTGTCGATAAAAACGAGGCCATGCACACACGTCCACATGCAATGGCCGGCTAGTTAGTAAAGCTACCTAAATAAGTACTTTAGCCCTTAGAAAGGAGATTAAGAATAGATCCATACAGGAACCTTGCTGGGCAGTCATAGATATGATATCATTGATCTCAGCATCAGATCTACTGAGTCAAGTCTAAGGGACGAAAAAAGGGGCTAGGCATATAGGGCTGTGTGTCAAAAGTGACCTAAAAGAGGAGAACCCACAAAGAGACCAAAAGCGCGAGTACCTGTTTTCTGCAAAAGGCAGAGCTTGGGCGCAAAGCAGTTTTAAGGGATTGGAGTTTCAGGATTCGCGAGGGATGGCATAAACTGTGCAAGTTGAAAAGGAACATAATGCACGAAGGATAATTGTAAATTAACCGCCTAGAAGCAAGCGTCTCGCATAGATTCAGGTAAACATATCCAACCCGTGCCTGTGATTGCCAGAAAAAAAAAAAAAAAAAACTTGCTCTGTGCAATGTATAACTACGTTACTCAGACTCCGACGCAGATGGCATAATCCAGCCACAGGCCCTCACAGTTAGCCCCGAGAGCGGGGTTCCAAAGCAGCAAGGTGGCGTAGTCGGGAATACCATAAAGCTGCTGGATATCCCAGCACCCTTCCCCCGCAACAACCAAGTGCCACGCCTGGCACGTCTCGATCGTGCCCGGCTGCGTCGGCCCTGGCGGTGTGCCCGGCCCCGAGGACGAGGGGCCCTCAACACAGTAGGCGTAGTCGGGCCAGAGGCCGGAGCAATCCCCATTAAGCGCCGGGTTCCAGGCATACAAGTCTTCGAGCGAGATGCCGTGGTTGTTAGCAATGTCCCAGCAACCATCACCGGCGACGGCGAGGTAGTACGCCCGACAACCATCAACAATGCCCGGCTGCGTCGGACCGGGAGGAGTGACGGGGTCCGTCCCGGGCGAGCCGCCTACTCCGTTGATGCAGAGCGGGCGCTCGTCTGTGGCCGCGAGACCGGCATAGAGGCCAGCATCACAGTCGGCTTCGCTACTGCCGATCCACGAGTTCCAGTTGAGCAGGTCGCTCACGGTGAAGTTCTTGCTGTGGACAATATCCTCGCAGAGATATTTGCCAGCGTCGAACCCGTTAAGGAGAGTAAAGCAGGAGCAGGTATCAATCGTGCCGGGCTCTGGCGTTGTTGTGATTTCGAGGCACTCGCCCCCGGAAGTATCTCTCTCTTCGCTTCGTGTTAGCAATCGGTTACTTATTAGGTAGGTATTACGACGTGATGAAGAAAATAAATCTCACCCGTAGCGTTGCTGTGCGCCACGCAATACCGGTAGCCCGTCTGCAGCTGACAAGGGTCCAATCCCTCGAGACTCGGGTTCCATGCGAGGAATTCCTCGAGAAGCACGTTGTGCGCGGCGCTCACATAATCGCAGGAGTTGACCGTCTTGGTCAGGGAAGGCACATCTGTCTGTTCGGACTGATCTCTCGGGATGGGGATGGGCTGGTGTTGGGCAAACCGGAGGCATCCGTCAGCCTCGGCGTGCGAGCCGGCGGCCAGCGGAAGCACGACAATGGGCGTGGCGCTGGGCGCGACAGTTTGAAGAGGCGGCCATGTGGTGGTGACATAGTCGGAAGGCGTTAGGGTGTATAGAGGAGTGGTGGAATAGGGGTAGCTGGGGTACGTGTTGATATCGCCTACCGCCTTGACGCAGTACGATGTCTCGAGCCAGAGATTGGTGCAGTCGGGATCGTCGACGGATGGGTTGAGGAAGAAGAAATCGCGGATTTCTATGCCATGCTGGACCGAGATGAGCTGGCAGTAATCGCCATTCTGTACCTCGTACCAGCCCGCGCACTGGTCGTGCGACTCGGCCTTTGCGTTGGGAGGGCGGGGGACTGCCGTGGGGGGTGGCTGAGTTGCGGTGGGCGGCGGCCCCGTGGTGATTGTCGTCACGTCCTCCAGGCTTCTTCCGGGCGGACTGACGCAGATCTGATCATCATACATGGAGTCGATGTTGGTGCACAGCGGGTTGATATTCGGGTTCCACGTCAGCAGATCGTGAGCCCTCAAGCCGGGCACGGCCGCCAGGATATCGGCGCAGGTGTCGTCCCACTGGACGCGGTACAAGGTGCACGGCTCCGGTAGGCACAGCGCCTTGCCAGGGACCAGGTTGGAGCAGTCGGGCATGGCTTGGCCGGCCCTGATGACCGAGTGTGTCGACACCCCCTTCGCCGTGGCGATTGAGTCACATGTGTCCCCGGGCTGGACGATATACGGCGACGCACACGTCGGAGCCCCGGTGGGGGACGAGTGCGGCTTCGTGCTGATGGCATACGGAGCGGGAGAGGTGATGTCGTAGCCGGCCGCCCCGCAGCTCGCCGTCTGAGACTGGAAGTCGGCGGCAAATCCAGCATCGTAGCCAAATGGTGAGTTCAGCAGAATGCTGCCAACGCCAAGGGCGCAGTCGGAGCAGCCGTCAGCGGTCGTTCCGTTGGCGAGGTTGTCAAGGTAGATCTCATCACAATACACGCCCGAGGCGCTGTCCGTTGCACAGGAAACGTCATAGGCGTGAATCATGCGGTCGATCAGGTATGTCGCCGGGTACACGACACGACCCATCTCAATGACGTCCGTGTTGGCCGCGCAGCCCAAGGCAATGACGCCGCGGACCGAGGTCAGCGATGACTTGCAGCCAGAAGTGCACAAAGCGTCGAGTATAGGGGACGCCAGGCGAGGCATCTCAACCGAATGCACAGCCAAGAAGCCCGGGCAGCTCTGTACCGTCGTGTTGAGGGCTTCGTAGCACTGCTCGCTGAGCCCCGGGTAGGCGGCGTGGCCGAGCGTGATATCGGTGAATTGCTGGGCATTTGCAACGCCCACAATGCCGACAGCAAGGACAAACGCCCACGAGCGTAGGGGGAACCACTCGAGCTCCATTGCCTCGAAATGTTCAAAATGAGTGACTGAGTGAAGTTGTGTGTTAAAACGAGTGTGTATAGAAAGGGATAAGGAACGAGAATGAGGCGTCCGGATCTCTAATGGGCTCTTGGGGGGGGGGGGGGGGGGGCTTCACTCTCAAGAAAAGGATGAGGTGACCATAAAGAGGCAAGAGAACAAAGAGGCGGACCGCAAACCTGGCCCAGCCTAAGTCCGTTTTAGAGTCTCCTCGCCGCTTCGCGCGTGTACCCGTCTCATACGCCTCCCCCATTCTTGTATTCCTCCCCCCTCCTCCCCTTCTCCCATGAGAAAGGACTCAGAGAGTAAGATTAGTTCTCCCCCTTCGTGCGGATACGGTGATACGCGGATACGCCAAGAATACGGAAGCCATAGCGCATATTCGCAAATTATGACCTCGGTCTTCATGTTGTCAGATCAATGTTTTTTTTACGTACAGCTCGGAACTTACTAGTTTCGGATCGCTCCCGTAGGAACCCTCGGGGCGCAGATTATCAATCGTGGGGCCGTGTTTTAATTTCAAGCCCCATGCAGACTCCATCCCCTAATGCGGGTGATAAGGAATGATGTCACCTCACGATTCCACTCTCACGACGACATTACTTCTAGGAATGTCTTGGCAGTGATGGTAGTAACTTTTGAGATATTTCTTGTATACTTGAATGACGCGACTCTGTTAGCG
Source organism: Scedosporium apiospermum (assembly GCF_000732125.1). Classification (NCBI taxonomy): domain Eukaryota; kingdom Fungi; phylum Ascomycota; class Sordariomycetes; order Microascales; family Microascaceae; genus Scedosporium; species Scedosporium apiospermum. The sequence continues at coordinate 574,997 of NW_015971790.1, read as the reverse complement.
TAGGATCTAGCTAGTGCAGCTCGGAGATGAGCATAGTTTCAAACATCAATATCGCACTCAACTTACTGCACTGCCAGGGTAGCTTGAACACCCCGCACGGCTCGCTTGGCCGGATATTGATGCCTCATTCGTTCAGCCATGGTGCGGCAACAAGTCGGTTCATCTCTGCGAGGTGCAGAACGATGTCGCGGCCCGTGATGACAACGGCGTCTTGGCCCGGTCGGTCTACGATTCGACGTCCACGAAGCCCCCGGCGTGCCTGTTGGTGCTTTGTAGCTTAAGAGCGTCCTCACGCCCACCATGGTTCCCGACTATGGACTTCTATCAGGACGTCCAAGGAGGTCTAACTCTCCGTCACTCGTTCGAGCCTCCGTCGTCCGCTCATTTTGGGACCAAGTCCTAACTCTGATATCAGCATGGCTTCCTTCAAGGAACGCCGCTCCACGTTCCTTTCACTACTTTCACTCACTTTCTTTGTTCTTCTCGCCCTCTACATCGGCGGCAGAAATGGCAGCTCTCCGGTAGAGGTCCCCCAGCTGCATGCCCGGTCTGAGGGCCTGGCCACCGGCGGTTCCGCCCCTGTCTCACCAGCTGCTGGCAATGCGCCGGTTTCGTCCGTCCCCCACGGCCTTGTACGTCGGCAGGAAGACGACCCCTACACCTGTGGCCCCGGCCGCCCATGCTCCAACGGAGCCTGCTGCGGACCTTCTGGCAACTGCGGTTATTCGCCGGCGTACTGCGGCGACGGATGCCAATCCAACTGCGATGCCAAGGCCGAGTGCGGCCAGTACGCTGCGAACCCCGGCCAGACCTGCAAACTCAACGCCTGCTGCAGTCAGCACGGTTTTTGCGGTACCACCGAGGAATTCTGCACGGATGGCTGTCAGTCAAACTGCATCCTCGAGCCTCAGCCGCCGGGGGGCTCGCCCAAGGGCGCGGCGCTCGACAAGGTCATCGGCTACTATGAGGGCTGGAGCTACCGGTCGCCATGCAACCAAAAGTCCCCGTCCGACCTGCCCCTGAAAGAGCTGACGCACCTTAACTACGCCTTCGTCTTCATCGAACCCGAAACCTATCAGCTCGTGACCATGGACATGGAGCACGAGGACGACCTGTGGCAGATCACCGTCGATGCCAAGCAGTATAACCCCAACCTCAAGGTCTACGTCGCCGTGGGCGGCTGGACCTTCTCCGACAACGGCACCGTCACCCAGCCATTGTTTGGCGAGATTGCCCGCACCCAAGCGAACCGCCAAAAGTTCGCCGACGGCGTCGTCAAGTTTCTCAACAAGTACGGATTCGACGGCCTCGACATCGACTGGGAATATCCCGGCGCTGGCGACCGAGGCGGTCACGACGAAGACACGCCTAACTTTGTGCTCCTGATGAAGACCCTCCGCAACACCTTTGACGCGTCGCCGCGGCGGCTGGGCCTGACTTTCACCATCCCTTCTTCTTTCTGGTACCTCCGGTGGTTCGATATGCCGGGCTTATTGCAGTATGCCGACTGGACTAATTTGATGAGCTATGACCTTCACGGGACATGGTAAGCGCTTCTTCTTCTTCTTCTTCTTCTTGTTCTTCTTCTTGTTCTTCTTCTTCTTGACCCTCCCTCACTCCCGCTCCCTCGTTCGCTCGCTCCTCTAACGCCAAGTGCGTAGGGACGAGCACAACCCGATCGGTGCCATCGCCCAGGCACATACCAACCTCACCGAGATCAAGCTGGCCACACAGCTCCTCTGGCGCGTGGGCGTTAAGCCTGAGCAGGTTGTTCTCGGCTACGGCTTCTACGGGCGCGCCTTCGAACTTGCCGACCCAAGCTGCAAGACACCCGGCTGTCCATTTGCCGGCGGCGCCAAGAAGGGTCCCTGCTCCAACGAGGCCGGCATCCTGATGTACTACGAGATTCAGGCCATCCTCAAAAAGTACCCCAACCTGGACCCCGTGTTCGACGAGGAGGCGGCCGTCAAGTACGTCACTTGGGACAACAACCAGTGGATTTCATACGACGACGCCGACACGTTTGCGCTCAAGCTAGACTGGGCCAATGAGATGGGTTTCGGTGGCTCCATGATCTGGGCCGTCGACACCGACGATGATAAGTACTCGGCTATGAGCGGGCTGATGGGGTACCAAGTCTCGCATATCGATACGACCGAGGTGAAGGCGCTGGCCATGAACGATAACAATGTGGCCGAGACCCTGAAACTGGAGAACGGAGATGGCTGTCAGATCATGAAAGACTACGACTGCACGCAGTTGGCAGATATGACGTGTCCCGATGGGCAGGAGTTGGTGGCTTATGATAGAAATGGATGCGTGAGTCTCTCTCCCCTTCATTCCCTATCTCATTTTTATTCTTTCTTTCTTTTCTTTTTCTTTTCTTTCTTTTATTTTTTAAGGGGGCTACGCTGACCCAGAATGTTGCCACTCACTAGGGGAGTGAGGACGACACTCAAGGAGTGCCCGTCTGCTGCCCCACGGGCTCGACGGGCAAGAAGTGCACGTGGCGGGGAACACCCAAAGACGGCGGCATCTGGGGCGACTGCAACGGGCAGTGCCACGCGGGCGAGACCAAGATTGGCGACTCGAGGTACGGGGGCGGATCCTCGGCGGACGAGAAATGGCCGCTGAAGAAGTGCGCCCGAGGCCGCAAGGTGCTCTGCTGCGAGGCCAACGATTGGAAGCAAGTAGTTGACGGCTGCTACTGGACCCCATGGTAAGCTGCGAAACGCATGTCTCCTTGTGAATGACTTTCTCAGAGCTGGTGGCTAATGTCTTATGGAATTTGCGGCGTTGTAGCGTGGGGAGCTCCGGACAGACCCAGTGCAGCGGGAACACGGTTCAGCTTGCGACAAAAAAGGGCTCTTGCTTTAATGGTGCGGAACAAAGTAAGTTTTCTCCAATCATCAGTCTAGGGAGAGGGAAGGGGTTCGGACTAATAACGAGGTGGCAGAGTATTGTTGCCCGTGGGATACCGGGCTGTATGAGTGCAAATGGCGCGGTAGCGCGCCCGATTGCGTGGGGGCAAACTGCAAGACCCACGAGGATGGAAAGGACTTGTTCGAGGTGCAGGTCGACGCGCATGCGGGTGGCAGTTCCTGGAACCTCTGCAGTTGGGACAGGAAAAAGGCTCTGTGCTGTCAAGTCAGGGTTGCGATACCCGAGCCTCTTACCTGCGAAATCGATTCCTGCGACATCGATTATGATTTGTGCTCCCAAACCAACAAGGATGAGTGGGGAAATGACCTTGAGCGAAGGGGCATCGCGACGGCGGATGAAGATGATCAGGGCCTTGCAATTGTCTCCCGCGACGTCGACCTGGAGAAGCGCGACGGTGGCAAGCGCCCGTATAAATGGGTCACGAGCTTTGGTTTGGTCGTTCTGCAGAATTCCCTGACTTACCCCTCCCCTCAGGGGTATATGAGGAGGCTCCGAGAAGGCCAAATCGAACTTGCGCGAGCTTGGATGGTGAGATCACAGAACTGCGGCAGCCCGGGCGTTGAGGCTCGGAGAATAGACCCGGCCCAGGGCGCTCCCGATAGGACGCAGGTCGAGCACACGATACCATTGGTCACAGTATCCCGCTTCGGTTCTGTTGCCGAGCACGGCCGAATGTGGGCGCCTCGTCCCGCGGGATATATCGACAGAAGAGGTAGAGAAATCGGACAGGCTCACCCTGCAGGCTCGTATACCGACAGGCCGGCAGCTGGTAACGAGAACTTTTGGCGGAATGTCTGGAATAACGCCAACGGCCTACCCCCTGGCCTGCCGCCGGTCACGCAAAACTCGCCGGAGCAAAGACGGCCTGTCGACCGCCTCTACGAGGCGCTGGGCTCTAATAGCAACGCGGCCCACTTCACCCTGCTCCAGGACAATATCAACGGGATGAAGGGTCGCGTCGAGATCTTCAACGCTCCCATGGCCCAGGACAGATTCGATACCTTCTTAGAAGATGCCACTGATCCCTCAAATGACTCGCGTAACGTGGACATCATGTCCTTCATGGCCCCACTACGGGAGCTGGTGGGCATGTTCCAGTATTTGAGGGCCTCGGACGTCGTCACGCGCATCGACGCGGGCGCTGCCGCCGTCCACTTCCAGCTCCAGCTCATCGAGCTACACTCTCCCGACTCGCAGGGTCTGTCAGCGCTTTGGAACGAGTTCTATCCAGAATATTTCCGCCTTGTCTCCGAGTTCGCTCGCACGTGGGCTGGTGACCGAATTAGGCAGATCAGGGAGCACTACGAGGCTCACCCCAACAATGAGTATCGCGACGAAGTCTTGAAGGCTCTGAAGGTGATCGAGGGTGACATTCCTAAGTGGAAGTATCCTTCCGAAGACTAATTGCCTATGCCTATGGCCTATGGCATCGAGTGTGTAGCTAGATAAGGGAACACTGTTCAATTGAGATGCCTGAATTACTGCACCACTTTGGCCGTCTCATCATAGAAAATAATCATCCCTCCAGCCCCAGGTTCGGAGACGAGCAGAACCTAGAGGTGGGGAGGTAAGGGTCATGTACGTTCTCGCAGATGGAAGCTTTGCAGCGGAGGAGTTGCTTCCTGTCAGGCATGCCAGGCCGGAAGCAGGGTATTTGAAATGGCATTTGCTCGCAGGGTGCACCCCTCGGTGTAAATAGTTCCAAGGCATAGGATGCTACATCTTGAGCTTTAGAATCCGGATCTCCTAGTATAGAATAGAGGATATCGAGGCATAGAAACGAGATTTTTTTTAACATGCTGAGACGGTGCTAGAAGTGACTCCCTTGTCGGGAAGGGTTCTTCCAGGGCTGTGCTGTGACATCAAATGTGGCTCCAGGGCGGACGAGTCGGAAAAAGGATCTTCCGAATTAGGAGGAGAAAGTCTTTCTTTTCCTTCATTATTAATCTTTCAACTTCTTCAAGTTATCAAAATCAAGTAGTCATAGTCAGTTCTAGAAGCATCATTAGTCTACTCTACTCTTTTTCAGTCCTTTGACATATAATTCTTGTTTCTATTATCAGTTCTAATTCCAGGAAACTGTGTGGGAACAAAACGGTGTTGGAAGGAAAGGAAACTTTCCTAAAAAGAGCCAGCGGGCGGTGCTAGACTTGGTCTGAGGTTCCGCAGCTCAGGCTAGCCGGCCTGGGCCGCCAACACGAGGTAACAAGTAAGGCAACTAAACAAACTAAAAACTTGAAACTAAACTACAGTAAAAGGACTATTATAATGTTGCACTGCAGACGCACGCCAAGTCAAGCTAAGGCCCTATCATCGAGGCCTAGCTTGGTACCTGCAGGTGGCAGTCTTCATTTTAAAACGCCCCTCATCCGCTTCCAAGGGCCGCCAAGGGCCGCACCCACCAGGCCATTTCACCCCATAAACTTAGAAGATTCCACTTGCAAAACCCCACCACCACCACCACCAATGGGCGCCTCGTCCGCACTTTGGCCGAAGTTTCACTCCCCGAGGTCCATTCCGAGCATCATCCATCACCACCTGCTACCTCCGACCCGGAGTCTCCGTCAGCAAGCCTCGGCCCCATTCGTCACTCATCGACCCACCACCGCAACACCCTTCACGACTCGCCTACCATCACTACAACCACACACACGCGCGTTCAACCGGCGGCCCTTCATGTGTTCATCAGCGCGGCCCGCCCTGAAGAAGCAGCAGCAGCAGCAGCAGCCCCAATCCATCAGCGGGGAGGATTGGGAAAAGCTCTCGCCTGAAGCAAAGATCCAGTGGCTCGGAGAGGACAAATGGGGCTGGGTCATCTACCGGTGCTCCTACTCCAAAGAGTTCGACGGCCCCTGGGACAACCTCAAGCGCCGCATCCAGCAAGGAACACGTGAGTCCATCGCCAAGTCGGGCGTACACAGCATCGCAGAAACTATGGACTTTGTCTTTATCGAGGACCCCGCGCTCGAGGGCGCCTCGGTCGAAGAGCTGCGGTGTCGCTTCCAGGCCTGGGCGCGTGACGACAACACTACGGGTTTCGACATGGATGATAACACGCAAGGCTCGCGGGGCTCGAGGTATGAGTTCTTCCTCAAGGTCGACGGCGAAGGGTTGTGGAACGGCTACGTTGGTCTCGTTCGGGCCTGGCCTGATTCTCCGGGGAGTGAGGACTGGATGAAGATCAGGGCTGGCGCGGTTGCGCCTGCGCTCTATGTCCAGCTGGACAACCCTGAGGTGTGGTACGCGTATTACACGCCGCCAGAGCGCGGGATGTGTAATGCCTGGTAAGAACGTGCTGCTGGGCTTGCGGCCATTGTTGAAACACTCATGTGGGCACTCACTTTTTGGGGCATTACTTGTTAGTAACATGATCGAACTAAGCCTCCGGCTGCTTGCATCTACATGCTGTCGGCCGATAGCTGGTGCTACTGGTAATAGATTCGGTTTATTAGGCCACACATTAAAGGCTGGGAGATGGGTGTAAAGCAAAAAGTAAATATTCCAATTGCCCTAATTCAAAGATATAGTCCTTCCGTGACACTAATTGTCCTGGCAGTGTATAGCAGTTGATGAACAAATTAAACGAGGCTCGAGACGTGCTAAGCCAGCGCGTCAATCCCACACACCGAGTTGTCCATTGCTAGGTTATGCGTGGATGTCAAAGGCCTCCCTAGCCTGAGCGCTCCCGACCTTCAACCTCTTTCAGCTCAACTCCTTAGAGAAACAGTCGCCCCATCAAACCCTCGACTCACGCACCGTCTGGAAGAAGCCTCTCACAAGATGAGCCGATCAACTTTGTCAAGTGACGAAGCATCTATCATATCTATCAGAACTATTGCTCACTGTGACCGTGATAACCCACATCACCTCACACCAGCAGATTTAACAGCAAGTCGTCCATCACACGAACACACAAGACGCATCCTGAGTTCCGTCGAAGAGCGCAAAAGAGCAAAAAAGGAAAGCAAAATGGAAAAGGAACCAAAAAGAACATACAACACCAGGGATTCGCTGGTCGTCACCGACCCAACTACTAGTCTGGCGCTTCGCAGCTTGTGTACAGGGGAGCGGACGGGACCCTCAATATTCTGCGAGCTATGGCCGTATGTACCAGGGGCTGGTCCTAGACTGGACTATACCATTGCTGCGTTACGATCGGCTAACATGGGCGATGGCAAGCGGACTGGATGGACTCGGATCGCCAGGTCGCGGCCGCGTTTCATTGTCTCTGGACCTTAGAATTGACTTTCTGTTGTTTAACCCACCCCGTCTCGTGACTGCATCACTAAGTTAGTAAGTCACGGATGCCGATCTAATGGGTTCGTGCCATGAGGGTTGACGAACTTTCCGATATAAAATTTCCAAATCATCCGTTCACCAAATACGAAGCGCACTATCCCTCCACTGGGTCCTATATAACGCATTCTCTAACCAAGGTTCAATCCACCAGGGCCATGGGGCCTCTTAGCATTGGTAGATCCAACTCGTGGACTATACCGATACTCCAGGTGAATTGGGAGGTCTCTGTACTCGCGGACCAGACGCTCAGGTGTCAGCCTGTTAAACTAATACAGGTTAGCGGGAAGAGGGAATAGTTAGAGTATCTATATTCATCACACCTTGACGATTTCGCAATTATCCAATGTCCAAATCGATAACCACAACCGTGTTAGCGCTTACCATGGACATACCCTCCGGCTTGAATGCCGACTTGGAGGTGCCGTGGTTGTTGTTGTCACATCCCGCGATTCGGCGGTGACGCTAGCTCATCCGCATCCGCGGCCAGCTCATCACTGGGGCTGCCGACGAATGGTTTGGAAACGACCACCGTTCTGCGGGTTTTGCTGTGTTTTCCCCTTGCCTTTCCAGCTAGCGCCCTTCGTGAGTTCATCCGATGATTCCGCTGTGGCTTCGTTGGCTTGGTGATATGTTGAACTTGGCTTCGTCTTGGCTGTATCTGTTTTTTGTGTGCGTTGCCCAAACCACCCTGCCGCGCACCCCAACGGATTCAGTAACGTCGGGCCGGGCGGCGTTGTTTTGTCGGCAGATTAGGCGGGAATGCTTTTTGTTTAGATTCGGGCTAGCATTCGCTCCTCCAGGCGTTGCCCTCGGGTAGGACCGTTAAGTAGGGACCGGTTTGTCGGTGCCTATCGTAAGCGACACTCAGATCTCTCCAATACGTTTCATAAACCCCCATTCAGGTCCAACATATATAATACAGTATTTATCTAAGAAAATGACGCAAAAAAGTATAAGCAGCAGAATCTTATTAAGCTATATTTCCTAAAATTAAAAGAGGAAAGAGGAAAGAGGAAAGAGGAAAGAGGAAAGAATAAAGAAGAAAGAGGAGAAAGTAAAAGGACGAAAAAAGTAACCTAGCTATCAACTTCCAACATGGAAGCTCTATTATGACTTTGACTTCTTCTCCTTCTTTTTCTCCTTTTTATCCTTCTTTCGAGACCCTCCCTGCTCATCTTCCTCGACTCCTACCCAGGTATACGTGTAAAAGGCCAGACCAAGACTCTGACTCTCGAACACATAATACGGCGTACCGTCGTCCGCAGAGTAGGTCATCCACCGCGTAGGTCGCGTCTTAATCTCCTCCCCAGAATACATAAAGCACACTAAGCCTTGCTTTAGGTAGATGTCGACAGGGATAAGATCTTCCTCTGTTGCCCCTTCAGCCTCTTGTTCGCGGCTAGAGGCCGCCACTGTGGTTTGCTGTCGCTCCTGCAGGGCTAGCTGACGCATCTGCATGGCCAAATACTCTTGTTCGAGCTCGTCCGCATCCGCGGCTAGCTCATCACTAGAGCTGCCGACAAATGGTTTAGAAACGACTGCCGGTCTGCGGGTTTTGTCGTGAACGGCTTTCCCCTTGCCTTTCCAACTACCGCCCTTCGTGAGTTCATCCGATGATTCCGCTGTGGCTTCCTTGGCTTGGTGAGATGCTGAACCTGACTTCGCCTTGGCAGTCTCTTTCTTTTTCTCTTTTGCCTTCTCCTTTTCTTTCCCTTTCTTCGTCTTCTCTTTCTCTGGGTCTTTCCCCTTGTCCTTCCTCGTCGGCTGCCTCGCCCTTCTCCCTTCTTGCTCCGAGCCTAGCTTGGATTCTCGCCGCGGGGTAGGGTACGGAACTCCCGCCTCATCCGCCGTTAAAACAATGCCGCTCAGCCCGACGTTGCCGAATCCGTCAGGGTGCGCGGCAGGGTGGTTTGGGCAACGCACACAATCGATGTATTGGTCCGAAAAGCGCTCGTTGTCCTCCAAGCCTTCCTCGGCAACGCTTCGGCTTTCGATATGTGATCTGTTTGTGCATCGTGCCCATATAACGTTACAGGCGGTTGATATTTTCGTCTTCCTGTTATAATCCACGCCCAAACACTGGGCATAGAAGTGACGATCCTTAGGGCAGTCACAGCGCTCGCAGTGGCCTAGGACACCCGATGAGGAGGACATGGTCGGTGAGGTTTGGTAAGCTGTCGCGAAAATAAAAGTTAGGTATAAGGGGGAGGAATGCCGATTCGAGATGGAGGGCTGTTGGGAAAGGCATATTCGTATACATATATGTAAAAATGTCAAGACTTACTTCATATTAGTCGTGAATGAGGCTAGCGGTCGCATTGGGCATGGCGGTTACATGCTTGGGGAAGAAATGGTCCCTCTCCCTCTAACCACTATACCTCGGAGGCAGACGCATGTGGTGCGAAAGTTGGGGCGCGAAGTCGAGGCGTGAATGGTCCATGATACGCCCGGATTATTGCCGTTTTGGGAGGCTCTGAATGCAGTTAGACGTGCGAGATGAGTCGGTTGGTTGAAGAAAAGTCCACCACTCTAGGCAGCAGTCAATTTCATGCAGAGTATAGAATCTGTCTGCGAGGGAGTCTCGGAAGGGATTCGCTCCAGCCAATCCTTGATCCATTCAGATTCCACTGAACTCGCCCTGCTCTCAGAACTGATCGGCGAATCGCCAAAATGACGTGGTGGCACAACCGTGCCAGTCAGCCCTCTCTCAACTTGGTTGTAGCACCACCTAAAGGTGCTTTCGGTTGTGAAACGTGATATGAGGCGAATGGCCTTGGCATCCGCGGCAGTTAGTCTCGGTTCTTTTCCATCGTCATCATCATGTAGAGGTTCAGTAATTGATAGGTTGAGCCTCGGATCTAATAGGGAATGTGTTGAGAATGAGGGTCTTCCATCGGGGACAAAGCCTGCATCAGTATGGGAATTGTGGCGCCAGGTCCAGTGCGAGTAGGACCACTGATGGGAGCAAAGTAGATGATCTCGGATCTCGAGCTCGACATCTTCCATGGCCATGGAGCCAAATGGTTCCCAGCCGTTAATGGGTCTGTCAGAGTAGTCCTCTACATATCCGTCGTAACTACCATGACAATCATGCCTCAGGCGCCAAACATCCGCCCTGGTGACCATCCCGCCACGGAGATATGGCCCAGGTCGTTGCAGATCCATGAACGAGTTGGGGATTCCGGTCCATGCTGCTGTATCCCGAGCATCCAGATAATTCCACAGAGAATTATCAAGAGTAGCAGACATCCAGGGGTAATGGCCACAAATCATTGTTCCAAGCCATAATGGGGCAGCTCTACTGAACGAGATGATTTTCACTAAGAGCTCGTGTTGCTCGCACTGTATTTCCGGGGTGATTATGAGCCGAATAGGTCTCATAGAGGCTCCGGCAAGCGTGCATGGGACGTCGGGTTCCCAGAAACTGCTATCAAGAGTCGTGGCTAAGGTAAAGCGAGACATTCCGAGAGTCAGGTAGTAGCTCAAATGTTTAAAATCGGGTGGCGGATCTCGGATCTCAGAGGGGTTGAGGTAGTTGGTAGCATTAGACGTGAAGCGGGGCTTTGGGGGCTTCACGATGGTATGGAGAGGGAAACATAGAACGGCTGCCAAGGCAGCGGAGCACTGATTACCCAGGTTGTAAGCAGCACAGAGCCTGGCTAGGTAGACTGCGGCTTCTTGGGAGCTTGGCAGACTGAGATCGTCGTCCCCCATCTCCACGCCATCCCATTTACCAACGACCCGGATTCGCCCGATGTCTTCGATGCAAACAGACCATCGAGGATAAAACTGCTCGTCCACAGCTTGAAACGTCGCATCGGGCTTCGTGATAGCCCTCCACCAAGCGAGTTCTCGCTGGTCCGCATAAGAGAGGTCAAGGGTTGTTATGGAGGTGTGGGGCGAAGTTGGGGTTGAGCCTTCGGACTGGAAGGGAACTGATTGAATCTCCAGGCCTTGCCGTTCCAGTAGATTTGCATTCAGGATGTACGCCCAAGCCAATACCAGCAAAGCTATCCCATTATTCGGCGTGCCATCCCAAACTTGGAAATCGGCAGATGTTGATACGGCAAAGCGAAGAGGCTTACGATACCGGAACGCGAAACGGTGAGGCGCTTCCGTGATGGTTTCTAGCGGGCAAGTGATATCTGAGGATTTCCAAGTAGAATAACCCTCTAACGTCTTCATGCTGTTGGGAATCTCATCGGGAATAGCGGGAATCCGAAAGAGTAGGGCCTTCAGGTCATAAACGTGGTCCGGGAACTGGCCTGGACGCATTGATTTCGCAGCTGTCAGGGCGGCTTTCCATCGTTTGTAACTCCTGGAAAAGACTGTCTGGAATTCTTCTTTGGTAAATAGCTTCTCATTATCGAACTCGGTGTCGACCGGTTCTTCCGGGAGACGAGGAGGCTGTTCCAATTGGCCAGGATCAGAATCATCATCGTCATCGTCGTCGTCGTCGTCATCCTCATCATCTTCATCTTCAACCGAGCTTGAAATGAAGGAGCCCTCATTAGAGGTGCTGTCCTCCGAGCAGGTGGAGGGAGCGTGTTGCGGATCTATTGTGGCCCGTTTCCTTGTCGAAAGCTCGGAATCAGAAAGACGTCTGATGGATACGATAGATCCTTCGTCACTTAACGAAGTTGGTTGACTCATGTTGAGAGAGCCTTCTTCCGGGCGGTGCATGAGTCGAGGGTTTGATGGGGCGACTGTTTCTCTGAAGAGATGAGAGAAAGGAGGTTGAAGGTCAGCAGCGTTAAGGCGAGGGAGACCTGGCTGAGCATCTAGACCTTCGGCACAACACAGCAATGAGCAACTCAACAAGTCAGTATGATTGGATTGACGCGTTGGCTTGACACGTCTTGAGCTTCCACCAACTTGTCCACCAGGTAACGGCTGCCATCCACTGCGACAATGTTCCCTCTGTGATTACGTAATAAACATTCAACTGGGCAAAGACCGCGATTGTGACGACCACATCCAAATTGTTCGAACCCATTTCGACCATTCTGTTGTTACGGTGTGGTATTCCAAAATCGGTATAGGAGCGACAACGGACTTGCTTCGCACCCATGGATGATTACGAGACCGTCTTAAAAGGGCTACGAATTGTGGGAATCAAGCAAGCGACGAACTACCTCCCTAAGGTGGATGTCCAATCCGTCAAGAGGTGATCCACCTCGAGGAGGGACTGCATGCCACCCAGCTTCGACAAGCCCATCGAGGATTTGGATACATATTTCGCAGGAATCATTCCGAAGCCCCAACATGCCGGGGAATCCATCATCAACCCGCCTACCATAGCGAAAGAGAATCCCCGCCAGCCAAGCTACCTTGACGTTCTGTACTTCGGCATCGGACAGTTGTGCGAGCGACACAAGCGTGGTCTAGAAGTGGTCCCTCACCTCCAGCGCATTATCGTGCTCTATCCACCCTTCCGGGCTCCTTTCGCCGACAATGTTGTCCATAGCGTAGAAGTCGAACCCGAAGGGCAGAACGCTCAACTCGGCCGTGTCAATGACGCCCGTGAGGTTACCCGTGTCTTGGTTTACGAGTATGTTTAGCAGGCTCAGGTCGCCGTGGATGGGGACCAACGCAGAGCTGGTGTCTGGATCGAAGAACGCGTCCATGTGGTTCTGCACGTATTCAACGGCGGGCTGGAAGCGATCGGGGAGTGTATTGCGAAGATTATCCAGTCTGCCTAGGCACGTACGAGCAATGGGACCGCGCTCTTCGGGTCCTATGTTGATAGAGTCCCGTGCGACTTGTAGGGACCTTACATAGAACCTGGGTGCAATGTCAGTCGTTTTCTCTTCCTTCGAAATGAGGTTGGTGGACGTGGGCTGCTTTCACACATACATACTTTGCTAGATCCTCTGCAAGAACCAACCGCCTATCCGGTTCCAGTTCAAAAGATCTCCACGCCTCGACAACGGTATCGCCCTGAAGTCTGGGCATCGAATATGCCTTGAGCGCACCAACCGTCCCGTGATATTCGTGACGCACAACAATCCCAGGGTGCGCGCCGGCAAACGCCCGATACAGCTGCGAGTCTGGGTCCGGCAGCGGCGAGCCCTTTTCCCGGAACTGCACCATCGCCAGCTATCACGGTGTAGGTGAAGGCGCCCTGGGATCTGACGGGCTCGGTAGGACCGGCGAAATGCGTCTCGGCGAATTGGTCGCACTGAGCCTTGTTATGGAAGAATGCGATCATCTCTTGCAGTATGAAGAAGGGGGCGAGTGCCGACAGCAGTGAATTGACCAAGGAAACGCATTTGCTTTAATGACGTCACACTGCCTCCAAACAGAGAGCACCTGGGTTGGAACAACACTCAGAGTGGTAAAGGATATAGTCTAATCTTAGAGGCTGCCTGGTACATACGACCATAGCTCGCAGAGAATTGAGGGTCCCGTCCGCTCCCCTGTACACAAGCTGCGAAGCGCCAGACTAGTAGTTGGGTCGGTGACGACCAGCGAATCCCTGGTGTTGTATGTAATTTTTTGCTTCTTTCCTTCTTTTTGCTCTTCTCTCTTTGGAATTATTTGTTTTTCCCGGTTTCAAACAGGTTGAGGATCTGGATCTCTAAGACAACGGATACGGATGTCGTAATAAATAAACGTCGAGTAAACGTCGTGTATATTCAAGTATTTTCGGTGGGATGTCTGTCTGTCGTCTTCGTCGCTCTCACTACTTCCAGTTGAAACAACAAAAACACGAAAATCTTAATACCTCCATACCAGCCTCGATTCCATGAGACACCAGCTTCGTATTTCAAGACAAGGACAAGAGACATCACACAAACTCAGACCTCTCCCGTAGATTTCACAACCAATTCAAGTCCAACATATACAATACACTACAGCACGTATCCAAGAAGATGCAAAAGCATGAACGGCAAAATCTCATTGAATTATCTTTCCTTCACTCGAGTTCGCAGGCTCTGAGCAGAAAGGAGAGAGCATGTTTGAGAAAGAGAGGTGAAAAAAGCATCCATCTATCTCCAAACTCCCTTGGGATCGACCTCCCGATTCCCATTGTATCAACAACTAGAAAACGAAGAAAATAAGGGGTTTCGAAAAGAAGTCATTCTCGTGAAAAATTCGTTTCCCGTAATTCGTCGCCAAGAAAAGAAAAGGAAGTAACTGAAAACAAGCGAACCTCCGTGTCTGACCTTTGTTTCCGTCTAAAGATATTGTCCGAAGTAAAGACCCCAGCGCTCCAAATCGGGGGAAAAAGTTAGGAGAAAGGAAGAGAAAGAAAAAGAATCTGAAAGAAAATAAGGGAGAGAAGAAGGCAAGAGAGGATCGAGCGGATGCAATCGAAAGAATAAAAGAAAGAGAAAATACGAATGCCGAAAACATGCGGAGTGAACCGAACCCTATCTAAACTCCCTGGAGCCATATGTGCGTTTGTGCCTTTCATGTCTGAGACATCTGCGTCCATCACCTATTTGTGCCCGAGCACGAATCTTCTGTCCCCCATCTAGTCACAGCGCGAGAGAAGCGCTGAGATTGGCATGGTCCTTTCCGATTCGAAACGTATCATCTAAAGATATGCTCCGCCAAATATTGAAAACTTTTCAAAGACGAATACCTCTCCACAACCTCTGAGAAATCTAAAAGCGATTACCGCCGGAATCGCGCGAGCTGCGCCATAATATTTTTCACTTGAGCATCCGTTCCCTGGGTTTCCGGAGGAGATCTGGCTGGTAGTGGAGCAGCTGATTGTCCGAATCCTGGGCCCTGACCAAGATGAGGTCCTGTAGTATCGGGACCAGTCGAGTAGGTGCCGCCCGCGGAATATCCGGCCGAGGGGGCAGACTGAGGAGGTACAGAGGGACCTCCTCCCTTGAGTGATCCTAGAATCGCCTGGATATCGATGCCTCCTGGAGCCGCGGCGGTGGGTGGTTGTTGCGGTGCGCTGGCACCGGGAGGTAGAATAGGCGCTGATCCGGGTTTCTGAAGCTGGCTGAGAATATGCTGCAAATCAACGCCACCGTTCGGGGTATTGCTGGTACCACTGCTGCCGCTCTGGGGAGGTGGATATGTGCCGGGTACCGGTCCGTGCTGGCTAGGATATGACGGGGGGCCTCTTGCCGGTGGTGGGGGTGCGATTGCATGATGCGGCGGAGGTTGGCCGTAGTAGCTACCGCCCTGTGGAGCCGCGCCGTAAGGAGCCGGTGCAGGGTGGTACGCGGGCGGCGCAGGCTTTGTCTTGGTACGAACGACGAGGTCTGCCGCTGTGGCCGGCTTCAGACCTTGGTATTCGTTAAAGCTGACATTGCTAAGGCCCCGCGAGAGATCATAGAGATGAAGGTACACCTCACCCCGCTCCTGCGCCGAGAAATCAAGCTCGACGATACCGCAAACTCCATCCACAACCAGACGGCTAATGACGTCTTTCTTAATGTGATACGCCGGGTTGACAATCATTACGTCGGTTCGCAATCCCCTTTCGATGAAGGCTCCGCGGACCCAATTCACAAAGTTGGGATCAACCTCCTGGAGGAGAAGCAACTGAACATCGGGAGAAGAAGATGCCGCCGGAGCCTCGTGGCCATACGTGCGGCCGTCATCCTTATGACGTGACGCTCCGTACGGGCTTCGGCTACGATGTCGGTAAGAGTCTCTCTCGGACCAGTCCCTACCACGACCCCGGGGAGAAAACGAACGATCTCGAGATCGATAGCTCTCGTGATGCTGTCGGTCCCTTCCATAGGAGTCGTCGCGATGGTGCGATCGATAATCACTGCCATGTCGTCCATGGCCGTGTCTTGGCTCATCTCGACTTCGTCGTCCGGGAGGACCGCCGTCAAACCGTCCTCCTCGGTGGTGGTGGCCAGACTCCCGGTCCCGGCCGCGCGGGCCGGAAGAATCCGGCGATCTCACCCGCTCCTCCTTGGGCTCTTTCTTCTTTTGCGCTCGGGAAAATTCAAGATCTAGATATTTCATTAGCAACCGGTCAGCCCGGTTAACTTACGGGGATTCCCTTGGAAAACACGACATACGAATCTTGCGGCCCTTAACCTCGATCCCTTGCAGGTGCTCAACAGCAGACTGGGCCTCCTCTAGCGTGTGGTATTGCACGAACCCGAAAGCGGATTTGAGCGAAATCTGGGCGAGACGGCCATATCGATGGAATAAGTTGAAGACGTCGCGCTTCGAGACTTTATCCGACGACAAATTTCCTAGAGAAGGAGAAAGAAAGAACCGGGTGTTAGTCGCCAAGGATCTCAAAGAACGTTCGGTAGGAGGATGGTTGACTATCCATACCTATGAAGACTCGAGAGCCCTCGGGGAATCTATCCCACTTTTGCTCGGCTATGTATCGCATCTCGTCCGCGACATAAAGATCCCATTGCTGGTGGTAGCTTGGGGCCTGGTTGGGTTTACTGCTACTACTGCTAGGAGGGGCGCCGGGGTAGGACATAGCTGCGCCAGTCGAAGAAGACGCCGTGGTACCCGAGGGCGGTTGCGGTAGTGACGGATTCGTGGGCCCTGGGGGAGGGCCGAGTGCGGCCATCGTTTCGGTCATTCCCGGAGGAGGCGGGGCCATTTGGCCAGGAATGGCGGCCGGCAGAGACGACGGCACAGTGCCAGGCGCTGCATTTACCGACTGTCCTACTTTGATGCTTGCCTGGTTGCCTGAAGGTCTAGCCGTGTCGAGGTGAATACGATTCATGTCCACAGGTGGGCGCGAGGGAAGGTCCGCAGATGCAGGGGGTAGCGTTTGGGTGCTACTAGTGGGTGCGGTAGGCAGCTGAATGGGCGCTTGAGGAAGGCTGGACGTCTCAAAGGCATTGTGACTAGCTTGAGGCGTGGCGAGGTGGCTAGATGCGACGACCGGAAGAGGACTGGAAGACTTGGGCTTTTCAACAGGAGCAGGGCCCAAGGCCATTTGTTGGCCGGCGTTGTTCGTGGTGGGAGAGGAGCTACTCGGCTCGACAGCCGTGGCAGATACTTCAGAGTCAAGGTTGGATGATTCGTTCAGATGGGTCATCAGGATGTCAGTAGACGACAAGGCAGTAGCGGAAGAAGAAGCTTGCGCGGTAGCAGCAGTAGCAGTAGCAGCTGTTGAACTGGCACCAAAAGGTTGGGCCGTCTTCATCAGAGTGTCTGGTACACTCGAACTGGCAAGCGACGACGATACATGTATAGGTTGGGTAGCCCCGGAGACTGTGGCTGTCTCGGCTGTGTGATTGCCATTGCCCCCATTGCCTGATTCGCGATTCTTGTCTCCATCACCATTCTGCGGCTGCTCCTCCTCTTCTTCTCCGGGCAGCGGGGAGTCAAACGTTTTCGCATATTCGTCGTCAATTTCCGTGACAGCTTGGTCGATTGAAGTCGCCGTCTCGACTTTCGCACCTCCTTCTTGTTCTGACTCGCCGTACAAGTCGTCGTCAAGGCCGGTGTCGTCGCCATTTGTCGCTGAATCGCCGTCTTCTGTCATAGTAGCGAAGGCACTGAGGGTGGACATGTGTCTCATGGACGCGATTTCATGTGCTTGCGCTGCGCCTGCGTCGTCAAGCGAGTCGGCTTGACTTTGCAGTACTGGGAGTGCCGAGACCGTGGTGGTCGTGAGAGGTGCAGGAGATACAGGAGAGAGGTTCGCTATGGTATGTATCTCCGCGGTGTCATCCGCGGCGCTGGTTGGAAGCATGGTGGAGGAAAAGAAAGGAATATCCTCCGAATGCTGGGGATGAAGGCAGCCTCAGATGTAGGGAATCACGCTGTGGGTATGTGGTCAAGTGAAGGAAAGGGAACGATAGATACCGACCCTAAATAACAGTGAAGGTACTAGGAGATGGGAATCGTCGCGGGGTAGTTTAATTGTGCACGGGATAGGTAGGAAGATACTAGCTGGGAGATACGATCGTGCAAGGAGAAAAGATGCCATAGAATCGCATTGATGGCGCGCTTGAGAGATGGAGAGAAGTTTGGATGGAAGAAGTGGAAGAGAAGTCCTCGTCGCAAGGCGGAATGTGGAAAAGATGGAGTCGAGATGGGCGAGATGGACTTCAGTTGCAAAGAATGGAAAGAGCTTGGGTTTGGAGAGGGGCCCAGGCTGGCAACAGAGCGGCGGCAAACAGCACAGGAGCTCCTTCCGGGGCAGGCTCGGTCACACTTGCTTGTAATATAAAGCTTCAAGTATCGTAGGCACAAGGCTTGGGGGGAGACTCAAGATGAGGAAGGCGGGATGGTGGATGGGGATGATGGAAGCCTGAGGTGTCGGAAGGTACGATGAGACCAACAAAAGCTGCTCCGGGTTGGAAAGAGCGAGGCTGCGGGGCGCAAAGAAGTTCAAGGGCGTCAAATGGTGCAGTTCATGGACGGAAGGCAAATCATCCAAACACACTGACACCGGTGAGTCGGTATAATAGGCATCTAATTACTCGACCAGGCAAGTTCTAAACGTCGAGGCTGAAAGAACGCAGGCAGCTTTTTCCATCCTTTCAGAAAAAATGTGGCGGCTGATAAAAATCCAAGGCGGAACGGGGGCGGGAGACGTTTTCATCGCGACCATGATCCAAAAATCTGAGAGCTAATCTGTTTTAGGACTAGACTGGGAATTTCTGCCCTCAGTGTCCCTGTGAGCACTTCGGCTCAGTTCCCGACACCGATGCTACCCTTTGTTTTTCCGGCCAAATGCTTGCAAAGGAAGTCACCTGTTGCCTGCTGCTCACGGCCGTTCTATGTTTGAGTTGAGAAGCTCGGATGCTCTTCATCATGAAGCCTAGTCGCTCCGTCACATAGCCAATTTGAACATATAACGTCAACCCTTAAGGCCCGCTTAAGGATGCCCTAGGCTTAATGTTTTCTTATTGACGTGGCGGAAATGAGTGTTCCTTTTGTACGGGCTGCCCTCCCACAATTATTTTCGGCTCCGACACGGGGCCTAGGAGCCGGTTCCTTTCGCGTGGCCGCTGTTTATCAGCCTGCCCATGCCGTGCGACTGGCTCATTACAAGGCTTTCGATCCGAACCTTGATGAAGATGACTTGACCGAGGCCAGGCAATGGCGGAATTCCTTCGATGGAAAGAGCCTTCCCCGAGGTACAACGACGTTTGCTAGATCTAGCGGGCCAGGTGGCCAGCACGTAAACAAGTACGCTTGCCTTTCTTAGGGACACGAAACATTTGAAGAGTGGTTTGATAGCTGACGGCAGGGCGTCTCCTCACTACCTTCCCACGTTCTATAGAACGGAGAGCAAGGCTACAACATCATGGACAATCAACGAACTGAACGGAACTCTTCCGAAACTTCTTCGGGCTAAGCTCCGGTCCTCCAGATATTACACGGCCAGGAACGACTCGTTGACATTCTCAGCCCAGACGGAGCGGCAAAGGAGCTCCAATGTGGACGAGAACAAGGACAAACTCGTTCAGGAGCTCTTAAAGATCTACAGCGAGACGGTGCCAGGAGAAACAGATCCGCGAAAGATCAAAAAGCATGCGGAGATGTGAGTTTCTTTTTCTTCAACCCCCCCCCCCCCCCCCCAAAAAAAAAAAAAAAAAACCTTTTTCCCCTCTTATTTTTTTCCTCTCTCTTCCTCGCCAGCAAAACTTCGCTCACTCCCGATGCAGAGAGAAGGCGTTTCATAATCAGAGGATCAAGAGCAAGAAACACCTCAGCTCCAAGAAGCAGTTTAGACGTTCGTCTTTCAGCGAATAACGCTGGTGTATTTCATGTATTTTATTATGGAGGGAAAATGTATGAACAGAGACAATACGAAGCCAGGATGGCATCCTCCCCATCCAGCCGTCGAGGGTCACTTCCCCGTGAGAAGAAGGGTTCGATCGACATTTCGTATTGCAGGGAATGAAAGAAAGTCTGCATCCTAAATTTAGCATGTCACTTTGCGGCACGCACAGATTCATGGGGGCCAAGGAAGAAGGGCTGAAAGGTCCTGGAATGGGAAAATCCCTCCGCATGGGAGTGTCCGTGTGTGTGGGTGCGGATGTGTACCGCCTCGGAGGGCAGAATCCTGAATGGTCTGCCCTATTCATAGGGCTTGGTCTGGTATCCTCCACCATTTGCCCGTTTACGGGGACCCAATGTAGGAACAAGTACTGTCTTACTTCGTACATGTGGTTGCACGGATATTAATATGCAGCACTGGAGATCCCTTTCGAAATGGAGATCGGGTTTCCCCGAGAGGGGCTGGAGACTGGAGCGACCGGTATCAGGGCACCTGAGAGAAGTCTAAAAAAGGGAAAAAAACGGGCAGGTTGCGATCGGCCGCAATAGATCAGTACAGATATCGAGTCGAGCTATTTTCGGGGTCATTCCATAGTGTAGTGTTTTCCAGATGCACTCGAAGTTGTTGACACATTGCATCCAGCGGATCATGGATGGACTGGGAAAATCAATTCTCACATTGTTCTGGGCTTACACGTAGCTCGTCATCGTCAAATCAAACTGCCGGGCCAATCCCAGTAGGTAGATGGCTTCTCCGTACCTACTGATAATATCTGACCATGACCGGGCTGAAGATGGCAGATGGACAAGCTGCCAATTGGATCGTCGAGCGGAATGGCTTGGACGACATACGATGCACGCTAGCAAAAAGAATTAGGGGAAGGGAGTTCTTCGAAGAGTTTTCAGATCAGATAATTTGGTGCATTGGGTGGTAAAGCCTGGCCACTCCTCAGATCGTGGATGGTGAGCGTGGGGAGAAAGGGGCCTGCGCGATACTCCCTGTGTACATGGCAGCTCATGGGCCATCAAATCGAATGGCTCTGGGCTGTTACCGGAAAGATCGAGGAGGCGTTTTACTTGTGTTCTCGGATCGGGTCGTCTCTCCGCCTGGCTGCCTCTGACCTGCCTGTCAGCATTCTATCAAGCCCATCAATCAATTTCGTGGTTGGTGACAATCCGATTGATTGATATTGGCACATGGGGGGAAAGCGGAGAGCCCATTGAGACTTGGGCCGAGACAATTGGAGTCGAGCCGAGTTGCTGCATCGAGTTATCGAACCGAGTTATCGAATCGAGTCCTCCCCTTGTCCTCTTGTCCTCGTACCTATGTCCTGTTTGCGTACGAAGTACGAATAATCGCGTCGTCAAAAGTGCGTGAAATTATTGCAGAGTTGTACCTTCCTAAACCTCACTTCCTGCCCCCAAGTTTCTTCCCCCTTGCAGCTTCCCTCGTAGTCCAATTAAGTATCTTCAATTGCATCCCCAGAAACGCTGAGAAGGGAGAGACAAAAATCCAGGAGAGAGAAAAAGGAAGAAGAAACACATCCCCTGTCAAAGCTCGACTCCGTACGAAGAAGTCCTCCACTCTCGTCTCCAGTCCTGCGGGGTTCGCTCAGAGTCGCCCAATTTTCTTTCCCTTTTAAATTAACCCCCTCCCCCGCTTCACGCTTTACGGCTTCCCTGGCCAAGCTCAGCCTTGGTCCCTCCGACATCTAACAATAGTCCCAGACCACTGGCGCAGTACACTTCTGCGACCGACCATTTTCTTCTTTTTCTTTCTTTGTGTGTTTTCATCCTTTCCTCAGCGCGACGATATCCTCCCCTGCGATCGCGATTACCTGTGGCCACCAACCTTGTCACCTCTTCAGAATCTACTCCCCCCGCGCCATTATCTCCCGATAATAACCCCACATCGTCTTTTTCGCAACTCGACTCCGCGGCCTCTCCTTCTCAGGCATCATGGACACCCAAACAGTGACCCGTCCTCAGCCTCAGATCCAACCCTGCAGGTATAAAGTCGGAAAGACACTCGGCGCTGGTTCCTACTCGGTTGTGAAGGAGTGTGTGAACATAGAGACAGGCCGATACTATGCGGCCAAGGTGATCAACAAGAGGCTGATGGCGGGACGCGAACACATGGTGAGTACCCTTTTTATTTTATTTGAGGAAACCTACACGCCACACGCGATGCGCCACACATCAAGGTATTGGCATGTGTGGGTGTCTCACTTTTATGTCTTACTGCCTTGCCATGTACCTGTCGACTCGGATTCATGAGCAGGAACCGCTCGAGGATCATGGCGGGCCTGGGATCATAGTCGCTCTGGCATTGGTGTCAAGGTGCAAAGCGTGTGTGAGAGAGGTACGATGCGATCGGCCTCGCTAACCCCTCTTCTCTGTATGATCCAGGTGCGAAATGAAATTGCCATTCTCAAGAGGGTTTCCATGGGAAACCAAAATATCCTTACGCTCGTGGATTACTTCGAGACAATGAACAATCTCTACCTCGTCACCGAGCTCGCACTTGGCGGCGAGCTCTTCGACCGCATCTGCCGGAAAGGGTCATACTACGAGTCTGACGCAGCCGAGCTTATCCGAGCCACCCTCGCGGCCGTCGCCTACCTCCATGACCACGGCATCGTCCACCGCGATCTAAAGCCCGAGAACCTCCTTTTCCGCACACCCGAAGACAACGCCGACCTCCTCATTGCCGATTTCGGTCTCTCTCGAATCATGGACGAGGAGCAATTCCACGTATTGACGACCACCTGTGGTACGCCCGGATACATGGCTCCCGAGATTTTCAAGAAAACCGGCCACGGCAAGCCCGTCGATATGTGGGCGCTCGGAGTCATTACTTACTTCTTGCTCAGCGGCTATACCCCCTTCGATCGCCGCTCGGACTTTGAAGAGATGCAGGCCATTCTCAATGCCGAGTATAAATTCGAGCCTGTCGAGTACTGGCGTGGTGTGTCCGAACACGCCAAGGACTTTATCCGTCAGTGTCTCACGATCGACCCGAACCGGCGGATGACGGCCCACGACGCCCTTCGACACCCCTTCGTAGCCGGCAACGTGAGCAACGGCAACAGCCATGAGGGTCAGAACCTTTTGCCCACGGTCAAGAAGAACTTTAATGCGCGCCGGACGCTGCATGCGGCTATCGACACGATACGCGCCATCAATAAGCTCAAGGAACGGCAGGGCTCCTCATCACCTTCTGTCGACCATCCCACCACTGGCGATAACACCCTAAGGGCGCCCGTCCCCGATCCCAATCACTCTTCGCCGGTTGACCCCGACGCAATGGACCTGTCAGATGGTGGAGAAGGACGCCTTCAGGTCCAGACACAAGATAGTGGCTATGGCTCCCATGCAGTCTCGGTGCAGAAAGACGTGGCTATGGGCGACACGTACGATGTTCCTTCGATCCTAAGACCGGGATCGAATGCCAATCGGGTGGTGGAGACTTCGAATGGTCTCTGGACGAGTCCTGCCTTGCAACAACGATAGTGCCTTTGGACAAGGGGGGCAACCAATTGGTGGCCATCGAAATGAAATCATGGCGAGGGAAGAACACAAAGGTGTTGCCCTTTTGTTCTGTTTCCTTCTCTCTCTCTCTCTCTTTTTTTTTAAAAAAAACTCTCTTTCTGTGACACTCACCTTATCGATATCTCCGCCCTCCACCCTAATCGTCAGCCAAAAAGCAAGCCATCTGGTGAGGGCATGGGTTGTCAAAGCATGGATCCGGCGAGAGTTGAACTGTTCTCAGATGGCAACGGGGAGGTTGTCTGGCATGTGGAGAGCATCCTTTTTTTTCCACTGCCAGGCGTACATTTACTTTGGAAGGGCTAGCAGCAGGCGAGCTTGCCCGACGTACCTGATGGCGAAGTCTATTAAATGAAGTTTCTCCGTTTGGTAAAAACTTTGTGGCGAGAATTGGGCGCCGTATTATCTGATCCTTTCTTTGTCCTCGTCCTCTCCTCTTCTTTTTGTTTTTTTCTTGCATGGATCACGAAGGCATGTGTCTCCCCTCCTTTCAAAGGTCGTATCGGAGGAACATTACTCTAGTTTGGCTTTTTCCTCGTTTTTAATTTCCTCATTTTTGTTCTTTTTTCCCCCTTTACAGAGGACATTACATGAAATGATATCCCATACTTTTCCTTTTTTTCGAGTCTTACCGAATAGGCATCGTTGATGCTGTATATAACTCCCTGCAGAAAGATGAGGGTGAAGAAAGTCTTTTTGAAGCAATAATTCTTATGGTTCTTTTCGAGGCTTTTTTGACGGATTTTTTCTGGGTGTTTCTTGATTATTTTGTTGATGGTCAATAATAGATGTCAAAAGCGCACCCCAGAAACAGGCTCTGAAACTAAACTAATTACTCAGCAACATTGAAGTACGTACCAACAGTCGACGTCACCCTTAAGCTACCCACTTCCAACCGTTCGGCTTGGCTCGTCGCGACTCACACCAAACCCACGCCCACGAGCGTTTAACCAGCAATTCGTCGTCCTCGACGCCGCTTATAGAGCCCTACTCATACAACATACCCTGTTTATACGGCACTTTCTCCCGGCTGGATCGTGAGGAAGAACCCAGTTGCTAGGTGTCACCGTTGCCGTGCTCTGGGGACTGTGGATCCCCCTCCTTATCCTCCTTA
Source organism: Scedosporium apiospermum (assembly GCF_000732125.1). NCBI lineage: Eukaryota > Fungi > Ascomycota > Sordariomycetes > Microascales > Microascaceae > Scedosporium > Scedosporium apiospermum. The sequence continues at coordinate 550,396 of NW_015971790.1, read as the reverse complement.
TTCTCGAGCTACTCCTCGTTCCTCCTCATTTCTTCTCTAAAATGTACGTAAATTCTCTCGAAGCAACGGAATTACTTGTGACTAGTTCCAATTCTGTAGAACTCCATGGACACCATCTCCGCAGCACCTAGATCAAACGTCAAGCTAACCTAATCCACCGCCCCCAGGATCGACCCATCCCTCCGCATTCGTCGCGCAATCCACGCCAACGACGCCCTCCTCGTCAAACGCATCCTAAAATCCCACCCCACGCTCCTCCACAACCCCGACACCTCCCCGCGCGGGCTCTCTAACTCCAACCTCCACCTTGCCGCCTCCCTCGGCCACGTCGAAGTAGTCAAAGTCCTCGTCTCCCTAGGCCACGAAACCCCCTGCGCCGCGCTCAACGAATCGCACCAAACAGCCCTCATGCTCGCCTCAGCGCGAGGCTTCATCGAAACGGTCCTCTTCCTAGCCGAGCACGATCCCTCCTCGATCCCGCGGCGCGACGTGCGCGGCCGAGACGCCATCATGGAGGCGAGCTTGGGGGGCCACGATACGGTGTTGCAGATCCTGTTGACGTGGGATCCGGAGGGCGCGGCGAAGGCGGTGAGTAGGGCGGATGTGGATGGGAATACTGCGTTGCATTTTGCGAGTAGTAATGGGAATTTGTTGGTGTTGAGGACGTTGTTGGCGGCGGGGGCGGATCCGGATAGGAGGAATGTGTGGAATTGGACGGCGATTAGCTATAGCGCTACGGTTGCTGCGGAGGTCTATTTGAAGGGGTTAGTGGCGGAGGCGCAGAGGAAGAAGGCGGCGAGGGAGGGGGAGAAGCTAGGGTTGAGGGTTGTCGAGCAGGATGATGGGAAGGGATGAGAGAGGGAGAGAGGCTCGGGGATTGGGGTTGATGGAGAGAACGAGTCAGGTATCTGGATTATCTGTTCTTCAGGTGCTGGGAACCAATATGTTTAGAAGTTGTAGTCGTCGCCCTTGTAAGCAGTATCGAATATACCCTTGAGATTTTTCTGTTTTCCATGTTGATGGTCAGCCGCTCTATAGCTGCAACCACCCAAGACAGCCGTCTCGCAGTGCCTACCAGACTCCTCTCTTGGATTTTGGAATACTCACCACGATCTAGAGCAAATCGACGGCAAGTGGGCTAGAGATGATGCCTGAGGGCCACTCGAGGGCTACCCCTAAGCATGCTGGCGCTACGGTCAGACTCTTGAGTCATTTGACCTCGCCCCGAACTCCTTGACTTCGCCAAAATCTAGTCACCTAGGCCCTTCTAAATGAGTACCAACCACGTCAATACCATACACTATCAATCGCTAACACAAGAAGGAATGAGTCAAGAATTATCATTCACGAGGTTCATTAAGCGTGCCTACCTACCCGACCACAAGGTTCAGTCCGAAGAGAAATCACCAACGTCTTGCTTCATCTGCTGACTCCTTAGAAGTCAACTGCTCGAGAGTGACGAAATCGATTGTGTTTTTAAAAACAATTCTCGTGCTTCTGGGAATTCCCATTGAGTTTCTGCTTGCAGGTTATTCAAACCCACTCCCACGACGAAACGTCCTCTGACAGGACCAAATACTCGACTTTCTTTTGAGCCAACCTCCTACACCTTTTTGACACAAACATCGACTGTTTTTTGTAGATGGCGGAGCTTTCCATCTCCCTACCTCACGAGCGCATTCGCGAATGCAAACTTCATGTTTCTATCGGTATCACGCCGTCCTGGCTGATGGCAAACTTAGCAGCACCCACCACCAATCTACGGTGGAGCCCTATTGGCAATGTGTGCCCAAACCCAGGTTTTCTCTAGAGGCTGTCTCGGCTTCGCTTACCGTCAGAGCCCCTGCCCTACGCTACCGAAACCTCAGTTCCGTCTCAGGGAGACTCTGTGAAGCCCTGAGGGGACTCTCAAACCTCCTCGTTGACTCCCAAGACCGCAGAGCAAACAACGTTCGAGCTCATCCTCGAGATTCTTCCCGAAAGAGGACAGACACCCTCTGGGATAAGAGTTTCAACTGAAGGAGCTTGAATCCGAGAAGCAGGCTAGTGACGCATCCGAGGGGGTGGACAATAAGACGATCTATAGATCTATTGATCTATTCGTGGAACCCTTTCGTCGACAAAACCCGCGGGTCTGACTATAGATATGACCCGACTCATAGACGACAATGCACACTCTTCATGAATAATACGCACCGCCAATAGGATCTTCTTTCCCGTGAATCATCCTCTTCGAATAGCCCAGAGTGAACGAGACTCGATATATATAAAGGCCGTCTCCCTCCCACTCGCCGATTTCCTCTCCTTTCCTCCTGCACATCCCAAGACAGACCCAAGACGCCCGAATCTCTCGATCGAACCTTTTGGATACACGATTAACTCGACAAGAATCTGAAAGGAGTATACCTTCGAACGAAACACATTTACCGATCCATAGACACAACTTATCCGCCGTACGGCAACCTCTGAGGTTCTCACTGCGATAATAAACCGATATCTTTTCGCGCCGGCTTCCCTACCAGTGATACTGTGAATGTCCGAAAACGCTTCTTCGAAAATGCTCCACGGGGCAAACCCCAAGTACTGGATGGACCCGGGCCCGCTGCCGCCGTTCGGCGGCCGTGTCCCGGGCCAAAAGTATGAAACGAGGAACGGCGGCAACAGCAGCAACGGCAAAGGCGAGGAGAGCTCCAAGGGGAAAGGTCAGGGCCCACCAAAGGATCCATGGCTGGAGTTCTGGAAGGCACGGTGGACAGAGCAGTGTAAGCAGCAAGAGAAGGAGCGAGAGGAGATGGCCAAGCAAAAGGCCAAGAGGCAGAATGGCACTGAGAGAGGCACCGCAAAGGGGAAGGAGCAGGAGAAGGATCCCTGGATGGAATATTGGAAGTGGAAATGGACAAAGCATTTGGAGGAGGAGAACAAGGCTCAGGGGAAGGAGCAACCGGAAGGGAAGGGCAAAGGGAAAGAGTCAGTTGCGGCCTCACATCAAAACAAAAACAACAATGGGAAGTCAAAATCTCAACATTCGAATACCCCGAACGCGAACTCTTCCCCTGCTCATCCTCCTCCTCCACCATACTTCTCCTCACCACCTTTGAACAGCGACGATCACTGCCTCACGATGTCCTACCCTTACTATCCCTATGGCCAGCAGGGCTACTTCCCCCCGCAGGGCTATTTCTCCCAGCCCAACTTTGTTCCCAACTACGTTCTCCAGAACCCCTACGCCTCCTACGGCTACCAGGACCCCTACATGAATGGCATGGAGTACAGCAACTACGAGGTCCCCGGCTACGCCAACTTCGACGGCTACAACCGCTTCGCCCCCGGCGACCATGTCAAGATGCATGTCATCAAGTCGGCTACTCCTCCTTGGGAGCTCGAACCCTACGCCGAGGTCCCCTTCACAGCCGCCAACGTCCCTACCGCCACGACTCTCGCTGAGCTCCTCCACGGCTTTGGAGCTACGAACCGGGATCCCCACAAGAACAAGTGCTTTGAGGTTCACATGGGTACCCGTGGCCGCTGGTACAAGGGCATGGTCATCACCGGCGATGACCAGTTGATGATGAAGAAGCGTCTCAAGGATGTCGGTTGGGATAGCTCGCGCGATGGTCTTCCTGGTGGAAAGCCTATCGTCTGCCTGTACTTTACGAAGGGTTAAGCGGAGGATCGATCTCTTTTTTCTTCTCCCTACCTTCTCATGAGTTGAGTGTACGTTTGTGTCTCCCCGCCTTTCTACCCATGTGCCTACAAATTTCTAATGTTTCCTTTCATTTTAACCTAGTCGATTGTTTGTTTTCATGGCATAGCCACCGGGCATGCATACACACGTGAGGGAGATGATTACGATTTGTGGATTTTCGACTCCTTCGATACCAGTCGTTGTTTTACGTACTTTGGGAGTTTAATCGGCTTTTGATTAGGAGAACGCCAGATAGAAACTCAATACCAAAGTCAGATTTCTTTTTCAAGTGCTCTAGACATGCCTGCGAAATGATAGTGACTGGACCATGTAGTAACGTGAGATGGGAGCTACGTAGTCCAGACCCCAAATGTCAGCTACAGTCGACAGGATATCATAAACGCCAGCCATTTCATCGTCCATACACGTGCGAATTACTGAAAATGATAAAATGCAAGGAGAGGAAACTGAATTTGATTTAATCTGCTACCCAAGACTAAACCCTCGTCGTCCTAACCTCGCCCATGTTTCGTGAGGAGACTCGCCGTCCAGAGTGTATCTGGTGTGAAGTGCTCGTCCTCCTCCCTGTCCAAAGGGTTGACAGGGAAACACTAGAAAATACCCGCTTGTTAGCTTCGAGTCTAGGAGACAAACTAAGGAGTGGGCAAGTCGCTTACGGGATGCAGGGAAAGCGCTTTTCAGAGCTAATATGACCTTCAATGGCTTACAGTATTTGTGTATTGTTGGCCCTTATGGAGATGCGACACGACGCGTTTGTCGCTCTGTCTCTGATTTTGCCCGACTTTCTCTAGAGTTCGCCTCGTTAGCTTCGGCCTTCGGTGATGGAACATGACGGTATGTCTCAAGGGAGGAATACCTACCCAGGGATACTTCCTTTGCCACGAAGCATTCCCCAAATATTAGGGCGCTCATACTAACGAGCGACGACCTTAGCATATGTGAACCCTCTTTCTTGCCCTTGCCCTTCGGGGAAGCCTTACTGTAGCATCAGATATCATCCAAGACCTGCTCGGATTTAACCTTTTTTTTGGATTTTCTTTTTTTTTTTTTTTTGACCGACTTGCATTGGTAGGTCACTGTCTTTGTCGTGATTGTGCCCGCCGACGTGGGTCCATCTCGCTATTCGTATCTCTCTTCGGAAGCGACGTTGTTCTCGCTTCGTTTTTCTGCCCCATCTCACGACCAGACATCCCAAACCATCTCTCCTATCCTTCCTGGGATATGGAAAACTCGATGGTATAGTTCTCCGAAAACCGAGTAGCTCTAGAAATTTAGACAGAGGTTAGTAGCGGAATGGAGACCCTCTGGTTTGTAGCAGGTTGGAGAGAACGTACCTCGAGGATGAGTGAGGACAGGCGTGTGCTCTTCGTCACTTGGCCTTGGCCGTTTTTTCGAACCCAGGGAATGGATACAGGGAACTCTCCGATAAAAAGGAGGCAGGGAATACAGGGACGACAGGGAAACCTCTAATATAGAGGACAGGGAACTCTCCAGTGTAGAGGAGACAGGGAATACAGGAGAAACAGGGACGACAGGGACGACAGGGACGACAGGGAAACCTCCGACATGGAGGGTAGGGAAACCTCCAGATGGAGGACAGGGAAGACAGGGAGAGCAGGGAAAGTAAAAGAGAGAAAGTAAAAGCAGAAGAGAGGTAAGAAGTGAGGAAGTAGAGCTAACGAAGTAGAGCAAGAAGAGCAAGCCACTAGAAAATAAAATCTGGACTAATTGGGCAGGAGCAAGAGAGCAAGATGGGAAGGAAGGGGTGATTCCTATATGGAGATTATTCCTATCGTCATGATTGGAAAGTGTGAACATCAGATCCTGGACTGAGTATGAGATTTGATATTCACATCCACATTTGGCCAGTAGTAAAGGCAAAGCCTCTTTTTTATTAGTTAGATATAAGAAGTTATCCATACTACCATCTCTACATTGTTGCAGGTAGAGAGGGAATGCCTAGACTTCACTTGAGACACCCATTACCCCCCAGAGAAAATGGGGAAAAAGGCCAACCATCAATCTTTATGGTGGCTGCCTCTTGAATTTCTTGGATTCTTCGTCTCCTTTGTCTAATTCGACATCGAGGCGAAAAGGATATGGCAATTGAAGTTCCTCGCCAACCTTGAATGCAGACCTAGGATGCGGATAAGCCTGAGAAGCCAGTCGTCCCAGGAGGGAGCAAACCGCTCGAGTGACAGCTGCTAGAAAAAAGGAAGCTTGACCTCGTGATGATATCGACCTGCAATCCCTATCTAAGAGCCCGAAGGCAAGCCAGATATCTTGAGAAATTCGAAATTCGAAATTCAGTTGTCGTTGCCATCCAAATGCCCTTAGTCATCGGTGACGAGCACTCTTGCTGCGAGCGCTGCCAACACTGCCGGCAACTGCCACAATTCCACTGACACAAGCAATTTATCCCACTCTGGCAAGTCGCAACGAGCATTTTTACCCGGACACACGCAGCCACAATCGTCACGAAGCGGTAAAAGGATTCAAGCCCCTGCGCCATCCCCCCCTCCTTCAGAGCATCAAAAAGCTGGGGAATTTTCGATCCATCTGACATCATACCATCGTGAAAGGCTCTCAGCACAGTATATATTGGAGGATCGTATGAGGCGCAGCCAATATAAAAAGAGGCCAAGCCATTAAGGATGTAAATAAACACTCTAAACTGGAGGAGCGGGGAGATCCCGCCTACGCAGCAATCTAGTACATTGAGCTTGTTTGCGAAGATGTAACCTTTTGTTGTCGAGCCCTGAAGTGACAGCAGATTGCGAAATCCAGAGGCAGGATCGGGAGCCCAACCTCATGCTTTTTCGATTCTGATGCGGTGTTAGTGGCGTGTGACTACCGAGTTTATGCTAAGCGAGGCCTTTGCGCCTTCACCGTCGAGAGAAAAGACGCCGCCATTGACCTGAGGTGCTCTTCCACCAGATGCCATGGGGAGGTTTTATGCAAGCCGCAAGAAACTAGTGCGAGTGTGACCCTTCTGCAGGTCGTGGCCGGGGGCAAAGGCAAAGGAGACAGAGATCAAGACCGCCCGGCCACCATCAAGAGTCTAAAATATGACAGGGGGGTCTAATTCGTCGAGCATCGTCATAGAGTCGCCCCTCAGCGGTTGACCGGTCTACTTTGTTCAAAATCAGTTGTCGTCATTTGAGCGTCGTGCCAAAAGCGTTCAAGGTGTTGCTCGATTCCACCAAAAAGGGAAACATCCATGGTCTACGAGGATGGACAAAGTCGTGACACCTCGAGGTGCTCTGGAAATTGAGTCTCGTTGGAAAAGAGACTGAGTGGGAGAGAAAATAAGACGATGGCGGACAAGGTGGACTGACCTACCCTGTAAGCCTCTCTTGGGGAATACTTTGCACAATTCGGTTCGACTTGCGCGAATCAAGGCTACGACGATGAAACCTCGTGACGTGACCACGCTCTACGGAGTACATACAGATGCCGGTGTGTGTGTGCGAGAAAAACGTCAGTGCTGCAGGACTGCGTTACAACAATGAAGTCGAACAATTGACAATAGGCTACTTTTGGAGGTGTGGGTGGCACAACCTGGGTAGGACAGCGTTGAAACGGCAAGGGAGAGCAGAATAGAGCAAAAGAGTGTGGTGGCATCGGTCTGAGATCAGGCGTACATAACGTTTCGACCAGCTTCTCCGTCCCTCCCCGCAAGGCGGCTCGGAATTCGGTATTCGAGATGCAGGTAAGTGGTGAAGAGCAATATATTCTTGCTACTTTGTAGTAAAAAAGGCGCAACGGAGAAAGAAAAAAACAATACTCTTTGCAGATTCGATCAGGTTGAAGAAATTTTCTCTTAGCTGCATGAGCGGTGGATATACCGAGGATATAGCGAGCACAATAGTTTAGTGGGCGCCGACAGATATCGCGGAATTCACGTTCCAGGTTTCGGGCTCCACGACACTAGGTATCACCGACGACCCCATTTTCAAGATCGCCGTCTGAGTTTTTCGCGAAAAATCCAACCAGATAAACTAAGATTGACGCGAATTTAGTTAAAACAGGATCCGGGGTCTCGTCGCGCTCGAGGACTCCGACCCGACTACACCGAGGTGGAGGAGAAATAAAAGAAGAAAAAAATAAGCCGCGGTACGACCCGTGAGGAAAACGGCGCGAGAGGGTATCGGGAATATTTGACTTTTGATGAGGATGGTTTGATGCCGTGTTTAAATGGCCTGTGCCAATTACGGAGTGCTACGAGATGCCGAGTGTCCGCGTTGAAGAGTTGTGCGACTTTGTAATGACGGCCAGGGGACACAGTACGAGTCTACGACAATGAAGTAAACTAAGATGATGAATCTTAGTTAAAAAGAAAAAAAGAAAAAGGAAAAATAGAAGAAAAGGGGACCAGGATGTGCGGAAATGAAAACAAGTCCTTTTTTTCTGAGGGAGAAAAAAAGAAACGAAAAAAAAATCCCCGAATGTTTGCATTCATCCATCGATTTCCCTTGGCCGAGGAGACACGAGAAACCCGGGGCTTCGCCGTGCTTCGCTGGCTTTCGGCTGCCACCTCGTCACTCACCTCCTGCCAGCTCTTCGTGCATCATCAAATCTTTTCCTATTCCGATTGAGAGTAGCGTGCTCGACTGCCGGTTGCAGCGTCGCCGATGCAAGCTTGTGACCAGCGTTACCACCCAATATCCAGCAAATCCAAGTCACAAGCCAACCTGGCTCTTCCCGCCCTCACTGGGGACAATGGGCGGTAACGGGAGGAAAAACGACCATTTACCCAATACGCGTATGGTGAGAAACGGGTTCTGTCAAAGCTTTTTTCCAACTAATAAAGTACGCACGCGACAGAGTCAAGGGTCCCCCCGGCGATCGTGTCCACCGCTAATTACACTTTCGTTCCGTGCGGGTTCGGTGTTTTTCGCGACGCCGGCGATGGGTTTTTTTCTTTTTCTGCACTTTCTGCGTGTCATTACCGTCGCTACTTCTCTCTGGAAATGACTTAGTGCCTGTTTATATACTTGGTATAGGTAGCACTCGGCACAGGAATTTGATCCTCTCAGCAAGATTACAGCAGCAGTGTTGAGTGCTCTGTAATACAGTCTAGGGCTGGGGTGGTGGTCTTGGCGCTAACATTCATCGTGCATCCGTGACATCCGGACACCGAATTGGTACATCTACCTCCTCTTGCTCGGAGATTTGACCACTGAACTTGTACCGTCACTCCCAACACTCAAGCGAGGCTCGTTTCGCCAAGCCGCCTCGCAAATCTTTGACAACCCATAAGATTTGAGGCATCCAGAGATGCCAAGATGGTGCCTGTAATCTCATCCGAACCTTTTGTCCACTTGGGGCTGTCAACCAAGCCAATTGGGGTCCTTTCTCTGCTGGGTTTCTGGTTGACATAGTAATAGTGGACCCCAGGCCTCGGTCATTTTCTTGGTAAATGAGGAAGAGGCGCCCATCACGGAAGGCTGAGAAGATCAATGGGTCCCTAATTTGGTCATTTTGTGGTGTTCTTGCCCCAGATCTTCATTGTTTCATCTCCTTTGTCGGCTGGGCAGTTCCTGTTCCTGTTACTGTTCCTATTCCTCACCCACCTTTGAAGGATTTGCTTATTGGTCAAGGGTTGTTTCTTTAGGACCGCTGAAAAATCGTTTTTTCCCCTTGAGAAGAACGAAGAAAACACCAATATGAAGGGTCCTGGCTGATTGATGAGCGTCACTGTCTGACTTCTGGTCAACAAAGTGAGCATCACTAGTGTCGCTTTCGCCAAGAACAAGAGCAATCAGCAATAAGCAACATCACGTCACTGCTTCCTCCAAACTGCCACCGTCAAATACGCTAGCGTCCCTCGTAGCTTTATCTTAGGCACCAGCATTGTACCCTCCTAACAGGCCCAAGCTCCGTCGTCCCGGTGAAATTGTTAGCAAGGTTCCGCTGCGCTGTGAGCTGGGCTGCCTCATTGCCTATTCAAGCTAAGCGCCCTGCTCCCACATGCCGGGGTCACTGCTAGTCTCCCTTTCAAATCCACTGTAACGCTGTAACGCCGACTCCTGGGAGCAATGACCAAGAATCCCGAAGCTTCCGCTCGTCATCAGTCTCTGCCCAATGGATTCCAGATTTTCGAACGCTTTTTGCCCCAGGGTTGCTTTGCGCGATGCGGCCCAACCAGTTAGACAACGGAATTAAGGATCGTGTGTCGATTGCATGGCTTCATTGTTGTCTGGGGTTGAAGACCTTTCGATGTAAGCACAGTTTCTGTATGCACTCGGCTTGGTAATCTGGAAAGCGCAACATCCAACTCCTTTTTGCTCTGGTGAGACAAGGCGAGGCGGAGGCGGGATTGAGAGGGAAATCCTAAAAGTCGTCGGCGATGCGAGGAATGCGAAAAAGCGTGCGACCGAATCCACTTCGCTAATTAGAGCCAAATCTGTAACCTGTATGCATTGAGGGACGAATTGATGGACCCAGAGCAATGCCAAGAAGCTCAATCTTGATGCAGCGCCAGAAAAGACCTGCAGTGAGATACTTCAAGACTTCGGAGTTAGCTCATAATATCACCCTCAGTACCACTTCGGATTTCAATGTCAGAGATCGCTGCAGGGTGACCGGTCGGCGCTTGCTCCCCGTTCCCCGTGCAGGCCAGTTTTGATCGTCAGTTCCTCAAGCCAGCCCGGCCCAGTCCAGCCCAGCGCTGCGTGGTGGTAGTGAGATCAAATCTCCAAACAATTCACGTATTTCGTATCCTTCGCACTTCGTACCGTGGCACGGTACCTCAGTCAAGTACGACCCCAGCCCAGTCCAGCCCATCCCAACCCCGGCCCCGGTCGCGGGTTCCAGTGGATGGACCGAGTTACAAATGGAGTGTACTTCGGAGAGTACAAATTGTACTTCGTACCTTCCCACTGACTTTTTACCTTGTCCCCACCATCGTCACGGGTCTGGGTCCCTTCAATGTTCCTTCCCTTCATTGTCATTGAATCATTTTCTTCCGTCCCGTTCCTGTTCCCACACCTCCGAATTGCATTTGTTCTTATTCCTCCCCTCCCCCCTTCTTGTGCCGGAGGTAGTCGATTCTTCATCTGTCTCGATTCCTGATCCTTTTCGACCACCACCTTTATTTCTCAACATCTCAACCAACGGCAACGAGAAAGAGTGAGAGAGAGTTCCAATCCGCTCCACACCCAGATCCTCTCTCCCTCTTCCTCTTGCCTACTGTAACAACCCCGGATCCCGGCCCAGCCAGAGTTTTGCGACCGACCTTCCATGGCCTTGGCGACAATTGTTTCTCGCGACTATTCTCTGCGCACAACAAGAATATCCGCTCCTCTATCGCATTTGTAGACCGGACTGTCCAAGATAGCCACGATCGCCTCTTGTCGCTCGCGTGCTCGTTCTGCGCCTAGCGATTCTGAGCCTCCTGGTTCCGCTCTTACCGACCAAGACCTATAAGCTTAAGCTCAACCTAAACGAGGTGCTCTCAACACAACAACTCGAGAGAAAAGAACAGAGACATGAATCGAAAATAATACTACAATACCGTACCAACAAATAACAACAGCACCCAACACATTTCTGCTGTTCCGAATACATCTCCCTCCCATACGTATTTGGCGAACGAAGACTGTCTTCAATATTGTACCTAGACTGCGACCTCGATCCCACGAATTATCCAATTCCTTGATATCGCACGACATAAACCCTCTCGCCGCCTCAAAAATGCAGGACGTAGCGTCATTATTTTCGAAGCCGAAGCTTCTACCTTTCACCGTCCCCGGCACCCTCAACCTCGCCAAGTTAAATCCCATCCCTCACAGGTACCGCCGCCGCATACGTGCGAGACAACGACTGTACTCGCGCTCTGATGAAATCACCCGCCTAAAGACCTCCTTCAATGTCCTCGAAACCATCCAGGCCGTCCGCCGCCATAGGTGGACTTTCCACGACCTCCAATACGTCGGACTTGCGCTTGTGGGCTTCACCTCCTTGATCCTGGCACCTGCTTCGCCTATCTTGAAGCTGTTGGCGCTGTTGGGAGGATCGGTGCTTATTCTTATGCCCATTACTGGCCAGTTCTTCTTCGCTGGTCTCACGATATGGGTGTACCTATTATACTTCTTCTGCAGCCGGTTCGTGTTGTTCTTTGCTTTTACTCTATTTTAGAGACCCGTCGTCGTTGGAGCATTCTGGCTCATTGTGTGGACCATCACTAATTCTCGTTATTTCGTTGCAGATTCATTCCCACAGAAATTCGCCCTCACATCTGGGTCCGTGTTCTTCCTGCCCTCGAGAACGTCCTTTATGGTGCCAATCTCTCCAATATTCTCTCCGCCCGCACTCACATGGCTCTTGACCTCATTGCCTGGATCCCCTACGGCATCCTGCACTTCGCACTCCCTGCTATCGTCATTGGCATCTTGTTCATCTTTGGTGCCCCTGGCAGCGGTCCCTCCTTTGCCAAGGCCTTTGGCTGGATGAACATCACTGGTGTCACGATTCAGCTCCTCTTCCCTTGTACCCCGCCGTGGTACGAGAATGAGCATGGCCTGTCTCCTGCCGTCTACGGCATGCCCGGGTCCCCCGCTGGCCTTGCCCGTATCGACAAGATCTTCGGCTTCGACATGTACACGACGAACTTCTCTACCGCGCCGGTTCCCTTCGGTGCCTTCCCCTCTCTCCATTCCGGAAACGCCGTCATCGAGGCCCTGTTCCTTAGCTACTGCTTCCCCCGGTTCCGCGGCTTCTTTGCCGGCTACGTCCTCTGGATCTGGTGGGCCACGATGTACTTGAGCCACCACTATGCCGTAGACCTGGTCGGAGGCGGTCTCATCGCCGCGGCCTTCTTCTACGTCTATAAGGCCTACTGGATGCCCAGGCCCCAGCATGACAAGGCGACACGATGGGACTACGAGTACGTCGAGTACGGCGACCGCAAGTCCATCTTCGACGAGGAGTTCGGTGCCTACGCCCTTGGTCTCATCGACCGCCATCCCCCGAGCGACAGCGACGAGTGGACTGTTGGTAGCAGCTCGAGTAGCTTCGCCAGCGGCAGTGGTAGCGTGAGCCCCACCTTGTCCGAAGAGAGCATTACGTTCCGTCGAGAGGTGCTTGGAATGGATGTCAGGCCGGATCAGGCATGGGACGGTCCCCGAGTGACGAAAAACGACCTGAGGCAGGTGGTGGTGGTGGGGTAATGCGTACGACGATGACGAATACCTTTTTTTCGACCTCTCTATTTTTCGATTCTCTCAACCGCGCCGTTGCGATGTTGTCGAACTAATATGGGAATCCCTTAATATCGCCCCCTTTTCGTTCCAGGCGGAATGTGGGCGAACCGGGATCCGTCTCGACTTAATACGTCCGGCACACTCTATACTTTTCTCGGTTTATTTGTTTCCATCTGTACAGACCGTTTTTTTTATTACTGGGTAGATGCATGATACCCCTTTATACGCTCGCTACCCAAACTTTTTTTTTTTCCATTATTCCTCTTTTTTCGAACGCAATTTCGAATAGGGGGTCCTTTGCTTTTCATATGAACATTTCGTTGTTCATGAATTCTTTTATTTATTGTTCCGACAATTTTACATTTGCATGAGCATAGCGAAACATGGACGGGATGTGTTTTTTTTATACGGCATCGATGGAGGAGAAACGCGGGGAGTTTTTTTTGTGTGGGCGTGTTGCGTTTCTGGGTCGGGTGGAGGATTGGAGGATGAGATCGACTTTAATGCGCCGAACGAGACTCGAGTTCCGATTTCGATCCGAAGCTGCTGCTTTATATTCGAGCCTGGTAGCAAGGGAGAGAAAGCAATTGCTTGTCAAGCTTCGGCGGGGGCATTTTCTCTGCTCCGCGATTCTCTTCGAAAGACCTTGCGTGGTTCCCCGGGCTTCGGTCGAGCGGTCGAGGATAACCTCCCGCTTTCCCATTTTCCACTTTTAATATTTAATATCTTTTTCACTTCTTTGCTCCGTCACCTGGCACGTCTTTTCGGCAAAAGATGCGTCTGGTTTCGGTGGCTTTTCTTCAATTTTTATGGGAATGGGGTGTGGGTTCGAGAGGGTCCTTGGGAAATGGACTGGACGATGCTTTTGGAGGAGGTTAATGTGGGTTGAGGTCCCCTCAATGTCCCCCGAGTCCGCTGTTTAATGTTCGGTTCTCTCCGTTTACCGGAGAAAGGAGATGCTCCAAAACGCATCCGACAAGGGGAAAAAGGACTAGAGAAAGGCGTGTACCAGCATCGCTCCAACCCCAGTCCCATGGCACGTTCAGGCGAGAGGAAGGTCCGATGGAAACGCCGTAGAGGTTTTTCGACGACGACATGACTGAAGAGAAAACAAAAAGTCCCAGATGGTGGGAAATGGGTGGATGTTGGGCGAAGGAAAAAAGTAGATGGGGTGGTGATGAAGGGAAAGACGAAAGAAATAAAGACCACTCGCTAGAACTTGTTCGAAGTAATATAATAAGAAATAATTGTCTCGCGCCTCTCTCTCTCTCTCTCTCTCTCTGTCTCTGTCTCTTTCTTAATCGTTTTGGGGAATACGGCGAACTGGACCCGGAGTAATCTCGAAGCTTCTCACGTTTCTCCTTGAAGAGGAGATTATCTCCCATTCTGGAGAGGAAAATCAAGTCGCATTCATCACACACACACACACACATGTATAAGGCCTACGCTGCGAACCACGCTCTGCTGCGACAAGGCCATCTCATGAACAGCTTTTAACAAGTTTCATTCGCAACTATCAACATCCTTCCCCCCAACCCAAAATCAACAACAACAACCAAAAAGCAGCCTGATCCCACGGAGAATTCGCCTTAATAGGAGGAACCCAAGCTCGGGGAGAACAGATGCTTTTGGGGTAGGATAAACGCCATGAGCTAACAACGCCGTTTTTTTTTTCACAACCGGCTCCTTGGAAAATGAAGACAGAAAACAAAAGTTACATGCGAATACAGCCTTCCACGCCATCTGTACTCGTTGAAAAAAAGACAGATACAAACGTTAACTGTCCACATTGGAAACCTCCTTGGTATCTATCTCATTTTTTCCCGTATTTCTCCTATTCTTTCGTGGTAAAACATCAAACCTCGACTTGTACTTCCGAGATCTACAGGGACGTAGGCGTGAGGGGATGTTGGGGCATCAACACTCGCGGTAAATAGAGGAAGGTTGTACAAAGTGTCGAGAGGCGGCGTAAGAGGGATGTTAGGTAAGGCAAACGCAGTGAATGGCACGTCTCCTCTCTGGCGGGCAAGAATGTCCCCGCTCAAAAACTCAGCGATACTCAGCGAGACCGGCGCACACCAGTCTACGGCATGCCCGGAATAGCCGGGGGCTGAATGGGCGTAACACGCCAGACATGAGGTTGAGGAGGCTGAACAGGAGTGATCTGGCCCCGGCTCGAAGGAGCAGGAGACTCAGACACCGACTTGGACCGTTTCTTCTTTGATTCCGTGGCCTCCTCGCCGGCCGAACGGCGCCGCTTCGTCTTCTTCGCCTGAGACGAGTCGGGTTGGCTCGAGGTAGGGATGGTGGGAGGCGGAATGGGAGTTTGGGAGCCACGCGCGGGACTGCTGGTGGCAGCGGGCTCATCTTGCGCAAACTTCACCTTGCTCTTGGACTTGGGCGTCTCCTTGGGAGGTTCCTCGGATTCTTCAGCTTTCGCCTTGGCCTTGGACTTCTTCTCCTTCTTTTCTTTCTTGTCCTTCTTGATCTTCTTCGACGAGTCCGCGGCCTCTTCGGCTGGTTGGCCGCTCTTTTCCTTCTCCAGCATGGCGATCCTGGCCTTCAACTCCGCTAGCTCCTCGTCGGCAGACTTGACCTGACTGGACGCAGGTGCCTCAACAGCAGGAGGAGGGCTGGCAACCTTGCGCTTCTTCTTGGGACGCTCGGCGAGCTGCGAAGACGGGGAGGAGGCGGGCGCAGTCACATCCGTCATGCCCTTGTCCTGCTTCGCCTTCTTTTGTTTCTTCTCCTTCTTGGAAGCCTTGTCAATCGCAGACGTCGCCTTGGACGACTGCTGTTGAGACACGCGCGGCTCGACACCAATAGGAACAAACCTGGTCCTGAGACCAGTGGGCTGCGTCGGCGCAGGCTTCAAGGATTTGGCGCTCTCTGGCGCAGGAGGGGTCTCAAACGACGCATCTACGTCGCTATTTGTGGTCTGGATGATGCTGATGCTCTTGCAGCTCGCTGAAAATAAATTAGTATAAGGTACTATCGTAGAAACCATGATCCAAATGTGAACTCACAAATCAAGTGGTAGCTGTCCCCATCCTTTAGACGGGGCACAGTAATTTTCGCGTTGGAGGACACAATTGCATCAGCTTTCTGTCCGCGCAAGGGGGCAACCTTTTGAATCTCGAGATTAAGAGGGGTCGAGGACGAATGGGTAAGAACCCAAAGCTTATTGCCTTCCTTCTCGGCGGATTCGAAGACGCGGGCAATTTGACCGAGGCTCTTGGGTTGCTGAAGCTTGAATACCCCGCCGATCACCGTGGGCGCGGGCTCGTTGGTGGTGTATGTGGAAAGCGCACCGGAATCGGCTTGGGTATTACCGTTAGTCTCGGGTTCAGAATCCTCATCGCTCGACTCCTCTTCAGAGCTGGCTTCACTCTCGGACGCCTCCGTATTCGCCACCTCGGACTCGGACTCCGAGTCTGAATCGCTGGATTCCTCGTCTTCTGAAGAATCAGAATCGGAACTAGCCGTCTTTTTCTGGCTTTTCGCAGCTACGGGCTGAGCGGACGGAGGAAGAGCCGACGAGGTCACCTTGCTCTCCGGCTCGCTCTCGTCGGAGCTGGAAGACTCCTCCTCCTCAGACGAACTAGAGTCATCTTTGACAGGGGCAGTCTTCTTTGCGTAGGTGCTATGTCCTCTAGCCTTGACACCCGACTTTTTCACCCCAGACTCATCTCCTGGAAGGTTATAGATATCAGTCGCAGTGCGAGAAGCGGCTGCCGCTCGGCCTGACATCGTTGCGGTGGCCTGCGAGTTCGCAACCACGGAGAGATTGCCTTCGATGCTGGATTTGGGCTCCGACTTGATCAGGGTAGATCCCAAGGCGTACTGCGACGAGTTGTAGAGCTTGGGGGGCAAAGCGGAAGGTTGAGAGCTTGAGAATGTGAGGCGGAGGCCGCGCGGATATACCGAAGAGGACTGGCT
Organism: Scedosporium apiospermum; assembly: GCF_000732125.1. Lineage (NCBI taxonomy): Eukaryota > Fungi > Ascomycota > Sordariomycetes > Microascales > Microascaceae > Scedosporium > Scedosporium apiospermum. The sequence goes on along the minus strand of NW_015971790.1, from coordinate 533,545 downwards.
CGGGAACGAGTAGTAATCGATTGTTTTCTTCTTCAAGATCGGCTTTGGGGATCCCTGAGAGAGCACACGATTCTGGGTTGGCGAAGAGAGGTGCTGTCGGGGAAGAACAGGGAATCCGTCCAGGGGTGGCTCGATCTTGATGTGGTCTTGGGGCTGCTCGGATAGCTGCAGAGTCGTCTTTGAGGGTGTTGGAGAGCGCAAAGAGGACTGTAGACTTTCCCGCTTCGAATTGGTACTTTGAGTTGGGGAATTGGTTAATTCCGGGCTGCCCTCCCTGCGAATTTTAGGTTGGCTGGAGAAGCTCTTCGACCTGCGTCGTTGATTCTTGCTGCTCGACGACATTTTTTTTTTTTTTTTTTCTTTTTTGGGGACTTTTCTGTACGTGCATAGTATACGCGTTAGCCGAAGATTTTCCGAAGGCGGGGGAGGGTGCAGTGATCGCACGGGGTGTGGGCCTATTGACTTCTGGCTTGGGACCCAGTGTTCTGGATATCAAGCACGGCTTGCCGTGATTGATTTCATATCAATTACCTCCAGGTAGGATGCCGAGGCGGGTGCTGTTCAAAGAGAAGATTGATTCTCTCGAGACGCGAATCTAGAGCGCAGCTGGGCAAAGGCTCAGGGTAAGATGCCCAGAAGGGGTGTGATTTTGGGCAAGTAGGATAGAAGGGGGGTAAACGTAGAGGAAAACAGTGTCGATTGGCTTGGCGGCGCCCCTCGATCTTGTAGCTCTTGACGTTGGGGAGTCGATAAAATGGTGAAAAACGATGCGTTTAGAAAATAAAGTCGGGAAAAAGGGGTTTTGAAATGGCCAAAAAGCGTCATGGATACACGTGAATTGAAGAAAAAAAAATATTATTGGGGTGGTTTGCAGAGGTCTTAAGGTCTCCGGAGCTCTTGCCAAAAATCCATCTTGAGCAGGGAAAAAAGTTCGACGACTTTTGCTCCTTCCCTCCCACTTCCGCTAACCGCAACCACCTTCCTCACGGTTCTGTTCTTGACAGCAGCCTTGCCCTTTCCCAAATACTTAATCTAGAAACGGCAGTTGTATCAGGTAACTTTTTGGTGCTCGAGTCGACGGACACTGTTGCCTGGCGATATTGAGGGACACAGATTTTCGAGGGCATCAGGGTCTTGTTGGGTGATGGCTGGAGAACCAGTCTTGAGCGCTTTTGCTGCGCGCAAAAAGCTCCTTGCCAAGTACAACTCTGCCGCCGCGGAGGTAAAGAGTTCTAATGCTAGCGAGGAAGGGAGTTCGGGTGTCACCACCCGCTCTGGGGCGGAGCAGAAACGACGGAAGGCTTCGGCAGCATTAGCGGCACAGGGCGGTGATGGAAACGTCAAAACTGCGGCGTCTCAGAGAAAACGCCGTCGTGTGGCGTCTAAAGACAAAACGGCAGAGGCAGATGTCCAAGAGAATATCGAGGAACAACCAGTGGCGGCAGCCAAGCAGAAGAAAACTCTTCCGAGTCGCTCCAAGTCACCCTCTTCACTAGCGAAAATGCCGGTTACTGATGCTGAGGAGCCCTCTATGGAAACCGAGATGGAGGTGGACAGAACTCCGACTGCCAAATCCCCCAAGACTGCGATTTCGAAAGACTCTAGGTAAGATGAAAGGCAGTCTCTAGCTATCTCCCCAAGATTTTTTGTATATGAATGGAAGAGGATATAATTCTCCTTCTCTGTTTACTCTCTTTTTGGATTCTGAATATTTCTAACTATATTGAATTCGCAGAAAGGCAGAAACCAGCTCTTTACCAACACCTTCAGAGCTATTAGATGACAGCTCTGCCCAGCGGCTCATCATCCAAAATTGCTCAACCCAAAAAGAGAATGGAGTACTTGAACTACGCATCGATTCCGAAGAGGTAAGACTGCCCGGGATACTGAGCGTCTCTACGATTTTTGCATTTGTTAACACGGGGACGCAAATTTCAGCGCCTCAAACTGCCAGTTGTTGGTCAGTACGGCATACGGGTGCTTCGCGGAGAGGTCTTCATAGCCGGAGCTACCCTTCGCCCGTCTACCGACGTCATTTGGGTCCACGCTCCTCTTTGCTATTCGGTGCCGATTCTCAGATGCCCAGAGTCTTCGGTCCTAGAGCTACATCCTCATCCGTCATCGGATGGCTTCAGGCAACTCGGCCGTCTGTCACCTCTCTATTCTAATATTTGGAATCGATCTCAACCCGACAGCGTCTTTGGGAACCCATCATATCAAATTGTACGTCCGATGTGTGTGAGCTATGATAAGTGAAAAAATAAATGGCTAATATTTTGCTAGGTGTGCGGACCCGAGGACTTGCCGAAGAAGTCTGTTCTACGGCCTCTCTATTCGCCCCCAGAATGGAACAAAAAGCTCGCGGAGTTGACGGCTGATGGGACTCAATCAATGCCATGCCTCATTTGTGGCCCCAAGGGCTCCGGAAAGTCAACATTCACGAGGCTCCTCACCAATCGTCTCCTCACATTGCCAAAGCCTTCGCCTGGTCGGCGAACCCGCGCATCCAAGGAGGAGAGCGGCGTTCTCCTTCTCGACCTTGACCCGGGGCAATCTGAATTCTGCCCACCGGGGACGGTTTCATTAGTTCTAGTTCGAAAGCCCAACATATCGCCGCCTTTCGCCCACCCTTGGCCGGATGATTCGTCGGCTACATTAGTCAGGTGCCACGCCCTCGCCTCCGTCAATCCGGGCTCGGATACGGATTTATTTATAGAGTGTGCCCTCGATCTTTATAGCCACTACCAACAACGGTACAACGGATATCCTCTGGTTGTAAACACGCCAGGATGGGTTCTCGGTACTGGATTGGACCTCTTGACACTTCTCATTGGCAGCCTCAGACCGGCAGAGGTGATCTATATGTCTGAAGACGGTCCCACAGAAACGATCGAAGGACTTAGGTTAGCGTGCAAGACGCCAACCTTTAGCATGCTTCCATCCCAGCAATCCGACACGGGTACCAGAAAATCAGCGGCTGATCTACGCGCGATGCAAACCATGGCGTATTTCCACTCTGAGCAGCGGCAGAAGCCAGCCACTGTGAATCCTTCACCTCTATCTGCGATCGCCCCATGGCGGGTGTCATACGCCAGCAAAAACCGAGGCATTGCCGGAATAATCACGTACGGCGGACAACTAGAATCCGCCTTACTCGCGGAAGCCATCAACGGAATGGTTCTCGCGGCGGTGGAAATCGAAGATGAAAAGGCCTTCAGGCGCAGCCCGTCATCACCTCTGTCTGAAGCCGAACAAGCAATGGACGTAGACGCCTCGGATGGTGCCAAGATTCTGCAATGCGCCGACGAGTTAATGTCCTCTACTACGACAGACGGAATACCTCACATTGAACTTGCACACGGCGCCACCACCCTAGATATCCACTACTGCCGAACAATCGGCCTCGTCCTCATCCGCGGCGTCGACACCTCAACCTCCTCCCTACAGATTCTCACGCCCATCCCCCGCTCGAAACTCGAAGAGGTCCGGCAGAACGGCCGACACATCGTTCTCGTGCACGGACAGCTCGACGCGCCGACTTGGGCGTACACGGAGGATTTGTATGAGCGGGCGGCGAGTGGTGCCGACGGCTTGGACGATTATGAGGGTGAGGAAAATGAGGATGACGATGATGCGGGTGATGATGGGGTCGCGGTCGTGGGGGCGGGGGCGGGGTCCTTTGGGGTGGATCGGCCGTGGGTGGAAGGTGTGGATGGGAATAGGCGGAGGCAGGTTGGTGGGGGGACTTGGAGGGTGCGACGTGACTTGGGGAGGCATAATAATAGGTAGTTTGGATTTTGCGAGGGTAGAAATAGTGGAGGGGATGGTACGCCCTCGTTGTTTTGCTTCGTAGAAGCGAGGCTGCTTGCTTGATCTATAGCCATGGGCAGGGCAGATTCCGTATATACATGATGAGCACTTGTGGCTATAGCGGCAGGCTTCTGTCATTTCCATGAACGGTATGTTGCTGTTGTCATGCTCGAGTCGTCCATGTCGAGGGGCTCAGAGGATAGGCTCAGCCGACATTGATCTTCTCATACCCATTATTGCTCCAACGATCTCGACTACTATGCATATTCTGTTTTTTCAATCCCATCTACAACCTTTGTCTCCTCAAGGGAGAGTCTCAACAGATATGCATGAGTATAACACGTTAGAACCCATAGCAGAACAGGCCCAAAGTCCAAATCATGACCTAAACACATCCATCGATAAATGACCCAATGACCCATTATGCCCTTGTAGAGCACCCCGAGAGAGAAACACAAAATAACAAAAAGAGACAGTATGTACATCTAAGAAAACCCGGCTTATATATAATCTTCAGGGAAACATAGAAATCCCCCCTCCCCGCCGACTGCAATTAACCTAGGAACCCGGCCGGGCCATTTCCCAAGTCCCAGTACCAATCTTCCAAAGTAACGTCGGAAAAAAAATAAGAAAAGGAACGCCAAATATTTACGCCCATTTTCCTAAGAAGCTCATGAGGGCCATACCAGCCATGAGACCAAAAATGCCCATGAAAGTCGAAAACGCCGACGCGTTCGCCATTTCACCACCCATCCAATCGCCGGCCCACATCTCCACAAGACCCACCCACACCAGGATACCGCCCGAAAACGCATCGAGTGTGCCGATGGCGATGGCGGTTGCCGGGTCGTTTCCGTTAAATACCGAAAGGCAACCGGTGCCGATGGCCATGCCGATAGGGGTGACGAGGGCGAAGCACGCGGCGAGGACCATCTTATGCCACATGGGGAAGTTCGCCTTCTCCTCTTCCTGGTTCGAACCGTTAAGAGATGTAGCCTCGCCGCCGGCGGTCTTGGCCAAGGACTCGCTCGTATGCTCCTGGGGGTGGATGTGATGCTGGTGATGGCCCGGGCCATGCTGATGGACGGAGTGGTGGCCGAGCGCCGCGAGAGCATGGTGCTGGTTTGTGCCCAAGCTGGCAATGCGAGAACCAAGCGCGAGGCCCTCGAAGAATTGATGGAAGACGATGACGATGAAGAGAGTGATGAAAAAGGAGTCGCCCGATACAACAAGCGTAACTCCGATGACTGGGTTTGAGTGGATTAGTCAGTCTCTGTACCACTAGTCATTCCGTATAAAAGAGGAATTGGATAGAAACGTACTCAAAGAATGGAAAATAATGCCAGCCTCCATCACATAAATGTTGACCGTCTCAAGTGACGCGTTAGCCTTTTCGACGGAGTAACCCTCGGGACTGCCATTCAACATCTTCTTATTCAATCGGGACCTCATGAATCGCTCGCCGAAGTATTCGACGAGGAAGGAGATAAAGATGCCAGCCATGAAGATGGAAGCGGCCGTCCCTTCGTATTCAATGCCCTCAACACAATCATTCTGGAACATTAACATCGCGTGGACGAAGAGCTATGAAACCGCACACCGTTAGCTGGGAAGGAGCAAGAGAGCCGTGGGATAGAAACAAATTCAGAACGTAGGGGAGCAGCGGATAAATAGGTGTCGGGGGCTTTTTTCCTTACGTGGACAAACGCAGTAGAGATGATGATGCCGGTACCGAATTGCTTGAGCGTTACCCAGATGACATTGAGTTTCGACGGGAGCCATTTGGCGAGGAAGATGGGAGCGAAAACACCTTGGAACGAGTATGAGCTCACGACGCTTCGACGTACACAAGGTACATTGCCCTGGGGAGTAGAGATAGGGGATTCTTACCGACGGCACTTGTTGCAAGGATGGCAAAAATGAGACCGATCCTCAAGCGCACGTTATATTCACGGTCCACCTTGTCGCACTTCTTTTCTGTTGTGGAGCCCCCAGATTCCGACTCTCCGGCACCAACACAATGCCTGGAGAAGTTAAAAGTTGTTAGTACTGCTCCTAAGGGGATTCCGTTTCGCAGTTTGGTCTGACATACTCAACGCCGGCGTGGAAATGGCAGTTTAGTCCAGAAGGGTTTTCGCTTTCACTTTCACCTGATTCGTCGTCGGCATGGTCACCGTCGGTATCACCATCGCCTGCCGCGGAGGGTATGTCGATTTCGACATCATCGCCGTTAGGGGCTATACAGTATCTAGGTGCAAAAAGTCAATACCCTGTCAACAGATCTCGGAATAACTATAGGGTTTCGGGGCCTTACAAGGCGCTACCGTGGTTGTGGCATCCGGTAAAACTAGCAGGAAGCTCCTCGGTTGCGGTAACAGTAGTCTTGAGGGGAAATTCGTCTGCTCCTGCCATACACCATCTAGAACGAAAATGTTAGCCCCTCTGAATAGAGACACAACGCGACTGACTATCGTGCATGATGAGAGGGAGAGAGGGGATGATCTACATTGTGGCGCCGTGCAGATGGCAGTCGGAGACGGCGGTAATGGCTGAAGAAGTAGTGGTGGGTGTCGCAGCTTGTCGAGCGACGCGGGCGTAGGGGGTGATGGCGGGTCCCGAACTGAGGACACCCGGGCATAAGAGGATTAGGCTTAGAAGGCCCGTGGTAGATCTACTGATCGGCGCCATGATAGATGTGGTCGAACGAGATGTTTCGAGTTCAAACACACAGAAGTCCTCAAACAAGGTTCGATTCTGGCGCAGGGAAAAGGCGAAAGGCGAATAGGTAAATCAATAGACGGGAGTTGCCGCTTGTTCCCTCCGGAAGGGACTAATTCAGATGTCGGGTTTCCTAGGCCGAATAGCTTATCCTAAATGGTTGAAGAGATGATGTTGACTTGCTGCAGATGGAAAAAGAGTGGACGATCAGCTTCATTTATCAATAGAAGTACTGTGGTTAGGTTGCACAGATCCACTTACTCTTTTAGATACTTCCTTGATTAGTAGTTATATGGGAGATGAACCAACAACATAGGGCCTTGTTCCTGGCGTGGGATGAAGTGGCAAAGGTGGGTGAAGGACAAGGGCCTAAAGCACCTTGATGGGTGGTGAGTGGATGGAAGAGGTAGGCTGAAAGCGGCCACAAGCCAAACAGGTGCACGTCGGACGGCCGAGATAGAAGGATTGGGAAGCCGCCGAGCGGGTTTAAGCAAACCTGGGATGAAGATGGAGGGATGGCAAGCCTCCCAGGACCTTTAAGGCTCTTCCCTTTTCCGCAATATTGGCAAGGCCAAGACTCGTCTCGCGGAATCGGCAGACAACAGAGCTATTGGGGACCCTTTCGGACGTCTAGATCCCTTGTCGGCCGAGAGAGAACCCCCACACTCGAGTGGTACCCAGCGATCGGGTTTCCGTAAGAGAATGGATGAAAATAGCAAGGATTTGATGTGGGTGGGTTGGCGGGAGACTCTAACAAGTCCAGCGAGAGTGGGCAGGGCGCTCTACACCACAGCTAATACTAATAGTATCTGGCTTGAGCGGCTTGAGTGGCAGAACCTCGTCGCAGAACTGGGCAACTGGGTAAGTTGGGTGGACAGGGCACGAGATGAGACACGGGAGCAGCTGAGCTCCACGGTGATGGATGATCGATGCGGGATGATATTCAGAAATAGCCCAATATCTCGTTTGGATCCAAACCCCAGAAATGGGGCAACAATTAAAAAGGGTGGGATGGATGTAGGGCAAGATGAGGAGGATGGAGCAGCTGAGTATAGTGAGAAGGGAGTATCCGACACACAAAGGAGCTTGGACAGAGAAAGGCGACGAGAGACAAAGACGTGCAGTTTGCAGTTTGCAGTTTACAGCTTCAAAGAGCAGTTGTACAAAGCAATAGTGTAGATCTCGTCGACAAAGATAGACAGAAATAGACGAGGGACGCCGAGTCAAGGTTCTTTGCACGATTTTGTTCCTTTTGTTTCCCACCTTCCGTCGTTCCTTCCACACTTTCTCTTGGTCATAGTTCCCTGTTCCAGCTGGAGTGAAATTCATAGCGTGTGTACAAAGCTGACAAGGTCGTATAATAATGAGTACCCGGATGGCTCAAAATGGGGGCACTGTTCTTTGTCCCAGCCAAGACTTGGAACTTACGAGGGAACATCAAGCAACCCCAAACCTGCCTCGACCTTTCCACTTTCTATAAACTGCAATGCTTGCTCTGCTGCTTCTCAAGTTGATCCCCCCCAACGTTATATCTTTCATTCTTCCACGTTGGAGGATGCGCCGAGCTATTCTCGACGGCCATTTCTCCTCCCCTCCTCGAGAGAGAGAGCAAACACCCCCTCTGGCTTGAGCTGTGGGTGACTTGGTCTTCCCTGGTCCCGCTGTGGGGTCGTTTTGCGCAGAAAAACGCAGAAAAGCGTGGGCAGGAGCGAAGACGTGAAAAAAAAAGGTCGAAAAGCACCCTGATGGCCTTTTGTCCTTCCTCTTTCTGGCACGGGGGCGTCATAACCAGTGATAGAAGGCCTGCTATTGGTCCGCAAATGTCACGTTCGGGATGTATTTTGTACTCGCTCCACCAGCATTCGAAGTAGATTAAATCGGTACTTTGCAGTTTGTGGGTGATAGGGTACAATGCCGTACATCGGCACATGTACAAGTACACTTTCAAGCTAACGTGCTCTAAGCCAGGGTCAAATGGTCTGCATATTTGATCGATTTGATCGGGTGTCTCCAAGCTCTCCCACACCACCAAAACCTGCAAGATTATCTGCTGCGATTATAAATCTTGTATACTTCCCGTCGTGTTTCCCCAGAGCCTGAGCCGACTAGGGAAAAAAGACATAAAATGGGAGAGAGTGTTTGGGAGGAATGGAGCCCACAGAGTTGTAACCCGCAATTGGCAATTGACCCGCGCCGGATCATCATCCAGTCCTTCCATATTGCAGCTCCGGCCCTCAAGCTTCGAGAGACTTGGCATTCCTGATTATCCTTTTCAGCATCCGTTCTCGATATGAGGATAGAGGATGTACAGTATCTCCAATATCAGGAATGATGCTTGGTACCGGCAGTTCGTTCACGTTCGTCATTAGCTGCACGCGGATTTCCAAAAGACGTCAGGCAACTGGCCCGTGTCGTGTCAAGCCTCGAACCACCCAAGACATCTGAGAATCATCGATCTATCCATGGCCTGGACCCGGATGACTTCATCACGTGAGCTTCATTCGACATCACTTGGACCCAGCATTCCAGACCTCATCTGACCCCAGGCTCGGAGGGTTGAGTCTGGTTATGCAACTGAACATGATTGATGATTTCCACAGCTGTGGCACTAGGACATGAGCAACCGTCACTGTTGGACGAATTTAACATCTGCTCACAGTCTAACCGGCGCGTGCATTATTCGAGTTAGGTTTCGTGGGATCTTCCTCTCCGTGACCTGGATCGTGGCTATGGCCATTTCCCTACGGCCTACCGCCCCTGCTACATTTAAAATATTCGAGAAGAAAGAGTTGGTGACGGACCGCATATGATATCTGGCCTCTGCTCAACACTCATAGGTAAATGTTCATTCCTTTCCAGCAAAGGATAGGCGATGAGGTGGTAACCCGGTTTGCAAATGTTTCTTTTAACATGATGTCGAAGTTCAATATCACATTGGGAGGAGTGCAATTTCTAGCAATCCGTGAATCCCTTGTGGAGTCCTACTCAAGAAAGGCCCTCCGTGATGGTTTCGCATATCAGCTAGGCCAATTTATTTGCAAACTCTTCTCTCTCTCTCTCTCGCTCTCAAGAGGGAGGGGGTTTGCCTACATCTAAGTTGCTAGTATTAATCCCTTCCAGTGCTCCTGAGGCTTTAGTATCACTCCGTCGCACCGTCTTACAGTATGTGCCATCATTGGGTGCGGTTAGTGTGGCCAAAGTCGACTTCCCTAAGCCGAGTCGAGTCCTGCTGCCGCTCTGCAGCAGAGAGGACACTCCTCCGCTCCTCCCAACTGCAGTTCCCGTCCTGCCCCCGACCCAGCGACTTCCTGTCCTTCAATTGCAACCATCCTCATCCTATATTTTGATTGTATTTACTAGGTATAGCTAATGCTGACTGGACTCCATGCACGTTCACTCAACTGTGACCATGTACTCTGACACCTGTGAGTCGCTCTGACCATGTCTGGAGAAGCGAAGAATGATGGCATTGTTTGTTTACGCAGGCTATATTTTCAAAACAACTTCATCTTCTTCTCAGAGAAAAAGAAAAAAACATTCAGAACACAGAGCCTGCAAACACTTAACACATTAAATCAGAACAACGGCAAATGCCTCTATCATCCAACGATTTGAAGACATTCTTGATCCATTTTGTGAGCTCGATCACACCAAGTTCACAACAGAGAAGCTTCTCCCTTTCTCTATCTACCTTATCCTGCAGAATATCCTACCTGCCAATCCCCAACCCATCGATGATTCTCTCCTCCAGAATCTCCCATCCAAAGCACGAGAAATCGGTAAACGTATCCTGCCTCGGTCCCTCCCTAACAACTTCCTATACCCACCACAGCGCAATCGCCCCTTCCCTTCTTCTAGGCCGTACTCGCCCCGTGAGTGGGCTAGCCGCTTCAACGATTCGCTCTCCTATATCGCCGAAGTAGATGACCCTGCGATGGAGAAGGACCTACGCGGCGTAGAGCCACCAGCCCTCCCGTACCAGCCTGACTATAGCAATTCATTTAACTGCTATCTTGCCCGTGGGCAAAGGGCTAGGCTGTTGCGAAGTGGAAAGCTGCAGTATTCTTTTGATGCGGACTCGTTTACTCTCTGAGAGCCTGAGACGTTCCTCCAGTCTGGTGTCTACTAAGGGGTCACTGTCGCCGATTGGGCTGTTGATGGTGATATCTTAGAGGAGCATATCTTGAGGAGTGAGTTTTGTAGTGTTGTACTGCTTTCTAGGTAGTACTGCGAGCCTTATTCTCCCCAACCTGAGTAGTCTATCTAGCATAGCGAGCTCCGTTCTCCACCTGAGTAGTCTAGCGACCCTCATGACCAATTACCACCTCCTGTAAGTCTCTTCTGTGTGGGAACGATGAAAATGAAGATGCAAAGACATATGATCAACAGCTAATGCCATCCATCTGCTCCTACGCATGCTAGGTAACTATTATTACATTTACGAAATCGGTGGTCAGGGTTCTCCAGGCCTGGTTCTCCGACGACACGGACAGCGATACGCTGCCTTCGAATCTCAGCCTTCGATTTCAAATCCCCATCGACGACTTCGTTGGTTCCGACCACCGTTCTACTGAGAATTGGCGATCTATCGTCAAGTGGTTGATGTTCCAGGGCATCCCTGATCAAGGCATTAGCGATTCTAGAAGCTGTTCGCCTAAAGTCCTTACTGTATGACAGCCTCGGACCCGCATACCATCTGGCCACCCTGAGCGGCTCTTTTCCGGACCTGCCTTCATGCCGAGCTCAGACTCGGAAAGTTTCTCGTCTGATGTCTCCCCCTGAGCGTTTTAAAGGACACCTCCTGCTTCAAAGCAATGCTTGGTTGGCGTGTATGATTATCCCGCCGGGGGGGGGGGGGTTTGCTATTTAGTACTTCCCCTATGGCCAAGATTGAATTGTTGTCTCCGTCAATTGAGGGATAGGATGAGGGACATTTTCTTCTTAACTACCTTGCGAGGACGAAACCTAGGGTTCTATTCTTTGGTGATTTGCTAAGTAGCCTCTTCCTGGCCGATTTAGTGGTATTTAGTGGTACAATGATCAATGGCCTCCCTCTCGAGTACTATCTGAAATAAGCCCCCGAGTCTCTGACGAAGTGTGTGTCCGAAGACCGGCGCCGATGGTGGGGCCACACGGCAAGATCCGATCCGCTGATCGAACAGTGCGTCCGACTCCGACTCGGTCCTAGATGGCCCGATCCTCCTCCATTGACATATACGAAGCAGCCGGCTATAGATTATCAGGCCTTTTCTCCATCCAAGCGACACGACTAGATGAAGCTCATCCTACCTTCATTCACGGTCTGGCCATGAGCTGCCCCAGACCCCGCACAAATATTCCGATTCCGGGAGATTGAACCCATCTCGCTGCGGCGGGGAACGCGAATCTGTAAGCTTATATTTTGGATCTGGTGCTGATATTGATATTAATTGATCTCCGGAATAAAGAATCTCGCATAACCCCCCTTTCGCCCTGCCCCTCCATAAACAGGCAAAAGGTAAAAATCATCAGACTGCCCCTCTCCACATCTCTCCACACCAGCCACTTGGCGATATTATTATAGTATACCGACACGAGAAATCCGGGACGAGAAATTATTGGTTGGAGAGGATCTGTTTCGGACGGGATGGGGTACGCACAACTGCCGCTCATCAAGCCCGCCGAACTTGGATGTTGTGACTGATGATATTAGGAATTTAAGATCAGTCGAGGGAGGCATTCAGGCACAATTGCCCTTGTGAGGGTCAGGGCCTCAAGCTGACTTGCATGCTATTACGACTTTTGATTTATTTCGATGTTGCGAGGGTTGCGATCCCCCGGGAGTGTACCCCGCCCCCGAGAGAAGGTGTGAGAGATGGCATGTTATAAGCTGAGAGCCGACATGGCTCTCTTTCCCTTGCAGTTGGGAAGTAGGAGATCCGTTCGCCGGTTCTCAATCCACCGATTCTTTCGGACGCAGTAGGCCCCCAAAGACTTTGGTTCTTAACGAAATAGCTCCCACTGGCTCCCAAATGATGACACTCCGCGGACTCCTCGCCAGCGTCCTGGTTTCTGCGTCGCTGGTTAGCCTCGCCGTCGCCCGCCCTACTCATGCGCGCAGCGCGCTCGTCAAGCGCCAGGATGAGATTTACGAGGAATATGACTTTATTGTCGTCGGAGCCGGGACGGCGGGACTTACTGTTGCGGATCGTCTGAGTGAGGAGGGAAAATGTTAGTCTCAACCTCTCCAACCAAGGTTTCCCACACTTTCTCTCCCTGTCTCTCTCAAAAGCTTAACTGGGGCTTGTGCTATAGATACCGTCCTATGCATTGAATATGGCTACCTCGACTCCTCAACAACAATAACTGCAATCGGCCCCGGTCCCCGTCGCGACACCCTCCCCTCCGCCACCCGCTACTACAACATAACCTCCATCCCCCAACCGGGCCTCGCCAATGGCCGCAAACCCGCCATGGCCGGCGCCGTAGTCGGAGGCAGCTCGGCCGTCAACGGCATGTTTTTCGACCGGGGCTCCGCCGAGGACTACGACACTTGGTTCGGCGTGGCCGGCGAGTGGCAGGAGGACTTTGCCGAGGAATGGGGCTGGGAGAATATCCTGCCGTATTTCAAGAAGAGCGTTACGTTTCATCCGCCCACGGAGGAGGAGGTTGAGGCCTATGGGATGACGTACGATGTGGAGGGGGCTTATGGGGGAAGCGCGGGGATTCATTCGAGTTATGCGCCGTATCAGTGGGATGTTCAGCGTAAGTTGGGACGGACTGCCACATATAAACAGCCTCGTATCGGGGAGAAGTATGCTGACCATTCCCCCTCTCTCTGTAGAGCACATCTGGGAGGGCTTCAAACACATCGACGGCGTCGACTTCCCAATCGAAGGAGCAGACGGCCACGCAGTCGGCGTCTTCTGGTGCCCCAACTCCATCGACCCCTCCACCCGCACGCGCTCCTACTCCAAGATCGGCCACTACGACACACTCGACGGCCCCGCATACCGCCAGAACTTCCACCTCCTCACCGGCCACCGCGTCACGCAGGTTCTGCTCGAAGAAGCCGAGGACGATGATGGCAACGTCGTGTGGGATGCCACGGGCGTAATGTTTACGCCGCGCGATGGGCCCATGCCTAGTTCGGCTTGGAGGGTCAAGGCGAGGAAGGAGGTTGTGGTTTCGGCGGGGGCGTTGCATTCGCCGCAGGTTTTGGAGAGGAGTGGGATTGGGGGGAGGGATATTTTGGAGGCTGCGGGGGTTACGCCGAAGGTTGTTTTGCCGGGTGTTGGGTGGAATTTCCAGGATCATCCGAACTATGGGATGTCCTTTAGATGTGTGTTACTAGCCCACAGCCCCTTTTTTCTGTTTGTGAGTAGAATATCACTGACAAAGAGCGAACCTAGGGACCAAGGAGGACCTCGGACCTACCCCCGAAAACTTCAACCAAGACAAAAACTTCACCGCCTGGGCCGACGAACTCTGGGCTGCTAACCAAACGGGCCCTCATGCCGCCTACGTCAACAGCGGCGCCTTCCTCCCTCTCTCCGTCCTAACGCCCGATTACGCCGACATCGCCTCGGCCATCGCCTCGCAGAAGGCCGAAGACCACCTCCCCGAGGGCCTCGACCCGACTATCTACGCGGGCTACCAGCAACAGCTCAAGGTGCTCTCGCAGACGTATAATTCGACTGGGACGGCGATACTAGAACTTCCCTTCTCGGGACGCTCGAGTTTTAGCCTTGTGAATCTGCATGAGCTGAGTCGTGGGTCTGTGCATATCTCGCCTGATGATGATGGGACGACAGATACGGGACGGGGAGACGTCGAGCCTGTGGTGGATTACCGCACGCTCGTTAATCCCATTGATAACGAGGTCAACGCCATCTTCGTCGCTTTCGTGCGCAGCTTCTTCGGCTCGGAGTACATGGTCGAGAACCTCGCACCTGTCGAACTCACGCCCGGCATTGACGAATATCCCGATGGGTCGGAGGAGCTGGACGGCTGGTTGAGGAGGGTGTTGAGTCCGAGTACGGGACATCCCGTGGGGACGTGTTCTCTGGCGCCGTTGGAGCTGGGAGGAGTGGTTGGGCCGGATTTGAGGGTTTATGGGACGAGGAGGTTGAGTGTTGCTGATAATTCGGTCATGCCGCTTATTCCGGGGACGCATACTAGTTCGACTGCGTATGCTATTGGTGAGAAGGCGGCTGATTTGATCAAGAGGAGGGCGGGTTGGTGGGATGATGCTGAGGAGTAAGGGGAAATCCGGCCGAGCCTGGGGAACCTGATGCGGAGAATGAATCCATCGAGGGTTGGAGAGCTCGCTGTTGCCCTGCTTGACTGACTGGGTTATCGTGTCCGCTGCCTCGCAGTGGTGACAGCTGAGAGTGGTGCAAAGGCATTGGGACTTGAAGGGTTTGAGGGTTTACTTCTTGTACATCTTAATATCCGGCCATGTTATTCTTACGAAAAACAAATGCGAAGTACGGTTGTGGCAGCCCGCCCAAAGGGTCTCTAGGGGATTCTTTCCCTCGGGGTGTGCCCCATGTCCCTCGAGTGAAGATATATTTGCCGATATGCTCATGGAAAGCCGGCGTTGCTGGTAAGCCCGAAAAAAATCTTTAGGGTATATCTATTTTTGAGAAACTATTCTTCAGTCTGTATGCCGTTAATTTCATGTCAAGTGAACAGCGCAAGGCCATGCATCCGCCTGCCATTCCGTACCGAACCATGCAATGCAATGCAATCCGAACCCATGAATCCAAAAGAAAAACAACCAAAAGCTCCTTAGAATCAATCACAACAACCCCCGTTTTCCCTTCCCGTTCCCTTTCTTCGCTTCTCCAGCCAACCACGCACCTCCTCCCTCCCCGGTAACCCTCGCATGTCGAACCTGGTGAAGCTTCACGTCTGCCGGGTGGAGGGGATTATAGACCGTATCGCACAGCTTGCATTCCTTAAAGGGGAGCTTCGTCGATAGGTTTAGCGTTGTTTGGACTTTGCGCGTGGCGGCAGTTGATTGCTTCGCTGATGATGGTAGCGCTGTGGCTTTGGATGGTGTTGAAGAAGATGAAGAGGCTGTTGCTGTGTTGAGGTAGAATTGGTAGGGCATCGTGTAGGCCGGTATTGTTGCTTCGGCGTCTTGTCGTGAGGTCTTAGAAGTGGGATTGTTTGGTGGCGGTAGTTTGTTTTCTGACTGGGACGGGTTCGCTTCTGGTGTCGGATTCCTCTGTTTCTTGACCGCGTCCCCTTTACTCGAACTCTGAGACGACTCATTCGTCTTACTCCTGCCTATCCTCGGCTTGAAAAACTTGTCCAGGGTCACTCGCCTCTCATCATCCACATCCTTCTCCTCCTCCTCATCATCCTCCTGCTCCCCCGCAATAGGCACAAGCGAAGGCCGAATCTTCAACCGTCTAGGACTCGTCCACCGCCTCACCGAGGGCGGTGACGAAGGGGGCGACGTCCCAACCGCCTCCCTTCCAGCGACGGGATCCGACCATAGTAGTCCGCTACTACTTTGCCCGACCGAGGAACGCGGCGACGAACTCCCGGCGGCGGCGGAGAAATACCCATCGATAGCTGGCTGCCCGGCTCCCGCCATCTTCTTCGGCGCTATCGAAGGTGGTAGCAGTAACGGCAACTCCTCTTCAATCGTAGTAATAGTAGCCACAGAAGCAGAAGAACCTCGTCTGGGCTCACTCTTCTGTCGCTTAGCGGGTGGCTGCTCCGTCGCGCCCGCCGCCAGAGATGACGAGTTTCGTTTTGAGTAGGTTCGGATTACGCGTCGGTTTGGTGTGTTGCTCTCCGTGAGAGGGGGGAAAGCCATCCTAGATGATGGGGGGATGGAGTGGATGTCGCGGTTCCATTGCTTTGGGCGGAGTTTGGGTTCGTCGTGGGGTTTCTTTCTGTGGTCTTGGTTAGTGGTGTATCCTCCACTAAAGCCGCAGTTTTGGAGAGAGGGAGGTAAGACAAACATGATGAATTCGGGGGAGCTGGGCGGTGCGTCGAGGAGGGATTTTGAAACGTCGTTGACCGAGACGCGGGCCATTGACGGCGGTACTTTGCAGGAATCGAATCGTGGTTTCGGGAGACTTGACGCGATGCTCGAGACGCGCTGGATGTTGGTGTAGACTAGGTGTGTGTTGGCTTAACATGATAGTCTCAAAAAGCTTCCAGAAGAGGGTGAAAAAAAAAAAGTTGTAAGTCATAAACCGGAAAAGGTAAAATAGAATCGGAGGGGTTTCAGAGACAAGGCTGGCCAGGAATGGAAATAGAAGTCATGATGGAGGAGGCTGGGACAAGGTTGGCAAGAGCAATACTTGTTTGGCGTGTCAAAGTGCTTTCGACCCACTCGAGGGCGCGAAAAGAACGCGTCGAGCGCGTCACCATCGCGGAGTCACGTGTTTTATCGAAGTTCCCAACAGTGCTTCGGACCGTCATCGAGAAACTCATGCCACGCATTCTTATCAGGAAGGGTCGGTGTCCTAGTTACAAAGTATCAAAATGGAACCATGAAACGTCTCTTGAAGTGGATGAAATTAGAATTGGCGGAAATAGTGTTGCTACTTGGGTTTATTCCTCCTTCGTAGATTTGTCCCCTCCACGCCCTCATCCTTTTCCTTCTCGATGATCCTCACCTCCTGATCCCCCTCTTTCTCGCCCTCATCGTCGACCCCTCTATCATCCTTCTCACCCCCCGAAATAACCCACGTATTCACCACCTCCTTCACCTCCCTCACCCTCACCTCCTTGCCCACCCCTTGCTCCATCCTCCACGCAAACGCCGAATAAACCACCACCTCCGCCACAGCCACAACGATTGCCCCGGCGAGCGTCAGCAACACCCTAGCCGGCGTGCTCCACCACCTCGCCACCATCCAGATCGTCGCCGCTACGCCCACGATGCTCACGAGGAAGTTGAACACGAGCATGAGCTGCTTGTTCACCTCCTTGAAGGCCGCCGCGTCGGAAGATTCGGGACCCGCGGTATCAGCATCGGTTTTGTTGTGTGGGCGGTTCACTTCGGCGAAGGCGGTTGCGAGGGCGGCGTTGGGAAAGTGCTGAGAGAAGGTCTCGAGGGTAGGGGTGGGGTTGAGCATGCGTTCGTAGGCGCGGGCTTCTTCTTCGCGGCGGAGGCGGGCCATGAGGGCTTTGTATTCGGGGGACTGGAGGATAGTAATGTTAGCACAAGAGTTTAGGAATATGAGAGTTGTAGCGCAGTAGAATAACTGATGCTGATGCTCGTGCTGATGGGAGGGGGTCGAGGTGAACTCACGGGTTCCGGCTTGGGGGGAGGCGGCGGGATGTAGACGCAGGATCCTCGAAGGAGCGCTTCTAAGGAATATTCCTTTTTACTGTCCTCCTTGGCCCGGAGAGCCTTCCAGAGATCGAGGATCTGGCCGTGGGAGATGGGCTTGCCAACAGCAGGAGATTCCAGACTAGGCTCCTGGTTCTTGGTCGTGTTTTCGTGTTCTGTGGCGGATGCGCCTGGGAGCGGTAGAGGCTCATCCAGGGTCCCTAGACCTTCCACTATGGAAGGCGTCATCGTAAGAAGAACCATGGCGACGGTGATGGCTGGTTTTGCGCATTCCGAAGCGATGCATGCAAGTTCTTAAAGCTGTCTCTGCCGCTGCAGTTGCCTGGAAGCTTGCGTTCGCTTTGTACCCATGTAACAAATACGAAATACTTGGTCGGTACAAAGTACAAGGAGAATACGAAATCCAGATCGGGATAGCTTTGCACTCCACAACCGGCGACACCTGTCTTTACACATATCCACCCAATAATGGCTTCGCCCCAACAACCTCGGCCGGATTGGCAGCTGGCCTCTTAAACCCGCGTCGCAAAAACTCGGGACGAACATCGAACGACGCCTCCCGATCTCAAGAAGACCCAGCAAAAATTACGGCGAGACTAAAAAGTCCCAAAAAATATTAGCCTCAGCCATAAGCTTCCTCGCGTTACGATAAGCGAAAACAAGGGCGGAAAAAAGGATACGGAAAATTCTCCCTTTCCTCTTCCCTCCTCTCAATTGGCAACCGCGTTCTTCAATTGGGACACCCTGAGATCCCCGGTAGCTGATGTTGAGTCGTTGAACCGAGAGATTGGCTCCCGCCCTTCCCCCAATTCTCTTCCGACAACACCGTGAAAGGGGAAAAAGTTCCTGACCTCGTTTGGAGGATTCGCCTGCGGAAAAGAAACTAAACGCTAGTTTTTTTTTCACCTCAAAAACGAGAGAAGCAACAGGATGCGGTCCTCAATCCGCCACGGTGTTCGGCGGTGTTCCCAGAGGAACTACGTCCGGTGTAATGGCAGCAGCTCCCTGCGTCCTTTTTCCCTTTCTCGCCCTTCCACATGCTCCGGCAGCCTCCCCTACACGAGGTTACCTCTCCTCTCCGGCACCAGCGGAACCGCCCCCTTCGACCCCCAATCTCCCCGAGCCTACCACTCCTCGTCTAGGAAATCCTCCGCCTGGGCCGCCGTAGCCTCGGTAGCCTCCAACGTCGTGACCAACGCCGCGAAGCGAGCCGTAGGCGCCGCCGGCACCGCAGATCTCCCCATCCACCCGCTCAAGGTGGTAGCCAAGGAGCTCAGCACCAAGTTCCTCACTCCCAACATCAAGAAGCTCGTAGCGTCGCGCACCCCACAACTCGACCGTGTGGCCAAGTACTACACCCAATCCGAGGGCAAGTATGTCCGTCCGCGGATCGTCCTCCTCATGGCCCGCGCCACCTCGCTCTGTCCCAAGGCCGGGCCCGAATCCCTCCGCGCTAGCGCCATCTCTATCGACCAGGCCATCTCTCCCGCTACCATCCTCTCGGACGTTAACCCCACGAACCAGTCCGCTAGCCTTAACTCGCCGCCCGACGCTGAGGTGATACCGGGCGTTAACCCCGCGCAGCGCCGTCTCGCCGAGATTACGGAGACGATCCACACGGCGTCACTTCTTCACGACGACGTCATCGATCTTTCTGAATCACGCCGCGGCGCTCCCTCTGCTAACCTCCAGTTTGGCAACAAGATGGCAGTCCTAGGCGGAGATTTCCTCCTCGCGCGCGCGTCCGTCGCACTCGCGCGTCTTCGACACCCGGAGGTCATCGAGCTCCTCGCCACCGTCATCGCTAACCTCGTCGAGGGCGAGTTCATGCAGCTCCGCAACACCGAGGCCGGCGAGCGAAACCCCGTCTGGACGGAGGAGGCCCTGACGTATTACCTCGAGAAGACGTACCTCAAGACGGCTAGTCTCATCTCCAAGTCGTGTAGGGCCACGGCTATCCTGGGCGGTGCCGACGCCGCGACCGTCGACGCCGCGTATGCGTACGGCAAGAACCTCGGCCTGGCGTTCCAGCTTATTGATGATATGCTCGATTATACGATTAGCGGGAAGGATCTGGGAAAGCCGGCGGGCGCGGATCTTGAGCTCGGTCTGGCGACGGCGCCGCTTTTGTTTGCGTGGAAGGCGAATCCGGAATTGGGGGCTTTGGTGGGGAGGAAGTTTGCCGAGGAGGGAGATGTAGCGAGGGTAAGTGGGGGTTACTTTGGATTTGCACTCACAAATCCAAAGCCAGAAGAGCTTTGTTTCGATTTGGTTTTCTAACGAATTCCCTTTAGGCGCGTGAACTCGTCCTCCAGAGCGACGGCATTGAACAAACCCGGGCTCTCGCCGAGGACTACGCCAACAAGGCCGCCGCGGCCCTCGAGGCCTTCCCCGACAGCGAAGCCAAGGGGGGACTCCTCCAGATGACGCGCGACGTATTAAAGCGAAAGAAATAAACGTTTGCCAAAAAGACGAAAGAATTCGAACCGAAAGAAAAGGAGAAAAAAAAGACCTCTACTAACAAACCCTTAAACAAATGAAATTATAAAATTCCTAAATCATTGGAGTTTGGACAGGGCGGGGTTCATCAGAAACTAATAGACGGGTTGTAAAATGGTTTTTTCATTGTATTTTTCTTGTTAGAGAAGAGGAGAAGAAGACGAAGGCGGGCTAGAGAAGTTGTTTCGGTTGGTTTCCTTGCAACGCTGTCTGATTTGGGCAACCTTGAAGAAGGATATCCCCCTCCCCTCTTTCTGCGCTCTCTCCCTTTGGGAGTTCCAGGCAGAAGGATCTCTGGTTGGAGAAGGCCCCCGCGAATGGTTGGAGTCTTGCTTCTTGCCCTTGGAAGGTGTTAGAGACTGGACGACGCCCTCTTGGCCCCCCTTCTGTGTGTATTATTACGAGTTTATCATTGCAAACATCGCCACGGCCTTTGGAAAGAAAAAATAAGAAAATAGAGGAAAGGAAGTCTATTCTTCTTTTCTCACATCATCCTCTTTTTTCTTTTTTTCTTTTTCTCTTACTTACATATTTCTTCTTTTCTTGTTCCGTTTGCATGGGAATCTTAGAATAAAAACCAAAACGCTCAACTCACATCTTTTTGGCCCTTAGGCAGAAGGGGACTGGAGGGGATACTTTTTTGTATTTGTATAGACGTTGGGGAGAGAAAAGAGAATCACTGAATTGTATCTCGATGTTCCATATGGTGAAGAACTGTCCTGGACGCATTTATCAACTGGGCTTGGGAGACCATAGGTGCCGAGGCCTCTAGTATTTTCTCAACTATCGATCTCCATCTCAACATGGAGAACTGGGCTTCCGAGATCCCCAAACTCTATAAGCAGCTGGTGGCTGCTGCCCTCCATCTCGACCGGACAGCTCCGTGTCCCGAGCTAGCGCATCCTCTCGGGACTGCCCGAAGCGCTCATTGGATCCATCCCCGTGAAGGAAAGTGCCGTTATCTTCGTGTGTTTATCAATGGGGATCCCTTTTGCGACTGGCACTTCCAACTTTTCTCCACTGCTATCTGCGATTTTTTTAGTTGTTTCAACACTCGTTCTATATCGAGAGGTTGGAAGTATTGACGCCCTTGTAATATCGAGCTGTCGTTGTCCCGCATTTGACAATTGACCCC
Source organism: Scedosporium apiospermum (assembly GCF_000732125.1). Lineage (NCBI taxonomy): Eukaryota > Fungi > Ascomycota > Sordariomycetes > Microascales > Microascaceae > Scedosporium > Scedosporium apiospermum. The sequence continues at coordinate 512,078 of NW_015971790.1, read as the reverse complement.
GCCATCATCGATGAACCCCGCCGCCAGACTAGCTTTCAGTCATCTATCTCCATTTGATGACTTTTGAGCTACAGCAGTTCATACCAGATAAAATCACAAATCCAAAGAGGGGGTGATTCATCCTGGCCCAGGGAGAAGCCCCTCATAGAATACACTCATGGACACTTAAGGTATCGCAGCCCCCCGCCAATTGAAACCCTAAAACCAAGAACCCAATCCAGAGAGTATCTGGATCACCAGCCGAGCTTCGAGGATACCCCCAAGTTCTAGCATCCAAACCCAGACCAAACACAAACACACAATGAGCTCACAGATCGTCCTCACATCAACCCGCGCCGTCCTCGCCCTCCCCGACGACACCCTCCTCCTCACCCCCGCCACAATCACCATCTCCCCACAAACCGGCCTCATTACCTCCATCGTCCCTGCCGTCCTCCCACCCACCTCCTTCCCAGCCGGCACCACCTACATCAACCACTCCCCGCACATCCTCCTCCCAGGCCTCGTCGACGCCCATGTCCACCTCAACGAGCCGGGACGCACAGAATGGGAAGGTTTCGAGACGGGCACGCGTGCGGCCGCGGTTGGCGGCGTCACTACCGTCGTGGACATGCCGCTCAACTCGATACCGCCGACTACGACTGTCGCCGGGCTGAAGGCTAAGGTGGCGGCGGCGAAGGGCCAGTGTTGGGTTGATGTGGGGTTTTATGGGGGCGTTGTTCCGGGGAATGAGGAGGAGTTGATCCCGTTGGTTGATATGGGTGTACGGGGATTCAAGTGTTTCCTGATCGATTCTGGGGTAGACGAATTTCCGGCCGTTACGCCCAAGGACGTTGCTAGTGCTATGCAGGTTCTTAAAGACGCTCCGACTACGTTCATGTTCCACGCTGAAATGGATTGCGGTGCGTCGGAACCTTCTACGCTACCGCCAACTTCCTACAACACCTTCCTCGAATCGCGGCCACCAACCTTCGAAACTACCGCCGTATCCGAGATCCTCAACCTGGCCCACACGGCGCCAAACTTGAACCTTCACATTGTGCATCTTTCCGCCACCGAGTGCATCCCCATGCTCCGCGAGGCCCGCCAAAAGGGCGTGAAAATCACCGCGGAGACGTGCTTCCACTATCTGGGACTGGCGGCTGAAGACATTGAGGACGGTGATACGAGGCACAAGTGCTGTCCTCCGATTCGGACGCAGAAGAATCGGGATACGTTGTGGGAGGAACTGAAGCGGGCGGATTCTTGCATTCGGACTGTTGTTTCGGATCATTCGCCTTGTACGCCTGAGCTGAAGATTCTTCCGGAGAGACTCGGTGGTCGTGGACACGGGGCTGACGAGGAGAAAGAGTCAAAGGCAACCCCTGGCGATTTCATGGCCGCATGGGGCGGCATCTCATCCGTGGGCCTAGGTCTTCCTATCCTACATACAGCAGCCAAGGACCGGGGACTCACCGTCGTCGACATCGTCCGTCTATGTTGCGCGGAAACGGCTAAGCAGGTTGGTCTGTCCAAGCGTAAGGGTAGCCTCCAGGTTGGGCTTGACGCGGATATCTGCGTGTTCGATGACGGTGAGGAGTGGACTCTTACTAAGGGCGAGATGAGATGGAAGAACTCTTGCTCGCCGTGGGAGGGCAAGAAGTTCCGGGGTAAGGTGCAGGAGACATGGGTGCGTGGGCAGAGGGTGTGGGATGGGGAGAAGGTGGTGGGTAAGCCGATTGGAGAGGCCATTCTTGAGAGGAGGGAGAGGTGAATACACTTTAATGTAATTACGATGATGGAAGAAATTCAAGATGCTGGGAAGTATCACGATGATGTCTCTAAGGAGCTATTAATGTGCTCCCCCGGGATGGGTACAAGATCCAACATCAAACAAAGGAGCTGCGAGAACTACGGACACAGTTGGTATCGGTCAACGTGCCGTTCCTGCTTTATCAGTTTCAAATTCTGGACGTCCGACGGTCCATTAAGTCCTTCCCTGGGTCGGTGAGGTCTACGAAGTAGCCAGATACTTGACATGTGCCTGGAACAGGACGGCAGGAGCGTGTCTATGCCGAGAGAGTTATGTGGAGCCTGCGATGCCTACGGCAGGCGCGACAATTGACAGGATGCAAGGGCAGCTGCTGTCTCGGACGCTGTTGATGTTTTGTAACTTTGTATATTTCCATGTTTCAGTTAGGCACAACATGACACTCGGCGGTCTAGATTTCCAGAGCTCTACTACACACTTGGTCTCGGGCTCTTTTACTCCTCCATATCGTGCAATGTATAGCTGCTATTATTTTTAATTTTGCACCGGGGGGGGAGGAAGCACTGATATCGACCTCTAAGCGTCATTGGAGTTCAACGCGACAAGAGATTCTGCTTATCTCTATGAAGAGGGCCTGGCCTCTCAAATATTTTTGTGTTGAGCATCGGCACTAATATTCTTACCGTTACCATCAAACTGTCAGAAAATGCTCTCCGAAAGTCGGCCCCCTTCAACAATTTCGTAGTGAAAGCGCAGGGACCTCGGTGATGCTCCACTCTTCTCCTTCCTATTCTTAATTTTCCCTCCTTACCTACCGCGTCTTCTAACTGGCCAATTCGCGTAATCCACCAGCCTCAACTTTATCGCATTTTCACGTGTCTGCAGGGTGCACGTTCATTCGAAACTTCCGAATCGCACTTTCGAGGGCTCGATACCCCTACTTGCCCCTCCCACCCCTTGCCTTTGTCCAAGGAAACTTTTTTTACTCTAAAGAGAAACACGGGGGCTTGCCACCCTGTTGGTGGTGGCGGTGAGTCTAGGCTGGCGTTTTCATTGCCCCGAATGGAAGGCTTGCTCGGACTTGGACCCACTGGTCCCTGGATTTTGACACACCAGGCTTGACGTTTTTTTTTTTTTTTTTTTTTTTTTTTTTTTTTCCCTTATCAAGGACGGTCAGCTCGATGGCGGGCTTCGGGCGGCTTCCATTATCTCGCGGGCTAATCGATTGGGCGGTGCCGGAGGAAAAATCTTATCGGGCTAGCTGGAGCAGTGGAGAGTACCCCAGGTTTCCCTTAATTTTTTTTTTCTTGGATAAGAAGCCCTGGTCTAGGAACCATTACTTATTTCTTTTTTTTTTTCTTTTGTTTCCCAGTCAACTCACACCTTTTTCTCTCCCCCCCAAATAGCCTCGCTGAACCAATATGATAGTATTCGTCTGCCCTTACTCGCCTCTCAAATTTGCTACTCTCGTGCCATCTTCACGATGAAGATGGAAACTTTGGACCCCCAGCGCCGCCGGCGCTCCTTCGCGTCGACTCTCGCCCACAGGGTGAAGTCGCCGAAGAAAGACAATGCCTACATCCTCCAGATGCCCCCCGAAATTATCGACCTCACCCTCCATTTCCTCCCCGTCGAGTCCGTCATCTCCCTCGCCTTGACGTGCCGAGGCCTCCATGGGAGGTACCGCGATTCCACCAAACGCGTGCTTGATTCCTCCGCCAGGGAGAGTCTCCTCCTCTTGCTCGAAAAGGACGTCGCGGGGCTTTACTACTGCTACCACTGCAGTCAGCTACACACGTGGAATGCGCACCCGCACCAGCAGGAGGAAGGCGTTTGCAACTACGACGCCGGCTGCATGTTTCGCGATAGGCCGGATCCGTGGGTCGTTACGGGGTTCAGTTATAAGCTCAAGTTCCATACGGCGCGCCTCGTGCTGCATAATCGCCTTCGCGGACCTTCGCATGGTCCCGACGTCGAGAGGCTGAACATGGACCACGCCATCACGCACAGTTCACGCAACATTTCCATCAGCGAGTCTTGGCAGGCTAAGATCATCGGCGGCGAGCTTTTTCTCCGCGCTGTCTGGAGCTACCACCAGGGCAAAGGCGGCGCGACGAAATCTCTCGGGCGATGGGTTGAGCACGATGCTGACAGGTTCATCTGCAACCATGTCCGAGGGAGTCGTCTTTTGGAGTTCCCCGGCGCCGAGGGCTTGAATCTGGCGTCGATTGAGAGGATGGCGGGTCCTGTTAGGTCGTGTCCGGTTTGCTACACGGACTTCCAGATGGAGGTTCGCGGCGACGATTGGCATGAGGAGGAAGAGGATGATGATGACAGTGAAACCGAGTCTGAACGCGACAGTGGGGGTTGGACCATCACCGTCACAAAGTGGGTTCGCATGGGCAGCTGCAACTCGCCGTCGGATCCTCACTGGCAGACTCTCGCGAGCAAGACGACCCACGGACTCGAGTGCGAACCGAGGAAGACTATGTGCGAGGCCGGAGAGATTAAGCATATGTGGGCGGATGAGGGCGCGAAGTCTTCTGCTTACCAGGGACTGTTTGTCGAGCCTTCGTGTCTGCAGGTACCTCACCACTAAGGCGCCTGAGCAGACCGAGAAGCCTGCGCCGGTTCAGACATTGGAACTGGCGTGATTCCGCTAAGAGTCAGTTTCGATATCGGAACCTTTTTTTATTTTGGACTTGTGGACTTGGCATGTGATTTTTCCGCCGGCGGGGAGGGGAGGGTTCTTTTTTTCTTTTCACAGACGATTGCATTGGATATGAACGGGATGGATAGATCTTGGAACGCCATCGGGGTCCAGTATTCCCCCGACTCCCAAGGGACGGACGGACCTGCAAGTCAATGGATAGACAAAAACAAAACTGGTGAAGGGTTATAAATAGAGGAGGGATACAAAGAGACGGAATACAAGAGACGGGATAGAACAAAACTAGATCTGGCGGCGTCGGCGTTTGGGACAACATTTAGACAGCATTTAGATTTCTAGGTTAGAGCATTCGAGTTTGGATTTTCTACACACACCTGCTGCCAACGTACCTTGGTGATAATGCATAAAGCCGAGTCGTGGGAGGAGATGTTCGTTCGGGGCGCACCTTCCGTCTGAGAGCGGCGGCTTGCGTAGTATGTGTTATATATGAAGATTTGGCTCTGGATTCCCAACGTCTCATGGAAGCTCAAGTGGTCGAGCGGTGACGCACTGCTTATAAACTACTTCCACAAGGCGCCGGCGTGGAACCCGGTCTAGTCAAATCATGAGACGTGGAGGAAATTGGGTATTGGGAATGGGAATGGGAATGAGAAATTGGGAATTGGAGAGGGAGAAGTGGGAATTCTTTTTTGCTAGATTATATTTTGTTTTACAGGATATTCTTTTCGCTTATGTTCTGAGAGGGAATCTCTTATCTAGGCTCTCTGTTGAAGTTGTGATATTTTGAGGCTGGAGGGTAGAGGTGAGGTGAGGGAGGAGACTTAGAGAGGTTATTGGTTCGAAACCAGTGGTGGACATTTGCGCCGCTTTTTCCCCCTCCTACTCTTGTGCTGGGTTGACCTCCAAGATGATACTGCCCTACCCTTCTGAAGGATTGGAATGGAGAGAATAATGTTGTTTTGAGAAAGCACATTCGAACACAAACATCCGACATGGCAGCCCGTTGTAAGGCGACGGATCCTACAGGCTCTCCTGCTGGCCTCCCAGCTTAGGTCCTTCCTCTCCAAGCCCATCGCAGGCAACAGACTTTGGAAGGAACGTTACACCACTTCACGGATCAAAAATCTCTCCGTCGAGGTAGGTTCCGAACGCACGCCGCCGGAAGGAGGAAGGAAGATGCATTAAATCATACATGTCGAACATGTGGCTTATGCCTGGTTTGTTCTTGGGGTCACACAATGGCCCGGATAGGAAATAATTGGGAAGGAAAGAAGGAAGATGGCTCGGTGAATCCTTTTTTTGGCTTGCGATTTTGAGGGGTTCAAGAGAGGAGAGGAAGGTGCAGACGGAAGGACAACACGCCGAGTACGAAGTCGGATGAAATCAATTCCATCTGTCCGGATCAGCTTCTCTTCCTTGAGGACAATGAGTTCGGGTCCCCGAAGCCTGTGATCATAGATCATCTTCGTTGGATACTACGAAGTGCGAAGTGGTGTACTTCGTACCTCGTCCACAACAACTGGAGCCCGCCCACCTTATTGATCTTTAGTACGCATAATACAAGGAAGAACCCCCCTGGAGCTGGTTGCACCCAGGATCTTGGGACTGTCGGGGACTTACCGAGCAGTCTAGGCAGAAAACAGCTAGGCTTGCGAATTGCTAGTTGGGCAGACGAGCCAGGTCTGTGTTCTATGACGGATGCTGTCTTGCCTGTCCTGTGCACGGTCTGGACTACTCATACACCACAGGAGGTCAAGCCGGGGATGTGCTTCCCCCGTTCATACGAAGTACTTTGTCTAGGAGGGCGATGATTCGAAACCCCTCGTACTGACGAAGCTGAGACTGAAAAGAGTGCCCGGCTCGATTCATCATGACCCTTGTATATTCCGTCCCTCACTGGACAAGTCCCAGCTTGAGGCCTGACGAGTCCGGACCGATGTTGTCATTGTCAATTTAAAGTTGATATTAATACAACGCTGACTAGAAAGTTGAAACACAGCTTCCATCGTTTAAGCGCAAGCGAGCTCCGCTTTAATTTGCGTCTTGGGAAAGTTGGGGTCTTCGACATTGACGAGATTGAGAAGGGGGTGCGTCCCAAATTGCAACTTGCAAATTGTGTGGGTGAGTCCATTATTATCATATATTATTATTATTATCCTTCGAACTGCACTTGGCTACGCGAGATGATACACTGACGTATCACTGCTGCATCCAGACAAACCGACCTCTCATCACACCTGGTTGAAAATCCTCCAATTCTTTTCTTTTCTTTTTGTGGTCTGCCCCACCTCGCTTCGTAACCGATCGAAGAAATTCGTTTCCCTCGCTTCGGTTGCCCACCTGCTGCGGAGATGGGAAGAGGAATCGCCGCCAATCTTCGCCGAGTCCAGAATTGTCCGCACAAAACAGCTGAGTACCAAGTTTAGTACCAAGCTGAGTACCAAGCGGAGGTGTGGGGGTTGGCTGTCCAATCTTGGCGGCAGATAAATTATTCAGGTCCCCGCGACACCAAGCCCATGGCAAGCGAGCCGAGCAAAGACGGCAGGATGCGTGTCCAAATTTCCAAGCCAGCGTCCGAGGACGAGCTAATATTGCCTCTGTCCGCTTCCGTCAACCGAATCGCAATAACAAAGCTAAGCTCCTAATTAAGTGTAAACCCACACATCACCGACTTATTGATGATGCCCGAACCTCGCTTAGCAGCTTGCCCACGGCCGAAAAGGCCTGGCCTCGAACAGAGCTAGTCTCCAAGTGCCAAGTGGCGTTCGCTGATCACCCGGTTCCCTGGTTCACCAGATCCCGGCTGGGCGAATCTGTTAAAATTTCCCACTGATGATGGTGAAATGCCGAAGGCACGAGTAAGTACCTATCCGACGAAATACACAGGTACTAGAAATACTGTTGATGAGCTCGCTACCAAAAGACTCGACTGATGTTGAGTCTGCGCTCTGGGATGCCGTTCCAGATCCCCATCTCTCCACGCACTCACAGGATCAGCCATGGATCCCCAACCCCCCCCCCTCCACTTCGCTTCGCTTCCGCCTCTCCCAAACCACCAAATTTCGCAAACCCTAACCGTCATCCATGCCCACACCACCCTTGGCGCCACCCGACAAAGACATGTTCCGCGGACAAGGGATCTTCAAGCGAGAATCCGTCTGCCAAAAAGGGCTTGTCTCATCTCGCGAGTCATATAGGTCTGCCTCTCCGAAAATCCAAACTTACACTCCTATTGTATGCTAGCTTCGAAAGAACGTTAGTTAGTTGCTACCACACCATGTGGATGTGGGTCCTTCTCCCCATATTTCGTACTCGTACTTTGTTCTCTGCGCCGCTGATCCGATCCCGCATGGGGGTCACTGCCGTGCTTCGCTTCTGTCGTTCTTGGTTCGAGGAGCGAGCCCTTCCAACCGAGCTCTACACACGGAATAATGCCTATATTAAAGGAACACGAGGGATGAGAGGCAACGCTACACATACTTGATAAGCACTCAGGTACTTCGTAGATTGCCAAGTACTGCATAGATCTCAGAATGCAATGGCACTCCCCGTTGCATTCTCGGTTAGTGTAGGGCGGGCGGGGGCATATGTCCCAAGGAAGAAGGTCGTCGGAATTGTGAAGTGGAGGGCTCCCCGGAGCGAGCACTTCCCGGATGGGTCTGTCTGGAAGGGTCCGTCGGTTTAGTTCCCTTGTTCTCTTCCACTACAGGTCGGGCGGTACCGAACATCGCTTATATTGATGATCTCATCACCTTGGCTGCTTTTATTACTCTTTTCCTGACCTGCTCGCCATCTCGACTGCGCAGTTTTTGAATATCCCTTCACCGTAACCTTGTTTCTTTCTTTTTCCATTTCAATATTTCCATAAATTTCGAGAGGAAAAGCCCGCAGCCCCGTTCTAAGGGCACTTTTTGCTAAGCTAACCTCCGCATCACGAATCCTGGCACTCGCAGTCGACGAACCGAAGTGTAAACGGGCATCTTAGTCCTCACTCTTTTCCTTGGAGACCGCATATTCACTCTTAAATCACAGTCTGGACTAACTAATCAAAAAGCCTCCTCAAACCACTCCCGTTTGAGTTTACACTGATATCAGCTCTTCATTGCTCCTCGTCTTTCGATATGGCTACCACTATTTCCTAAGTCCGTCCCATCTCTCGAAGCAGTGTAAATACTCCCCTCGACCACCATTCAGCCAACCACACCCTCCGTATGGAGAGGCCTGCATCTCCCGAGGGCGCCCGGCCCCAAAGCCACTATTCCGCCCTCGAAGCCGAGAAAATGGACCGCCCAAGCTCCGTCGCTACCTCCGCGGACCACCCGGCGCTGCGGGAGCCCACCACCCAGTACCGCCTTTCCATCTCCGGCGCCACTCCCCTCTCCCTTGATGACGTGCAAGCCGTCGATATCCAGATCCGGGATCTCTCCGTCGTCGTTGACACTTCGCCTTCGTGGCTCGAACCGGCCACTTACCCCCAGCTCTTCAAGGAGCGCAGCTTCTTCGGTCCGAAGAAGCCTGGCGACAAAACGTTACTCCATGATGTTAGCGCATCGTTGGCACCGGGGTCGTTGACTGCTATTATCGGGGGGAGCGGCTCTGGGAAGACGACGTTGTTGAATACGCTGGCCGAAAGGATGTCAAGTCCGAGGTTGACGGAGGCGGGAGAAGTGACGTTTAATGGGGTGAAAGGCGTGCATTCAGCGAGGCATGCGTACGTGATGCAACAAGACGTATTACTACCGTCGCTCACTGTTAGGGAGACCTTAGGGTACTCTGCCGATTTGAGGTTGCCCGCTTCCACGACTTCCGATGAGCGGAGAAAGGTCGTCGAGGAGGTTATACTGGAGCTTGGGTTGAAGGAATGCGCCGACACGAGGGTCGGTAGCACGCAGCATAAGGGATGCTCTGGCGGAGAAAAGAGACGGACGAGCATCGGCGTACAGTTACTAGCGAATCCCTCCGTTCTCTTCCTCGACGAGCCGACGACGGGTCTCGACGCCACCAGCGCCTTCCAACTCGTCAAGACGCTGAAGAGCCTGGCGCAAAAGGGCCGCACCGTCATCACCACCATCCACCAGCCGCGATCTGAAATCTGGGACCTCTTCGATAACCTCATCATCTTGACCAAGGGAAGTCCCGTTTACTCGGGCCCCATGAAGGAATGCGCTCCGTGGTTCGAGAGCCAGGGCTTTAAGCTTCCGCCGTTTGTTAACCCTGCCGAGTACTTCATCGACGTTGCCGCGATCGATAACCGGACGCCCGAGCTTGAGGCGGAGACCGTAGAAAGGGTGTCTAGGCTCAAGGCTGCGTGGGTGGAAGAAAGTTGTACGCGGTACGGCCCGAATACTGCTGCGTCAGAGACGGAAGAAAATGCTGGGCACCATAAACGAAAGAGTTCTAAGGCCAAGAGAAAGAAGAAACAACACGCCACATTCTTCAGACAGCTAGCCGTCCTAACCGATCGTACATTCAAAGTCACCTATCGCGACCCGCTGGGCATGCTCGCCGCCACACTGGAAGCCGTCCTCATGGGTATAGTCACAGGCTACATCTTCTACAACCTCGGCAGTGACCAATCCGGCATCCGCTCACGTCAAGGCGCCCTATACACGGCCGCCGGCCTCCAGGGCTACCTGATGCTCATGTTCGAAGTGTACCGGCTCACTATCGACATCCTGACCTTTGACCGCGAGCACAGCGAGGGCTGTGCCGACGTCGTACCCTTCCTGCTGTCCCGCCGCTTCGCTAGGATGTTCACCGAGGACTTGCCCGTACCGTTCCTATTTAGCGTCATTTTCTTCTTCATGGCTGGGTTCGAGAGGGACGCTGAGAAGTTCTTCATCTTTTTTGCCGTTACACTGTTGAATCATTATGTAGCTATGACATGCGCCATGAGTTGTGTTGCAGCTGTGAGGCATTTCCCCGGTGCGAGTTTGATTGCTAATTTGGTGTATACTTTGCAGAGTATGGCTTGTGGGATGTTCATCCAGAGCAATACTATTCCGGTGTACGTGCGATGGCTCAAATGGATCACATATACGGTAAGAATTCCTCTCTCTTTTGACATCCTTGATCTGTTCTAACATTTCCCGACCCAGTTCTATGTCTTCGGTGCGTACTGCGGCAACGAGTTCCAAGGAAACTTCTACGATTGTCCGTTTCCCGGAGGAAGAGAGAACCCCCTCTGCGTGTCGTACACTGGCGAGTACGTTATGGAGTTTCTCGGATTCCCGGAAAACTGGGTAGCCCGACCGATCCTCATCCTAGTCGCATTCATCGTCGCCCTCCTCGCCCTGTCCGCCGTGCTCCTCTACTTCGTCAAGGTGGAGATGACAATTGCGCGTGCCCGAACCTCCGATACCGACCTGTCCGCCGGCAAAGAAAAGATGAAGGCGAGCTCCATCGCCGAGGTCCGCACCATCGACGTCGGCCTCGACAGCTTTGCCCTCGAGCTCGACAAGCGGACTACCTATGGCAAGAAACTGCCACGCAAGACGATCCTGAACCCCGTGACGGCTACGTTCCAGGCTGGGACGCTAAACGTCATCATGGGCCCCTCTGGCAGCGGGAAGACATCTCTGCTAAACGCCATGGCGCTGAGACTGCATAACACTGCCGGCACGAGGTACCTCCCCAGCGGCAAGCTCACGTTCAACTCGGCCGTGCCGTCACGGGCCGTGATCCGTTCCGTTTGCTCCTACGTCTGCCAGGATGACGATGCGCTCCTCCCGTCACTGACGGTCCGCGAAACTCTCCACTTCGCCGCCGGCCTACGTCTTCCTTCCTGGATGAGTAAAGAGGAGAAGAAGCGACGCGCTGAGGACGTCCTGCTCAAAATGGGTCTCAAGGACTGCGCAGACAACCTCGTAGGCAGCGATCTGATAAAGGGCATCTCAGGCGGCGAGAAGCGCCGCGTCTCCATCGCCGTACAGGTGCTCACGGATCCTCGCATCCTGCTCCTTGATGAGCCGACTTCGGGCCTAGACGCCTTCACGGCGAACTCTATCATGGAGGTGCTACAAGGTCTCGCAGCCGAGGGGCGCACGCTGGTTTTGACGATTCACCAGGCCAGGAGCGACTTGTTTACGCATTTCGGGAACCTGTTGCTCTTGGCGAGGGGAGGCGAATGCGTGTATACGGGGAGGGCGGGGGAGATGTTGGGGTATTTTAGGGGGTTTGGGTATGAGTGCCCGAAGCATACGAATCCGGCGGATTTCGTGATGGATCTTATTAGTGTGGATTTGAGGGAGGAGGAGAGGGAGAGGGAGAGTAGGGAGAAGGTGAGGCGTTTGATAGAGGCCTGGAAGAGGAATATTGAGGAGAGTGAGAGGGCTGTAGTGGATGAGGAGGGTGGAAAGAAATTACCAAATATTGAAGAGACAGAAGAAGTCGCAGATGAAAAGAAGGAGGAGAAGGGAATCAAGGCCGAAGGCGATGAGCACAATGACTCGGCCCAGCCTTTACAAGATGGAACTGTCACGGACGGTGATATATCTGAGAAGGCCGAACAATCAGAGCCCAAGAATCTCGCCGAGGAAGACGCCATAACCCCCATCGCCCAAACCGATAGTCACGAAAACAACACCAACCATCTCACAAGAACAGTCTCCTCGATCCCCCGCCGCTCTCTCAACAAAGCCACTCTTGCAACACCCGCCGAACTTGGCGCCCTCGTAACCAAACGCGCCTCCTTCGCCACAGCCCTCCCCATCCTTCTCCACCGCGCCACGATCAACTTCCGACGCCAACCCCAACTCCTAATGGCGCGCACAATGCAAGTCATCGCGCTCGGCGCCGTCTTCGCACTCTTCTTCGCGCCCCTCGACAACGACTTCTACTCGGTCCAAAATCGCATGGGCTTCGTCCAAGAAGTCGGCGCCTTCTACTTCGTCGGCATGCTCCAAAACGTCGCAGTGTACCCCGCCGAGCGCGACGTCTTCTACCGCGAGGACGACGACGGCGTTTATGGTGTTGACGCCTTCATGGCACAGTATACGATCCTCGAGGTCCCCTTCGAAATCCTCAGTTGTCTCGTCTTCGGGGTGCTCGCCGACCTCGCCGTCGGATTGCCGCGCACAGCTGAGATGTACTTCATCGCGACGTTTTCGTGCTTCGGTATCGTCTCGTGCGGCGAGAGTCTGGGTATCATGTTCAACACGCTGTTCTCCTCGCACACGGGCTTCGCCGTCACGCTTACGTCCGTCGTGCTCTCAATCGCAAACGCTATGGCCGGCGTCCTATCTACCAATATGCCGGCTTTGCTTAATGCGATGAACTACCTTTCCCCCGTGCGTTACGCCACGAGGGCGCTTGCGCCGTTTTCGCTGAAGGGGGTGGAGTTTGTTTGTGATGAGGCGCATATGCTGGGTGGGAAGTGTATTATCGAGACCGGGGAGGACGTGCTTGAGTTATATCGGTTGGATGTCGATCCGGTGGTGAATGTGGTGGCGTTGGCGGCTTGTGTGGTTGTTTATAGGGTTTTGGCGTGGGGCTTGTTGAGGGCTGTTAGGGGGCGGTGGAGGGGGAGGAAGGTGAAGGAGGAGAAGAGGAAGTAGAGCGGTATTGCTTGATTGTTTTGTTTTGTCCTTTTCTGCTCTGGTTCTTGACTATAGGTAGGAAGGGACGCCTGATCTCATGAGGCATAGGGATAGAGGGATGGTTCTTCAAAGCATGGAGTTTGGGCTTATAGAAGAAGGCGGTTCCTTAGGCCTTTTGTGCAGGACATTTGATGTACATGAATGGAAAACTTGTCATGAATAGTTAAAATAAAGATGTTAAGAAGCCTCATTTTGCTGCCCATCTCTCCGAACTTGTTGGTGAAAGTTGAGCTTATAGCATAAAGAGAAATTCACTCCGGCGACAACGGAGCAAACCCGGTCCCACTTTCGGACCCGGCACGGAAGCCACACCGACACCTCCGTCCATCCCAACATCCGCCCCTCAACATCGTGAGATCTGCCAACTTCTTCTGCTTGGGATTAGTCGCTAAACCCTATGGAGAAGAATAAAAACTCTCCTCATCCTCTGTTTTGATTTCTGTTTTCTTCCCTCTTCCAAACCTCAAACCGCGAACTTAATCGATTCCTTATCTCGACATCCGCATTCCTTCATCTTCTTCGTTTGTGTTCCATCTCTGTATCTTCCTCGGAAAGATTGTCGATATACCAAGTCGCCGGAAGCTCTTTTTTGTGGTTTTAGACTTCTGGTTCGGTGAGTGTTTTCTGTTCTCGTCTGGACGCGCTTTCTGTTGTGGCATGGCGATGGTCTATCTTGCTTTCTAGAACTTGTTTCTAGCTTTTCCCTGAGAGTCTGTCTACTTTTGTCGCGTCTGGAGTCGACGCCCTGCCTTATTTCGAGCTTCTGCGGCCAAAGTTGGCCCTTGACGCGCCTCGTAGCCCCTTCCCCTTGACCTAGCAGTCAGCTTTTTTCTCTCTTCTCCTCCCGGTGCTTTCTTTTCCCTTTTCACACAGTCCATCCATTCCCAAGATATCGTTCTGTCTTCGACCAATCCTTCAGTCTGATAGTTCAGAGCTATCGTTTCCTCATCCTGTACACCACCATCACTATAGACGTTCGCCTCCATACTTCTCTGCCTGTCTCCATCTTCTCTCCTCGTCATACTACCCACTGCACTTCCACGAAGCCCCCTACTTCATCCTTTACTATAGGCGACATCAACCGAAAGCTCACTTGCTAATCGAAGCATCACCAGATACACACTCAAACTTCCATCTCGATCTCAAGGAACGTTCACCAGCACCCGCAGAAAGCCAATAGGCCTCATAACGCGGGCTCGAGGTGAAAAAGCAACCCTGAACGATTCAAAGATGCATCCTTACATCCCACCGGTCTACCCGGCGTATAGCTACTACGCACCCCCTCCCACGGACTTCATCCCCCCTCCCGGTCCTCACCCTCCTCACCCTCCCTATCCTCCCTTCGCTGGACAAGGCACGCACCCCCAAGCCCCCCGAGCCTCGCAATATATGCCCCCGCCCGGCTTCAACGGACCAACCTCTGCCTTTTTCCACTCCCATTCGGCTCGCCTCACATCTCCCTGGCCCGTTTACAATGGCCCCCCTCACCCCGGTGGGGGTCCCGTCCCCCCCAACTTCGGAGGCCATCCTGGCATGGGCCATCATCATTATGGCCAGCATGGTATGCATGTTCCTCATCCCATGGGACCACATCCTCAGATGCGAGGCCCTGCGCCGCATGTTCACTATTCGGTTCACGCGTACCAGGGCGCTTATACTCGTCCTGGCTATTCTGGTGTGGCTCCCCCTGGTGGCCCGCCGCCTCCTTATTCGCCCCCTGGTGTAGGCCATTGGGGTCCTGTGCCTCCGGGAAGAGGTGTTCCTGTGCATCAGGCTCCGAATCCGGGGTTTGGAATGCATCATCAGCATGGTCCAGTCCCTCATGGACCGTATCAGCCGAATGGAATGCCAATTCATCAAGGTTACGTTCCTAATCAGCAGGGTCGGCCGGGCCAGTCGGGTCCTTATCCCGCCAACGCTATGCCAGCTCATCATCATGGGGCCGGTTTGCATCACGGACCTGGCCCGCAGAATGGTCGTGAACCTCACGATAACCCAGCTCCTGGCTATAGTCCTCCTCCGTACGACGGTCAATCGGGTCAGCCTGGTCCACAGCAGGAAAATGACATTCCGGTTCATGATAATAACGGTCCTCATCAAGATCCATCGACCAAACCTAGTTCGCAGCAAGCCACAGGTACGTCTTCACATCATGATAGCGGTTCTCATGATGGACCCTCGCATCAACCTGGCTCGCGCCCGTCTACCCCCCTGCGACCCCCTCCTGCACCCCTTCCCCGGCATCGTAGCCTCCCCAACCAGGGAACTGGAAATCCTGGCAATCCCAATGGACCCCAGGGCAGGCCTACCGGCTCGGGTCAGCCCCCTAGTGCCCCCGGAGACGTCTCCATCATGTGTCGTGAGCCTGGTGTCCAGCAACGACCCTCGAACCGAGTAATCATCGCCCACGGTTCGAAGCCGCTACCCAGCACTCCTCCCGTCGTCGGCGGTGCTGGACCAAACCCTGCCAAGCGAATCAGCAATGAGAACCCGTTCGCCCGGGCCGACTCCGACCGCGGCGACTCCACCGCTGCCCGCGCTTCTCGAGCCAACGAGAATATCGCTTCTCGCCGAAACGGGAACGTCGCATCCGGCCTAAGTGAGTCCTCCCGTGCCGCCATTTCTCGAGCCAACGAGAATATCGCTTCTCGCCCGAATGAGAACGCCACGTCTCGCCGAAATGAAAATGTCGCCTCTCGAGCAAACGCGGGTGCCGCTCCTCGCCGAAACGAGAACGTTCCCAACAGCCGTCTCGGACCGGTGGTCTAGGAAAACCGTCCGCAGACGCCTGCTTCTGCCCCGGGCAGATTCTCCATGCGGCCTCCCCGAGCGTACCAGGGCTCAATCCACCTGGGCGGCAAGATAATCAGCAAGTCATTCCTCCGCCCGAGGCTTTTCGCCATTCGTAGGTCTGGAGAGAAGCTTGTAAGTTACTTTCTCACACACACTTTTTGTTTTTCTTTCTCTTCTTTGAACTTGAGTGTGTTGTTGATCTCGGAGCGCTAACTTCATCGTACCAGTACAACCCCGACGGCTCGGAAATCCGCCCCCGGTGGCCAAAGCGCAAGGATCCTGAGGACAAATACACTCGGACTGAGTCGGCGGAGAGCGAGACCCCACGACTTCCCAGGGATGAGGCTGGCAGTAGCAGGTTCGCTTCGGCGCCTGGTCCTCAGGTAATTCCCGAGCATCTCCAGGAGCCGTCGGATTTCGCCTTCGATGGCATTGCTCCTCACACCCCGAGCGAGATGTCGGCACTCCGAGTCCCTCGTCCCGGTAACCCCGTCGCCAAGACTCTCGAGTCCGCGCCGACCCGTGACAATGAGGTCCCCATGCAAGAGACATCCACCGCCGGCAAGCAACCTATTCGCCGCTCTGATCGAGTCTAGTCTCCCAAGTCCGAGGACGAAAGGGTCGATGGAATCTTCGGCGGTGCCAAGCGCCAGCGCGAGCGGGAGCGCGGCATGTTCGGAGTCTTCAAGTACGGGCCGAGCAAGAACAATCAGGGAAATCCCCCCACCCCGACCCCTCAGAAGCGATTCAAGAGCGAGCCGATCTCGTCGGGCTCGAAGCGCTCCCTCTCTAAGGAGCATGCGTCTGGCAAGTTTGATGATATTAGCCCCCGGCTGAGGGAGTTGTTTAAGCGTAAGCAGAGCAAGGATGAGGAGAGTGACGGTCTTTCCACCACGCCTTCGAAGAAGCCTCGTCGTATCGGTCTGTTCAGTCGTTTCATGTCTCAGCCGTCGGGAATTTTGCCCCCATCCCCCATCGAGAAGCTTGTTGAGAGTCCTCGAGGTGCGCAGCCTGTCGCTACACCTCGTCGTCAGACTGCCCCCGCTGGAAGCGCGACGGCCGCCACGCCTCGATCGATCAAGGTGGAGCGCCCAGAGTCTGAGAAGGACGAGCAGGAGAGGATTCCGTTTTTGAAACTTCCGTATGCTGATTCGAACGATGACGATGGCTTTACGCCCGTCAACCCCCCTGGCATGTGGAAAAACAAGGGTAAGTACTTGCACATTATCGAATCCCCATGCGCAACAGGTTTACCTGCTAACTTGTGACCTCTAATCTCCCTTGGTCCGAACTAGGTCGAAACAATCCCTTCGCTCGGAAGGATCATTAAGATATTATGCCAATCAAGTCACTGTCACCGATGACCTGGTGACCCATCCGGAAAGAGAGCCAAAGCGAGTACGGACTAGAGGAAGGCTTCTTCTAACTCTTGCCGGAATCGGGGTCTACTCTCTTTGTATTATAGGGTCGACAGGAGCGCTAAGATGAAGCTCGTTATGTTCAAGTTTATGTCTGCAAGCCCGCGACGTTTTTTTGGAACTTTGTTACACTCTCCACTCACTCTCAGATTGTCAATACGAATCAGCGCGAGGCTAATGTTTCTAAATATCTGCACCTTTCTCCTTTCCAATGTGTCGTGCTCCAGCGACCTGTGATCTATCAAATGTCTCCCCGGAAAGCAAAAACACACTCCTGCTGTCCTAGACCGGCACTAGCTAATCACAGACATCCCCAGTCTAGTATTGAACTTCTTTCCTTCTTGTCCAACAGCAGACCTCTCTTCGATACTTCTCCTAAAAACGTTTTGGGGCTGCTTATATCTCACCAAAGCTGCCTCTCCATGCACTGTCTTCGTCGAGAGGAGCACCCCAGGTTCTTTCTTCCCCTTTCAGCATAGTTTCGAGGGTTCGTTACTCTCATCACTCGTCACGATTCTCTATTTGGAGTTTGTATGGCGATCCCCAAAATCACCAACTCTTCGGGCGCCTTCAACCTGACATCGTTTTCGACACATCCTGCCATAAATTCCGTACTCCAAAGGGAAAGCAACGAAGAAGAAACGGCCATCATGATACCCGAATATTCCTTTTCCCGCTTCCCAGGCCACAAAACCATACCTATTGTCTTAGATCCATATCCCTGGACGAGAGTTGACAGCAACAGCGATTATATAATTGTTTCAAGAATGATGTTGCTTCCGGTCCCCCTCACAGCGAACAGAGTCACGAACTCCATCATGATCCAGGATGCTTCTAGAAGTTCTCTATCAAATATTATTTGAATGTTACAGGCAACTGGGACTAAACTGGGGATAGAACTGTCGGAACTTGTTTTGTTTCCTGGAGATCGCCGAGTCTTTATTAGTAGTTGCTTAGCATTGATAGAGATGGCAAGTAATTTGTCTCTAGATTCTTGACCTTGCTGCTTCTTGGCACCAGATACTAGCCAGGACCGTGGAAGCTCCAAGTATTGAGAGAACTCTCTTGCAACGGGAATATCCACTCTGCGCTCCATGTCAACTAAGAGATCTGGGCTTCTCCACTCGAAGATGAGTCCTATATCGTCGAGGTAACACAACGCTTGGGACACACCCCTGACACCGTGCCCAGATCCGCAGATCCCATTGCCAACTGGCGGGAATGTACCAAGAACCACCGCGTCCTACTCGACTGTATTCCACACATCTTCCTCCGTGATTCGGAGCAAGTTGGAGAACGCGCCGGTTTGATTCTCAGGTCGGGTGTTGGGTGGGGGAGAATGGGCATGGGCCATATATAACCCCTGAAATATTTTATACGGAGATCGACGCCACTTAGCGAACCGGGGTCCGCGGTTGTGTTGGTGGACGGGCTTTGGAGATCCACCGTGATATAGGGGGTAAAGTTATAGTTAAAGCTCTTAGGAAATGGGCGAAATATCATTGATATATCGCGAGGATAGAGTTAGCGACAGCGAGATCACCGAAGCGCGAGTGTCACGTTCACAATAACCCCTGCCAAGCCCCAATTTCGTCGCGCGTCCGTCCTCTCATCCCAAAACCTAGATGCAGCCGATACCGTCTCTCGATATCAGACCCGTCAACCTGGTCTTGTTAAGAGCACGTTCTATAGATACCAACAGCACTCCATTGACCCTGGCGATGAAAAATCATCCAAAGAAACGCGCTCAAGTCAGCGAGCGACGCGCGTCTTCATATATCTGACGTGCGTTTATAGTTGAGGCCAGCTCCGCGTGCACCTTGTGTTGCAGTACGAGTTGCAAGCGATCCCAATCATGAGTAAAACTCCACAGGGGGCCGTCCTGTCCCCCCCCCCCCCACAGGTCCGCACGTTGGTGGGGGGAGGGCGGGGGTAGCGGGCTCGGGGACTTACAGGCAGTGCGTAACGTTCGGAAAAGTACCAGTCAAGCTCACAAGTACCCTCCGTCCTACCACAAAGAACCCGTTTCGTAAGGCCTCGCGAGGTTGAGACTTCGATCCCCCTCACCTGCCCGAAAGTTTCAAGCGTAGAACGTATCGGAACGCCTGGAGAGACTTGATCAGGAATGGCGGTGTGCCATACCTTTATGTGCGCTACGTAATCTCCCTCGTCGAGATCTAGGGAATCTACCTCGTTGAACCACTGCCCGACGTATCTATCCTGCAGAGGGTTCTCGTATTGAAATAGGAGACCGGATACGGAATCGGGAGGGCGCGAGCGACCCTCGGCGCCGGAGGAGAACTTGATACGCCGGACATCTCGAGTTGTAGCGCCAGTGACGCATGAATTAGTGACGGCCAGATACCGTGTCTCGAACAGGTTCTCCTGCGTGACAGGAATTGCGGCGGAGTGAGGTAGAGAAAGCGGAACTGCAGTAGCAGAAGCAAAGGCTGGCTCGGTTACGGCCAAGGTTGCGGGGACCGGGTCTTGGGGACAGACGACTGCTATTGCCGTTAATTCTCCGTCGAATCCCTTGATCTCTGTCAGGAAGCCTATCAAAGGCTTGTCGGAAGTAAACTGGAATGTCGCAAAGGTCTCAAACTGGGAGGGAAACTCAATAGCTTCCATATCTTGATGAGGCATGGCAAATACACACTGCGCCGAGGCATTTGTCGTTAACTAAGTTTAGAAACCAGGGTAAGTGTCACAGGGTCAAATAGAGTGAGGACAATGAACATCTCTGTACCTTAAAACCTCGAAGACTGGGTGCCTGCTCGCCTGTCGGAACCCAGCCAAGGCATTGTACCTCCGTTATGCGTTCTCCAAGCCTGCTGTTTATCGAAAACGATATCTCCGTACATCCCCTCTGATTATCAGCAGTAGCCGTGATGCTTCGTGAGCCATAGAAAACTTCGCTGCCATCGTCGTATGCAAAGCCGAAGCCAACGGGGAGGCGTTCGAAGGGGCAGAACTGGACCACTATCCGATTGGGCTGGGCAAGTTTTTCTCCCTTTGGTCCGCCGAAGTTCATATTTAGACGGACGACTGAGCCCAAACAAAGAGGTTCCGCTTGATGTTTGTGGATAAATTAATTCCGCGTGGTTGCTTAGGGGAAGCTCTGGTTTCCACATAATTGCCTTCGTGTGTGGCGTCGTCCAGTCTCCTGAGCCAGGGTATTCGGTAGAATACTGAACCAGTCCAAGACAAATGCATTTGTAGACCTAGTCGAGGAAAGGTTAGCGAGTAGGCATAGGTCGCGAGGAGGACAGGAGAATGTGAGCCCATACATTGACAGCAAAGGAAAAGCCCCGGATACACCATGATACATCAGGAACTAGCTCCCCAACTGCAGCACCTGGATTAGATGCGACCGAACCCCCAAGCAGCCTAACTTCCTGTCCATTGGAGCATGTGTCGATGTGAAACTCGACTCCCACTATTCCATCTTCGAGACTGTATACTCTGACGGATTGGATAACTTCGCCTGGCCCCAGATCAAGATGTTCCTCTGACGGTGGAATAATAAGGCCCACTTGACTAGAGCTAAGAGCCTGGACATCCCCTTGACCTTTATAGCCCTGGAGACGTATCCCGGAAAGGTAGTTCCTGCAATTGAAGTTGATGAAAGACAAAGACAGGCGAACAGGCGAGTTCTCGGGGAAAATAACATGTTGGTCAGGGTCTAAGTGGGCGACATGACTTTGCACAAAGGCTCCATTCTGGTAGCCCTCTGGGAGGGGAATTTCCACGGTGAGAGGAGTTTCAGGGGTAGTGGTGGTCCAGTACTCCATGAGAGGAATCAGCGAGACACACAGATGGTGAAAGACCTTCCAGATGTTAGCCAGCCCGCCATTTCTGCATTCTTGGAGAAGCCGATACAACTTGTACCAGTCTAGATCCATCCCGGACACAACGTGGCGCTGCCCCGCTAGGAAGTAATCCATCTCTCGACCGGGGGCAAAACGACTCTTCCAGAATGGCCGGGAAAGAGATGCAGGAGAAGAGATTGCGGCGGCTGCTCTGGACGCAAGGCGAAGACTACAAAAGTCTGCAGACGGCAACAGAATAAAAATGGTCTCGAGGATTTCGACGGGGAAACATCCAAAGGGATCCCGGGCTGCGTGCATGCCACCGGCGGGCTTTATTATTGCTTTCGTTGACTGCGGTAGATCTACTGCCATACTTTGAGATGCGGTGACGAACTTTGTTATATCCTGGACCGGACTAACTAGGAGAAAAAGGTACTCTCCAGCAAGGTCAAAGTTGTTGCGGGACGCCAACGCGCCGCCGTAGCCGAATCGGGTCAGTAGGTCACCCTTTGAATCACAGGGAAAGCAACTCAGAAGAACGCGGAGGCATTCGGCCACACGATTAGGTTGGTAGGTCTTTGCCGTATCCTCACCGGCCAGACGAGCGAGCAGTAAAGTCCAGCATACGTCATGAATAATGGCCGCAGACGGCCTCTGTGGCGCCTGGGGAAGCTCATCTATGATGACGGAGTCGGGGTTGGCCTTGAGGTATGTGGCCGAAGGATCAGAACTGACCCAGAAGTTGGTCGTACTGATAAGACCAACCCCAGATATAGATGGCGGTGGGCCGGGGAGGACTGCATGGAGTTGGGATACCTGTAAGCAAGCGCGAAATTCTAATGTTCGGTAGCAGACTCTTCTAGCCTCCGTCACATACCTGTCCGCATTTCGCACATCCATGGTCCCTTGCCTGTTATGGGCAAAGGTTCACTACAGCAATAGATCTCAACTCCACATAGCGGACAGTAGACGCGAGTCATCGTAAACTTGGTTTAAGCACGAGAAACCACTTTCTTTGGCCTGCTGCTACAGAGTCGGAAATGTACGAAGCAGTGTTGAGGGAAGCTGGAGAAGAAGCATTTCAACTTTGATGAGCCCCCTCAAAGCTGCGAGGTTGGAAGGTTGGAAGGAATAGGCAGGCGCAGGATGTCGTTAACGCCTGATCCTTTAGGCTACGAAGTTGCGTAAGAACGGGGGAACTCGAAACATCTTCAACGAGGTTCTTACTTTACCTAGGTATCTTTATCATAATTAAAAACATGCTCGCGGATTTCAGAGTTTATGAAGGGAAATCGAAGATATCTACGCAAAGGGTGGCAGTCTCTCGCAGTGTGTGCCAGTGCTAGGCCAGCCTTCTCTCTGAGTATGGTCTTCGAGGTTTTTGACCTCTCCAGAGATCGCAGAACATGGGAATCTGCGGTGTGGCAGGGGAAGGGAAAAAAAAATCCGTTCTGGAGCAAATAAATCACCATCACCATCACCACCACCGTCATGGTGGTCCCCCCCCCGGAGGTTGGCCCCAAGAGAATTCGTCGCTAGCTGGTGTTAGTTTATCCTAATGAACTTTCCCAAGAAAGTGGACAAGGCTTGACATGTCCAGACGCGAAAACAAGCGTAAATGGTCTCGGTCATGTCCTCACTTGGTTGAAGTGAAAAAGTCCCAAAGTGGACTGCGCGTAAATGCCGTATCCCCCAAGTGGTGAACTCGAGAATGCGGTCCGATCGCCACGACGATATGGATGATGGTTCCGGAGTGTAAGCAGCCAGAAGTCCCTCCCAGCCATGCGTACGGAAAAAGCTCTGCGTTTCACGTAGCCTCTCTGTAGGAGGGGCGGATGTGAGGAACAGTCATATCTCATTTTTGCATGTTCCCCTGTAAAACCGAGTCCGGTGAAATATGACGAAATATTCAGCCGCCAAGATTCCTCGGGGTTTCTCCCGTATCAAACAAGGCTTGGGGCTCAGGCTAACGTCGGAGCATACCGGCCTTTGTACGCCATGCGGTCTCTTCACCAAGCTGAGAATCTCCCCATGGGCCAAAAATCAGTTAGTTCAGCGGATGTCGGGGAATATAGCGGTGCTAAAGAGAGGGAGATAGTCTTAGACTCAGATAGAGGTGGTCTTGTTCAGCAATGGATCTCTCGCCGGGTATACTCGGTTCCGGGATTGTGGGTGAAGTGAGTGTTATACTTCGTCCTTTGCTTCAGGCGGTTCCACACAAGCAGGCCTATCTCAGGAGAGCTCCACCGCGTGTTCGTCGACGTGGGGTTCTAAAACAAGAGATTTGTTGTTGATGATTGGGCGGAATGATTGTCTAATAGCACTCCTGATCCTTCGGAAAGGGGGCCATGGCACGGGGGTAATCTTCTCCCTCTTAGACGGGCGTTGTTGGCCGTTTTTGAGGCAAGTCGGGTCCCATCTCGACTCTCCGAGAATAACCCTTCGAAAAAAAGTAATATGAGGTGCACCTCCTCACCCCACATCCCGTGCTTGTCTCCATACGAGGCGGTGAGAGTAGACATATGCGGGCCCCGCCTTCTTTTCCTTGCTTTTTAGCGCTGAGGATTGAGGAGCGCGACGGAGTGTGGTGGAGGTGATAATGGCGCGACAGCTCTGGCCATGGATGGTCCTTGTAACCTCGGCCAAGTGTTTGTTATCCTGACCAACAGCGGTTGATCTTCTCGGCTATGGTTTTGTTTGGCACATTTGTGATGTCGGCTTCGATCCAACAGCCTCACCATGCACCATGCGGCGCCATGCACTAATAGCTCCGCTGCCGTATTTCCCACCTAGTGTGGTCTTAATCTCAGTGTGTATGCCGTCAAGGGAAGGGTTCATTAGCCGAAATATTTGCTTCTTATTTCTGTTCCTCTTTTTATTCTCATTTTTTTATTTATTTCATTTTTTTCGAGATGTCAAACTTGAGCGGAGTCACACAAAGTGTAACCGAAACCGACCCAACCAACGCACTCCCAAAGAGGGATCGGATCGGCGCCATCTCCGTAGTCTTCCCGTCGAAAAGGCCGGGCGCAGCCAGTTCGGTCAAGTGGAGGCCCCGCAGAAGGAACGAGTGCCACGTCAATCAAAGGGTTGCCATGTCGAACAGTTTTGTGCCATCACAATGGAGGATCAGCAAGAGTTAGCCAGCCCCCACTCTAAACGGGCGAAGGTCCGAGATCATGACTTGCCTTTGGCTCGATAGCTAAGAATCTCGGGAGCTAAATCTTTCCACGAGTAGCATAGAAACTGTACAAGAGCATTCCGAGACTTGGGATTGGAAGGGCTTCAAACAGTGTATTGATTGTCTGATACTCCGCCGCGTGGCTGGCTCAAGCCCATATCCACAGACACGACGTCTTAGTGTTTGGCCGAGGTCTGAGGGCGTTGAGGGCCGCCAATGTACGGCCACCTCAGACGCTGTGATCGTCCAAGACACCAGCGAGCACAGAATGACAGAGGACTGAAGAAAAAGTGACAGAATTCCGAGGAGCGACACGGCTAACGTCGTCCAACGCGACAGCTCAACTATTGAATAAGGTTAACAAAGCGTATTCTAATCTGGCCAGGATTGCGGCTTTCATGACCCTTTCAGAGACTTGACATATCAAATATCGATAATGTAGAACAGGCCGTGGGAGACAGCCATGCCATGCGGCTGCGAGCGGCGTAATCATCGAGCCAAAACTCCAGAGGTGAGGAATGCAGATGGGAAATCTGTCGGAACATCTGCGTTGGAAAACTGCATCCTCTCCCGTGCCTCGAAGCACGCGAGACATTGTCTCGAGGATAGGATTGACGGAGCGCGACGAAGAATGCGGCACAATCTGTCGGGGCTCGAGGGCGCGGCCGAGATGGGCCGGCATCAGAAGCGAAAATTATCACGATTGTTTAGTTTTTAGATCATATCAAAAAATGGAAAGGAAGGGGAAAAAATTGGAGAAAAAAGAAGAGTCAAAAAGTGTGAGTGAGTGGTACATCGGAAGCGTGTACGAAGGATTGATAAGACATAACACGCATCCTTTCATCTCGTCTCCAAACTAATATATTTTCATCCCAACATCGCACTGCAAAGAAAAAGTACTCCACTCCACCCTCTCGGAACCACAGAAAATACAACTTATACAAGCAAAAATAAAACCCAGGGATTAGAATCCTTCCCCAAGCTGCTGGGTCTCACTTTCCCCAGAATTTGCTTTTTTTAGTTCAAAAGAGCCGGTGGTGGTTTCTCGCGTCTCAATTTACACATCTCCCAATCTGTAAGGCGAGGAGCGCTGTGGTTGGCCAGAAGGGGTTTTAAGCTGCTCACCGGTGTGGGGCCGGTGAGATGAGCGACCGGGGTGTGTCTGCAGAGGCGACCATGAGCCGTGCCTGCCTGCCCAGGTTGCTTTCACAAACAAGAAGGAACCGGAGCGCTGGGGAGGGGAGTGTTTGGAGTTTGGAAGGAACAAGCCACGTTGATAGCAATCATAGTGAGGTTTTCCTTGCTCCTTACAACGCCCTCAGCTCCAACTGCCGGGAGCGCCTCCAGGTGCAAGTCTCTTACACGGGATTTTTTTTCCTTTTTTTTCTTTTGTTAGGGGGGTCTGGCGCCTTCCTCGGAAGGAAATTCGGTGACGCAATGGCGGCTGAGAAACACCTGTGCAGTATTTGATTGCTGGCTTACCAAGCTGCTTTCCGTTTCCCTTGCTTGCCCGGTGTGTAACACCAAACCCACCCCCCAGCCCTACTACGAGCTGTTGGCGGTGTATCACCCATCTCATCGTTCTATAACTTATGAGGTGAATGTCGGTGTGATAATTCCCATGTCCACCAAAGGTTGCTTGGAAAATCTAACCCCACACCGGTGCCCGTTGCGAGCTGTGATCAGCATCTGGCGTGACATTAAACTGAGCGGAACTGTGGGCGGGAAGGGAGAAAGGAGAGAGGGAGATAGCAACTTGAGATCAATCACTGTTTCTGCCTTCCTCATGATTAAACAATGACGCCAAGGGCGAAAGCACCCGAGATGCCGAGGCGGGACGACTTAGAAGGGGGAAGGAGCGTCGCGAAACGAAGCAGGTGCGACGGACTATCAGAGGAAAAGCAATGACATGTGCGACATGCAGCTTCCGCTTCGCTCTTTCTTTCGTGTGGGAGAGGAGGAAATAGGGGATTTCCGCGATCTAGAGTGAAACACGTAAAAACGAGACGGAAAAGGTTGTCGCTCGCTTGATCTAGACTCCTTTCGCTTCCGAGCTTTTTTATTTTTATTTTTATTTTTTTGTCTTCCCCTCTTCGTTGGCGGTGGAACATGTGAAGTTGACGATAATCGACATCCCGCCGAGTCTCGGCCGGAGAAAGCACGACTGTCTGGAGGAGGTCCAAGTCGGGTTTCATCGGGACACTCCTTTGGCCGTTGTGTGCCAGATGGCTTTTGGGCTCTGTCACTTCGCCCTTTCGTCTCTCATCGTGACTTTTTTTTCTTCCTTTCCTGCCAAGCCAGTGTCTTGGATTTGCGAAGTACGCTTACTGGATAGTTCTACATCGTACATCGTACATACCGCCTCTGTACAATACGCCGGAAAACAGCACCCATCTTGGTTGCACTTCGTCGTTCCATTTACCCCTCTTTGATGAGGCCTCAATGATCGTTGGGCTTCTCGGGAATGCCTTCGAGCCTTATCGACGATCCCTCTCCATTGAGCTTGTTTCCGAGGGTGTCCTGGGCCATGCTGCACAATGCCTATGCAAGACATACAATCGGTTATAGTCGATGTCTCTACATGAAACTCCTTCCTTTCAATGGATGTGGCCTTTGGTAAAATACGGTGCTTGGAGCGAATCGAACATAGAACTTCTCTTCTCGGATGTGGTCCGGCCTGACCTTGACTGGCCAGAGAGTGATGGAGAGAGAGAGGCTAAATCTGCGAGCTCATTATTTCCGCCTCTGACTGTGTATATGCCTAGTTGCGCTACCGACAGAAAGTGACGTGACCTTCAACCGTCCAGCCGGTATGTACTACGAAGCTATGTCGAGACCTGGCGGATAATCTACTCACCTCAGTCGGACCCCTCATTCCTCATTGCTCATTCCACATTACTCGTCCCTTTTCTCACCAGACGTCTCTTGTCTTTCATTCTATTCGCGCCCCTGCATGCATCGCAGATAAACCAAACCACCACATTTCTGAGGGGTGCAGAAAACTTTGGCCAAATCATCGCCATTAGGTCTCATTTGTTCTGGTATCGTTCGTTGTCAGAGAGACAAGTTCGAGTTCTAGACCCATTCTTTCCTTTTCTTCTCCCTCTCTTTTCTTTCCCGTGTTGTACGACCTTGAAGCTCGCTTGGGTGCTTCAATGCCAAGCCTCTAACTACTCCGCAGTCTCAATCAAGGCGAGAAGGGAGGAGAACACGAGCGGGGCTGGTCTCGACGTCATGAGCAGCGCTCTTTTATGTATGCGATGCAGCCTCTTCTTGAGGTGTTGGCAGGCATAGTTGCTCTACACCACTCCAAATACCTTCGTGAGATAATAGACAAAATTTTATTGCTTTATCCTCTAACACGAGACGTGCATACCATTTCAACCCCTCCTAGTGCTCTAACTGCCGACGGCGCACAAGATATGTTAAGAACTATATGACCTTAAGACTTTAGACAGATGAGAAATCGCGTGGAGCTGCGGCAGAGGAAGGGTGGAGGAGAGAACGGAAGGGAGAGGGGCGAGGGAGCGAGGGAGGGAACAATCGTACAGATGAAAGCTGCACCCGTCCTTCATACTTTAATTGCTTGCTTCTTTTTCCACCCCGCGGTTTAGATGGACACGACGATGTCGTGTCACCGGTGACCGGCCAATGCATGACGGACTCCGATTGAAAGCGCATTGGCCAGCTGATCCCTCCCTTTCCCCCCCTTGATATTGTGGACAACGGGAAGTGCATTCATTATCACGATATCTCAAGGATAGAGTAATACTCACCGCATACCCGAAGGATTGCAGGGTGAATTCCTTCGTCCACTGCGAAGTATAGGTGGGCAATCTATACCCGCCTCAGTTGCGTTCCACGATCAGTAGGATCTCTCCTACATACGGCTGAGTCTCAAGAGAAAAGGGGGGGATTCCTGTTCCGGTAACCCGGCGGGGAAGACTTGGGAGGACATTTCACAGGAAGTTCACGATACCATCCGCGATGGTTTGGAAAATTTTATTTTTTTAATTTTTTATTCCCCCCCGAACCAACTTCCACAACTATTATACCACACACACCTTAACGCTTTACACCTTAACACCCTCACATATATCCCAACACCCTGGTCCATGATGTCAGAAGGCTCGAGCTTCCCCTCCACCCACATCCCTTTTACCCTTTACCGTTCCTGACAAGCCGAAAGCCAATGCCGTCAGACTCAGCCAGGGAGGTGGAAACATCGAACGAGCAGAGTTACATGGCGCTGACGATGAAATCAAGAGAGAAGCGTTTACGCGTGTTTGAAAAGACTGGGAGATTACGAAAGAGGCCGTGGAACTCGCGGCGCAACCGCTTGATCCTTATGCGACTCCCGGTCGATCCGTGGGGCTGCTTATTTTTTTCTCCTTCTCTTCGTTTTGTCCTTCTCGGACGAAAAGTCTGGGCTAAAACGCTTCTTCTTTCCTTTCGATGATGTCTGTCGAAGCTATTAAGCCACAAGCGGCAAGTCCTGTCATGGCGCGCCACTATTACTGAGGAGTGAGTTACACTATGGAGTAATTAGCGTGGTGTACGAAGTAGTGCGTACTCTATTCCTTGCCCAGCTTGCCTGAGCTTCCCTGCCAAGCTTGCCCGAGGCAGACAACTTCGGTGCACGGGGCACATTGGCTGCTAGCGTCAAGCCATTGACAAGGACCAGGATGGGAGAGGGTGCTGAGGTCGTTACTACGCCCGCATTGGATTAAACACAAAGCCTCCTTTTCTTCATTCACCACGACTCTGTACTTTGTAGATGATGAGTTCCTCACACTTTCTTCTGGATCCCTTCGTCTTATTGTGCCAGCATAGGGAAAGCTCAGACGAGGTCGGCCGAGCCTTCTGGTCCCGTCCAGAAATCGACGATGAATCAAGCGAAGAACGAAGAGGGTGTGAGAGAGACACTCAGTCCCTAGTGTACCCTGGTCAACTGTGGAGAAAAGGTTTAATCAAGGTGTCAAGGTGAGAGCGCACTAAAACCCCTCTCTTCCCTCTTTTCGTTTCTCGGCGTGGGGGTCCATCCACACCATTTTGTTAGGTCTCCTCCGCATCTCAACTCTTCGCGACCCCGGTTCTTCTCCCCCACAAAACAAACGAAAAAAAAAAAAAAAAAAAAAAAAAAAAAAAAACAAAGCCCCGGCAAACCTCCCCCCACCGGAGAGGCTAATTTGCAGATGTTCTGAAAACGTCTATTATCTCCAGATTGTTCACTCCTTTTTCGTCTAGGCTTTTTCACTTTTAGGCTGGTACACGAGAAGCCTGATCAGGGAATCTGCCTCGATTCGTCAAAGATCCGAGGGGAAGAGCCCTCTGTTTTGTTGAACTCGGCGCATTCACAAAGACCTGTTCTTTCTGAATGCCGTTCACGATATAGATGTTGGGACCGTATAATAATCCAACCTTTCGAGCTGATTTGGCCCCCCTTCTAATTCGATTGTTTCGATATGGTACGATGGAAGGGGCGGGGGGTATCCTTCTGGTCCCCTACGCGTGGACCTGCACTGATGATTTACAACGTCGGTACCGGACTATGCTTGGGCCTGTGTTCGAAGCGAAGGACTACGTGGAGCTTGGCGGCTGGATTGCCTTGGCGAAGTAAGGAAAGCGTGAGCATATGATGGTCGAGGTCGACTAAGAACTATACAAAGTACGAAGTATGGAAGGTTGGAATCAAACCCTCTCGTAATGATTATCATGCGTTTGTTTGTTTCTTTATTCTCGTTCGTACTTCATTCCTCCCCTTCTAAAAGTCTATCTCGACTGCTGTTCTAGAACGTGCAAGCGATGCAAGTCCTACCAGATTCAGCGACAACTGCACTAACCACACCTCCAACCAGTCTTCACACCATTCCGAAGGAGTAGACCTGCATCAAAAAAATCAAGGAAAGAAAAAGAAGACAAAAAGGAGATCAGCATCCAAAACCTTGGTTGCTCCACCCCCTCGAGAGTTAAAAGCACGCCAAAATTCGAGTGCTACACCGGGCGGAGATAACCAGTGGGACCCAGCCCCAAAGTTTAAGGGTCCTCTCCTGTGGCCCAGGATGATCCCGTCCGTCCTCTCCTCCCCCCCTTTTCTAACCGGCAGCGGGTATTACACCCCAAACGGACCTTTCGGCGCGCCGATCCCCGTGCCGGAAGGGGGGAGGAAACGTTGATACCTTTGTAGTTTAACAGGAACAGCTTCCTTGTTCTAGCTTTCTCGTCTTATTTGTGGAGTCGTTCATATCAAAATCCTTCTGCAAGCAAGGTCAGACCGGTCGAATCAGTCATGTTGCACCGATAGGCTTTTCGCATCTCCACCTCCACGATCGCGTATCGAGATGGGATATGCAGTGTAAACGACCCTTGCGTCATCTTTTGGGAAGCAATGGAACGTGATACTTTAGGAAGGGGGGTGGGAGGGGAAAAGAGAAAGAGAATGGAAAAAAGAAAAAAAGAAAAAGGAAGGAAAAAAAAAAAAAAAAAAAAAAAAAAAAAAAAAAAGAAAGAAAAAATCGCCGAGATCTCTATTTTCATTTGCATCGAGGCTGCGGGAAGGGTGCATACACACTCTCTCACAGAAGGGAAGAAACGGGGGGAACAGGCACATGAAGCTAATATGGAATGCGAAATCAGCTTTCCTGGTCACGGGCATCGTTTGCGTTTTAGCCTGTTGGTTGTCATTAGAGATTTTGCCAGCAATGGAAACTTCGCTCCCTTTGCTCTGCCGTCATCGTCGTTGCCGATGGGAGCCTGCCCTTCCAACTCCCATACGGACCGGGAATAAGGCGGACGGGCCAGAAGTGAGGAGTCGTTTCGCGGTTCGCGATAGTTCCCCCGAGTACTAGGAGGAAGGGACCCGCCACCGGATGAGTGGGCTGACAATTGCAAATCCCCACATCTGGATTCGAGAGTTGGGTCTGTTACAACAGTCGACGAGTACAAAAGTAGGTCTTGGTGCATCCAAGGCTGTTGGGTGAGGCCTCAGCCGCTGAGAAAGGGGTGATCTGCGCAGGGGGATTCTTCGGCATCTTTTCTTGGAGTTTACTTCTATCATTGTTCGGATGTGATATGTGGGCACGTCGTAGTGATGGATATGATCGTCCGTTCTTCAGATGTGCAAGAAACAAGTACCTGAAGCAGAAGAAGAAGAAGAAGAACGGAGCAACCGTGCTTGGACGGAGCAGAGAGAAAAGCGGCCCTGCTCTTGGATCATTCATGCCGAATAGTCGAGTTCGTCTTGCTCTTGCCTCTTGTTCAGTAATACCCTCCCTCACCTGCGAAAACGCCTGACCGGTAGAGATCTCAGGTGTGGCGGCCGATGTGGCACTAGGCGTGTCAAGATAACATCTTGTCTAAGAACGCACCTGAAGGTTGCGGCGGGTGGTATCACCACGTGAGGAAAGCAAGAAGTTCGATCTGTTCCAGATTACGAGTAGTGCATGAGACACGAGATATCAAATGTCAAAAGGAAAGGGTTGCCTACTTCGTACTAGACGAAGTTCGAGTCCGTGAAAGCCAAGCTTCAACCGAGGGTCTCGGCCTAGATTTCCCCCCTTTCCCCCTTCCCGGCTCCACTAGACTTGATGGGCACTAGGACTTATTAGTTGGTGCTTTGTCGTCGACAGCGGATCAGGTCTCAGTGACGTCTTTCGCGGGAACCAGTCGTAATGCCTCTCAATATATTGGTGGTTTGGCTTTTAATGCAAGCCCAGCTCTTACCAACTCGGGATATATTCTGTGTGGAGTGGTAAATGAAGAAATGAGCCTATGCCCAGTTCGGCCCACTGATGTCCAGCGTCCATTCCAAGGTTAATGTCTGTGTGAAATCAGGCCATTGGCACCCCCACCAATGCTACGACGCGACGATGAGCGTTCCGAAGCGTTCCGCATTCCACACATGAGGACCGGGGTTTTGGGGGGCTTTGGCGGGACTCGGCTGCTGAAAGAGTCGTTTCTTTCCTCTTGCCCTGATCCTTGATCTTAAGACAGTCAGTAATCTCGGCATCCTCCTTCTTTTGTTGAGCAAAATACTTAATACTACAAGCGAAAGGGTACGCACAGGCAGGGGGCGATGGGATACTCTACCGGGACGGACCATGAATCGAGGACAGCCGGGCGTGGCACACCGAAAGAGAAATGCCGGCCGGACGCATGTTCTCAAATTAGAAAACGAATGGGTTTGATGTGATGAAGCTTGGAGATGCA
This sequence comes from Scedosporium apiospermum, assembly GCF_000732125.1. Lineage (NCBI taxonomy): Eukaryota > Fungi > Ascomycota > Sordariomycetes > Microascales > Microascaceae > Scedosporium > Scedosporium apiospermum. Next base: position 479,651 of record NW_015971790.1, on the reverse strand, counting down.
GAAATCATGGATGCGACTGTCGCCCGGAAACCATAAATCCTGCGAGCGGGGGTCAGGTAGGACAAAAGAAGGGGGGAAAGAGAAGCAAAGGATCTGTTTTGATTCTGAAGAACCTCATCTCAGCATCCTTCATGGTTTTTCCCGGGCGTGCTATTGTCGGCATCGTGAGGTATCATTCCGGCCACGCGTTACTCAGGCCTACGTAGTTTGAAGTTGCACCTGTAAAACTTCGTGCCCCTTTCTCTTCGATTAGTGTACGAAGTACTTCCATAGGAGATGAGAAAGTGGTTCATTGCTCCTTCCAGTGGGATTCCAGAACCTCCCCACAGCCAGGTCTAAGTCCAGGTCTGTTGCCGGCTGTCTCTGAAGGAAGTGACGGTATGATAATACAAGGTGAGCCTGTCGAGGATGAAGAACTTGGCGTCACGGGCAGGCTCAACCCCGGAGTACTCGTCCTCAATCCACGGTCCAACTACCAAGGTACTGTACGGATGTACCTCGGAGCCACATGGTTACATTTTTCATGATCGAGGTCCTGTTTGCTTGAGACTCGAACCTGACTTGAGAATAGCGAAACCGCGTGTTCACTCTAAGCCAAAAAGCACACGGTGAAGTACACAACAGAAAAGCAGGTTTTCCTCACATGGCCGGGAATATTCGCAGGCAACAGTAGCAAGCGGGCGAATCGAGATGAGCCTAAGCTTAACCGCCACCTACTGTTAGCCTGTGAGGACCGGCCTCGTTACTAGCTGCGCAGGAGGTGTCTGAACTAGATCAACCTAACCAATGCAAGTAGGTAATAATCCGGCGGAGAGCTCAGCAACGCTCTCAGCCACAACGGGCTGCCCATGGCCCTCCCAGCAGTCGTAGCATGCCTTGACCACTGATTGAGGCTTCCATCAAACGATCGGATTGTACTTCGTACTTGTTAGATGTGGACATTTCGTCTCGACTTCGTACAAGCAATAAACGGGAGTGTAATATATTCTTTGTACGAGTAGCATCGTGGAGAAGATTCTCCGTTAGTTTTAGAATTGGGGGAAGGACCATGACGGGACTTGGGGATGAGACGGGCAAAAAGTGATGTGAGCTGGTCCTTCTGTCTGCGGATTGCACGAAAAGAGCCAAGATTGTCGTGTACTAGTAACTTCCTCAGCCACATCTCCATCCCTGCAGAGTAAGTATTGACTACGAAGGAGCAGTTGTGTACTGTTGTGCTGGAGTGTTGTGCACTTTATAGCTTATGCAGTGGACCTTTGGACACTGATCATCAATGTCACAAGCAAATCCCAACGCCTGGCGGCTGCGTGACCCACATGACTGGACAATGACGTTTTCTAGCTCTGTTTAGCACTTGCACTTGCCCTTCAGAATGACACTCGCCTCTGGACGGAAGGAAGAAAGCGGGGAGAAGCAAGAGCGAAGGGAGAGAGCCTAATGACAGATTGAGATGACCAGAGGAGATGACAAGAGGGGATGAGAAACATTGGAATTCCCGAGAGGCACCAACAAGTTTTTGATGCCTTACGAAGTAAACCGGGATTTCTGCAATTTTCTTCTTATCCCTCCTCGACCGTCAATCGTCAGGCAGGGTTTCATCCACTGCACTTTGGGGTTGTACAATACTCCCACAGCTGCGGTTGATGTCGAGATCGCGAATGACCACTCTGGAGTCTGCAGACGGCCCAAACCAGCCTGCTCTTTCGTGTGTGGCAAAACCCAGCATTTCCCGGTCGACGCCTTCTCTGGCATCAATTTTTTTTTTTTTTTCCTTCCCAGGTATGAATAACAGCGGCCTGGGTCCCAGACCTAGCGAACTCCCCTCTTTTGCGCGCTTCATTCTTCATATTGGCACTCACTGATGAAAGACATCCATAGAGAGTATAATCAAAAACAAAATGTCGCTTATATGCGCCATGGCAAACCCTTGCGGGCGAGTCTCAATGTTTCTGCCAGCTCCCTTGAAGCGGGGGAGCGGGGATTGCTTTCGTACTTACAATGTCGCCGCGGATGGTCTTCCCTGGCTTGGCCGTTGACCGGGAGGGGCATGGGTGGTCAATCCATCGTCTCATTTCCGTCCACAGCTTTTTATACGTCCACCGCTTGTGCTTCTACACATTGTCACGGCACCTGGAGACCGAGCGACGTCTTGGCGATGTTCTCTGTTGCTGCATCTCCAAGTTGTTCTTGCTAGTGTACACACAGCGTGGAAGCCAATGCCTTGGAATTCCTTGCTGGGGACGGGATACTTTTTTTTTTTTCGGTTCCTTTTTTTTCTGGATCCTTCACACAACCCTGCCGACGCAACCATCAGCATAGTGCTGCGTTACCTGTGTATTATTTCATTTGATCCTTCGTCTAGACTCTAGCGCGTGAAATGCCCAAGCAAGATCCCCCTACCCACAGGTTATACAACCCATCCCTTCCACCATTTAGGGACACCCCTGCTGCACCAAGACATCTCCCCATGATCCCTGACGCTTGCGAACCAACACCCCTTTCCCTTGACAAACCCCAGAGTGGCCCGTCCGCCGCCACATTGGTCGGTCGAGCAGGGGAGGAACACAGGGGAGGAACACCAGCTCCGCAATCTACAAGGTACCTTGTCCACGATGTCCTGGCGAGGATGAGAGGATGTTTTTTGCTGGATCTCTGCTTTCTGATTATCGTGTACTTCGTAAGCTGCGCACTAACACGGCTTCGGACTAATACATACAGTCGTATTGTATTACCCTTTTTAGCCCTCTTCTTCTCCTTCCCCCCCCCCCCATCCCAGGCTGGACACCCATTCTCGTGCAAAAAGAAGAAAAAAAAAAAAGCTCCCGTTGGCACGTCTCTTCCCCTCCTCCCTTCTCAACTGCCCGCACCCAATTGACCCTCAGCTCTGCCCTACCCGTCCTCGATCGTCTTCACGCTAGGTGTATGTGTGGCTCTATATGTGCCTCTCTCTCTCTCTATGTGTGTGTGTGTGTGTGTGTCTGCGCCTGTGTGTCCATGACCACCCGGGTCTCTTAACTAGGACGATCGTGCCCCTCTTTTCTACACTCTCCCTATCCCACTTCCTCTCCCTTTTCATCCCTCCACCTTCAAACCTTCTTCTCCTATCAAACCATTGCCAAAGACTACTTCGTCGTGTTTCCGCGGGCTGATCGTCCTCCTCGTCCCCACACCCCTCCCTCTCTACCACTTCCATCATCAACCATCACTAATCTATTCCCGTTTTGTTCATCAACGAGAACCTTCAGCTAGCTGCCATCCTACCCACCCCCAGATCCGCTCCACAATCTTTTTTGTCAACATGTCTCTGTTCCACCTCTCCGGATCAGCTAGAGGCTGGTAGCTCGAGCTCCCCTTGGCCTTTTTTGTGGGGCACCTTCACTCTGAGTGGGAAAACGAGATCAAGGTTACTGCGCGCACCACCTGGCGTGTGGGTGCGTACGACGTACGACGTACGTGCGTGAGTGAGTGAGTGTATGCCTCTGAGCAGCGCGCTTGTCATTGTGTGTGTGGATATGTGTGTTGGTAAATGCAGCTAGGAAGGAAGAGGCTCGGCTCCCATATTGACCCGCTCAATCCCCCCCCCCCCCCCCTTCCCCCACTCCTCTTCTTTCTGTTCAAAGATTTTATATGGCTTTGGACGAAAGTATATTGCCTACTTCATACCCATCAGAGCCAGCCCCTACCAAGTAATCTACGTTCCTTTCCCGGCAGTCCGACACACAGTTCCCCCCCTCTCCTGCCGGGCAGGTCAACAAGGCACAAGGTGCCCTCTTTTATCGTGGCCGCCCAAGAAGCGCTTTTGCTGTATACCACGTCCTGTTTTTAAGGAGGGTCATCTGTTTCAACTCCCCACTGACTTGATCAACACACCATTTTCACTCGGCCTTGCTCCTTGATCGGCGGACACCTCGGTTGGCCGGTGTAATACCTACATCTCGCTCCGCTCCCTTCTTCGGCCTTGCCCCCCACATTACACTTCCTTGTTCTACGGTCACCTCCCTCCTCACCTCCTCCATTTTCCACACACACACACACACACGCACGCACACACACTCTCCCTCCCTCTCTCCGGCACATCTTGCCATCATTCGCCTTGGCATCCATTTACCTTGTTACGCCTGTTAATCTTCAAGGAACATCTTCCTGTCTTCCTTGGCCCTTTAACTACTCCTCCGGTATCCCTCTCTCCACGCGAGACTACCTGGAACCTGACTAGTCGGACCGCGCCCCCGAAACCGGTGTCGCCTAAATACTTGGAAGCGGGAACCTCCGTCGTCACTTTTCTTCATCTATCCGATCTCCGAGAGAGGTGTATATCTACGGTGACCTGGGCAGCCTTTCTAACGTGGACGGGTGTCGGGCAATATTGCAACCAGTTTCCCACGTCCCATCAACATCGGTGGAGTTTTCGTTACGCGCAAACCTAATAATTCATGGCCGGAACCCCCAAGCCTTTCGTTTTGCAATAGGAACACATGACTGAATTCGAACCACTCGACAGCATTACCAACGCCGAATACACTTATTCCTGGTCTGGCGGTCGCAGTATTTCGTCGGACGCGAGCTTCCACAACGAGGCTGACATGCCTCGGTCCCCTTCTTCCCCACGCGGGTGGTCGGGCCAGGCGTCTGTGGCAGTGAATCACACAGGCCAATTGTCACCCGTGAGCCCCGGTATGGACCTCCGGGATCCTGACAGCGAAGCGTCATCATCAGTGTTGATGAGCCCGGTTACAGCCTCTCATACGAACTCGTGGGGCACGAACAGCCTTGAGAAGCCAGGCCATGAAGCCACCGCTCTCTGGACCCAGCAGCACGAGTGCGATGGAATCCCGATGGTACCCAAGGTGGAGGTTGTCGACGAGTTCGACATGAACCTTTTGAGCCAGTTACCAGCTGCGAATGAGGAGCCTGATGCGAGCCCTAAGATCGATGAGATGAAGACAAAGCGTCCGAGGGGCCGTCCTCGGAAGCATCCGCTTACCCCAGTCGCCAACACGAACAAGGTCACCAAGGGTCGGTCGAAAACGGGATGTATTACTTGCCGGAAGCGGAAGAAGAAGTGTGACGAAGCAAAGCCGAGGTGTAAGTGCCCTCGATCTCCCGCCACCTAAGCTCGGACTATGTGAATAGGTAGATACATTACTACCCCACAACATCCATCTAACTTCTCTTTTAAGGCATGAATTGCGAAAAGAATGCCGTTGTGTGCGAGGGTTATCACGAGAAGCAGATCTGGAAGAGTGGGAAGGAGAAGGCTGAGGAAGGTGAGTTCTGATATTGTGTCCGATTCCCTGTTTGGGATTTTCTAACGTTTTGTGTTGCAGCTCGACTCCGCAGGGAGAGCCTTCCTGTGATAACCATGCAGCCTCTGTTCCATGCCGTAGAGACGACGGAAGATAAGATTTTCTGGAAACACTATTGCAACCACCTTAGCAACGTCTTGACGGTGGAGGGCGAGCACAGAAATGCCTTCAAAGACATCGTTCTACAGATCGCCACACGCCACAAAGGACTCATGCATTCTATCCTGGCTCTGAGCGGCAAGCACATTGACTACGGGACTCCCTATGGCGCCAAGATTCTCCAAGATAATACCGATGTGACGGCCAAATCCCTCCAGGACCGAGCAGATTTCCACCACGAGGAGTCTATGAAGTGTTTCTATGAGGATATCTCGAGATCGGGAGACAAAAACGACCCGGACCATTCGATGATTCTTACAGCAAGATACAGCCAGATGTTGTGTCTCTTATTGCAAACTTTGGTCGAAGGAAACCCACGAGGCGAGCACAGGGTGCATCTGAAAGCTTACAAGAGTCTGATTCAGCACTCGCCTCCCGAAGACCCGAATTTCCTTGGCTTTATTACGGAATTCTTCGAGTATCACATCTTTGCCGACGAACTAGTGTCGTACCCTTCGAACTCTTACGGGCTGCACCACCACCACCACCACCACCACTGCGACCCTACGCTTAACTCGGCTGAGTGGTCTCCAGAGGTCCATTTGCATCCACCGCGGCTTATTGGCGTTACCGATGGACTGTTCGGCTACATGAGGCGAATTACTAGCATTCGGAACACTATCAGGGCTAACATAATCGCGAATGCAGAGTCTGCGGTGGATTATGAGAGCCTTTATCGCGCCGCCGACATCGAGGCGGGCATCAGGAAATGGATGCCGCATTGGCCTCCAGGTGATAGCAGGGATAGGGTGTCGCTCCTTTACAAGCAGACGATGTGGGTGTACCTGTTTAGGACTATCTACCCGCCGAATGACGGTACCCGTCTTCCTACGCCGTGGGTTCCAGGTCCGGATGGAATGGTGGAGTCGACAAACCACAAGACGCACGCACCACCTAGCCCAGTCTCGAGCAGCATAGATCCTCACATGGGCGAGCTCCGGCGTCACTCTTGCCCGTCGCCCTCGATGTCTACGTCGGATTCCCACGACACGGCGACTTTGACGCGCCGGGCTTCGTCTCCGAGACCTGCATCGACGCACAGCGATGGCACATTCGACAGGTTCCACCACCACGACGAGTCTCGCCTATCTTCTCCTTCTTCACCGATGCAGAACGCGCCAATGCAAGACCCGCGTATAACGCTAGCAATCGAGCAGTCGCTTACCATCATTGAGAGTTTTAAGCCGTCCGACCCGGCGCAGACGTTGCTTCTCATACCCTCCCTCGTGCTCGGCACGGCGTGTGTCAGCCCCGGGCAGCAGGAACGAATCCGGGCGGCGGTCAAGTGTGTCAAGGGATATACAGGGCTGAGGAATTGCAATCTCGTGCTGGAGGTGTTGGAGGAGGTGTGGAGGCTCATGGGGCGAGGGGAGTGGATGAGCGTGTGGGACTGGCAGGGCGTTGCCAGAAGTGTGGGATTGGACTTTTTGTGTTCGTAGGGGTGAGAGAGTGGGAGAGGTTGGAGACTTTGAAGCATTGGGCGGGTTGGGTGCGTCGGGGGCATTGGGAGTGAAGCATGCGCATTTGATGAAGCGATGTTGTGGCTGCATTTATAAACCGCTGAGCGTTGACGTTTTATGATATGGGGAGTGTTTTGTTTTCATATCTCCCGTCCCCCCTCTGCCCTTTTATTTCTTTTGCTTTCTTCTTTTCTATTTCTGAGCATTACTCTTGCATGTACTTGTTATTCTGTTCTGTTATACCCATTCGCTTAGCATTGTTTGTCTTTTGGTTGGATATACCTTGTCTCTGTTCTGTTCTATTCTGTTTTATTGTATTCGGGAGTGGACTGGACTGGACTGACTGAAGTTTTTCGCATATGATTTGTTTAGAAAGGGGGGTTGTTGGTGTTTCTGGGAGGTGAAATAAAAATCTTTTTGCGTTTCTCTTTGTCCCATGAAGTACCCCTTCTTTCTTCGAACATGTGTTCCGTTCTGTGTTGCTCGTTTGAAGAGATATCGTTGTTGAGCACACATATAGTTATTCTGTATATATCACGTCGATCTTTGAAACGCTCTACATCTTTCCATTTGCCGCAGTTTGCGAAGTAGAGAGCCATCCCGCCTGAGAAGAGGAAAAAATAAATAAATAAAAAGATAAAAGAAATCCCACAATGCGGACAACCCCATCCCTCTCCTCAGAACAATCTTGTTCTAATCTTGTTCTGTGTCCCCATTCCGAACCCGCCACCCTGCACAAGATGATGCAAAACCCACCCTTGATACAACCTTTAAGGACGATTGAAGCAGGTTAGTCCGAGTAAATCAACTTCAATTGCAGAAAACAAGAAAAGTTCTTAGCATCCATATCTAATACTGATTCTTCTTACTTTCCATATCCGCATGTACTTGGTTCCGGACCAAACCTCCCCGAACAGAACACTCGATAACAAGGACAAGAAAACGGACGAGATAAAAGAAGAGAGAAAGAAACAAAAAGGAAAGAAAAGGTCAAGTCCGAAACTCCAAACCAGGAAACCTAGCCATATCCCATACAAAAACCATATCCCCGTTTCCCAGGACCGCAAAAACAATAATACACGTTCAAAAAGACCCATCCCCATATTTTCAAAGCATAACAACTCGAGACAACACGCACTCCAAACAGAGGAGCCAAAGTCCTCAAGACATCCTCGTTTTTGTTCTTCTCTCTCCTCCTCTTCTTTCTCGGCGCGTCACGTCTCCTCTCATCCGCTCACGGCGACTTCGGCACACCCAGTCCAGAAGAGCCCCCCTTCCGATGCCTCCTCGGCGAACTTGGCATAACCTGCACGGGCTCCCTTGCCGTCGTATCGACAAAAACATCATCATCCGCCGCGGTGCTCGTAACACCCGCGCCATCCACAGCAATCCCGTTCGTCATCCGCGCCGCGCGCCGTTCCTGCACGGCCGTCGGGCTGATGGGCGTCTCTACTCCTCCGCTGGCGCTATGCACCAGGGAAGGGGGACCTTCGCGTCTTCCCTCGCTTAGGGATGAGGATGTTCGCTCGAAGAGGAAGGCGCGAGTGCCTGCTTCTGCGGAGGCTACTATTCCGGGGAGGGGACGGCGTTGGTAGATGGGTCCGGAGATGGTGCTTCCCGCCCCTTCGCCGAATCCCACTAGACTAGCTGACCCATCGTCGCTCATCCGATCATCGAACCCGCCCACGGAGCGATTCGCCAACTCATCATCCACATCATGACTCATCACCGATCCCCCTTCCCGGTAATTATTATCCAAACTCAACATATCTTCATCCTGCTCCGTCGTAGTCCGCGTATCGTCATCCTCCTCCTCATCCTCCCGTCCACTGCAGCTCCCCGTGCGACTCGCCGTGCCCACCGTGCTCATCTTCGTAATTGCAACAGGCTGGCCCCGCGCATCGAAATACGCAGGCGTCGGGCCATGCGGAGCCGGCAACCCGGGAGACGAAGTGGCCGTGCGGAGGGTCGATACGCGCTCGAGACCCGCGAGACGCGAGATGCGGTCCGCGCGCTCGGCTTCGAGGGAGGTTGTGGAGGGCGTGTGTGCGTGGCGGCCGGTGGGGGGGAGGTGGCCGCGGTGGCCATCTTTGATTGCGATTGTGGAGAGGGCGGAGAGGGAGGTTGTTGTGCTGGTGGGGGTGCCGCTGGATCGGACGAGACGTTAGCAAGAATACGAGAGAGAATTCGGCTGTGGGGGATTAGATTTTTGTTAAAAACTTACGGCATGTCGGGGGTTTCGGGGGTCGAGGAAGGAGGGGGGAGGTTGAGAAGGATGGGGTGGGATGCTTGGGGAGCCTGCGCCTGCGACATGGTGATGGCGCTCTTTGATGGAGGGGCTAGGCAGCTAAATGGATCGGAGATGAGATCGCTCTGCGACTTGTTGAATTGCTTCGGTTGATTAAATCGTCGGAGCTGAACGACGCGCAGGAAAAGTCTAGATACAGTTCGATTGACCTATCGCTTCTCAATCTCGAGGCGACTCAACAGTCTGTCGGGCCTGGTCGTCTTGATATATCACAGGTGAGTCGATAGCGCGGGGTCCTTATCGTACGATGGCGTCGCTAATATCCCTTTTGTCAACGAAGAGAACTAAGCGCAATGACTCCAGCAATCCTGGAAGATCGCGCGCTCAATGGAATGCGATCGAAGTTGGGAAAAGAAGTCGTTTGCAAGAGCAGTTGTTTGTGTAGATGTTGTGGGTGGCATGAGGTCGTGTTATTAGGGGAAGGAGGGACTTGTTGCAGGCAGCCGAAATAAAAAGAGTTTAGGGAATGATCGACGTTTGTTCGCGGCTTCCTCCAATCAACATGTACATATTCATGTATCAGCCATATCAAGCATATGAAAGGCAGGTTCGATACTGAGTCTTGTCCAAGTCGCTCGAGTTCTCAGAAGAGCCTTTGTACCCTAATAAACTACTTTAGATTCATACGAAGTAGTAATAAGTAACCAAGGCCAATCAAACTCTCCTATCAACTTATCGATCAGGACCCTCCAGTCCGACTTCACATCTCCCTCATGTGCTCAACTGGAGCAAGCAGCAGGGTACTCACATGTTGCCAGGTTCAAGTAACTTCGAGGGTCCCGTTGGGACATGACGTAATCCGGGGAGTCCGTCTTGGCTGACAAACCCGACCCACTTCAATCATACGAGGTACCTTGTCCCGAGGTACTTCGCATTGCAGTCCAGCAGGGGCGTCCTTGCAGAGGGGGATTGATGGTCTTCAATCACCAGTCTTCATCACGACATTGCACCCAAGTCCCCTCGAGACATCGACGATCTCATGTTTATGAGGAGAAACATATTCATACCGAGGATTTGGTGTACCAAAGGGTAGTCTTTCCTTTTCGATTTACGAATCCTATGTGGGCAAAACGATTTGAATGAGCGCATAAATGATTTCCGTATTCATAGCACTTAGGCAATCTATCTATGCAAAAAATTCCCCATAACAGAGAGTTAAATAAAAGAAAAATATATGATGCTCCCTTCTTCATCAAACCCAATAGTACACAAAAGGGAGGAAGAACAAGAAGCTAATACAAAGGAGAGGGTGGAAGGGTCACAGTGCAAAGACGTTAAACAAAAGGGTGAGAAAACAAAAGATTTCCGCTCAACATCTTACAGCTTCATGCCCAAAGCCTTGTGCACCCTCATGCTTTGCCTTATGCTGAGATCCAACATAATCTCCTCGCTACCGCCGGGAATGGCGTACGCCCTAACGTCCCTGTACAGCCTCTCCACCTTACCACCCTGGCCACCGCGGGAGTAGCTGAGACCGCCGAAGATCTGGCTGGCCTCGCGGGCGCAGAACTCGAAGGTCACGGTGGCCTGGGCCTTGAGAGAGGCAATGGCACCGCCAAGCTTCAACATGGCCTCGGTGTCACCCATCTGCTGGCACTGGAACAGGAGGTTCTCAAGCCACGAGTAAGAGGCCTCGATCTGGCGGGCCATGTGGGCGAGCTTGAGGCGGATGACGGGGTGCTCGATGAGCTTCTTGCCGAAGGTCTTCCTCTTGGAAGCGTACTTGACGGACTCCTCGTAGCACACGCGGGAGAAGCGGAGGGCCTGGATGATGATGCCGATACGCTCGTGGTTGAAGTTGGTCATGATCACTATAGAATGTTAGACGAAAGTTTCAAAGCACATTAATGAAGGATGGAAAGCCTACCTCGGAAGCCCTGATTCTCCTTGCCAATCAAGTTCTCAACAGGAACCTTGACGTCCTCGAAGGTGATGTAGGTGGTGCCCGACGACCAGACACCCTGGCAGTCCATCTTGCGGGTGCTGACACCGCCGAAGCTCCTCTCGATGAGGAGAAGACTGACGCCGTTCATGCCGGGACCGCCGGTGCGCACGGCGGTGGTGAAGTAGTCGCTCCAGATACCGTTGGTGATCCACTTCTTCTCACCGTTGACGATGTAGTGCTTGCCGTCGGCGCTGAGCTTAGCCTCGCAATTGAGGCCGGCGACGTCGCTACCCGCATCGGGCTCAGTGATGGCGAGGCAGATCCTCTTGTCACCGGACAGGATACCGGGGAGGATGCGGTCGACGAGGCTCTTCTTGCCGAACTTGAGGAGGGGAGGGCATCCGATTCCGAAACCGCCGATGAGGTTCCAGACGAGACCACCGGAGGCAGCGCGGCAGATCTCATCGGTGATGACCAGCTCGTGGAAGAGATCCCACTTCTCGGGGGGCACGCTCTTGACCGACTTGCCGCCGGTGTACTGGGTGGGGTAGTGTACACCGAGGAGACCGGCGAGGTAGCCTCGGCGGCCCATCTCCTTGTAGATTTCGGGATCGACCAGCCTGTTCTCATCCCACTCGGTGACATAGGGCTCAATGGCGGACTCGACCCACTCACGAACCTCGGCACGGAGGGCAGCATGGGTTTCGTTGAAGTAAGGGGAGTGGTACTATGGTATGCACCTAGTTAGCTTAGCGTCCACTAATAATGCCGGGGTTTGTAAATGGCACGGCGGGAGGGACAGGAGGGCCCATTAATTTTTTGTTGTGTCGCCATTCAAGCTCCGCAGCAAGAAATTGTGGCTGCAGGAGCCGCGGCTGTCTGTTGAGTGGAAGGAGAGCACTACTTACGCCCTGGTACCAGTTGGGGTCGGCAAAAGGGATGAGGCTGCCGTAGGGTTCTAGAGCCTCGGAGGGAGCAGCCTCGGCCTTCTTCTCCGCGGGCTTCGCGGGCGCAGGCTTGGGAGCGGGAGCGGGAGCAGCAGCGGCGGGGGCAGGCGCGGCAGCCTTCTTGGTGTCGAGGGAGCCGACCTGGAGCTTGGGCTTGTACTTCTTCAGGACAGCCTCGCCGTGGTACTTCCAGAACATCTTAGAGGCATCCTTGCCAGCGACTCGGAGGAGGATCTTCTTGCCACCTGTTGTTGGGTGCGGCGTATCGCGCCGAAAGGTTAGACCTCGGCACTTTCCAAGTTGGGTCATGCAAGTGGGGTGGATGTGAGTGGGAAATCTAGCTCCCTTCCGGAGCTGTCCCAAAACGCGAAAATCGGGGGAAAAAAAAGCTACTCACCAGGATGGTCATCTTGGAAGTTGGTCAGATCGTAGACATCGCCGTCAATGGTAATGAAGAGGTCCTTCGCGGTCTTATGCTGAGCGACCTCGCTCGCGGTGAATACCTTGGACATTGTGATGGGAGGTTGGTGGGGGGAGGGCGTGTTAGATGAGCCGAGGCCAGATAGGAATGAGATGAGATTGGGATTTTCGCTTCAGCACACACAAAGCGAAACGAAAACAAGAAATAAATATACGATTTTAAGAATGATGGAGAGAGAGATGAAAGAAGGGAGCAGGTCGGGGAGGAAAATAATTAGGACTGGAGTTGGGGGAAGATGGGGAGATTTGAATGAAATCGTGGTCAAGGTGCTGACATTCCCATTTAAGGACCTAGACCGTTTGATGCGACTTCAAATGGGACGCTGGGACTGCTGGAGACGTGAGGCCGGGGGTGTCGGCAAAGGGGAAAGAGTGCTGCAGTCGAACAATCACATGCTTTGTCACCTAAAAGAGTCGCCGAGAATGTACTTATACATTGCTCCAGGGGACAAGAGTATGGCAAGTACCCCCCAAAAGGAAACATCCCATTCAATTTCTTCCACGGGATCCTTCCCCAAACCAGAGGGAAGGCGCCCACGGGGTATGGACCTGATAACCTCCAATAGAATTTCGCATGTGAGAGAGACTTGGCCAATCGCAGAGTCCGAATTAGATCTGACAACTGAAGGACACTTATCAGGTGACCCCAATTTTCAACGGAGTACATGTACAGAGGACGCCCAGCCAGCTCCATAGTGGCCTGGAGGTACCCAAGTATTAGACTACAGTCCGCTGAACTGCCCAAGGTCCGTCGCTTGTGAGATCTCAGCGCACTCAAACGCAGCTCTTCTTCCCTCGGAAAAAATAGCTTGACGTCACCCAAACTCGCTCCTGCCAATGACCCGAGGTCCATTACCGAAAGTCTGTCGCCGAGCTTCACATTGAAACCCTTTTGAACTCGGGAGTCTCGTACTTTTTTTTTTTTTTTTTTACCCCACAGCTCGAACACGCCGCTGAACCTTTTTATTCACTTTGTCGGTTTTCTTTTCCCCCATGCACCCCCCGTCGCATTTGATTGATCTGTTCTGGCTCGTGGTCTGGGGCCACCGCTTCACTAGGGTTTTGTGTGTCTTTCTCAGTTAAACATCTTACCCCACACATCTCGGCGCGGTGTGTTCGAAGATGGTGAACATTGTGCGCATGGGATAGTTGCATTTGCCATGTGGCATGGAGCAATTTCCGGGGACATTTGAACATGTTCTAGACCACCCTCTCGACGGAGAGAGAGCGAGCCATATGTTGATCTGACAGGTCCTCGAAAACACACTTGACATATACCTCGTGATAATGGGCTTGAACTGCAATGCCCTGTCTTTTGGCAGATGCTCGGTTGATCGCGCGTCGGAGATTAGAGACTCGTAAAGAATCAAAACTCATCAATGTTATCAAATGTTTTCAGTAATAGCTGCCATCCCCATCCAAACTCCATAACGCCCGAATCGAGGCAGACCCACCAGATTCTATCGCCCGTTCCATATTCCATACAAATTGCCCGACACCGAAAATACGACTCTCCGCAACAAAAAGAACCGCCATCGTGACGTCCTCTGCATCCCCAGCCCGCAGCTTAACCAGCAGCCCTCGGCTTCGCCTTAGCCTTCGCCTTCTCCTTCTTCTCCTCCTTCAACTTCTTCCTCTTCTCCACATTCTTCTCCTCATTCTTCCTCTTCAGCGCAGCCTTCTCCTCCTCCGTCTTCGGAATCACCTTAAAAAAGCCATCCAACCTAACCTGCTGCGCGCTCTTCAGATTCTTCTCCAACCTCTTGCCCCCTGCCCTCACCCTGTCCTCCGAGAACCCCTTTTCCGTGACGAGGAACTGCACGAGTCCCTCGATGTCGGGCTTGTCCCATTTGAAGTCGCAGAGGGGGTCGGAGGCCGGGCGCACGTCCGGGTGGAAGAAGAGCTCGCGCGCGTCTTCGTAGGGCCAGTCTTCGGGGAGCTTGAAGCGCTCTTTGGGGTCCTTTTGGATGGCTTCGACGACTTTTTCGAGGGTTTTGTGTTCGCGGATGAGTTTGAGGGCTGTTGTGGGGCCGACTTTGGGGATGGGGTCGAGGTAGTCGCAGCCGAGGAGAATGCAAAAGTCGACAAACTAGTAAAATCGTAGGTTAGCCTGACAAAGCCTCATGGCAAAGGACGCCGGGCACAAGAGCATTTCTTACCTGATCCCTCGACATATCCAACCCTTCGAGCACCTTATCAAGATGAATCTCCTGAATAGGCTCCTTCCGCTGCTCACTAAACGTAAGATGCCTCAACAAAATCGGCGAATTAAAACACAACGTATCCATATCCTCACTCGCAGCAGCAAACACCTTTCCCGCCCTCGCCAAAACCGCACACTGCGCCTCTGCCTCCGTCGGCGCAACGATATACGGAATCCCCATGAGCTTCAGCAACCTCTGACACTCAGCGTTGTGCTCCCTCGTCACCCTCACCGTGCGGCGCGCGAACTTTTCCACGTCCTCCGACGTACCCGTCTCCTTGGCCTCCTCGAGCCCTTCGTGGGCTTCTTGCTTGCGCTGGAAGCGTTTGGCGAGTTCGCCGGATTTGAGTTTCGGGGGGGCGCCGTCGAAGACGTAGAGCGGTTTGATCCCGTTGTCGACCATGCGCAGGGTGCGGTAGAACATGCCCATTAGGTGAGAGGTGGTTTGGCCGCTTTCGTCCATTAGTTGTTGGCCTTCGCTGCGGACGGCGATGAGGAAGCTGTAGATGCTCATGGATCTGTTTGGTTGTTGCTAGAAGTTAGCAGCGGTCGGAAAGAAAATGGGATCGGTTAGTAGTGTTAAGGGACGTCATACGCATCCTATGAGTCCGTCGCTGTTAGTTTCAAGCCAAAAGAGAAATACGGTATAGGGATATAGGGACGGGTGGGAACGGGTTTGTCTTGACGTACAATTGCTACTTTGCGCCCAAAGTGGTTCTTGATCTCCCCCTCCTTGATCGCGTCAGGAGCATGCTCCTTGATGATGGACGCCAGGTTCTTGATGCCCATGGTGGAGAAGCTATAACGATGAGCACGTCTGTGAGCAAGCTTGGGTGTAGATGTTCACGCTGTGTCGAGATAGGTCGTCTGCCAATGTAACTGACAGGTCAAAAAAAATTGGCGCGAAGAAGTGAATCGAGAGTCGAAAATATTCAATCGCAAGCCTTCGGAAAAGGGAGAATGGAAAAACGAGAACTTTTCAGTTTCCTGGTGGGATGAAAAGGTGCGCCAACCAAATCGGGGGACTGAGAGATGCAGTTTGGGGCTGCCTGTGTGTGACACGGTGACTTCGTGACTTTCGAATTTGCATGACGCG
Source organism: Scedosporium apiospermum (assembly GCF_000732125.1). NCBI lineage: Eukaryota > Fungi > Ascomycota > Sordariomycetes > Microascales > Microascaceae > Scedosporium > Scedosporium apiospermum. Next base: position 463,807 of record NW_015971790.1, on the reverse strand, counting down.
CCCTTGCGTCCATCACGCGTTGAGTGATGCACAAAGCTGACGAAGCAACCACCTGTACACAACTGTTTGCCAGATGATCATTGGGCACCCATGGAATTCCGCCGACGCGATCACTCCCGCAATGTTATTCGCCAATGTGATGTTTCCTCGTCCATCATCAACACAGCATCACCAATTGATGCTGTGCCATTGCTGCCTTAGTCTTACTGATTCCATTTCCTATCGAACGGGATCTAGAGTTCAGCCTCGAGGGCTCTAATCAATCTGAAAAAAAAAAAAATGAGTCATTACCTACGAGGATAATTGATGGCATTGCCCCCTTTCTACTTCACCTTCTCGGTCAATTCATCTTCGTGGTACTCGTCACAAACGAGTAGATGGATCTCGTCCCCGATACGACGCCCTACCATTTGCCTCATCTCTACCGAGGCCTAGAAGAGGTTGACATTGTTACACGTGGCTTTCACATTCGAGACGTGCAAAAATCGCGACGTTCGACGAGGCTAGTGCCTATTAAAGACAAGGAATCCATGGCTTCTCCTCGAACTCCCCCCAATCTCTTAAAACAGCCTCCGTCTCTCTCCGTCTCTCTCCGTCTCCCTCTCTTCCCACCTCACTTCTTCCCACATCTCCTTCTCTCCTCTTCGGCACAAGACAAACCAACCCTTCATCCTGGTTCTGCCATTTTAAACTTGTGACGGAGCCAGTTGAAGGATCGGCATGCGTGGGCGACTATACAAAGAGCCTGCAACGACACACGCACTTCCAAATGCGGAACCATAAACCAGATCACCTACATGCCCTAAATGAGTGTGAACGAACATATTATATCGAAAGGGCCTGGCAACAAAATATGAGAGAGGAGAGAAACGGGAAGAAAAAAAGAAAACAAAATTAATACACGCCATGCAGTACCCGTACGCCATTTCGAGCCCGGCATTGGGATATCTCGTCGCTCAAAAGTTTCACTTTTCCCCACCCAGGCTCTTCCTTCTTCGGCCTCTGCTGGCCAAGTCTCAGTTGCCCTGTCGTTGGCAAGGCCAAGTTTGCCCATCGCCTCTCAACAGAACCCCTTGATTTTCATAAGGCGTTCCTGTCGGTCACTGTTAGAGTTCAGGATCGATACCACTTGCCTTTTCGGTATGCTCGTCGGCTTGGAGTGAACAAATGTTCAAACAACAAACTGGTATACTGATCTCCTCGACTCTTGCCCGGTGAGTTGTTCTGAGAGGGCAATTCAAACGGGATATCGCTGATGTCACATCATCTCCAGGATCTGGGTATTAATTTGAGGCCCCTCCCCCCTCTTCCTCTTCTCCGTCCCCTCCCAGTCTTCAGTGGTGACATGCGATATTCCAAACGAGCGTTCACACCTCTGGCGTATTATCGACGGTGCGCCCTCATTATGAATGATCTTGCGCGTCCTGTTCATCCTCAAAGACATCTCCCACGAGACCCTGGAAGCCTCCTAGGCCAGCGCCGAAGTTGTATAGGTTAAGATCATTTCCTGGCTCAAAAACAGGGCCGATGTCAATGTCGTCTCCCTGGGGCAAGGGACCCCAGTCTTCTTCAAGGAAACTCGGCACGGCCTGGAAGCCTTGGGCAGAAGCTTGTGCAGAAGCCTGCACATGAAACGCGTGAGCGTTGCCTTGTCCTTCGTAGCCGACTCCATAGTTGCGGGGTTGTGACGGCAAGGCCCCGATGGGGTTCATGTTGTTGGGGCCAAAGTGGCTCGTGACAGGAACACCCTGAGAGGCAGTGAGCCCAACATGCGAGTGGGCGTTGCCATGCCCGCCATAGCCGCCGCTGCCATGGCCTTGGAAGAACATGGGTGGGCCGACGTCGGGACGCAAGTTGTAGCCCTGGTAGTGACTCGTTGGAGAAACTAGTTGAGAGCCGGGGCGACCGCTTGAATGGGCTTCGCTGGGGGGGTAGCGTGCTGCCTCCTGGCTTCCCGCCTGACGGGAATCACTATGGCTTTCAGACAAGACCTCGAAAGCGGAACTCGACGCCGACTGTGATGGGATCATAGCTAGGCTATGGTCCTGTACAGTAGAGACATCTTCTCGTCCTTGATTGAGTAGCTCTCGGGTATAGTTTTCGACTCCCTCACAGACATCACGACGGATTCCTTGCATTTGGTCTTCGGCAACGGAGCCAAGGTGAGCCGAAAGGACTTGCTCAAGGCCGCCCTTCTCGGCCCATCCCCTCACGACCAAAGCAAGCACCTCGACGTGAATGTCGTCAAGGTAGGGAGTTGAGGGATGTGGCGTATTGGGAAAGAGATGGTCCCATAAACGGAACCACCGTTCCACTTCGTTACCTCCCCGCGAAAGGGTATCGAGCCCCTGCTTCTGTTCTGCTGTCATACCATCCAACGTGAATTCTCGCGGTTCACACCCCCCATCCCGGATATGGTCATTCCAATGACCCTCTTGGGAGAATAGCTCGCCGCAGGTGGGGCAGTAGTGGGGACCGTGGCAGCGCGCTAAATGCTGCTTCACGTAGTTGGTCCCTTTCAAGCTCTGCCGAAATAAGCAGGCCTGGTATTTAACCCGGTCCAACTTATAGTAAGGACAGGCAAACTGCCGTCCATTGGCCCCACGTGCCTCGTTCAAGCTTCCGGTACCGCCGCCACCACCATGTCCGCCGCCCCCGCCGCCCCCGCCGCCCCCGCCGCTGCTGTTGCCGCCACCGCCCGGTGTTCGTCCTGATCTACCACCGGCGCCGTCACCATTGCGTCGATGACGTTTATTGGCGCCTCGCTGTTTCTCAGCATCATCAGCGCTCTCCTGCCGACTAGACTTGCGACTATTGTTGACATTAGCACCGGCTGGAGGGCGGGTCTGGTACGGTGACACGGCAACAATGTCAGTACCCTCGAAGACTACCGAAGGGGCGATGTTATTTTGCCAACGTCCGGCGTCGGTGTCGAATGACGGGTGATGGCGGATGATGAAGGGGGGCGTCGAAAGAGAGAAATTGATATGGCCCTCATGAGGAAGGTTGCGAGTCAATGAAGCCTTGCCGTACGGGTCTCGGGAAGGCTCGTGTCCTTGAAGAACCGGTTTAAGTGCTACTAGGATGGAGTCCTTGGGATTGAGCGTGATCGCCTCGGCGTGGGAAGGCTTGCGGATGGGAGCGGTATAGTTATGGAGCTCCTGGTAAGGAGTGGTGAGAGTCACCCGAAGGGGACCCGGTTGAGCGATGGGATATGGTACAATAGACGACGGACCGACTACCGATGTCTCGGCATTCTCGAAAGGTTGATGGCTGGCATTGTTCGCCCGTGCTTGCGGATACTTCGGGCCCGGTTTCGCCTTTACTTCAATCTGGGCCTCGAACGGAGGCACCGGTGTATACTTCGTCACGTCTCGAATCGCGATACTCTCCCCGGAGGATGTGGGCTCAGAGGCTTTGAAAGGGGAGACCGGAGAATGTTGTTTCCGGTTACTCCCTCGCATACCACGGATTTTTTTCTTGAAGGGTGACAAGAGGTTCGTTGCCTTCAGGATTTGAGGGAAAGAAGACCTCTTGGGAAGGTCTACCTGGGCCGACATCTCGATTTCGCCAGGCCACTCGTGGAAGGTAAGAGGGAGGAGGGAGAGGAGGAGTTGTCCTATTCTGTCACGGAGGAGGCTTTACAGGTATACAAATTGACGGCATCATTTGGAATAACAAGGGCGAAAAGGGAAAAAGACAAATCGACACGAGTCGTATACCATGAAGAAGATATTGGATGAGCCTGGAGAGGAGTGGTTTGAAAAATATTCTTTAGGATTATCTCTCCGGCTTTTGAGTTTTCTACGTGGGCAGGCTGGCAAAAGAGCACAAAGTCGCAAACTCGCGAAACTCGGCACAGATGGGATGCAGATGGTCTATTGGCCGAACAGCTCCGTAGACTTTTGGAGTGAAGCACCCCCCCCATCGAAGAGTATGCAACTGGGCAACAAGTCTTATCGACTTGACGAACATACCAGCGCCAACGGAACTACCAAAGTATTGAGGACTCTTCTTACAGATCAATCTTGAAGGCGAGAAATAGAAAAACGGTCATTCGACATAAAACAGGGCTTGATTGGGGATTAGGCATTAGGCAGATTTTTTTTAGGGGACAAGCGGACACCCTGGTCAAAGATTTGAGAGATGAGTGGCTGAGGGGAGGGGAACAACAACACGGCCAATGGAGGGGGATTGACAGGTTGGCTTGGGAGCGGAACAAGTGGCTTTCGGTGTCTTCTATCAAGAAACAGGGCGCGGTCCTTGGGATTGACCGAACAGAGAAAGACACGCCAGGCGAAGCTCACCCTTCTGGGGTCGCCTATTCTTCTGGTGGGGAGGGGGATTGAGTTCTTTTCCCTCAGGCATCGATGACGACGCCGTCGCGGGCGTTGCCGCACAATCGTGGGACGAACCAGGAAAGGGAATAAAGAAAAGCGGTCTCGGTTTCGGGGAAATACCTTGAATGGCGCCCCAAGGCCGAGGCTAGGAGCTCTTCGTCCTCGTGTGAAACAAGTATGCTGGCGACGGAGGCTTAGATGCCCATTGTCGCATTGCCGTTGCCATTATTTTTTAGTCAACGCCAATACCGGGGGAAGCCGAGCCAAATAAAAGAGGTTGGATCAGTGAGCATCATTGAGTAGAAGGGGGGACAACACCAGAGAGAAAGAAAAGGGTGGGAAGAAAGAGATGATTAGAGACCAGGGGCATTTTAGGACCTGATGCGGGCGCGTTCGTACAACTGCGCATCACTGAGACGCCTAGATGGATGAGACTGGAAGGCGTTGGGGAACCCCCTCGTCCGCCTTACCTGTGTGGCGATATATTCGTCAGCGCGATGTCCCAGGTTGAGAGATTGATGGAGAAAATCGATCGTAAAACGGGCCGAGGAAGAGGAGGTCGACGTTTGTTTCAAACCGGTTTGTGAATGGAGTGGGAAAAGAAGCCAGGTTATCATATTCGAGAAATGCGGGAATTTTTCGATGAGACAGACATGGCTGTGACCCTTAGGGACCCTTAGGGACGACTGGGAAGAGGGAGAGGGAATGAGGGATTGAGGGAATGGAAAAAGGGGGAGCAGGCTGTGAGAATCGAGTTGTTTGGAGTTCTTTCCGTTCTCAGCTCCGGAGCCTGCCGCCTGCCTCAATTGTTCCCCTCGTGTGTGCCCCACCTGAGCTTGGACGAGCTGAGGGCGGGGTGGGGTCAAACTACAAACTAGCTCATACTTGACGCATGTCAGTACAAGTCAAAGTACGACATACGAAGTAGTTTATTTAAATAGACTCAGAGAGCCAGCCAAGGCGAGGCGAGGGTTTAAAGCAGAGGGTAGGTGTGGCAGGTGTCACCTCGAATGCAGGGAGTCATATCCGTGTGTACCCCGGTACATGCGAAGTCTACAAAGTCAAAAGTGCTTTTTGACAGCCTGATGATTGGAAAGTACGAAGTAACCCCCCTTCTTTGTCCAAGAGGGACCCCGGCGAGGAATGTGAGGGTGTGCGGTTCTCTTTCCGCGGGCAGAGTTCTGGAGCATTACTTCCACGGCAATACGAAGTACGTAAACTACTTCCAAATCAACCCTTCCTAAAATAGTGACCTCAGAATCTTGGAAGTGCTGAGCCCTTTTCAAAAATTAAGTGTAAATACCTATTGTACGTGGGGTGGTCGAGGTCGGGGTGGGTGTCTGGCGCCATCTTTTGAAGATAAGAAGACCTTGTACCCCTCGACTTATTTTGAAGGAGGGAAGGCATGACAGGCTGGGCTTCTCGACTCTTCCAATGCTCGGGGGCTCGTACTTCAATAATGTCCAGAACAAGTAATAACTATCGACCCAAAGAACAGTGCCCGCGCCACGCAGCGCACCCCGTACAATTGTACAATCGGCATCAATGATGGCAGTTTGCATCAACGCTTGCCTCGAGCACGCTTTCCACCGCCGACACGGAGTAGCATCAGGCTTCTCAGCTCTGTCGCGGAGTGTACAAGAGTACGTACTTGTTGGGGTCGGAGAGGCACATGTTACACGTTCCATGCAACTTGCAACTCCTATGCATACTACGCATACAGAAAGGAAAGAGCTGGCTGGGATCGTAGAAATTAATTGATGTTCCTTCCTCGTGCGGGCGGTGGCAGAAGCAGAAGCAACAGGCTGCGTCTCCTTCTTCCAACAATACGATTGTAAATTTTCGAGGCATCGCCAACATGATCAGTATCCTAATTACCATCCTCATCAACATCATCAACATCATCGGCAGCAATTGTCGGCGCCATTGTTGATATCTTGGAAGAACAACAAATGCGACTTCTTCTCTTCAATTCCAGTCCTCTAGCTCCAGATGATCAGTTCCATCCCAAGATCTCGTCCTCAGGTGTGCCCTTCCGACTGGTCTCGGTATCAGTCCCTGGACTTGCGATTCGGGGCATTCTTGTGCCGAATCCGGACCAAATGTTGGACAGAAAGGTCTACAGCCACAACAGGACGGGACATACCTGTGTAGTGAGGTCAGGGAACAGCAGATGGGGGAAGGGGGCGGGAGACGGGGGATGAGGCCCATCTATCCAATCAATGGTTGACACCGTCGTCATCGTCATCGCCAATCGGGCTCCAACTCCTGCAGCAATCTCCCCGCCAAGTCCACGAACACACACACTTGTGCATCCAGCTGCAGGGAGTGAATAACCCTCGCAGGTTTCCAAGCCTCTGGACCCATCAATCCTTGACCACAATCATATGGCGTTTTTCTCTTGTTTGTCCATCCCAGCCCTATGGAAATGTTCCCAACCGAAACCCCCCCCCCAAAATGCCACACCACCTTGCACAAGTGTGCGAAAGCTACCACCCCGCCTGGCGTGCTGTCCGGTTTCTTACTCTCCTCACCCTGGCGAACCAACCCATTATCTCGCCTGTTTTACCCATTCCAAGTCTGGCGCATCTCGACCTGCGACCGACCGTGGACCTTTTGAATTCCGATGTCTCCAATCTCGCCGGAATTTGGTGAAACTGCCTGATAGAAATGCTTCACAAACTTTGTGATTGCGGAAGGTCCATTAACGCGCTCCTTTTATCGTTGTTCCAGGAGCGCCCTTCTTCCGATCTCAGCGAATATGGGGGGAGTGAAAGCGGCTCTTTATATTCCACTCGCGCACTTCAAGGCGCCTTGTATTTATCATCATTCCCTCACCGGGGTTGCGTTGTCGAGTGTGATCGTGAACGAGTAAATCCTGTTTCCTCAAAACCCTTTCTAGTCCCCCGACACACACACATGTAGCCATCCCTCCCCCATCATGAAGCCGCACCTTAGTCCCCTAACTGTGGCGGATTTGACGGCGCCTTCTGTTATCCACCTCAATCCGACGTCCGACTCGAAAGCTCTTGTTGATGCCCCCCTGACAATGCCCCTTACGCCGGATTCAAGTGGCACCGCAAGAGGCCCAACGCCCTCCTATACTGCAGACTCGCCTGCCAACCTTGACCACCTACAGTCCCCTCAATCGTCGGCAGACACTATCTCGAGCGATGACGAGATCTTTTCCGGATTCCTCCGACTAACGACCAAATCCCCAGATGGCCAACTGATCAACAATCCCTTCCAAGCTCCCCTTTGCCTCCAGTCTGTACCACCAACACCTCCAATACCGTGCGCTAGTGCCGGTGCTTTCCATTCCATTCAGAACACACCGGGCCTTGAAAATGTTGACTCCGGTGGGGACTCGGCGACGGACTCGGACTTGAATAGGATGAGTGCATCGTACACACTCGGCCCACCACGAAGCAGAAAAACGGGCTCCCGGCGAACCCAGCCACCGAAGCAAACCCGACCGAAGAAAGATGCACGTCCAGAAATGAGGCACTCGCACACCACCGTTACCGACCCGCTCGGTCTCTCCACTTCTCTACCCACCTTCTCTGAACCACCGCTAGACGTGAACATGGCCTCCAGCCAAATACAACCAATGCCATCCGATACGGGTGACAGTACACCTCGCAAAGCGCCCACAGCCGTCATTCGATCCAATACTCATCCACCAACTCCCGCACTATCCGGGACTACATCGTCATCAGTTTCAGCTTCAGAGAAATGCAGCCTCGAACAGTCCGGTCTGCTTCTATCGCACATGGCCGCCTGGTCGTCGCTTCCTCGCAACACGGGTACTTCCTCCTCCGTTGCATCGACCTCCTCGACCATGCAGTCTTCAAGAGCCACCACCTGGCCCGTCGCCACGAACAGAGGAGTGGGGAGTGGAGGAGCTTCAGTGACAGTGCCGCGAAAGAAGAGGGCAGGCCCTCCAGACGGAGACAGTGATGAAGATGACTTTCGCAAGAGTGTTAAGAGAGTGGATAACAGCTCCCAGGACGGTCTGCGACGATTTGCCTGCCCCTTCTATAAATTAAACCCCTTCAAATATGCTGCGTGCCTCAAGTTCGACCTACGTCGCATCAAGGACGTGAAACAGCACATATACCGAAAGCATAGCCGGCCTCGATGTTACTGCCCCATCTGCTATGCCGTCTTTGAGAATGATGACTTGCGGGACCAACACGTCCGAAGAAGGTCCGATTGCCAACCGAGGGAGAGAGAACCAAGCTACCTGGAAGGTATATCGGAAGACCAGAAGAGAGAGCTTATGAAGAGACTCGACCGGAAGGATACATTTGAGCGACAGTGGGTGCGCATCTGGGAAACCGTCTTCCCCGGGAATACTCCGCCAGAATCCGTATGGCTCGGCACGCAGCTCGAGGAAACCATTTTGCTGATGCGCCTGACCTGGGAGCGGACGGGACAAGGAATTGTATCATCTATTCTCGCCGAGGAACAGGCCTCGGCACCGGGTCACCTCGCGGGCCCCACCAGCAGTCCGGACACTGTTACCAGCACTGGTGTGGATCTAAAAGGCTTGGTCATCAGGACCGTGACCCAAGTCTTGAATCGCTTCCAGACGGAGAGTCGGATCAAGATGAGCCAGGACAAGCCGTCTCCTCCATCCCTGCCCCATTCTGCCGGGTCGACTTCTCCCGTGTTCTCTCCGGATCCGGGGTTCTGGGGGGCACCTGAGTCGCCTGAGTGTCTGCAGCAGATATCCGTTCCGTCGGTGAAGCCGGAAACCGAGGATGATTTTCTGGCGGAAGGGTTGGATTATGGGGGTTCGTGGCTTAACGTGTCACTTGGGATGGAGGACAGCAAGGCGCCTTTTTAACCTGGTCATTTTGTTGAATACGAATCTCTCAACGGCCATTTATACCACCTGTTTAACCAGTGATTTGACGCCACACTTTTCATTTAACTCCTCTCATGGTGTGTTTATTACATATTATTGATTTGTTGCAGAATGTCTGAATTGTTGGAATTTTTTCTGTGGCTATTCCTCCCCATCCCATTCAGACTGCAAATGTCGGGATACCTCCCAGATTGATCATCTTCCCCGCAAACGGCACACCCCCGTATTTCTGCAGATTCAACTGGGAATGTCGGAATTTTGGTAATGGCAGTGTATGTAGATAGATATGCCACTAGATAGATGTTGGTGTGGAAAGGGGAATGTTGAGATATGCATGGTCGTTGACTGTCTGGACACTACAGCCCAACATCAAGGCACAATATTCGACTTGGAACCTACATTATACATTTATGTCTGATGCTAAATCATTGCTTATCAGAGCTAAAAATGCAAAAAAGAAAAGTAGGTAAATATGTTTATATTTTTAAGGTAAACATAGCATGCATAACAACATAATATAAACTTCATCTTCACAATACTAATTTGTAGGAGAGATCAGGTTCAGGCATCAATCATTACTGATTTTTATTTTAAGGCCTATTAGTACTATTTCCTACAATATCAACATAAGTATAGGAGGGTTCTTAGTACATTGAGAAATCACAATTATAAGGAAAGCGAGAAGAGAAAGGAAAAAGTAAGGAGATGAAAAAAATAAATAGAAAAGAAGAAGAAAAGAGAAAGAAAATAAAAGAAGAATAGAATAAGAGAAGAGAAAGAGGGGACAAATAGGAAGGCAGCTACATGCGCAGGACAAGATAATGGGGTAAACCTATAGGAACAGATAAATAAATGAGAATGAAAATAAAAAGGCGGAAATAAGGAAAGCTAAAGAAGAGGAGAATAGGGAAAAATTGAGAGGAAAGGGAGGGAAAGAAGAAGAGAAAGAAGAGAAAGAGGAATAGAAAAGAAGATTGTTAGCAATAAGATTGATGTCTTCAACATCACTCATGGTACCATCCCAGTGAAGAGCTGGATCCGAAACATGTGGGTTTCCCACCTAGAGCCTACAGCTGCAGGCACCCAGTGAGAAGAACCCTGGGGCGGAAAGTCAGCACAAAGGCGGCCGACCTCCACTCCCACTATAAAATTGTGCGGGATTGAACATATTATTGATTTGGCCCATTATCTGCCACGCCCGACAACATGGCAGATGGGGTCAGTGTTGGTCCTCCCTCTCTTTGGTCTTGGGGGGGAGTCCTATCGTAAATACCAGCTCCTGGTGGAGCTGGCGCAGGTTGCCGGTTCTGAGGGATCCACTTGCTTATGAGTGGCCACACAAAGGATCCGACGTTGAATTGGGATCGGGTCGCAGGTCCCGGGTTCACCGAGACCTGCTTCCCAGAAACGTATGAAAATGGCTTGTCCTGACCGTTGAAAATCTCATCAATGAGATGGTCAAGGACAAGCGAATAGAGAGCCGCAAGGCTGCGTTCCTCGTCCGGCATATCCCACGAGAGTTTGTTCTTGGACTCGAGGAAGCCGGAGACGATGAGCTGGCCCGTTTCAGCCCAAAAGTCGCGAGCGAGGCTGATCTGGAGACCAATCTCACCAGGAAGCCACGGTGACGAGGGCAGCGATGTCTCGGGGTAGAGGATATCCCAGATAGCATACCATGCCTTCACCGCTGGCAGCGACGCGGGAACGTTAGAAATCAGCCTCAGCTTCTCCTCGGAGATCCCTTCGTAGGTCGGCGGCTGGTCTCTGAGCTCGCAGTTGCGCTGGACAATGTGTTCATCCCGATCAGAGGCGCCGCTGAACTCCATGTAGCAAACTGGACAGTACAAAGGCAGACGATGTGCAGTGAGATGTTTTTGAAGATCACGGAGGGTAAGTAGTTCGCAACGCGTGAAGCAACGCCGACAGCGATTCGGTTTAACGAGGCTCAGGGGGCACGCAAAGCGAGGCGCCAAAGGGCGCGTTCGAGGGTCTACCTTCCAGGCAGCAAACTTGCACAAGGCAAGTTGAACAATTTCGGGTATTGAACCTCGAAATTCATGGTTGGGCTCTAAGATCGGAGGCTTTTCGGTAAGGTCATCTGGCAAGGTATGATAGCCGTCGCTGTCTCCAGTCTTGTCCTCCATGAGTCCACAGGCGGCCCCAGTATTTCCAGCAGGCAGGTTAGCGGTCGCCACGTCACGAACAGGCCATCCGGGGGTGGTAACTATTTTTGCTGTATTCTCCCGAGGGGCGGCAAGCGGCGTTTTCACCCGTTTAACCCCTGGAGCCGGAGCATCACAAGGATCGTGTTGTCTCTTTCTCCTGTAATAGGAAATGTCGAGGATGGATCCCGAGCCAAGGCTGCTTGCCCGAGGGGAGAATACACAGGATCCGGAGACTAGTGTTGACGGTGCCTTGGAGACAGTATCATCATCATCATTGACATCACCCTCATCACCCTCATCGCCACAATGCGCGGGAGCAGGGTCGCCGTTGTTGCCAGAGAATGGGACGGTCACGTTGGCTTCTTGAACTGGAGTTTGTTGAAGCGGGGTAATGGAGGTTGGCCGGTCGACCGGAACAAGTGGGGAGCCCTTGGAGACCGGACGCAAGGCCGGGTATCGCAGGATATTCGAGGCGGCCATAGACGACTTGAGGTCAATGTCTCTCTTAGCGGTCACACTTCCAATCGGAGCATTCAACATAGCTTCAGTGGGCAGAGAACCAGCTGCCCCAACAGCAGGTCGGACGTAGCAATCCTCCAATCGGAACATGGCCAAGACTGCGTGGCGGTGAGGTGTCCCATCATGGCCCCCAAGGTCCAGCAGGACGCCTCGGCCGCGGGATTGAGGATTTTGCAAGTAGTTGCCTCGGATGCGCATACCTTTGTTAGTGAATGTGATTTCGCCTTTGAAAACCAGAGGATTGCACCAGGTGGGTGGACACGATATGAAGCGGTGGAATTCGGCGGGGGAGTTTGCCAAGAGCCCGCGCCAGGGTCGAGCATCGGAAGGTTGGGCGTCCCAGATTAGGAGGGAGAGGTCATGTGTGTCCTTGAGTATCGCCTCTTGGAGGCGCAAGAAAGCATTCGAACCCTCACCATAGATGACTGGCAGAAAGACATTGAAGATTCCCATGAGGGAATATGCCCTGTCCTCCTCCCGGAAGGCGCGTCTTTTTGCAGCCCAGGACATGCGCTTTGCTAAGGAGACCTCTGAAATGAGAGAGCTGTCGCATAGGACATCAGCGACAATATGAGTGATACGAGAAAGAATTCCCTTCAATGGCTCAGATGTTTTGCAGCCGCGGAAGTTCCAATCCTGGTCATAGAAGCGGACGGAGAATGGGGCCAGCAGTTCCTGGAGAGTCCAGCACCTGGAAAACCACAAGCAGCGACTCCAGACAGCATCATCATCACCATCCTCCTCCTCCTCTTCTCCGTCTAAGTGCTGCTTGGCATAGTTTGTAATGGGAGGCAGGTCGTCGAGATAGACAAAGAGGTGCTCACAACGACTCATCCAAGCGAAAGCCGAGTTCGCGGCCTCGCTCACCTCGGCAGTAGAGGATTGGTCGACGCAGATGGTGTAAATCCAGAGATAGTCGATGTTGCTCTCCTTGGCGGCCTGGCATGCTTTTTTCACAAAAGAAAATGAGTCCAGAGTAAGGGCCCTCTCGCGGTCATTGGCAAACTCGGAATAGGAAAGTTGGCCTTCCCGCCAGCAGTGGGACAGGACGGCGTATGGCGGCCGCCCGTTATCTGCTACATCTGGGGGGAAGGTGTGTAGTTCCAAGGTACCCGTGTGCAGAAGGCGCATGGTGACATCGACATTTAAGAGGAATGGGAAGAGGAATGAGTTGGAGAAGAGAGACAGACAAGCAGAGACAGAGACGAATATGATTGGGAAAGGAGAAAAAAAAAAGAAAAAAAAAAAAAAAAAAAAAAAAAGAAAAAAAAAAAGGCCAATGAAATATGTTACTGGATGGGTGTAGTTTATGTCATGCAATCATGGAAATCTTGGAGAGGGATAAGATAGAACGTGCCAAAGGACGTCTGGTGTGGCTGGAGGTTGTCCATGAAGCTTCGAGCGAAGGCTTCTCTCTCATGGGTGGTGGTAGTAATGGGAGACGGAGACGCAGAGGAAGACATAAGACAGGAACAGAGACCGGGACGAAAAAGAAGAAAAGAAAAAAAAGAGGCAGTCAAGCCTGTATATAAGTTTTTGGGATGACGGATTCTGGGAGATATAACTGACGGAAAGCAATGCTGATGTCGAGCGGGCAGAAGTGGACGGGGATGCTTCGGGCCCCATCGAAACGCACCATTGCGCCGTTCGTCGAAAATCTCAGAGAGGTTCCTAGTGCGGACCCGATAGCGGGGCAGCCGGTTGTTTAAAAATAACATAGGGCCATGTCTCAAATGTGTCCGTTCGTACAGGCCAGAGCTTGGTTACCCCATGCACATCTGCAGCCACAATTGAGAAAATTGGTAGGGCTTGCTGGCTTACTGGCTGTGTCGCCTGGTGGAGGCAGACCTGGTCGACATTGTTGGCATGCTGGCGCGCTGGCACCTGATGGGCCAAGATACGGCCCGCCTGGCGGCATTGAAATATTGGATTGCTTCGTGGATGTCTGATCTTCGAATTAGCAGCGCTCGGAAGTAGGCGATGAGCACCGATGTCGAACCCGATTCCTGCCTCAGTCGGTTGGGTACTCACTCTAAGAATGGGTAAGTTGGCTGTCGATTTGGGCTGGCGAATCCCGAGGGCATGCAGATTGTGGAATCGATCGATTGTGCCTGGGCAGGGTTTAGGCGCGAGAGGATAAAGGCCCGTCGTCGCCCTTGCACTTGGGGCCTTGAGGCATAGGGTGTTGGCCTGGGGACCTTCGAAGTATCTTGATTGCCCCAATGTTGATGTTGATTGATTGACGTCCGGTTCAATGGGCACATTTGGCACAGCGGTGCCATGCGCCCTGCCTGGGTTGTTTGATGCCTCTAGATTCATGCTGGCAGCCATCGAATGCAACAGATGCTTGATGCTGGCTCGATTTGGTTACACTTGCCTTGGCTCACTGTACATTACCCTTGTACTTCGTAGTCTGTGCCTTCATCCTTGGTTCTTTCCACTGTCTCCGTGTTTGATGGATATGTTGATAAGCATGTACTTGTACATTGAGGTGTACTTTACCAAGGCGGTCTCGACCATCCCCCAAACAACAATTTGAACGTCCACCCACTACGAAGTACATCGCACATCAGTCTCCAACAATTGAATGCCTGCTCTTTCCATTGGCCTCAATCCCTTCATGCTCCCTTCCTCCTTCTCCTTCTCCTTCCCCCCTTCCCGTTCACGCCTCCCCCCTTTCCCGTAGCAGTAGCCTTACTACAATTATACTTTCCCTGATAATCCAATCAAGGACGAGTCAAGTCTCAGCATGAGATCACAGAACAGCCACACATGACAAACAGCGACCGATCTATCCCGAGTCATGGCTGCCCTCTCTCCACCCCTCGCTGTGAAAAATTGCCAATGCAGCCCTACCTCGCTGAATCCGAGAACCGACCTTCCCTGGCAGCTCGGAGAAGAATCGACCCGAAGAGCAGCCGATGGCAGATGATGACAATGCAATCACTATCAATCAGGCAACTCTTGCCTTGTGAGGCTTCTTCTGCCTTCAGTACTGGTACAAGTACAGAGGACATGTATAGAGGACATGTATTCGGCTAACTCGAGCCCTATTTGATCTACATCCACTCAAGATCCCAGAAAGTCTCAGGGTTCAGAGGTTGCTGTGTTGGGCTCTGGCTGTGGCTGGCATGAGGTGCCAATACGGGCACCGAAGGTCAGAGGCGGTGTTAGTGTAACCGTTCAGCCTCATATACGAGCGTTTGAGAAGAGCCCGCATCTTGAGAGCCGACTCGGTCCCGCCATGTGTGTTTTCATTTTTATCAGGAGTTTATTTCGTTTTTGAGCCTCGATAAACTTAAGCCGACTCACAGACCAAAAGCATCTGTGCCGTCAATGTGTTCGCAGGAAGTATAATGATCCGCCAGCTATGATGTACGAGGGACAGCCACGTAAGGCAGGACGACAGGAAGCCGATGTCTGAGCCTCAAGATCAAGGCAGCACCTTCGGCTTTCTTGCTCAAGCGTATGATTGAGCCATTCCAGGGTATAAGGATTAGTACCGCCATCGCAGTACCTTCTGTCACCGTTTCTGATGTTTGCCCCACCAAAGTTAGTCTTGTTTTTGGGGTACATCTCAAGGGATCACTCTTATATTTCTCGTTTTCTTCTCATTGTTTCTTCTCCCCACTTTTTCACTCCATGCGAGGAGGAGTAGAGCGGGCAAAGAATCTAACGTCAGAGTCCTCCAAGCTCCATCACAACACCAAGTGCTCCTGGCGGATCAACGCAGGGAACCTCACTCGAAAAACTACGTCTTCTTTCGAAACACACCCAATAATTGCTTCATCTTCATCTTCTTAGTAGAATCTCGGGCCGATGACGGACTCGTCAGAAAGCTTGAATGCCATGGCGCAGTCGACGGCGTTATTCGTGTTCCGCCCATGACAGGCGCCGCGGGTACCACGGGCTTTTGCGACTGGCCCTGTGCCTTCGACTCAGATTGGGAGGTAGGTTCACCGAGTTCGATCCTAGGGGCCGGCTGCACTGATATTGGGGGAGTTATATCTGAAGAAACATGACCGGTCGGAGGCGTTGGGTAGTACATATATGCGGAGGCGGATCCCGGATTTTTCGGACTTCCATTCAGCGCAAGGACTGGGAACGGAGGTGTGATATGCTCAGAAGGGTACCCAGGAGGCGGTTGAGGGTAGTACGCTGAAACGGACCCTAGGTTTGCAGGACTTCCACTCATCGTCGAGAATGGCGGAGTAACATCTTGTGGATAATATCCGGCAGGCGGCGGAGGGTAGTATGCTAGAGGAGGTTCTGGGTTCGTCCTACTCAGGACCGGAAACGGAGACGTGATATGCTCCGGGGCATATCCAGCCGGTGGCTGAGGGTGGAACCCCGAAACAGGCCCCACATCTGCGGAATTTCCGCTCACCGCCGAGAAGGGGGGCGTTACATTCTCGGAAGAGTACCAGACACCTGGTTGATGGTAGTGTCCCAAAACAGGCTCTGAATTCGCCGAACCTCCGCTGGTCATCGCGGAAGGAGGCATGACACGGTGGTCGTAGTACCCAGCCGGGGGTATGAAATGGTAAATCGAAGATGGTCTAGCCTGTATGCTTCCTCCACTTACATGTCCCCCAGTAGTGAAATGGGTGCCCGTGCTTGTATTCCTGGGAACATACGTATACGCATATGTCCCTGGAGGCAGTTGGGAGTGCGAGTGCCAGTTTGGCCCTGATGGTGGGCTCGGACTTGAACCGTACCCCGGGAGGGATACGGATGAGGAGGCACCTCCGGGGTCGTATCCGGCCGGTCCAAAATCGTGATACAAAGCCGAGTGGACACGCTCGATGGATGCGGGATCGCTCTTTCTTCCAGGCCCATGTACTGGTGACGACTCATGTGGGTTGAAGAGCGCACTTGCACCGGAACCGCCTTTACTATACCCGAGAGCTCGAAAAATGGCGTAAGGAGGGTAAGGAGGAGACTGGTGAATGGCGCTTATATTTGCCTTTTCTTCGGGATTTGGCTGAGAAGCGATAAGATCCGATCTTTCTGGCAAAAGGGGACCTTTTGTCTGGTTCGACGGCCCGGCGTCAGTGTCTTCATGTTGTTGTCAGGGGAATTCGGAAGAGCCTTTATATTCGTTTAATCCTGGCGATTTCTCCGGCAGCGTCCGCTCTCTTTCGAAGGCAGGAATGGACTTGGAAGATGGGATAGTAAAGGACGTATCAGGCGTTGTTGCGCCGTTCTTCTGTGTCGACGCTGGTGTGAGGGACCCAAGCGACCATTCTTGGGGAAAGGAAGTTAGAGTACTGGAAGAGAGTGTTGACGTCAGCGTCGATGCCGAAGGCAATGGCGTTAACGGCGGCGGAGTTCCAGGCGCATCTTTCTCCTCTGTCGCGATGGTCCAGGCGGACGGGAATACTGAGAGAGTTGGGACTTGGGAGTTTCGCTCCATATCGATCGTGAGGAGACGGACATCGCATCATCAATTCTTTTCTGGCTTTCGATAAGCTAGAGTGGTTCGCAATGAAGGCTACCGGTGTTTCTGTTGTTTTCTTGCATCACTTGTCGTGCACAGCCACCCACCATAAGAGCTGAAGCTGCAAGGTGTCACACCTCCGTAGCACTTTGCACGGCTGCGCAACTTTAAGCGTCTCCGTCACTTTATTTTTGCTCATCCTTTTCTTTTAATTTTGAATAAATGTTTCCTTGGCCGAGTCCTTCTTGTGTTTGTTTTAGCCTCGCTGTTTCCCATTGATTGAAATTGCAGAAGATTACGACGACTGCATCTATAGATTCTCTCGATGGCTACCCTAGTCCCGACCAGCCAACCTCGCCCTTCATCGCCAGGGCCGGTGGAGAATTACTCGCTCTTCAGATTGGCCGCTGGATCCTGATTGTTTTGATCCCGAATTTTCTGTTCGATACATCTGATGTCTCCCGTTGCTGTTACACCTGTGCCTGTGCCATGGCTGTCTATACCTAAGGACCGACTCTGACTTGTAGAGATGATGAACTTGATATATCCTACGCCTTCCACGAGTTTGAAAAGGACCAGCTGTCCAAGGCCACTTCGTTGTACTCGCTGTTCGCTTCTAGCAATTGGTCAAGTAGGTCCTCTGGTTTATGAGGCATCCCATCCCATATTCCGTTGCCGGCAACAAGTACTAAATGCATCCAACCCTCATAGTTACTCGCGAGTCCACCTTGAATGAGAAAAGATTTCTCGAACTATTATCTTCTGTAAGTTCATTAAAACCTCGAATGCGCATCCCTCGATCTAACGAGTCCAAGTAGGCACCAGCACACTCAGATTTCCAGCTCTTGTACGAACACCAACTTTGCACATAGCTTCCACATAGACACACAAAGAAACTAACACATTGCCCAACGCACAAAAAAAGCTCCATATCCCGCAATCTAACAAGAGACCCCCAAATCTCCCCAGATGACCGACGCCGCCTACACATCACCCCCGCCTCCTTCCGCGCCCTCATGTCCACCTACCACGTCCCCGTCTCACTCATGGCGGCCCTCTCGCGGCCTTACATGGTCTGCGGCACGGGCTTCCGTAAGCTTTCCGACGGCGTCTCGGACCACTGGTGTCATCTACCAGTGCGCGTTGTCGTGAAGTGCCTGGTCGACGCGAAAGAGCACACCAAAAGCACGGCGGGGAGTAACCAGATGGATCCTTTTCACTATATCCATATTTCTGGTGCGAAAGCCGATATTCGCGGGTCCCATATCGGGCTCTACGTTCGGAGGGACTTGAAGGCGAAGAGGATGAGCGTGATTGTTGTGAACTTGCTTGATGGGCGGTTTAAGGACTTGATTGAGGAGCCGCTGGTGAGGATGAGGGCGACATTTGTGAGGAAAAGGGGGGCCGGGGAGAGGATGGGTTCGTTTTGAGTGCATTTGATTTATATGTCGAGTGCGCTGAGGTGGTGGAATAATGTGTTGCTGTGTTTTAACCAGCAACTTGTCATGCATGCGAGTCTTTTTTTGCCTCTTTAACGTGGCGAGGAGTTCTTTTCTACTCTTTTCCAATTCCTGCTGCTAATGTTCTAGTAATTGTAGGAGAAACACCTCCAGCGAGAGATCGCCAACGAGACATCCGCCTTCTCCGACGGAAGCAAGGACATGAACAAGGCCCTCCACATCATGGCCGCCCACCTCCACCGGTACAAATCCGAACTCGGCCGGCTAGGCTTCATCCTATCCGACCTCCTCTCCCATCGACTAGACATGGACGGCGATGATTACGCCTCCGGGGATGGCGATGATGTTGATGGCTCTTCTTCCAGTGGCGTAACCGAGTCGGAGAAGGAGAAGATACGAATTGAGCAGCTCCAGTCGCAGCTCAAAGCCATTACGGATTTCTCGGACGAGATGGAGCGGAAAGTTCAGAATATCCTCACCTTGGTAAATCATCTCCTTTGTGTTTGCGTGTATGTGTGCGTGTATGTGTGCGTGTATGTGTGTTGTCTGTGTGTGTGTGCATGTGTGTACGCGCGAGTGAGAGGGAGAAGAGAGAGAGTTATAATATTGGCTTTTTTAACTAACACAACCTGCAAACACTTCGCTTAGCTGTTCAACCAAATCCAGGTGACCAACGACAAACGCTACAAGCCATTCTGAGAGCAGCCCAGGCCGATGCAAAGCTCTCTCAGAAAGTAGCCCTGCAGTCTCACGAGCTGACGATCAGCGTGAACAACGACAGCATCGCCATGAAGACGGTTCGGAACCATTTCCTTTTGCCAAACCTCCTCTACATGGTAAATCGCTAATCTTCTTCTGGCGACATTAGATTGCTATCTTGACCATGTTGTTCCTGCCGGGAACCTCGTTTGCGGTATGTACACAAGAAATTCTTAAAAAAAAGGTTGAAGATCCGTGCTGCATTCACCCCGGACTGACACCTCGTAACACACGCAGGCTATTCTGGCCATGCCCTTCTTCGATGACAACGAGTACCTAGGCGAACCATCAAAGGTTTGGATCTGGGTTGTCTTGACGATCGCGTCAACGGTCGTTGCATTCTGGGGCTTTTTCCACGTCATGAATCGGCAGGAGAGGTCTATGGAGGAGAAGCGGGCTTGCAGTACAGGTGATGGGAGTACGGACCGGGTTGATAATGGGCTTGCGTTGGCGTAGAATGAATCGATCAACGAGTAAGGGATGGAAGAACAGTATAAAAGTCACAAGATATAATAATATCATTCGCAGTCTCATTATAAATTTCCCAAACCAAAATCACAAAGTAACACTTCCTTAGGCAGACGATTCAAAAACACCCGTAAGCTCATCATATAAACCCTTCGCCTCTTCCTCCCCCAACCCCCTAACCTTCGTCACCCCCTCAACCATAGCCGAAGTCTTCATAATTTCCCCAAACATCTCCCAAGCACTCAATCCAGGCGCCTTCACGTAAGTCCTATACAACGCGTGCAAAAAGAGACCGACGACCCAGTCGACTCCGGCGAGCAACCCGCTCTGCAGAGCTCCAAACTCCTCGGCTCGCTGCATGATTCCGTAGCTCTGCTCGCTCAGGAGCGCCGTCTCAGCCAACGACGCGATTGACACGGAGAGAATGGGTTTCCTATGTTCGATGTCAATGCCGGAGTCCGGTGGCGGGCTGGGACTCTCTCCTTCCTGTCGCAGCCGCTGCTGCTGCTGTTCCCAGAGGAGGTTTCCAAAGATCATGGAGAGGACGGCGGTGGAGGGCGTACTCTTGACGGGAATCGACGTACGCGCGCGATGGAACTCCTCGACGAGGAGGAACAGGAAGCGGCGGAGTACGGCGAGTTCGCGGAGTTGCCGCTTGATGCCGGCGTTTTCTGAGGCAGCTAGGAGGACGATGAAGCCAGGAAGGGGGTAGCACATTAGCGGCTGATTAGGTGGGTGAGTCTCGTCCGTGAATGACTCGCTGAGCACATAGGCCAGGGGCCAGAGCGGTGCCTTGGCGTCTGGATGCGAGAAGGACTCGGAGAGTTCCTTTAATACGGGAATAGCGTGGAGTAGGTCTCTGACCGCCCAGTCGATGGCTGACACGGTGGTGGCGGCAGTCGAGGAAGCTGCTTGTTCAGAGGCAGCAGCTACAAAGCGCGGTCGTGCTGTGAGCAGGACGGATAGCAGGACCATGGGCAAATCTTCCTCGGCAAAGCGCAGGCTAAAAATCTTATCGAGGGCATCGTTGATACTCGCCTTATTCTCGGCATATGACACCAAAGGAACGGCTGCATTGATCGTCTCTTCCGGATTCATAGATGATGCCGTCCTCACAGCAAAACTGGAGCACGGATCACAACAAATAGTGGAAGACAGGACGTCCGTTTCGTGAAAGTTGCCCATGGCAAACGGGAACGCAAGTCGCGTACGGCTTCCTGGGGGAGGGAAGCCGACAGTGGAAGTCGAAGCGGGGACGTCCCGGAAGAGGAAAGCCATTTTCATTACTCTGCCATCGCAAATGGGGCAAGTTCCCGTGAATGCGCCCCCAGTGGATTGGAAGCCTGGGGTGTAAAGCAACCGGCGGATATGAGGGTCTCGGATGCTGTCCTCCCAAGTCCTGTAGGATTGTACGTATGCCGCATAATATTGAGGTCGCCCTCTGAGAGGAGCAGCTGGTGGAGCTGGCGCCGAGACACAAGATTGCGCTGATGGTGTATTGAAGACGTACTGAGGAGTGTACCGACTTTGTGCAGTCTTCCAAGGCACGGGACTGCACAGCGAAGGACTATAGTTGAAATTCATATTCGACCATGCCGATGCACTGTCAATGACTCCTTGGCGCTCTTGAGCATGATCTTCGTTCGTTTGAATTTCCCTCACGAACTGCTTCATGTTTTCCAGGTATGCCTGGCGGAGTTTCTGCCTCACTTGCTCCGGAGGCGTTCTTCCTCTCCGGAGTAGGTCAATCACCTCAGTGAAGACGTTCCGGGCTCTGTGGTGTATGTCATCCCGAGGGCGTTGGAGTGGGTCGTCGATGGCGATAGCCTGCTGCTGAATCCAATGCTGAAATGCACCCTGTTGGTTCCGAGTTCGCGAAGTCATCACCACGGTCGAGAGGTTATCTTCGTTTGCGAAGATGGACGAGACTTTTTCCCGCGAGAGACGGTTGCTAAATAAGTCATCGAGATTGATAACCAAGTCTCCCTGGAGAGCAACTTCATTGGCGCTGAGTTTCTGAGGAGGCGGGACCTGTATGCCGGCAAAGTCGGATGGGTTGACGAGGGGCAGAGAGTTCCATTTCGAGGACTTGTCAAAAACCGGAGGCGCCTGGCCCTTGAGAAGACTCTTGAAAGCGCCTCTGGTCTGGAAGAGCCGAATCTCTCCATTTTCGGTATTGTAAAACAGAAAGGCACAGTTGGGGACGACGGCGAAGACGCTGATTCCAACGGAAATGTCGCATCCACCCGGACCCAAGGCAGGATCCCCGAAGATGACAATAACACAATTTGTCCCATGGACGCCCTTCTTGGCGAGGTTCTCCGCAAAGGCGGACCTCGTCCCGTCAGTGATGAGCCCATCCGTCATCAGGAACCATAGATCCGAGTCGAGAATAGCACGCCTGCAGAACCCGCTCTTGAGGAGCACTCCGGGGTCAGTGCCTCCCTCTGATTGAAGCGTATTCACCTGAGATACGCCACGGATGTGGTATGTGGTATTGTCCCAGGGCAGGATCTTCGCATCGAAGCGGGGACGTGGATTGATGAGCTCTGACATGGCAGTGATGAAGTGCTTTTCCGCTCGGAGCGTCGGGCCCATGGTGCTTCCTGATACATCAACTGCGAAGGCAACTTTGGCTTGGGGAAATGGTTTCCCCGGCTGTTGCGAAGATGGTGCTGTCCATTCTGCTGCCGATTCCGAAGGAGTCGACGGCGTCGGGGGGTGTCAATCCCCTGGGATGTTGAGCTGGCCGGCGACATGTTCTGCGCACCTCGATGTCAGCTTCAATCACTCCAACATGAAGATTATATGAGGGGATCGGCCATCGATCGCCAGTCAGAAATATTGCATACCTTCATTCTTCCTCTGTACTTTTCGAAAACTCGATACATATTGTTTGATCTTTGGTCATTGACACGATATATATCCCCAAATTTGGCTTTTGTTTCCATTTAAGCTGTTGCCTCCCGGTCAGAGACCGAATCTGTCCTTTATTCTCTGTTTCTCAAGCAGGCAACCAATTCACCTCTTTTCAATGTAACAGCCTGACCTGTAGCAGGTTCCCGATGACGCTGCGCCCCCACCACCAAACGTTGACTCGCCTCGCCTTTTTTCCAGTTCTTGTCGGAATCGTCGTGCAGAGTGATGTGGATGGATTCTGTAATTGGTTCGCAAAATAGGAGTGAAGAAACAAGTCGCGATGAAGCCAGCTCCGTCGGCAGGCCGCCGTCACAATCGGGCACGGAGTGTTCTCTCTTCGATGGCGGCGCCGAAAAGATGATCCAAGCAGTCGGTGCTTATTCTGCAGAGTCGACGAGTTTTCACCACCTCACCCTTAGATCTCGGAAACTAGTAGTAGAGCTACGTCGATGCGTGATACGGAGTGGTCGTACACCTCTAAGATGCAACAACTCGGGTCTGGCTTTTCTCAGATGCAGCAACACGTAAAGTCCATCCGACCGATTTCTCTAAGGACAGTATTAGACATTATAAGTACTACCTAACTTCGTTCTCATCTCTCTCTGCCTAGTAGTTTCGCGATGTGATCATTGATTCTTGGCTCCTTCCCCACGTTCTATGTTCCTGGTTCCTGGACATGTTCCGCATTCTACCGTCGCAACTTCCTTCCTTTGACGCTGTCTAGTTCCTTCCGTAGACTCCGCCTGGCCTATACAGTTGTTCCTCGCTTCCTCGCTCCGGTTCACCTTCCCTCCAGAACCATGGGCCTCTATCGCTTGATCGATGCCTTCCGTTCTGTCTCGGTCGTTCCTGCAGAATCTACTTGACCAATGTATTTCTACTTGCCTCGCCCCTGCCGTCCCTGTATCCGACCCTGTCCCTGTATTCGTATCTGTACCGGTCCATGTACCTGCACCTTTCCTTTGCACCCTCCGATTCTTCAATTTGTACTTTATACTCCGTCCGTTTACGAAATATCTGAAACTCCTACACCCTTCAAAACCTTCAACGACCCCGAGCGCGAGGGCAGCGGCTTAGATCATGCCCCCCCCCCACCCCCCAACTGACAGCTTCATTTTAGTTGCGTTCTCAGTTTCATCTCTACCGTCCACTCATCCACTAGGAAGCCCAGAAGCTACGGTCCTCCCTCTTATGCTCTACTCAGCCGTCCCAAATGGTTTCGTGGGACTCATATAGCTGTCCAGTTACCAGTTACCAGTTAGCCAAGCATCCATCACTCAAGAATGATCCTGAAAAAGAACTTACCCAACTACCCCTCCAGACTTCTTTGAAAGATGTAGGCAAGGAGAAGCTTGAAAACCTCATTGCCTAGAATCTCCACTGCTTCCTCGTGGTCCTCGGAAGCGATAGAAGATGAAGACCCAAGGCCATCGGATTCCATCAGGCGCTGATCGACGAGGAGCCTTTTCGTGGCTTCGTATCCTTGCACCTTCCAGAACTCCTCCACCAAGGAAATGAGCCGGCATACCTGAGGCGGGAGATGCGGATCAAGAATCGGAACATAATCACCAAACACTATGCTCCAAATGGCTCTCCAGTGCGCTGTATCACTCAGGTCTCCGGGTATCGTCGACAATAGAAGCTTCTGCTCCTGGCTAATACCGTGGAATTCGACGATATCTTTCTTCTCACACGTCCGCTTTAGGATATGGACCTCCCTCTGCGAAGCAAGCGGGAAAGTGTCGAAGCACACTGGACAGTAGAGCGGTTGCGTGTGAACCTGGTCGATGTGGCGCTTCACGTCTGAGACTTTCTCGCCGAGCCCGTCGACGAGGCAGTTGAGGTGATTTTGGGGATCGCTCAGAAGGAAAGGACAGACAAAGGGGAGACATGTCTGTATGTTTGCGCCATCTTTTAGCCAGGCATTTCTAAGCCATTGCATGCATGAAGCCCGAGCTTGCTCGTACACCGGCTGGAAGATATCACTCCAAGATCGATGGCTAGGAGCTATGCAGGGGTTCTCTACTGCTTGCGTGGGTACATGCAGTTCATCGTAGTCCTGGATATTGATGGCTCTCGCGGCGTCCAAAGAACGCCTGACATCGGAGCGAACGTTCCAGTCTTGGGTTTCTCGGCCCGATAACATATGAAGGCGAGCGTTCCACGGAGGCATGGACATTCGCCTGGGAGGAGCACAGGTTCGGTAGCCGTAGTATCGAGGACCTGTGCTGGCCCCGAGTCGATAATACCCCGGCATGACGTGATGACAATGTCGACGGGTACCTCGATGGGGAGATGGAGAAGCCGACCTCGAGACTCTTTCGAACAGCAACGGCGGGCTTGCATACTGCCTGCCCGCTCTTGACTTGTCGTTCTGTGTCCGGAGGAAGGTATGGTTCCGCGCGGCTTTGGCGCCTGGCGTGTCGGCTCGGCTGATTTTGTGAACGAGTGGCCAGGAACGGGTCTCCCGAACGCCGCCACCGCTGCCTTCATCAGGATTGCGGGACGAGACACGGCCCATTTGGCCACCGCGGGTATCCATCTTGCAGTCTGTTTGGTGATGTTGATGTTGTGGTGTTGTTTTCGATGCAGAGCCACTTGGTCTCAGTGAGAGCATGCTCTCGAAGTGGTGGGAAAGGCCATCTCTGTCATCATAGGGAGCCCGCATTGTGATAAGTCCTTGGAGATGATAATTGGTTGAGATCGGCAAAGCTAATAACAGGAAAGATGGCGAGATTGACGGCGAGATTGATGGCTAGATTGATGGCGAAATATTCCTCTAAGATCAACAAGACAACTTACATGGACACTTCTTATATCAAGACTGAGAGGCAGACGTCAATAAGGCTCCTGGACCGTCTTGGCCTCAGGAACGCGTCTCAAGACCCCGCCCGGCCTCAGCTGCGACCCCGAGACTAGTGAGCACACTTTCTCCAACTCTCTCTGTAGATAGATGATGGTCGGTTCCGATGCTAAATTTTACACTTTGATCATGGCCCGCCAGGCACACCCAGCAGGCGCGCCGTCAAGCCGACCTCTAAGCTCGTCTGCACACCCCTGCAAGCTCTGCAGCCCTGAGTTGCCATGGAACGGTTGGTGATTGGTCGCGATTTTAGATCCCTGCGGCACAGCATCACGCTGGTCTTTTGTCTTTGCACAACTGCGCAGACCCATCTTGGACGAGAATTCGGCGACCGACCTCTAAGCGAGCCTTGTCAATCCTCCAGGAGCCGAACACAATTGTTCGCTTTTCTTGTTCGCGACCTGTGACCCGAGACATACGATAACTCATGGCGATGACGCCTATTTTTATAATACTCTGATCATTGCTCCGATCCGTATCATACCATTGCCCCGTTCGTATTCTCTCTTGTCCCCTTCACCCGCCATTTTCTTGTCCTATTCTCCATCTTATCTCAGGGGTGTCGTTGGAGCTGACGGCATGAGCTTTCTGTGAGGGTATCTTGGAATTCTTGCACAGCCAATGATTCCACGACTGTTAAATGCACAAGCATCAACCACTTCGCGCTTTAATTCACTAGATCATCTTATGCTTTACCCCTCTCTGCTTCTGCCTTCGCGATGCCCGATTTTGCTGCGCTTTATCTTGGCTCAAGAGCTCTGTAGCCAAAAGACTGGCTGCTGCCTCGCTTGCAGATCCGCATCTTGAGATGCACCAAGACCAGTAAGCGTCCTTGCCCTTTCTCAACAAAAAAGGTTGGGACGCCTTATATTTTCTACAGAGTACAGAGCATCCTATAGTTTCACATTGATGCTTCTCTCATTCTCGTCGTTGCATCCACTTGAGCGGACTTTGTCGCCAAGTCCAAGAGATAGGTGGGAAACACTTTGTTGTCCTACACGTGGGCTTGACTTTTTAACACCACCCCCCTTCTTTCATGGCCCTCCTGTGCCTAGACCGTCGAGACCTGCAGATGGTCAAGCCATCGTGTGCCTTATCCCCGCACGCTACTCTGCCAACCCACGAATTCGAAGATCTCCCTTCAAACTTCCATTTGATGTAGGTGCAGAATATTAGGGCGGAAGCTAAACATGGGTGGGCCCGCAGCCCTCTTCTTCGGGGTAGCACGGGCCGGGGGGGCCTGCACCGGGCACCTTCGCTGTGCAGTTTTGCACTCGCTTGCCTCGAGTTCCCGAGCGCTGCTCAGTGCTCATTGAATCTGAATACTGAAAGGAAGGAGTACAGGCGATGGGTGTGATGCATGAGGCTGACGCGCCGTCGGGCTCTCTGCCATCTTCTACCAGACAGACACTCCCTGGTTCCCCTCCTTCGGTGTAATTGAAAAGTCCTATACCGGCAGAATGGGATGAAATTACATTTATGAGATGGTGTTCAACTGCCAACCTCATTCATTCAAGTGTGGGTGGGTTGACGACGCGAAGGCTCTCCCATCAGATGAACCTCGCGGGGTTCCGGGGCATTGCTGTTCTCCGCGGCTGCCAGGATGTAGATGTATCAGACGGGGGGAAAGCAGGGGGGAGGTGCATAACAGAAGTTCCCCCAAGCTTGGAGGAGTGGGTAGAAGGAACAGAGAATGGTTCTCCAATTTCCCTTTTGGTTCATTTTATTGATTTCAATCTCTGATGGTTGTCTTCGGAAAGTGCCGAAGGCACAATTGCGTAGTTCGCAACGTGGTAAAACTTTCCTTTTTTTTTTTTTTTTTAAAAAAAAAAAAAAAAAAAAAAAAAAAAAAAAAAAGTTGTTGGCTCCTTTTTGGGATGGTGTGTGAAGTCTTGCCTAAACGTCATGCGCCCGCCCTATTTTGAGGAGGTGCCGTGGAACCGTACAAGTGTGCGCGTTAGAGTTCGATTTTGCGGCTGAATGGCTTGGATGTGGCTTGGTGGGGGAGGGCGTTGCAGGCTTCAACCTTGGCCTTTGATGGTAAGACCTGCATTGCACAGGGTGGTTTCGTCATCTTCATCCTTTCTTGGGGGTTCCCCGTGATAGAGAGGGTCTCAGATCACGATGGATGAAAATCCCAGCTTGGTGGAAAGAGTTATGGCG
Organism: Scedosporium apiospermum; assembly: GCF_000732125.1. Classification (NCBI taxonomy): domain Eukaryota; kingdom Fungi; phylum Ascomycota; class Sordariomycetes; order Microascales; family Microascaceae; genus Scedosporium; species Scedosporium apiospermum. The sequence continues at coordinate 435,838 of NW_015971790.1, read as the reverse complement.
GGAAGGGGCTTGTTGGAGGCTGAGGTTCGCGGTTCTGGGACATCGAGTATGTGCGGTCTTGGCTGGTTACTATTTTAATCCATCTTACCACAAGGGTTGTTCTGGGTCTATGTCGTCGTCAGATCTACATTCCTCACCGAGGACGCGTTCTCCCTGACTGAGCTGAACTAGACATGATGTCACAGGTTGCGCGGGGCTATGAGTTTCGCGTGTCATTCCGGAGGAGGTTTTCGATTGTCCCTGGTGGACTTCTTGTCGGTGGAGGAGAAGGGAAGTTGGAAACTTCTGGCTGATCTATTGGGCAGGGTACGATGTCTGTGTCGATGTAAGATCTACGAGGAGTCACCGGGCACCTAGCATAGAAGAAAAGGGACACTCGATTTAATCATTCGGTTGATAATACCTAGGCTTACTGAACCTTTGCCCGCTTCTCATTTCCAACTGTCGAAAGCGAAAGTCCTACTCGTGCCTAGCATACACCCACTCACAAGCGCAGTTGGTTACGAAGGGAGACTTAGAATGAGATGGAGAACGGACTGGTCTGTACAATTGTACAGGAAGCTCAAAAGCTTGGCATTGCGTCGTCAGATGGACAACATCTGGATAGAGTCGGGCCAAGTAGCTGAACTAGGAGGAGATGTCTGCCTGTTTCTCTTCTCTATTCTTTGCCTCATCTCAACTCTTTCCACCCACAAGCAAAGGCCCCCCCGAGTTCCAGACAGAAAATAAGATGCTCACCAAGAGAAGTTGAAATCCGGTCTACAGGGCTAACAGGCTCCAAGTCCCTCACCCTCTCCGCAGTGGCAGCACCGGCTCCGGGACGACAGTCCTAGCTTAGGCGTCGCCATTCGGTGCTTGCCGTGTCCCTGTTTCCACTTCTTATCCTCGACTGTTCTAGGATAGAGCTCCAAGACACCAAGCGAAGGAGGGCTCTCTAAATCCCTCTCAGCATTCCCTGGGCCTTGGGGCACACCTGTCTGTGGGCGCCTTGGCTTTACTTATTCGACAATAGTGACACTTGCTGGAAGAATCAACCACGGTTCTGTAAGAGCCCATGGTAAGAGCGCGTTCCTGTCAGGCGTTGGCTTGCTTGCGTGATGTTTCCCAAGTTCAGAACAAAAGGAGATTTTCTAGAAACGATTCAATTCTTGATTTGTAGCGACTCCAAACTTTTACCGGTCTCCAGTCTATCCCATATCTTGATGAAACCAAAGAAGAAGGGGAAAAAAAAATAAGATAAGATACAAACCAGAATCAAAACCCTCCAGGAAACAAAGAAAGAATCCAGAAAACTGCAGTACAGCACTGTCTCGCCCAGCGGACGGGAAATAGACCCCAATTTAAACCCCGATTCTCACCGGAGCACTCCTGCCTTCCTGCGTCACCCAAGATTGTTTTTACAACATCAATGGGTGTCTGGAAGTATCCGTAGGGAATGGTAGAGAGAGAGAGGCCGGGAGAAGGAGCTTCAAGGTATTGGCCGGTAAGACCGTTCAGCTTCCCTCCCTCACGACGTAATCATGTTCAGTTTATACCTCGGATCGGGCTGGCTCAACACAGCCTGGATCGCCCTCTCATCAAACACCCTCTCAAAAATCTCATAATCTGTCGGGACCGATCCTCCTACCGCAGAACCCGCAGATGAGCCCCCACTGCTCGAGGACGACGACGATGATTTCCCTCTGCTTTTGGAGCTGCCGGCACCGCCACCACTACTTCCCTTGCTCTTCTTGGCAATGTCATCCAGGATGAGCCTCATGGTGCTCTGCCTCTTATCCTCGAACACAAAAGCCGCAAAGACGAACTGGCCCCTCAAGTCCGGGTCATAAAGGAACACTTCCCTCCACAGCTCGGCCATCTCCTGCGGGGGGTTCCGACACCCATTGCCTAGGCCAAAGTCTCCGATGACTACGTATCGGTAGCCGTTGTACAGGCAGATGCGCAGGGCGGCGCGGAGCTTTACTTTGACAAGGTCGCGTTCCTGCTCGAAGGAATACTTGGTTCCCGAGTGGCTCAGCTTCGGCCAGCGAGTGGGGACGACGGAGACGACGGGGGTAGCAGCCCACTGGTCTTCCTTTAGGCGTTCGTAGCGATCGTGCAGTCCGCGGAAGACCACCACGTAGTTGGACATGATGCCGCCCTCGCAGGGAATGGGGTAGTTGCTATCGACCATGGACCCGGGCCCGGGCGTAGCCAGGGCCGCCGATAGGGTACTCCGGCGGCAGAGCCGTTCCTCGTAGCCCACCACGCCGGTTTCCCAGTCCCCCCCGGGCCGCTTCTCGTTGGCGGCGCAGATGAAAGGCACGCTGACGGACTCCCCCGTGCGCGCCGTTTCGGTGCGGGCCATGTGCAGGGCAAAGTCCACGGGGTCGCCTGTCGTGATGTGGAAGGTGGGCGGCGAGGGAAAGTTGGAGACGCAGCGGGGGATGGAGAGTTGTTGCAGGGGCTGGTGGTAGAGGTAGGAGACGGTGGGCCAGCAGGAGCCGTAGGTCTTTTTGATGTGGGGGATGTACTGCTTCTTGGTCTCGGCTGCTACTTCGGAGGCTTTGGGTTTGGAGGACTTGCCGGACTTGGAGGCTGAGGGGGCCATTTTTCGGGAGGCCGAGAAGGAAAGGGAGGAGTGAAGAATAAGAAGAGGTTTTGATATCTAGTGGCGATGATTGATGAGAAAGAAAACCAATAAGAGTGTGACTAGATGAGATGAGTAGGAAATGTCTAGTAATGAGAGGATATTCTTCTAAGCTGATGCTGTACGAACATGAGAAGATGAAGGGGTGAGACTGAGTAGATTAAAGATAGACATGAGTAGACGAGGAACAGACACACGAATCGACGGGATCATGGGCTCTCTATTTATGTTTGACATCGTCGACGATATCTCTCTGAACCACCCACGATTTACAACAAACGCGGGTGACCACCACTCCAGACTCGAATCATTCGATGCTCGCATTCCTCAAAACCCTCCCACTCGAGAGGAAAACGCCGAGATTGAAATTTGAACTCGACCCGAGGGAAAGGGAAGCAAGCGTGCGATTGCATGCAATCAATCCTTCCGTGGGAAGTTTCATTTGTTTTTCTTTTCTTCCCGACGGCCATGTCCCTAGAGAATTAAAAGGAAAGCTAAAACATGAGAAACAGGGAACATGGTCTAGCGGAAAGATGCATTCGAGATTAAAAAGGGTATTAGACGGTATTGGCCGGGCCCGGGTGAGAAATGAACCGGGAAGGCAAATCCTCATCCTTGGGCTTTTTGTTGGCGGGCACATCACATTCTTTTCCTCTCCGGTTTTTTTCTTTCTCATTTTCCTTCTTCACCCTTCGTGGGCTTGGCAAGAACCACGGCTGTTTGCCAGTGTTTTCTATCTTTCCCGTATCCAGTGACAGAGAGTCTCGAACTCAAGTGCTCCGAACCCGAGATCGGTCGGAGGGACCAGCTGTCTCGGCAGGGAAACAAACAATACGAAAAAAAAAAATCAGTGGTGGTTCGATCGCGACGATTTCAGAAGTCCGAGCCGGTTGAACGAAGAAAGGGCAACGAAGGGTGTTACAAGAAAACGAGATGACACCCAGAAAGGGCAGGTTACAAGAGAGGGAAGCCGTCAGGGCGTGTTCTAGATGGTCTCCCGCACAGCACAGTCCAGGACCTTCTCCTCTCCTTCTGGCTCACTCTCGTTCTGTAGGCTCCAGATACGGGATCGAACCGGTGTTACGCAAGATCTCTACGATATCTGCGGACATCTGCAGATCTCAAACAGGCAGACCGGGGACTAATCTCAGCCCCCGTGAGACTTGTAATTTTCCATCCATGGCTTGGCTTCTAGACCTACATTCGGGAGATTCTGCACTACTCTTCCTCTTTCTCATTATCTTTGTCTTTTTATTTTTGGATTGTCTCTCACTGGGGATGATCGACCTGTCAGATTCTCGTCCCCAGTATGTGTGAGATTAGCGAAGGGCTGATCCAGCAAGGCACAATGGCAACATGCATCCGTTACCCCCGTAGTACTAGATGGGACGGGGAAGGTCCTTGTCCCCGATGGCATGCTGCAAACAAGGGGGGTGGTCCGGATGAGATGGATGGCAAGAGAACGGGGCAGGGAATATTTCGATGGCCCCCAAGAAGGCTTGGATCCAATTCCGAACACACTCTCACCTGAGAAATTGGGACCGCGTGATAAGCCAGCAGGACGCAACGGCAAGGATTCTATTTTTCTTGATTTCTTTGAAGGGATCGGGCGTTGCGGTGGCACGTACTTTTTTTCGAGAAGCAAACATTCCAATCGAGATCTGCACGTTGATGCAGAAAAAGAGAAGAGAAGAAAAACGCGAGGGGGTGTTTGCTGCGGCCCCTGCCGGCGAATGAACTCGGGCCAGCGCCAAACCTGGACACACAACTGCGGTAGGAATGAGGAATGATGAATGACGGTCTCTTTTGCTCGTTTGAAGGTCTGAACCCTTGTTTGGGTTGCACTGCTCGTCTCACCGGTCACATCTAGAACGCCTCCCGGGACTGAACAGCCACCAAACGAGAGAGATACGAGCAGCCTCGCGGGACAGATTTCTGCTAAGAAGCGTAAAACTCGGATGAGCGAAGGGAGGAAAGAGAAAAGATCAACATAAAAGGAAAGGGAAAAAAGGTAGACCATCCCCAGGAAGGAAGGAGAACGTGAGATCGATGGAGGGCCTGGAAGGAAGAAGGCGTCCAGTTTCCCGGATATTTCTGTTCCAACGCAGATTTTCAGAGGAGTGAGAAGTGAAACGCCGGTGGCAGACTCTCACTCTGTTTTCCTTCTTGATTACTAGTGCAGGGATGGTGGGTTACACAAGGAAAGGTAAGTGGCCATCCGTAATCGGGGAAGACGCAAGGGTGTTGAAAAGCCGAAGGGAGGTACGATGTAAGAAGATTGGCCTGGAGTAGTATTCTAGCATTATAGCATTCTCGCTTGTATCCTGGATGGTGTCTGGCGAATAGAGCCAGCGTCGGTCATCGGGACCGGCACTGGCACCGGCACCGGACACGGGACCGAGTCGGATCCAAGCTCCGTCCAATATCCTTCTAGAAGCTCCGTACAGGATCCACTTTTCGCTGGAAGCACTGTGTTTTCCATGCCGTAACACCATTGCTGGAATGCTTCAGCCTCGGGACCAGTTTCAAGGGAGGGAGAAGGATTGGAGAATCCGTGCCGGAAATCGGACATTCGATAACAGACGGGAATGGATTTGCACCTTCAATTGAAAAAACAATGCATCGGGCATCCCGTTGCTTGTGTCTACTCCCTCTTCTTCTTCCTTGTGTTGGCCGTTTCCGGACCAGAGGTGGTCCAAGCTCCAGCAAGGTACATTTGTACATTTAGCAAAGCACGCCCACAAAGTACCACAGCTTATCGCTTATCGCATTCGCATCGCGTCGCTGAAATAATTTTCCCGGTTTCTACTTCGTTCCTGCCTCGTTCCACAGTCCCGCTTCAAATCACGAGAGCTCGGCCACGATCCTTCACTGCGACTATCTCGACTTCTCCGGTCTCTCCCTCGAACGTTCGACGCCGGCCATGCAAGGAACATCGCAATTGGGCCTCTTATAGTACGGACACTGTCAATTGACTTCATTCGGCGTCGATCCCGACACTGAGGCCCTCGGCTTTCTCCTCGACAATGACCCAGAGGCTGCCCGCCCCCGCAGCCTCGTGGCTTCTCTCGCCCGCCTGGAAGGGCTCACGTGGCCCCCTGCGGTTGCCCACCTCATACCGTTTGCTCTCGAGCCAACATGCTCCCCGAACCGTCGCCGAGTTCCTGCGTGCGGAGCCCAGTGAGAAGCTCGACGACGCCGTCGTTCACGGCTACGTCCGGTCTGTCAGGAAACTCAAGTCAGACAGGTTTCTAAATATTGGTGATGGGTCCACCGTCAAGCACCTGCAGGCCATTGTGCCAAAGACCCTTGCGAGCGAGTAAGCTTTCCTTTTTCATAAAAAAAGAAAAAGAAAAAGAAAAGAAAAAAAAAATAGAATAAAATAATGACACTGCTCTGTTTCTGTATCTCGCCTCTCTGTTCTCAGATGGTGGTTGACTGACTATTGTGATTTCTCCCTTTCATATAGACTGAGAGTGGGCACCGCTGTGCGCCTCCGCGGCTCTTGGACACCATCTACGGAGCACGAGAAGTTCCAAACGCATGAACTCAAAGTTAACGAGGTCGAGGTCTTGGGGCCGTCTGACCCAGGCGTAAGCTTCTCCCCTTCTTTAACTTGAACGAGAAAGGTGCTGCGGAGGGGGAGAGAAGAGGGGGGAGGGATTACATCGCGCCTACTAACACACGAGTATCTTTATAGAACTACCCACTTCAGAACAAGTACCAAACCCTCGAGTTCCTCCGAACCCTCCCCCATCTTCGATCCAGATTACCCCTCAACTCGGCCATCATCCGCATGCGCTCCGACGCCGTCGCCACTCTCACTCGCTTCTTCTCCGCGAGGGGTTACACGCAAACCCACCCGCCATTAATAACATCTTCAGACTGCGAGGGCGCCGGAGAGGTATTTACCCTCTCCGCCGGCAAGCCCAAGACAAATGAGCCCGAAACCAGTCGCAGTAGTAGTAGTAGTAGTAGCAGTAGCAAAAAGCTCAAAGAAGCGCAGCAAGATTCCTTCTTCCGCTCACCCAAGTACCTCACCGTCTCGACCCAGCTACACCTCGAGGCGCTCGCCCAGTCTGTTGGCGATGTCTGGACGCTCTCCCCGACCTTCCGCGCCGAGAAGAGCGATACATCAAGGCACATGGCCGAGTTTTACATGCTCGAGGCCGAGCTGACCTTCGTCGAGGACATGGAAACCGTCATGAGCCTCGCTGAGGACATGATCCGCGACCTCGTCGAGAACCTCGCCACAAACTCTTCAGCGGCGCAGGAAATCCTGTCCGCCGCAAACAGGGTCAAGGGCGACGTAGAGTCTATAATAGGCCCCGCCCAAGAACTCCAATCTCGCTGGGACGGGCTGAGGGCCAGCGCACCCAAGTGGCCCCGCATCACTTACACCGAAGCCATCAAGCTGCTCCAGGCAGCCGAAGAGCAGGAGCCCGGCCGCTTCGAGAACAAACCCGTTTGGGGCGTCTCGCTCCAAGCCGAGCACGAGCGATTCCTCGCCACGGCCGTCTCAGAACTCAAAACGCCCGGCTACCGCACGCCCGTCTTCGTGACGCACTACCCCCGGGACATCAAGGCGTTTTACATGCTCGAGTCGCACAGCAGCAGCAGCACCACCACAAACAACGGTGACGTCGCAAGCAGTAACACTAACGCAGATGCAAAAGTGACAGGTGGTCCTACGGTGGACTGCTTCGACCTGCTCGTCCCCGACGTGTGCGAGATTGCCGGCGGGTCGATGCGTGAGCACCGTCTGGACTACCTGCTTGAGGCGATGCGGAGGAATGGCATGGAGACACCAGCGAGCACGGCGAAGCCCGGCAGGAGTACTAGTAACCTGGACTGGTACGTCGATCTGAGACGGTGGGGGTCGCCTCCTCATGGCGGGTTCGGTCTCGGATTCGACAGGTTGTTGGTGTATCTTGTGGGAGCGCAGAATGTCAAGGACATGGTGGCATTCCCGCGGTGGTTTGGCCGCTGCGATTGCTAATGGGTGCAGTCACTGACAGGCCTCATTTTGTTGTGTTGCCTGTCTTTTCCTGTCCCGTCGCCGTCTCTGTGATGTGGTTACACCGGATGAGCTCGTTTGGTTTTCTCATTGGCTGATATCCTTCCCCAAGAGTTGTTTGCTTTTCTTTTTCTTTCCATGGCGTGTTCTGACGGCATGTTACGCTTAAACTTCTGTTTCCTTCTGGGATCATGCCTACTGCTTTTCTGTCGTCTTACCCACCCACCCTTCGGACATGCGCAAGTCCATCTCGCAGCCGAGCACTCGAACAAGTGCCGCAGTTCTCCTCATTGATACCTAACTATCATGACCCGAGATCCAAAATGGCCGGTGGGTAGCACAAGTTCCCCTCACTTCTATCACTTTAATGTTTGCCACCCGGAGGGAGGATGGTGGCATATGCAAGGTGCCATGGCAGTCTAAACTTGGCTTTGCGAAACAGATGGTGATGTTCATCACGTCGTGCAAGCCCAAGGGAGAGGAAGGACATGTGTGTTGCTATACGGCTCCAGCTGGCCTCTGGAAAGAGTGACAAGTTTTTTTTCTTTTCCTTTTTTTGAGCGTTGTCAGATCTATTTGTCAATGTTGGGGCCTTTGTGCGACCGTTCGGATTGCAGATGACAGGTTGACATGGGGAAATGGTGATGGGAGTCTTGAACAAGTTAGGTTTCGGGAAGTGCGAGACAGGAGAGATGTCAGGTTATACGAGGGGAGTATGTGTGAGGAGACGACAGAGGGAGGCAGTCAGGGAAGGGCGTCCAGTTGTTCGATGCAGTCCCTTGTTTGGAGGAACTTGGAAAGAGCAACGTCGGGCTCGGAAGTTCATCACGATGTCTCAGAGTCGAGGTTGCCGCGTTTTTGTTGAGGACGGGGGAAAAGTAATGTAGGATAGGTGTATGATGGCTGTTGCCTTGTACCATAAACGGGGATACACGATAGATGCGCTAGATAGACCTGATACACATCTCAGCCTTTTTACACTCTTTTGCTGCTGTATCTATCTTTGCATACGCCTCCTGTTGATTCGGCGACCGGTCCTTTTACCCTGAATGATTCTCATCTACCTCCGTCACCGCTTCTTCACGACGTCGGCAGTGGGCGAAGTATATGCCTCGTTTCTATCTAATCCCAGGCCAAAACTAGAACTACAAGAGAATCCGTTCAGCAGGGGACATCACGAGATGGAGGGAAAGGCTCCCAGGGAAAACATCTGCCTACACCCATGAGCCGAATCGGAGTTACGGTAGCGTTGGAAACAACATCGTCTTTTCACCCAGGCACAAGGACCTCCCAAGCAACGCCGTCTTTCTCCCGATGCCATCAGAGATAGATCGTAGATCTTCTTTACCTCATCTCCATCTCTCCAGCGCCTGCTCAACAGTTCCCACCACTGACGTAGCCCAATCCACCACGGGAGATTGACGACTCCTCGGCACAAACGACGAAAGGCGATGATATGAAGAGACTTCACGACCCGCAGCATCCGCAGCAAGGCAAAAGTCTCAACGTAGACTCTAGAGTAGTGTAGTGCAGTGTAGTTAGTGTAAAGCCGTAAATCCCTCTCTCCATCCGCCACATATCCACATTCCAACTTGACACCTCTTCAAAAGCGCGGCTTCGGAGATATAACCAAAATTCTACGATAAACTTCACACCCCCTTTGCCATCGCCGGATCCATAAAATATTAACGCCTAAGAATAACCTCACATCAAACGGCCATGGCCTCCTCAACCCCACCGCACCGGGGGTGGCTCCTAATCCTAACTTCTCTCCGAAACGACAAGATGCGGATGGACGAATCTCGGTGTTTATAGACGTCTTCTTTTGCCCTCTTCTCGTGAATAACAATACCGATTTTCCGAAACCAGAGTGGAGAGCCACGTCTCGAAGCTTTTAGCAAGCAGAGCAAAGGAAGCTAACGCCTTTTAGCGTTTTGACATGATAATTACAACTACAGCTACGTTATCTGAGAGCATCGAGAGGAATTAATAATGGGAACGGAGCTACGGGGAGTCGTAGGTTAAAGTTCGGAGAGGAGCTTCGAACCCGCTTTCTTTCTGGGTTCTAGTGTAAAGGATGAATATTTCTGGCCACCTCCTTTCCCTTTCTTAGCTCTCGGTGTGAAGGTGGCGGGATGGACTCCGGAGTTGGTGGTGAGGGAAGCCTTGTTTTGGTGCTTGATGTCAGTCTCTCTCTCTATATTGTTCGTACGAGGATGGTCTTGTTTTACGTTTGAAGCTTCGTTCGGTCGAGAAGAGGCAAGAAAGAGAAGAGAGGTGTGTCTCTAGGTGCGGGCTTCCTGTATATCCGGGCCACACTATTTCGTAGAATTAATGGCCTGGCCTGGTTTCAAACTCACACTAGCTTCGATATACACCGCCCACAGTCGAGGATGTAGTGGATTCCCAAGATATGCCGAGTGGGGAAGAGCAGACCCGGCTCAGAGCTGGACGAGGTTTGTCCCTGGTCCATGGCGAGAGATGGGCGAGAGGTGTGGTTTGCCGAGACGACCGCCGAAGACTTGCAAGATAGTTCACGATAGCTTGTTCCAAAACCACATTGCACTACTTACCGAGCCTCGCTTTCTTTCTTGGTCTAAGGAGGTTGGAACTTGTGTTAGTCTGGTGCAGTGCATAGCGTACTACACTACCAGCACACTATTCCCAAGCGTTGAGCCATGTTAAAAAGAAAAAAGAAAACCTCGACTGACCATGAGATCTCACTGCAGATTGGGATCTGCACTTCGTCTTGCCGAGTATGGCTTCGTAGACTTACCTTGCCGTGGGCAAATGGTAATAGTCTTGCGATATCTGCGTCTCACTTGCATCCAAGCCAATGAAGTAGTGGGATCGTTTCTTTCTTTCTTTTTTTCCAACCACCGTCCAAAATGATGTATCCATTGCATCGATAGCTTCAACTCCGCAGTAACGCCTGAATCCTTCCAGTCTCTTTTTAAGCCCGATCCGATCCGATCCGATCCATCCGGACCTCTCTGAATCTCTGAATCAAAGTAGATAGCCCCGGCGCCTTTTCCATAAAGGACTAAGACTGCTATCATCAGAGACCACGGGGGAAGTTCGAGTAAGAATGCAAAGTGGGTTATGGATAGAGAGTAATTTTTTCTGTAATTTTTTTTCTCTTCTTCTTTGGTCCTGGGAACATGCATCAGTGAACAGCTCCGGTTCCGCAACGCAGGTCACGGCACAATACAACCCAGCGTATTTCTTTTTGCTTCCTCCAGGAAGACTTTAGCGTATAAGCTTAAAACGCTATTCTGGGTGGGAGGGGGCAGAGTCCCTCAGCAAGGAATAACAAAATGTATTATGAAGTAACACTACGAAATGTGCTCACCGACGCTTGTTCTGCTTCTTTCCTTTTTCAGGGGGACGCAGAATGTGTCTGTCGCATCCAATAACCAATTGCCAATTTGCAGTGACCAAACATGAAGTCATGATGCGAAAACGAGAACATCGCCGACGCTCCGTTAAGGTTTCTGGCTCTGTCGAAGTGTGTCCATCTTTTGACTAGAAGAATCGTTGGCTGCCCACCCATCCATCCGCCCATGCGAGATTCCGGAGGGCTCGGCAACGACACAAACAGGAAAGAAGAGGAAAGGAAGCATCCGCAGCGGGAAACGATGCCGTGCTATACTCAGTACATGAATGGGCATTCACTATAACTCGAGATTAAACCCAGGCAATGGAAACGCAAAACCGACCTTGATCGAGCCACTTTGTGCTGGCGATCCCCACGTTGGTCCCTCCTATATCGCGCAAGTTAATGCGCCGGTAGTTGTATATACGACGGTAGAATAAGATTTGCTTCCATTGCTTCCATTCCTTCCTCGCGTCCGTTTCCCATTCATTAGATTTATTAGGTCATATATATCTTATATATATATATATATATGTTAGAGCTATACAAGAGGAGGCAGAATCTTATTAGAAAAGTTGCCGAACTTTCGCGATCTGCCTTGATTCGAGGAGCCGCAGATCGTGAGCAAAATGCAACAAGTTACAACCAAAAAGAAATCATGCCGCTTTGAAACAACCCTCCCCCTCCTCTTCCCTTGGCGGGTAGTGTTGTAACGTGGACAGTAACTGTTTGATGGAGGGCTCCTCCTCTTCACCCCAGGGAAAAATGTCCGAAGACGCGAAAGGCCGAGCTGGGTGGGGGAAAAGCCGATCAATAATCTGTGATCTTCTCGTTTGGGCCAGGCCAAGCATTGACGGCATTGGAACATGCGACGAGGTGTTAAATTTCTGGTTCTGGTTTTCTGTCATCTGAAAGGCATCAAATTCCCCATCTCACGACACAGGGGGAGGGTTACAAGGAGTACGGCGTGCTACTCTGCGGAGTACTTCGTACTTGGAAACAAGATCGTACAATGCGTACGGGGCCTTGGTACACAACGTACGAAGTACGCATATATCCCAAACCAACCAGGCAAGTCACTTCAAGAGACTCACAATCTAGACCCATTTGATATCGCCAGGGTTGGCGGAGTATTCGTCTTGTACTCCATAGCGTACAAGGGAGTAATGTCGCATCAAACATACGACGCCTCGTGGACAGACCCACTCGCTCCCGGGGGCCTCGCTAAAGACACTAGTGTACAGAGTAGTGCGCAAGTTAAGTTATCACCATTACCGCTTTACCACTTTACCACTTATCCGCAGTGGAGTATCAAGCGGTCGCAGGAGTCTGCTAATATTGAATTTGGGTAGGGGCTTGGCTTGGGCAGTGATGAAGCCGTCGCTCGTCGGCAAGTGAAGAGAAGCCCTTCCAAGCCCTTCCCAAGTACGAGGTACTGTCGTAGGGTCCCCAACTTTAACCTTGTTTGGAGGGAATTTGAGGAGCATCAACGAACGAGGGCTACAGGGAACAAGATAATGAGTGGAGGAAACTGTGGAGATGAATGGCGGACAAGAGTCTTCAGCCCCCGTCTCCCATCTCTGTAACCTGGCTTCTTTCGACGTTTCTGCTTGGCTAGGCAGGGCCACCCCTTAACAAGATGTCATCGGAGGATTCCCCGAGAGCAAATGAGCTCTCGAAAATGGGCGTTGCTGGCCGGGCTTGCCTTGAGAGCCTCCCGATTGGATTTACAGAGCATGTATCGTCAAGACTCCATACGTTGGTGTATATTTCGTACGACGAGCACACGCAGCCAAGGAGGGAACACAAAAGAAATGAAATAGCGTTTTTGGCCTCACAACTCTATTGCGACCAGGTTGACGATGCCGAGAGACTTTTTGAGTCATGGAAAAAGCAAGAATTATAAACTAGGAGTGGGAAATACTCCGTAGAGTCTTGCGTGTTATCACGAGCTACACTAGGTTAAGCTCAAAGGAGGAAGGGCTGTTCGGATCCGACGGCAATCATGGTCAGGCTGGGCGCACCGGGGTGGAAGGTGGGTTCGTTATAGTGGTGTGGCAGTGCAGTACAACATGGGTTTGAAACCGAGGGAAGAGGGACCCAATGGACATCATTTTGGGTGTTGGTAAAAAGCTTTTGTTGATGTTCGGAGAGAGAACATCTGATATATATACAAGATGGCTCACGCGAGATGCATCCCTCAGAGCATCACTGCTCTGCGAACATGTCCACTACGAAGCATATTAAACCTCCAATGTATCCTGGCGAGAGATCGACCTCTGAAGGAGTGGATTTAGCCGTGATGGCGGAGCGAAGGATGAGAGGCAGGTACTTTATTTTAACATGACACCAAAATCAAGGGTACCCAAATGATCAATCCATCAAACCGATGCCATTGGCGCTCACTAATAAGCTTGAAAGCTTGGCTGCAGGGGAGCCTGGTCCTAAACACCAAGTGCCGTCCTTACACCAGAAGTATCAAGCGATGGCTCCCTCGAAGGCTAGGTTGTTGAATCGGTAGTTTGTACTTCGTCCGTGTTGTGAAGTATTAAATCGTGCACTGCGAGGTATAACGGTGTTGCACTATCATCAGGTGTGATTCGCACGACTGCCGTGATCTCCCTAGATATTGGACCGAGGTTGGGAATGAGGCTGGTGGCAGTGGATGATGGTGCGTCATCGGCTCACTTCGTAATTTTATTTCTCACGCCTGGAGTCTCTCTCTCGTAATATACCTCGTATACGAAAAGGAAAGAAAGAAGAGAGAAGATAAAAATGTCCATAGATATATAAAAACAAAAATGAAATAAAAGGAACCAAAGCATACGAAAACGAATAAAATTGAGCAGCGGAAAAAGTTCCCTGCAAACGTCAGTCAATAGTGCGTCCCAAGGCCTGCAGCACATCCAGCCGTTCCTATCATCTTTATCACCTTGGGTACGGGCTTGCAGACTATTAATATCCGACACTTAATAACGAATCGAAGCCCTCGATCCTTCCAGAACCCCCCCGACCACAAGGAACGCACCTTTGCGTCATACCCTCTCCACTATAGCCGGGCAACACTCTGCTCCACATAATTGTTTCAACCGTCTGGCACCGGATCCACTTTAAGTACAGGTATACATACAAAGTAACAATGCATAGATCCGAAGTAGCTTGCTTCTGGAGACATAATCCGCGGTACTTCGTACTTTGGAAATTGTACTACATTACAAGTGCGTCGTACCTCAGAGGCATCCTAATAATGGCGGCGCCTTGCAGGGCGAAAGAGGAACAGCTGAGGGAATCGGCTGGTTTGTGGTAGACAACAGGTGCGCCAGCATCAAGGAAGAAAGGATGTTCAAGTTTCCCAGAAAGGTTGTCTTCGATCCAGGGCGAGGCTTGGACTCTGTACGATAATGCAATGATTGTGCAAATATGCCGCGACAATGGGCAACCTCAATGAACCGCACCCTAACCCGTTGCTGGTAAAGATCATCGCTCTTTCATCTGGGCTGGGCCGGAGGTGAGTTGACTTTGGGAATACTTTGCATTTTACCTCAGAAGGTAGGTCTCAAGTCAAAAAAGGTTTCGTCTAGAAGTGGGTCACCTAGCTGGCCCCACTCACACCTTCAAGCATGTGCGGATGTACTTTTTACTCTTGCCAGTAGTACATACAGTACAAAATAGTGGGCAAAATAGCCTCGTCAGCCCCACTCTGGCGCACCACCCCGGAAAGGACGGACGCACATCGCACGCCCCCAGCGGGCAGAAGCAGGCAGGGGGACCCTTCTTTTCCACATTTGATTCTCTGCACTCCTTGGTTCTTTTTACCTCCTTGGCTGACCACCTGCTGATGGCCAAAAGGACGACGCGTCATCAAGAGTTGCGATGGGACAGGGGAGGCATTGGTGGGACGATTTGCCCGGTGTGCCTCACCCAGAGGGCGATGTTAGGGAGATTGATATTTTCTCTAATTATTCCCTGTACTTCATATGTGAAATGCTCGCCAGGTTTGTGCGGATCCCACCCAGCATATATGTACGATTGTATTTTAAGGAGTAATTACCTCGCACTACCACTTGGGGGTAAGAAGCTTATGTCGAAGCTTCCTTTGGGGGCCAAAATCGGGGGCATGGGACATGAGTCGGAAAATCATCGGATGTTGATTTGAAATCCAAAGTTGACTTGGCCTGTTTTCTCATACCGAGGTATCAAAAGCGAGAAATGGGAGGGGTGTGTTAATCTTATGTGCAGATCGCGGTGTTCCCATCATCTTGTCATCTCGCCCAGGGCTGGATAACTCAAAATGCTCAAACGTGTTCAAGACATGCATCTGGCGGGATTTCCTCTGTTTTTGGGATCCTGTGGGGCGGGGCTGTCATCTGAAGCCTCCGGCTGCTGCTTGGCAGGACAATGGTTGCATAAGGTAGGCCAGTAATTATTCAGGCTCGTGATGCGTCTTTTACTTCCTTTTTCCTAGTAAGGTATTATTGATGGACAATTCGACTTAAAACTCGAGGCGTTACCTTGGCGGGACCATAGAAGTGTATACTCTCGGCAGGCAATGGCCTTATCCACCCTTTCGGTGACGGAGTCTATTAACATGCCGAAAAGGCTCGATGGAGCCGGGAAGTATTATGTTCCTCAGAGAAAAGAATTCCCTCCTTAATCAAGTATAATTATGTAATTATTTTTGGCGACACGGCGAGGATGAGATGAGAAGAGGAAGAGAAAGAGGCACAGGTCAGAAAATTGAGCCGAGGTACATTCGAGCTCCCTCGTCTGCAGTGAATCCAGATTCCCAAGCCGGGTCGCACTGCTCTTGGCGCAAAATAATCCCGCTTACGATTACTCGCCCATGAATTAAGCTTAACTAGGGGCTGGTTTCGTCCACCCCCCTTCCCTTCACCCCTCACCCCCACCCAAATCGAGTCAATAGGCAACGCGTCGTCCGTTTCCCAGTCCAGGCCTGCCAAGACCAGTAACTGCAGAGAGCAAGGAATGGAGGTGGTGCGACGAGTTTGAGGGCAGGACCCACCGAGTCAGCATGTTCCCGCTCATCTTCCCTCTTTGGTACATGGCGAGTCATGCTGGGAGAAAACTGTGCGGTAAGGCGCTCTTGGACACTGATGGAGAGGAAGGAGGCAGGAAACCATGGGGAGAATTTATTGCGAAACACTTTTGACAGATCAAGAACAAGATCGATCGGTCAATACATGTGGCAAGTATCAGGAACAGGGAGAGAATGAAAGTAAACTATGTAGATTTGTCAACCCTGACTACAAATGCTTATTGTCATCTATTGATCGTGCACAAAACTCCGATAACCTCGTTCTCGAACATGCTTTCGAAAAACTTAAAAAGGTTATTCTCACAATTAACTTTCGCCACCAGCCATGCCATGTCTCCTCCGTCCTCTGTTATGTATTACTCCGTAACCATGTTGTAATTAGTCCGTAATTGCCCTTGACATGTAGCCAGGCAAGGGATGAAATAACCTTACTAGCCCGTTTCCTGGAGTAATCCGTATCATCGATGTGTACCGGCCCGGTACACCACCCTCCACCAGCATTTGGCAGGGCGGCGTCGGTCAAGACGGTGGGTGCTAAAGTGGAGCAGTCACAGCCATTAGTGATTGTGGTGGTGTACCAACATTGATATTGATTGCTCTTATCCACCTGTAGTGTACTGTCACAGCCCTGCCTGTAAACTAAGTACGAAGGAGTGGCCTGATGCGGTGTTCTGGAAAATTGCTTTTCACAGCTTTCGATCAGGGGTCAGGCCCTATGACTCTGCAAGTTTAGGCCCGTGAGCGCTGCTTCGAGCCCGAGTTCGGCGAACAGCCTCCGCATGTGCTTTCGGCAGTCCGTCTCGGCTTTTGACAATTTCTTTTCTTTTTCTTCTCGTTTAGGATGATAAACGATGCATGGCAGAAACTTGTTTGATCCAACCAACACAAGACTTGTTTGCACCTTTGATATTGACTGCAGACTGTCGCGTGACTCTGGTCGATCCTTCGAAGGCCACAGTTTTACTTTTAACGTTTGGCTGCCCAATCTAATTCTGAATAGAGCTCTTACTTACCTCGTACTCTTCAAACACACTTTCTTTCGTAAAGATGTAGTTTTGATCCCCAGATACATATTTCGTAGTTTACTTCTTACGAAAGCACAGTACCCAACAAATAAAGCCGGACGAAAGTTTGCCCCCACCCACCACGAGGCCGGAGACTCGTCATTGCTACTCTATCTCCAGCGCCGCCGATAGCGTCCTTGGAACGGGGCTAACACGTGTTCTTTTACAGGGGCCCCGGTTCGTTTATTAGGGGCTTTACAAGTCAAGTACTTCGTACCTTTTGTCCCTCAGTGCTGTATTGGCTTTGATCTATGGGCTTTTTGGGATAAGCACTAAAGAATCTGTCCGCACGCTCCAGGAAAGTACCCAAGAGTGAGGAATGTCTCCCATGAAGTGATAGTGCCGTTTTACAGAGGCTTATTACTTGCCTGAAGGGATAGTCTTGCTTCAACCTATGGACCCAACAGCCTGCGCGGTAGGTACTACGAAATAACATATTGAGGACTTCCGTGGCTTGTCTTCGTGTTCGTACTACGAAGTAGCCTTCGCTCGGACCGTCTCTACCCATGCTTCCTCGTGGCTTTCGCGCAAAGATTCAACGAAGGCGGAAAAAAAGAGCCTGTGGGGGGAGCTGGAGATTCCCGGTACGTCCGCTTGTGAGGCCTCTCCAAACCGGCTCAAGTTGGAGATTATGACCTGCAGAGCATTTCGTGGGCAAGGGGACCCCGATCAAATATCTCCCAGGGCATCTCTGGTATTACTCCCGGTCGAAATCCGATCCTTCGTCAAGTTATTCCCTGTGCAGGGAAATTAGAGCGCCTCTCCCCGGACCAGGCTTCCCAGCACCAGGGAAGCGAGTGACGTGGTGGCTTACTCGCAACCAAAAACCGCACATCAGTGACCTTCTCATTTAGATGAAGAATTGAACTCATTCCAGCCCTATCCAATCTCGTCTGGAAAAAAAATGAAAGGATCGATGACATTGGAAATTCTCTTGAAAAAGGTACTTCGTAGGGCCTCCTGGTCTAAGGCACATGGAGGACAGTCCTTCCGTCAACCCAATTTCTGCAGCCATCGGTCCTTGACCACTTCGTATTGTCGTGAAGAAAAGGTCGAAGCCAAGACTTGGAAAATGCAGTCCGCCTGGCGGATAACGCCTTGTGGGTGCGCTAGCCGTTCACGACCGCGGTATTGAAGGGTATTGGCTACTTTGGAGTCAGCACAGGTGGTGGACATTAACAATTGCTTCTAAATGTGACACGTACAAATAAGGTGCGGTGAGCCAAGAAGGATCCCCATCATCGCCTGGTCATCCGCAGCCAGAGAAGGAAATCCTTTCCCGCGACCCTGACTTCCTTCTTGTCAACTTTGACGCACCCCCCGCCCCCACTCAAATCCACTCAAATCCACCTCGAGCCCACCTTAAATCGGCCGACCCCTACCAATGAGTACTTGCGGTTGTCCTTTCTCGGCCGGCAACCATGGGGAAGAAAGTACCCCCTTGAATTTGAGCCCAGGTACTTCAGAAAAGTTCCTTGACAAGTAAAACCGCGCCTTCTGTATTCTTTTTTTACGTCTTTCTTGCGGGCGTGGTCCTCTTTGGAGAGAAGCACTCAATCCAGCCAAACTCTATCTTCAGCAGGCTCGAATAGCGCGGTGATGGTTTTCCTCCCCTTCATTAGGGTTGGGAAAGCGAAGATCATCGGGCGGCTCCGGGGATTAAGCCTTTGGCTCTATGAGGTTGCTAATCATTACGAAGAAGTGTAAATGGAGCTTAAGATCAGCACGCGGGGATTCGATCAGGGTTTAAAGCCGATTAGCTCATCTCTCTGGACTCTATCTACACTGCGAAGTACGAGTACGAAGTCTCATGTATTTCCCGATAAGAGCATGATATGTCTTGGTTGTTTCAACCCCTCTGTTGAGCTGGCTGCAGGCTGTCTAAGCGACCCTGTATCCTGGTCTCTTTCTTTGCTTCTTCCAACTTCGTATTATGTATTATTGCCTGCCGGAACTTGATGTGCTTTGTGTGCAGCCCCCAAGTCTCACAACCACGCCCGAGCGATGCATCGGCAGGCAAGGGGTTAGTCCCACCCAGTAAGACATCTGCCACTCGTGGGAATAGTAGTATTGGTATTGTTGCAAGCTAAGCGAGCTCACTGAAGCTGTTCTGTGTCTCCCCTTGGACGTTTATTCTTTTACGAGGACGCAAGATCGTCGCGCCGCGCTTTTTATCGGCAAAGCGTGTGGGAATTGACCTGCGGCTGCCTTCCCCAGTAGCATACTTGTTTACTATTACCTGCGAAGTAGACGAGTTGAAGGAAGAGATGGGTATATGCAGAACCGGGAATCCATCAACACATCGTCAACTACTCCATCCAACCACATCCCGCCCCCAATCCCGCCAATGTCTATCGCACCACAACACCTAACAGCCCTTAGAATGCCGCTCGAAGACTACAGATCACTGCCAGTCCTGGAAGTTTCCCCATTCCCAACTTGGCCCGATGATACTCTGCCACTCTAAGCCTACACCCCAAGCCCGAAGTGTTCCTGAATCGCGTTCTTCTCATGTTTCTCGCACGTCGTCAGTTGATGACCGGCGGGAAATTGCGTTTCATGGTTGGTCGAGTCTTGTGCTATATTTATGTATACGAAAAAAAAAAAAAAAAAAAAAAAAAAAAAAAAAAAGGAAAGAAAGTCTTCTTTTTTCTCCTTTCTTCCCTCTTAAGCCTGCGCCCCGAAGATCGTCGCCTTGGATCATTTCCTTTTTTGAACTCTTTTCTCCCTTCGCCGATCCTCCCGTGTCGTTTGACAATAAACGCTGCGTGATTGGCCCTCCTATTCCAACCTCACATCGTACGTTTCTCATCCCCAACGCCCTGCTTCGAACACCCCCAAGCCGAATATCGTACGAACAAATAGGTTCCGTTCATCTTACGCTTATTCCCAAGTCCCAACCAACATAGGTAAGAAAAAAGGGAAAGGATTCGCACGCTTACGCCCACTCCCTTCGCTCCTTCCACCTACACTACTCTAACGGCATTAGAGTTGCAGCAAAGTGCAGGATCTTTCTCACGAACCGGGGTCACTTGAACCTCGATGTCCATTCACGCCTACACACCCGCCGCTCCTTCTTCACAACAAGAGTATCGTACACCCCCTCTAATGCGCGGAGGAAACACGGGCATGGACCGCGCCACACACGTATACGGAGTACTTCAGACGTACCTCAACCCTCTCTCCAAATTAGGAGATTTTTCAGGGAGGCCCCACTGCAGTGCTCTATACAGAGCATGCGAAGTAAACTTACTTTGTAGTGTCCAAGTACATAAGTATCCCACTAAAATCCAGGGGAAGAGAGGGGCGACGGAGACTTTTTTTCGGCCGCGATCCAGACACATGGGAAGCTAGAAAGTCGTTCGATCATGAGCGCCACCGCTTGCTCGAGCGGAGGCCGAGAAGTCCGCCAACATGGGGTCTGGACCAGTAAGACCGCCTAATGCACTCTACACTCCATCATCTGTGGCTTCCACCTGAGCGGTTACCTCGATAGGAAAGGGGCAAAAGGCCGTCAATCATGAGTTGTACACTACCTCCTCCCCCCCTACTGGTGAGAACTCCACAGTGTTAGCCTGACAAGCAAAAAAAAGTCCGCCTGGAATAGAGTGGTAAATCTCGGCAACGCCTTCTGCACACAACTCCTGTTCAATATAAGCTTATCTAATAAATTGCTCGCCCACATGTTTGCCAAGGCCCTACGCCCTTTGGTGCGGGTCCGCTTGTCAAGAAGCTTCAATCAAAGTTCCCTTTTACTTCGTACGCTCAACGGCTTTCCTCAAGCCTCAGGGCTCGGCAATCGGTGGTGGGCACGAAGAGGCTCGGCGAGCTTAATACGGTGTTAGTCCACGTACGTCGGTAGGGAACTTCGCCATGCCGACATTTCCCCATGACAACTATAGTGTAAAATACGAACCTGCTCTTTTGTCCTTGGCGCATCTCGAAGCATCCACTTGGGAGGACGCCCTCCGAAATCCACGACAAGGTTCTAGCCGGATATACGGATATACGGCATGTGACAGCAGCTAAGATGTCAGTCTAGTTCCACGAATCTGAAGCCTAAATCCAGCGGGCAGGCAATCTTACGATTGTCTCCGAAGTTAAACGATATAAACAAGAACGGAGTTGTGGCGGCACAGTAACCTGTAACAAGCGCCACGCGATTTCATACGAGCTGCTATTAATAAGGCTTGGTTCGGTTGTGGAGATGACGCCCCGAAACGTGGGAGTTGCCCCTTGATGAGTGACGACTGGCACCACGAAAGTACTTTCGAGGTAGGGTTTCCCGCTTAGACAAAAGGGGATATTGGAGCGGCAACAATGAATGATTTGGACAAGGCGATGACGTGTGCTTCTTTTCTTGAGTTGATAATATTAATTCTTTGTATTAATCCCACAATCGCTGCACGTATCTGGTGTGGTAATCGAGGCTTGGGTCAAGTAGCTTACTTCGTACGAAGGAAGGTAATAGCCAAGTACCCTGTTCTGATCGACCGGGTGAGTCCCTGCGCATCATCAGATTGGGTAGTATTACACCCCTTTAAACATTGATGTGTCCTGTTTTAAGGGATTTTCCCCTCGAGGACCACATGGGCGGAACTTGCAGTTGAAGGATTTCGAAGGCACTTTTTTTTACTTCCTTCCCGCTCAAAGTGGTAGGACGCCGAAGGAACCCGAATCCCATGAGAGAAAAGTTTCCGCCCCATGCCTGTGGGTCGACGAGAGACCTACAAAGCAGCAAGGCTCCTTTTGCCTCGACCTCTTACCAGGAAAAACCCGCCGAAAGGGGCTTTTGGTTTGTCGTAAGAATAGGCATAACGTACGTGAATAACAGGCCGGTCCGGAGTGGGGGAGTGGAGAAGGAGTCAGGGGGATCACTTGGGAGAAAAGCTTGAATCGCTGACATCACTCTCGTCGACTCGGACGAGAGAGATTTTTAAAAATGCCGATCCGCGAAGATTCTCCGCGGTCCTGGGTAAATCTCCCAGGAGAGTCCCGACCAAGAACACCAAAAGAAAGGAAAATAGCTTCAGCTCAATTTCGATCCAGACGTCTTGCTCTCGCTGTGACAGCATCGAGGCACTTTGGCACGGCAAGAAGGAGCCGATCGTCGGAAGCTGCGGCAGAACCATGATTGTCGATGGTATCTTAGTGCTTACTTCCTACGCGTCCGGCATTCGGGGGCTTCGGCCCCGAAAGGTGTGTCACTTAGCAAGTCAACTACACTAAAAGTACAGCTTCACCAGCCAGAGGTCTGGCATCCTGCACCATTATCGACCAATATCGACCGATTAGAATAAAGCTGATGGTACCTCGAGGTATTTATCCCTAATCGTGCCCTAAACCAACGGATGCAACGCTATGTGGGGAACGGTGATGGTCCAAGTCGACGCTAGGAAACAGAGCTAAAGCCGAGTTTCCAGAAAAACTTTACTACAAACTAGGAAAGTAGTGTAGTTTACTTCGTCGACTCGTGACTCTACGAAGCAGTAAGAAACCATTCTCAGTGACCGAAATCACCATCCTCACTCCTGAGTCTCGGACGAGCCCCACTCCGATCCTGCTCTGCGGACTTGACTCCATCGAGCTTGCCTCCTTTCAACACCGCCAAGCTGACTGTGGTCTTGGTCATTTCTGTCAAAAAGTCTCTTGAGAGCATCCTCTCACCCTAACAAGTACACGAGGGAGGGGGTGGGTTATCACCGAATCCTTCGCTAAGCGGAGAAGCCAAGGCCCTCTAATGCACCGAGTGGCACACTCCGGAGTCCAATTTATGCTCAGACCGTAGTGTATTTTGTGTTGCGGTTACTCCCCAGCCCCAGGTTTCCCGCTGCCTGCGCTATTCCCAATCTCGACTATTAGCGAAAGGATGCATCGCAAGTTGCTAATTAACCTCAAAATTTTAATTTGCAATTTGAGCTTCCGCATCCGAGTTGTTCTCCAGCCCCCAAGATTCTTATTTCACTGTGCCCTGCATTGATTACTTCCAACTAAGGCATGCCACAAGCGTTATAACCTACGATATCGCGCATATATCATGCATCTTGTCTTTACTTCCCCGCTGGGAAAGGCGGACCCCATGACTCCGGAGCATTTCTTCCGAAAGTCGCGGGCGGAAGCCGGTCTTCGGCCCCGG
Source organism: Scedosporium apiospermum (assembly GCF_000732125.1). Taxonomy (NCBI): domain Eukaryota; kingdom Fungi; phylum Ascomycota; class Sordariomycetes; order Microascales; family Microascaceae; genus Scedosporium; species Scedosporium apiospermum. Next base: position 412,560 of record NW_015971790.1, on the reverse strand, counting down.
AGGGGAGAAGCGGCAACTCTCATCGTCACGCTCTAATTGTCTTTTTTAGACTTGGAGAAGGTTTATTATGAAGTAATTTGTATGAAGTAAGACTGTTGGATTCGCTTACATGCGTCGCGGGAGGTGGTCCCGGGAGATGGATGTCGCGCTTCGTAGGCGCGGAAAAGAAAGGGAAAAAAGAAAATATTAGGGAAACAGTCCAATCCAGACGCTATAATGCAATGCAGGCAGCAACGTCACCGATGCCTCATTCAACCCGCAGAAAGCAAATTTCACCTCTCAGATTACCGAGAATAGGATATCAGAGGCATGAGGGGTGACATCCCATCCTCCATGTTTTTTGCTTGGCTCGCTCTGTTACCTCTTCTGTTCGTAGCGCGAAAATTCAAAGTCGCATAGCCAGCCCTTGTCTTGCTTCCCGCGTCCCGTCGTCGCACTCCCCACAGCCTGCATGGATGGAGAACACTGCTAATACCAACTGGGAAGGAGTTGCACTGGAAAGAGCTGCGCTTCTGTTCCCATCTGTCTCGCTGATTTCTCATCGACGAAGAAGGGCATTCCGCAAAGCTGGACCAAAAGTGAAAATAAGACAGAAAATAAAAGAGGAAATTTTTATTAGAGAAAAAAAAAAAAAAAAAAAAAAAAAAAAAAAAAGTAGAATGGGAGGAGAGGAGGGAAATAGAAAAGGAAAGGAGAAGCACAAAGAAGAATAGGGGAAATCATCAGAAGATGTGAAGGATGCCTCCGGGTCTGTCAGATGGATTGCTGTCTCACTGTTTAGTCTTACACCTAGGACATCTCAGCCGAATGTTTCCTGTTCCTCCGCAAATCCTATAATTTCTGAGTGGTATCTCATCGACAAGAGAGAGGAAAAGAGTCCCTCACTATAATTTCAAACCTGTTTTGTCTCATGAGCAGTTATTATTAGTGTCTCCCTCGCACATAAATTGTCTCCAAGTAATATCGTCCCCATCGTTCGGTGAACACAGTTCTCATCTCGAGCATCATATCAGCCAATTACACACGAAAATTAGTAGCCAAGACAGTATAGGTCGGGGGCACGACAAGCACTGGCCAAGGCAATCGTAGCGTGATTCCTCTGCCAAAACAAATCCTCACGCCGCACATGGAAGTGTGGCCTGGCCAAAGCATCGAAGAGAGAGGAAAGGGGTAGGCATTAAGGTTAAACTAGGGAGAGTTTATGTTTGTTTCCGTTCGTCCATGGGGCAATCAACAGATGGGACTGGTCGCCGAGTTGGCTGAGATGGTGATACTGTGGTTCGATTTCTGATCCTATCCTAGTTCACCTACTAATACACCTGCCTCAACTTTATCAACTACGAGAAGATTGCTTACAGACCTTGAACGCCACGAATATTGCTAGGCCCACCGGACGAGTACGGCGGGGTCTTCCATCATCATTCACCCAATCTCCGAAGCCCCATCCACAGGAAGCCGCCTTGCCTTTCGATGCGCCGAAGCCAAGATATGTATGTCACCTCAGACGCCGACTAGACAGGCCAGCCTTCCAAGGTTGAGGTTATCGGTTTTTCCTGAACGGGCAAGGACAGGGCGAGAAGCGAAGACCAGATGCAGATCCTTTCGATTTTGCATGCAGGCACCGAGATCGCCGAAAACCAGGTCCATAGTGCAGTGTACACTGGCCCTTGCACCAGGTTTCCATCAAATGGGCGCGTGAACCCATCTCGATCCGCCGGACCACAGGAAGAGTTTACGAAGCAGTTGATGACGGAAAGATAGATTACGAAGGTGGCAGTGAGCGGCTCTTTCATTCCTTCAGCGGACTCGCCGAAAATAAAGAAATAAATGGAGAGAAAGGTGGAGGCGAAATACGACATAAATTTAAAAATAAATAAATATTTTGAAAGAAAGAAAGAAAGAAAAAGAAAAAAAAATATTGAAGTCTCGAGTTCAATATCCTGCAAGGAACAAGGAAGTAAAAAAAACTAGAGCAAAGTTGACCACAGATCGTCAGCTCTGGCTCCCACGAACGTGTCTTGGCTCGGCCCATCGTCGGGGGTCCAACAACCCCCATGGAACAGCATCCTCGCACTCGCACTTGACCGTCGTTTGGGGGGTTGTGAGATGTTGGACGGCAGTAGCTTGATATGCAACCTCTTTCTAATGCAGTGCGACGCAATCCGTCCGATATCAGGTGTTTTTGAAGCCCCAGAGTGGATGCTGAGCTAAATCATCCTTCGCTTAAGAGAACTTGCGTTCGCTGTGTTAAGCAAACATTATCATGCGCGCCCCCTTTTGCGCATAGTCGAATATCCTCTCAGGGTTGCAGGTCACATTCTTTCGTGTTTCAATAGTCAACATCTCCTCGTGCCCAGGATGAAGATTCTTGGAAGATTCTGAAATGTAACAGTAGGGACCATCATGGAAATGCGAACTACAGTGGACAGGGCATAAAATGGTGATGGTCATTGGTGTGTGTTGCTAAAATTCTCCGGGGTCATGGCAGGTCCGGAGTGGGTCAGAGGCGCCGAGCTTGGCTTTCTACAATTTAGTTTACATTGAGACGAAAGACGACGGCGGGATGTGACGGCTCAGAGGTAGAGGAGGTGCCACTGCAGTACGTGCAGGCGGCCCCCAAATAGGATCATAAAGATCACAAACCGCACCAGGAAAAGGCATGGTTTTGTTGGACACACAAAACGTTCGGCAATTTTCGAGATACCACCGAGATCCTTCCCGTTCCAGGAAATACAGAATGCCTTCGCTGACCCCTGATTCGGACACACTGCGACAAAATCGGTCAAGCGAATTGATGTGGTAGAACTAGGGGGTGGGGAGCCGTACTATTCGATCGCCATTTTGCTGCTTGAGGAACTCTACTTAGTAGATCTGGTCGGGCCTTGCGGTGGGAATGCGGTGTGGTCATTGATGCGCTTGCTTTTTGTCTGACCAGGCTCGGTGTGTCCCTCCGTCACTCCTTGGAAACTGCCCTACAAAACTGGAGGAATCCAGGTTGGTACGGGAAGAAAAGAAGGGGGGAAATGATGAAGCCTGTGGGAGGCAGGCGCATTACAGTTCGCTCAGGAAGTCAAACACTCAGCCATGTGCGTCAGACTTTTCATTAGCGGATCCGCCTTGGGGACGTTAGTGTTAGTACAATAATGCATCGTGGGGATATCATCAAATTGTGAAGTACGAAGTAGTGAGTCTTGCACCCGCCGTCTTTCTCCAAGGTCGAAATTCGATCAAGTTGAAGTCTGGTGGGCTCGCAATAGTGTGACTGTACTTCGTACTTCGTAGAAGTAGGCACCGCGACGAACAGGACCTGCTGGAAAGGGAATGGTAACCTTGGCCTTGAGGGTACGAGCCAGACCGAAGGACAGGAATAGGCTCTCCGGACGATTAGAATAAGCTCCGGTGGCAGCACCTGCCAGAGCCTGCCACATTCCTTTAAACTCAGCCCGGAAAAGTATACAGGTACTGGCCTTGGGGATACTGGGAGAGTGACGCCCGTTTGAGAAAAAGTCAACGAGTCTTATATTAGATCCAGCATCAAATTTGATGGCCCAAACATGAAGTAATATGCAACTGGCGATTCAGAATTTGCATGTCACGTAGTAAATCTCTTTGGCATCTTCCCTGGGAACTTGAGATCGAAGAGATCTGGGCGTCTCGTAGGGCAAGGGACGGCTTCCGCCGCAGGAGGCTAAATTAACGTGACTTGCGATCTGCAATGAAGACAGATGGTGGCTTTTCCTGCCACGACTCGAAGCAACCCAGGCTTGGTTGGGGTCTAGAAGCCTGCTCACAGGTTGGACAGCATCGGAATTGGCCGCCGTGGTAAGGTGCTATCTCTGTGACAGCCTTGAGTGGATTTACTAAGCCTGATAGATCGTCATATGTGTCGTTAGGTGCCAGCCTGGTGATCGGACAAGGCCGACGAGGTTTATAGCACATCTTGCTTTTTTTTTCCTATACGAGGGCAACATTGAACTTTGCGCTTACTGTAGTGACTGTTGCAAGTAAGCAATTGATAATCCGAGCTTGTTGTGCGTGTGGGTGTCATAAAGAGCAAGCACACCTCGACCAGCTTTCCAAATGCTGCCAATAAGCTACTTCGCTCCTTCGTAATCGACTTTGCAGGACTTGAAAGTTGGCACCGCAGTCAAGTACTCCGTAGTTTAGACCCCCGAGACGGAGGGAAAGAGAAAGGGAACACACTACTTGTACAGACAATAAAGGAAAGGGCACCCCACTCTCCGGATGGCCGGAGCTTGCATGTGCGGAGAGCAGCTGGCAGGGCTGAAAAATGTCCAGATCTGATCAGTGGAAAAAGCAAATCTACCATCTTTCTTTTTGACTTTGTACCTTGCAAACCTCCTTGCCCCTCTATAATACCTAAATCGCAAACCATGACAGCAAGTGTGCCCGCTCTCTTGTCAAGGATACTTGTACCATAATTTCGATCGGAGGAGAGCGAGGCGAGAAGAGAGTAGGCAAGACTGGTGAATGCGCCTGGTTCACGAAGGATAGAAGTGGTGAGAGTTCTAGAGGGTCCATGTCTCTGTGACAATTTTACGATCAAGCCGCATCCCCCAGAAACCCAATCTGCAATCTTGGCCCAATAACCAGCCGAGTTGAGCCTTTGTGATGCCAAAAAGCTGCCGACTTCCCACCGATCGAGGTAACGTGCTCGAGATTACTTGGACACCGTCTTGCAGATCCTGTCAACCTTAATCGAAATTGCATCTGCGAGTACTATACCAAGATTCTCTGATGGAAGGACCTGGCTTTACTTCCCATGTTCTGTTATGTCTTGTCTGGACCATCTCTAAACTCCGCCTCGACTGCTTGGGTTTTTAGGTTTCCTTTCGTTCCACTTCTCTCTTTTCTGTCCCCGTGTCCCCGTTTGTACGTACTCTTTAACGTCGTGTGCTCGTTATTCCTTCGGGTCGACCGCTTCGTCAGCTCCAGCTACGGAGGAGTTCTAGACCCCCGTTCTTGGGTTCGATTTTCTGTCTTTATTCTTCATCCTCTGCTTCGAATCCATTCTAAATAGAGTCGCTCGCTTATGCGTATTCGTGCCTGGCCCTCTCTTCCCTTCTTTTCTTGGCCCAGTCACAAACGACCGACCACGCCATCACAAAAGCTAGACCCTACGCCCAGTCGCATTGAACACTCGACAAGATAGATGGTTAATATTATCGTCGTGTTCCAAAATAGAGACTCTACCAATCTAACTCCCAATCGGCGCCCCCCGACCGTTTACGAATACTCTATTGAGCAAGCTGAAACATTCACAGGGGGAAAACATCAGCGTTTACGTACTTCGCGGGTGCCCCCAGTGGAGCTGTCAAACGAGCTGGAGTGGGTTGCATCTCGACAACCCGAAACAAGAGGGACCTGTGCGAAACGACCAGGGACGTGTAATATCGTGTGTATCTCTTTGGGTGTTCTCCAGTCGTTTCTTGAATACGTCGTCACTACCTCCCACTTTTCCGATTATCCGCCATCATTCCGCCGTCATCTTCCTTTGTCTAGACCCGACCCATTTTCTGCCCATTGCCCTACAGGGTTGAGGGGGTACGGGTTTGGAGTGACCCTTGGCCGTCTCGTCAGGGTTCAAGGCCCACGAGATGGTTGATGCGCATACGATGCTGTTGTCACAATCCCCCTCATCATCTAGAAGAGCCTCGAGTGAGTTTAACATGATCTGGGCGAGTTTGTAGCCCAACAGCAAGGAGAGTTCATGTGACCTCATACGATGTGGTCTATGTAGTGAGGCCAACGTCTTAGTCGACGAAATTGTCCCCTTACCATTCTCATCCGTTGATAGGGTGTTGTTGCTACTCTCTTTCCTCTTCCTCGGCAGGGCTGTCATCTGAGCCCTGAGACCTCATTATTCAATATTTCCAAGGAAAGCCCTTGCAGTGAGCCTTTTTTTTCAAGCTTAACAAGGGGGATCATCATCTCAAAAAGCCCTCCACACTAGTGGATCACCCTCCCGGCAAGTGGGTGGATACCATGCGTCAAAAGGCGCCTCGCAAATCCTTCTCGAGGCCGTGGACATGGGTACTGATCCTCTTCTCGTCTCCCATTATCCCCATTTTATTTCCGTCTTTTTGGGTAGTTCCCTCGGACGCGGCCTACCACCCTTTCAATGCACTTTGAACCCGCTTGAATGGGCAGTTTTAATCGAGCGATGCTCCTTGATCGGCTCTGACGGCTTCGGTGGGTCGCCCGCGCTCATATTTGGAACATTAAGCCCAGACCCGAACCCCATCTTCTGTGCCACGCTAGTCGGGCAGGCATAATTGTCCATGTTCACTATTACCTACTCGATTACCAACACTTCACACTCTGCGGTAGAGTACATGACGCTACTGTAACCTAGTGTACATTACGGTTGTATGCTTCCGCGTACCACTTCCCACTTCCCACTTCCCTCTGATGAGCTCGCCGCTTTTCCAACAATTTCTCCGAGCTTTCTACGAAGTATGGGGGATGGGGATTGATTGATCGAGGTTGGCACTGTTCGTACCGACCGTACCTTCGTACTTCAACACAACACCCCGATTCCCGAACAAGGACGGCTTCAGTTGAAACTGTCTGCATGTCTGGGAAAGATCGATATGGGGGGGTCGCGGACCACGAAAGTTCATGATGTTATCGGGTCCCCTTGACGTGCTGTCAATCAGATCAGATCTTGATCCAATACAAATCCCTGGAAAGATCGAGAATAGCATGAAAGTGCACTCGTGGCCTTGGGCATTTGAGCCCGGGGTTACGACAGTAGGTGTGTGTGCGAAAGATACTTACTCTGATGTTGTACCTTATTCCACCACCTAACATGCCTTCCTCTGTTCTTCGGCCACCCCCCCCCCCCCCCCCCCCCCCCGGCCCTGGGAAGGGACTACTTAGGTCTCTTCCTATTACTACATGTACACATGGCGCGGTCTTTCCCTTTCCTATTGTCATCGCCAACGGCCCCCCTCCTCCACCTTCCCAGAGCCCAGTCTCCAGTGCTATAGTGTACATAACCCCCCTGCCGCCACCATAGCCGGAGACCCACTTCACCCACAATTGAAGTTTTGGGGCGGCCCTTTTGAGATGCCAAGTACACTACTGGTACTCCTGGTACACTACACCACACTCTGACTTCCTCTTATGCTGTTCTTCTTTTCGGGTGGGTCCCTTGTATCAGAGTGCTGTGTGGGAAATACACCGCGTGCAGAGAGGCTCCACAATAGTGGAAAGTATCATCTGGCAATACGAAGTAGGCTCGTCAGCTAGCCTAGCCCAGCCCAAAAACCTTACTTCCTTCCTTCTCCCGCAGCATGAGCTTCTTTACACCCCCCCGTCTTCGACTTCCTTGGCAGCAGTGCGTAAGTGCGCACGAGGATTGGGAGGCGGGAACTGATTTGATTTGATGCGTTTATTGTTGCGTTACAAGTACATTTCCTGCTGACGAACGTTATTGTATCAACAGCTCAGCACTGCGCAGCGCTGCACAATCAATTGTTCTTGCCTGGCTCCTGGCATCACTTCCCTTGGCGCAGGATGGCAGATTTGCGGTTCCCCCACATGGTCTAAAGAACTCTCTCCACTAGTGGGCTGCGGATCCGACGTACGACGTAGTGGAGTGTACGAAGCACTTTCGTACAACTACACACCCCCCAAAAGACGGCGAGTGACATTGGCATCCGCCCTGTCCCTTGGCGTCTTTGGCTTTTTTTTTGACCTTAATACAACATCAGCTCCACTCTACTCGTCCACTACATTCAATACTTGTCCTTTGCATACTTTCCTGCCATCCTCGACTTGGTACTTAGCCCATTACTCGACTCATTTCCACTGCAAGTACCTACGTATACTTCTTCGTACACTACAACTACTCCACCACAGTACACTGCCCTCCACTACTTAACTCTCGATATACAACTGACGTATCCTACAACTACCACCACTACTCAGCACTTAAAGCTCTCAACCCCCAAATCCCTTAAACGGACGCCACGGCAGATACATATACACTCTTGGTCCATCACACACCCTTTCCACCTTCCACTCTTCCACTCTTCTACACCCCACCTCCCCTCCTGCCGTTCCGTTCTTCAAACGCTGCCATCATTCATGCAGTCGCTCTAAAAAAGGACCTTTAAGAGGACTAATTCCTTCAAATATCCCTATTCGAGTAACCAGGGATCTACCACCTCCTCCACGCGCACGCACGCACGGCTCTTTTGTTCTTTTATACACCTCGTCTCTTCCCCAACCTTTCTCTCTCTCTCTCTCAAACTTCCAAAACTGATCTACCTCCCCCTCCTCGCATCACTCTCGAGACGTCTCACCTTCGACAGGTCTTCCAGATCGCTTGGCACTCGACTCGACTTGCCCCGCGGAAGAAGACAATCATCGCCCCGCGCCGACAAACTAGAACCGACAACATCAGCGGTCGACAATCGACATTCCCAGACCTTTGTGTGTGGACGGGTAATATTCGCAGCGTACTCGGTCTCGCGGCCCATGCCCCCGTTTCCCCATCGCATCGTAACTTTGGGCAACTCTAGGAGAGCAGGGAACGACTTGTCAGTCCTATAAGGAGGACATCGGAGGAATCACAGATCCCGAGCCGCTCCGTCATCTTTCACCTCATATTTCTTTATTATCAGAGAAAAAGGATCTACGCTTTTTTCTTCTCTTCACATCAGGTGAAGATTTTAAGAGAGACGATTGCTGGAAAGGATCGAATACCTTTTCCTGCAAACGAACTTGCTTCTTGGTGGAACACCTACTGCCTTTTATCTCTTGTTTCTTTTAGAACTGGGCATTCCAACACCGTCAACTCTATTCACGTTGTCTTGTCTTGGCGAGTTTCACAATGGAGACGTATTACGGCCTAGTACGGACGCCAGCCGACGCGATCAAGCTATTCGAGGCTTGCAGGTTAGGCATATTCCCCAGGGTACAGCGCAGATTATCCGAGAAGGAAAGGCAGTCCATCCGGTCAGGATCCGTTTTTGTCTGGGACGAGAGGGAAGCGGGCATGCGCAGGTGGACGGACGGCAAATCATGGAGCGCCAGCCGAGTTTCTGGAAGCTTTTTAACATACCGCGAAATGGAGGGCAAGAGGGGTGGCGGATTCAGCAGCCAGAGGAAAACATCGGGAAAGACGCCGGAATCTGGCCGGGGCAGCGACGACGACCACGACGATGGCGAGCCTGAGGGCTACAGGTACAAGGCCGACGGGCTCATGAAGCAGTCGTTCAGCATCACCACGTCCACCGGTCAACACCTCCACCTCATCTCGTATTTCACCAAGTCGCACAGCCAGTCCTCCGAGCTCCTGCAGCCCTCGACAGATCCTCAACTGCGGCACATTATGCCCGCCAAGGGTCTGTATCCCGAGTCCAGCTGGAGCGATTCGAGCGCGGCCCCGGCTCTGGCGAGAGCCGCCATGACAACGGGACAATACATCATGCCACAACCTCAACCGCACCAGTCCCAAGGAGTGGCTCCCCACCACGCCCAGTATCCGCCTCCGCCACCGCATTCGGTGAAGCCCCAACCCTACTCGTGGCCCTTGTCTCCTGTTACCACGCCGCCGTATTCCAACGGCCATGTTAGCACGCATTATTCGTCAGCTCCTACTCCATACGACCAGCCTCATCAGATCCCGCCTCCCCAGACGAGTTACCCGGCTCCTCCTCCCCCGTCTTCGAGCAGGTTGCCACCTCCCGCAATGCTTCTTCACCAGCAGCAACAGCAACACCAGTCGCACCTCCCGCAGCAGCCTCACTACCCTTCGCCGATGACTCCTCACCACTCTCAGCCGTCACCTCACACGCCGCACTACCCGCCAACTCCTCAGATGCCTCCTCAGTATCCCACCTCACGAGCAATGGACTCGCCTAGGTCCCAGCACCTGCAGGCCGCCGCCGCGCAGGCCGTCATGAATACGAGCAACTTTTCGGCACCGACGCACAGCAGCACCACTACGCCACCGGCGAGATCTCTTAGCGTCTCGCCCCCGCGAAGCGCCCATTCGGATACCACGTCTGTGCAAACTTCTTCGAGGAATACGTCGTACGCGCCGTCGACAATGTCGCAGACGCCTAACTCATCATCTAACCATAATCACAACAAGGCGAGCTTATCGGCCCTTCTGCTCCATCCTTTGCCTCCGGCGCCTGAGAGCTCATCGGGTAACTCGCCGAGGATGGGCGGCTGTTTGGATAGCAAGGGTATGACTGAGGATGCGAGGGCATTGAGGGTGTTGGATAGGAAGTTTTGCATCTAGGGTGACCGATAACACAGATTGGCGAGGTCGAGCTCAATTCGCGATGTTTGGTGTGTCTATGTAAGACTAATCTGGCCCGTGGGGTCGGAAAAACGGGGTTGTTTCACCTTCTTGTCCATGACTTTTTCTTTCCACTTCTTCGTTTTTCGTATTTTTTGGCCTCTTTCATTCATTCATGTCGCTCTTTTAGCACAAGCGGGTTCGTTACTGGCGTTTACCGGTATAAAAGGCCAAAAAGGGGGGATATATCAGGTATATCTACGAGGGATGAAGAGGAAATCAGAGGAGGGAAACGCGCACACATCCGGATATGCATTTCATGGGCCCGGGACATGGGTTATATGGGGTATGTCGTGTTACTGTTTTTCTTGCTTTTTCATTTTGGGCGCATTATAGAGATTGGGCTGGAGAAGGGCAAATCAGGGCAGGCAGCTTTTTCTTTTTCTTTTCTCCTTCTTCCTAGTTTGAGGAATTCTTCCTTGTTTTCTCGGTTTATGGTCGAGGGGGTCGAAGGTGCTACGTTTATGAAATGATTGTATGATTTTTGGCCGAGGTGAGAGTGTATGAGTTGGCTTTTTTTGCCCCGTTTGTGTACGAGTTGAGTTGAATAGAGTTGTTTGGAAGATTTCTTGTTTGTCTTTGCTGTTCTTGATATGTGGTGATGCTGTGATTGGATCTGAAGCTAAAGGCTTGCTTGCCTTGGACATTCGCAGCGTTACTCGTCTGGTTCGAAACCCTAATATACCTACGTTACTTCTGATGACCGTTCTGTCATTACTTGGGGGTTTAGAGGAGGAGCAGGTACTAACGTATCTGAAACGATCTACTGTTCTGTTGGCTCTCCGCCATCACATTCTTGAGCCCTTCCGAGGTGCAAGCCTAGTCTTCGTTGACAAAGGTGGATAGAATTCTAGAGAGGACCTTGGGAGAGTATTATAGCAATGGGGGAAATGGAAAACACGGGAGATGTCAAAATGAATCGGATTTTGAAGAATCTTGGAAACTTCATCTCAATGCAACGCAGTTGTTTTTAAAAAGCAACCCTCAACTCGAACAACACCCCCAACTTTTTGACCATATATGTTATCCTCCTACTCCTTCTACTCACTGTTTCTCCCAAAGAGCTCCCTGGGAACAACGATATAAGATAATACGAGCCTAAAAATTGCCCTTTTTCGGTCCTTATTTTCGATTTCTTCCCTCTTCATTCTTCCCCAGTCTACTCGTCTACCAATAGTTCGGTCTGAAGCCGGCGAAAGACGAGATTCCTCCTTCGCTCTTATCTTCCCTCTTCCTAGACCCATTAAGCTACGCGACAAAAGTCAGTACTTTCCTTCGTTTCTCACTTCCTTTGTCAAGGAAGGGAAGGGAAGAGGAAAAGGAGGAGGGGGGGCTTACCTCGAGTTGAATAGCCTTATGCACATGCACAAGCCAATCCACATAACTCTGCGCCTCATTATTCCGATCCTCCACCAACATCCTCGCAAACTCATACTCCGCGCCATCTATCCCCTGCCTCGCGAGTTGAACCGTCGCCGCCTTCGATCCCCTCTGCGTCTTCAGGAACTCGAGGATATTGCGCACCTGGGCGTTAAGGTGCGTCTCGAGCACGGGCAGCGTCGAAGTGTACGCATCGAGGCTTTGCAGCGAGCGGTACTCGGAGCCGAACAGGTCGGCGATGAGGTCGGGCGACGTCTGCGCGTGGAACCAGACGAGGCACTGCTGGCCGTTGTCGGCGAGGTAGACGCCGCCTGGCTCGACCTTGGAGAAGGACGCGCGGATGGCGGGGGGTAACTTGAGCTCGCCCGTCTCGGAGTCGACGAAGCCATCCGTGGCCTCGAGGTTGTGGATGGGGATGATGCGCGGGTACAGGTACAGGCTGAGTTCCTGCGCGCCGATGGACTGGATCATGCGCAGCTCGTGCACGCGGCGGTCCGACGTCTCGTTACCACCCTTGAAGGCGCGGCACTTGACGAGGCAGAGCATGAACATGGCGAACTCCTTGAGGCGCTCGGGGAGGATCAGCTGACCCGGTGGCGCGCTCTGCGAGGTGAAGTGCTTGCGGTGGCTAGCAAGTATTTCGATCGTCCGCTCCGTGAGCCAATTGCGCACATCGCGGAAGTTGCTCGACGTCGCGGCCAGCTTCGTCACGGCTTCCTTGGCGATCATGCTGTACACGGCGTCCTGGTCGACGAACTTCATACAGTCGCGGGTGTTTTCGCTGACGCTGGCGATCACGTTGGTGCACCGCACGCGCCGCTCGCCGCTCGCCGTCGTGTAGAGGAGCGCCGACTGGAAGTGCGCGTCGAGCTTGGGGTCGAGCTTGCCGTCGTACGAGAACTTGACGCCGATGGCCTTGTCGGCGTCGATTACGCCGATCTCGAGGTCTGCGCCGAACGAGTGCTGGATAAAGTTGCCGAAGTATTCGGCGACTTGGAGACCGGTCGAGCATCGCACTTTCATGAGCGCTTGGTAACCTGACTCGCGTGTGACGGCGTGCTTGATTTCGGAAGAAAGCTTCGCGTTGTCGCGTCCGCCGATGAAGTTGGGGTAGTAGAAAGTCTCACCGCCAGTGGATGAGGAAACGTGGCCTGCGCCTCCTCTGTTAGTCAACTCGTGGAATGTCAAAAGGATGAGTGGGTTCCGAACCTATCGTAGCAACGTCCAAGTAGCCGCCAGAAGGCGAGGCTAGGAAAAAGTCGGCACCGACACCCGCAGCGGCCATGCGCTCGCCAAGCTTTGTCCAAAGAGGATGCTCGGTCGTAAGCAGCTTCTTATCAATCTCTCCTCCGATATGCTTCCCGTCGTCTCGCATAAACAGCCGCCCGGGCCCCCAAGTAGGAAGCGCCGCCGCTGAGCAAATGATCTTGCCTCCCGTAGCTTCGAGGCCAGCGAAGGCGGCGTTGAGAGCAGGAAGGAGCGCGGGCTCGGGGTTCTTAATGGTAGAGAAGATGGTGGGAAGCCTCGTAAGGAGAGAGGTGATGACGGCCCTGTTATTAATGTTAGCATCCACGTCGCGTCGCATTAAACCCTAGTAGGGTGAATTCGATCATACTTTGATTCATAGGGATCTACGAAGAGGCCTTCGCTCAGGGGAACGAAAGGATCCTCAACATCGGGCATGATCATCATCTGAGCTTGTTCAAGGCTTGGCTGTAGGACGGGTTAGTTAGAAACTGTAGGATTTCGAGGCGGAAATAAAATACGCACCTTGACATTGTAAAAGTGAATATCCTTGTCAAAGGTGACGAAGCCAACTTTGGCACCCTTGGGAATCTGGCGCTTCGGTTCACCGTTCTCATCCTCCTCGCCGTCCTCGCCACCATAGAGAGCCGCTAGTATACCCTCGCAGAAAGCCTCCAGGAACCCCTTGTTGAAGGACTCCTGCGTAACATCAATCAGGAACAGCCAGCGCATACCCACAGGCTCGCGAGTCCAGTACTCCTTGGGCACGACAAACTCGACGGTTCCGCGGGTAAGCTCGGGGCGCTGATCGCGATCGACCCTGACGCCCGCGGGCGTAGTCGCGCAGAAGTACTCGGAGGGCGTCTCGTTGGGATAAGAGCAGAGATTGCAGACAAACTTGTTGCCGCCGTTGCGGAACATCATGAAGGGGTTGATGTAGGTTCGGCAGCGCCTGCATCGCGGCGGTCCCGCTTCGCCGAAGTCGAGCACGGGGATGGGTAGCTCACCGGGCGCAAGAGCGGCGAGGGGTTGGAGAATGAGACCGAGAGGTAGGGATGACGTATTAAGTCCATCGCCCGTTGCAGGGACGCTGTTCATGGTCAGACGGGCAAACTTGGGTGACGCATTGCCCTGGTCGAATGCGCGGAAGGATATGGAGGCTGGCGGGGGAACGTGTCGCTCGAACGTGGGGTAAGTATTTCGGAGGAAATACTGCTGGGTTGAATCGCGCATCATTGGCACACTAGGCAGATCGTCCGGCGTGACTGTCGCGGGGCCACCAGGAGCAGCACCGAAGCCGGAACCTCCTCCTCCTACAGGGACACTTGTTCCAGGCGCGGACAGCCCCAAGCCGGCGGGGGAGGTGGGTACCGGAGAGAAGGCGGGGTTCGCCGAAGGAGGGAATTGGCTGCCCCCCAGGCTGGGACTAAGACCGGGGCTCATGGCGGGAGCGAAACCTTGGGCAGGGCTCAAAAGCTGGGGCCCCGCGCCGGCATCGGGAGAGAAGAATCCTGCGGGAGCTCCAGGAGAGGGCGCAGCAGCGCTGGGAATAGCACCAAAGGCAGGAGCACCGACACCGAGGGGGGCCGCGGGGGCCTCAACGTTGTGAAATGCATGGCGGTCCTTCTTCTTCCTCCGCATAGTGTGGTGTCCCTCGCCAGCACCAAGCGACATCCCTCCCATCTGAGCGGCGAGGCCATCGTCGGCACCAGGGGCCACGGCACCAGGCTGTGGTGGAGCGCCATATCCTAGAGGCTGTTGTTGCGGGTGATGACCGGCCGGAGGCGGCTGTCCGCCGTAGAAGGGTTGTTGAGGCGCGGCAGGACTGCCATAGGGCGCACCTTGCTGGTATGGCTGGGGCGCGATCGGAGGGTTGAATTGGGGAGGGGCAGGTTGGCTCGTTCGATTAGGGTCATTGGGGTCGATCTGCTCTCCCTGGCCGAGGGCGTGGTACATCGAATAGTCGGCCATGGCGGTGAAAGGGGGGAGGAGGGGACCGGACCTTCTTTCGCCAGGGACCGGCCGACTACGCTAGGGTTGTTGGTTCGAGGATTAAGAGGGGGTTCGAGGATAGCAATCGGGGGGGAAAGGCCCAAGGAAATTGATCGAGTCGCGGATCACGAGGCGGTGATTGATGAAATGTGGCCTGGCGAGATTTTAGTATAGGTGTTAACAAGGACAGTAGTGGTAGCAGCAGCAGCATTAGCGACAGCATATTGCAGCTCAAGCTAGCGGATAAACACAAAAGGGGTCTGGGTGTGCTTAACAGGGAGCCAACCGGGTGGAGCAGGCCATTGAGGACAGCTTACCTGGGGAGAGGATGGTGTCGAGATGTTCATAAAGTCATAACAAGAGGCATCATGGTCATGGAAAACAAAGACACTTGAGCTGGCAAGTCGGTTGGAGGCAAGACGTCGTTGTCTGCGGTACTCTGTGTCGGGAACTTCCACGTCGTCCAATGTGAACTCGAATCTCAAGATGGTGTGCAGCCAAATTGACCAGGTGGTTTCTCCTGCCGAACTTGGGCGGGTCTATTTTGTGCTGTCAGTTGACATGTGGACTTTACTGGGGGACTGAGGTACCAAGGACAGAACTCAGAATGTGGCTTGAGTGGCTTCCAGCTGCACTTGTCACCTGGCGGGGCTCACTAGCCACATCGTTCCTGGACGTGACAATCGCCAGCAGTACCTTCGTAGTATTGCCGGCGATTAACCGCCGCCCAATAACTGAACCCTGTGCTTGCCAAACGCGGAATCTCGACATTTGCCAGTTTGGTCGAAGAAGTCACCAAGTCACGAAGGACGGAAACTGGCACCTCGTCGCGACTCGAACTGTCCCCGACCTCAAATAGCCATCTTAAACCCAGTGTCTGCGTCGCCCCGATTATAAACCGATACCCTCCTGCTTGTGTATTATAATTTCCTTTCTTTTCAACCCCCATGATGGTTGCTTGATAACTACGACCTTCACCTTCTCACCAGAAGTGCGATGATAAAGCCTGGACCAAGCCCAGACAGAGTGTGGACGTCCATCGCATTCCTGATCGCCCACCATGTTCAATTTCTGCCCTCTTCAGGGTGCATTATCCCAATCGCCGGCTACGCAATCCCTTCTTGAGCTTGATGGCGGCGTCAAGCTTCTCGTCGGCCTCGGCTGGGACGAGTCATTCGACGTGGGCAAACTTAAGGAGCTCGAAAAGTATTCAGATTATCCTGACAACCACACCCCATCTGCCTTCTCTACTTCCTACTGACCACACGCGCGCAGACAAGTCCAGAGCCAGACTATTTCTCTTATCCTCCTGACCCACGCCACCGTCGGCCACCTTGCCGCATTCGCCTACTGCTGCAAGAACTTCCCTCGCTTCACCCACATCCCCGTCTACGCGACCCGACCCGTCGCCGACCTCGGTCGATCCCTCCTTCAAGATCTTTACGAATCCACCCCCAAAGCCGCTACGACGATACCCGAGGCTTCCCTCGCCGAGGCAGCGATCGCCTACACCCAGAAGCCCAGCGCTGCCCATCAGCAGCTCCTCTTACAAGCTCCTACCCAGCAGGAGCTCGCGCGCTACTTCTCCCTCATCCAACCCCTGAAATACTCGCAGCCCCATCAGCCGCTGCCCACTCCGGGAACACCGCCGCTTAATGGACTCACGATTACCGCCTACAACTCTGGTCGGACACTTGGTGGCACGATATGGCACATCCAGCACGGTCTCGAGTCCATTGTCTACGCCGTTGATTGGAACTTGGCACGAGAGAATGTATTTTCTGGCGCTGCGTGGCTCGGCGGTGCTGGCGGCGGTGGCGCCGAAGTCATCGAGCAGCTTCGTAAACCAACGGCGCTTATCTGCAGCAGCCGAGGGGTCGAGAGACCACCCCAGACCGGAGGTCGGGCGAAACGAGACGAACAACTCATCGGGCTCATCAAATCATGCGTTACCCGCGGAGGAACGGCTCTCATCCCTGTCGACTCGAGTGCGCGTGTGCTCGAGCTCGCCTACATTCTAGAGCACGCCTGGAGGAAGGACGCGCTGGAGCATGGACCGTTCGAAACTGCGAAGCTGTACTTGGCCGGTCGAAGTATGGCCAGTACCATTAGATACGCTAGAACCATGTTAGAGTGGATGGACGACAACATCAACAGGGAGTTCGAGGCCGGTCATGATAACCAGAGGAGGCCAAATGGGGACGACAGGCAGGCCAAGGGTGGAGGACCGTTCGATTTCAAATACGTCAAGATTCTCGAACGAAAGGCCCAGGTGCTTAAACTAATCTCAGACAGCCCAGACAACGTCCAATCGTCCGGCAGGGTCATTCTCGCCAGCGATACGTCTCTCGAATGGGGTTACTCCAAGGACTTCCTGAAGGGGCTGGCCAAGGATTCGCGCAACGTGCTGATTCTTACCGACAAACCCGGCGTCGTATCAAATACTCCTACACTAGCGAGCACTCTCTGGGAATTCTGGCAGGAAAGAAAGAGCGGCGTCTCGACGGACAAGACAGACAGCGGCGATGACCTCGAGTTCGTCTATGGAGGCGGCCGCGAGCTCGAGATCCAGGAGGAAACAAGGCAAGCGCTCGAAGGCGAGGAGCTCGCGCTTTACCAACAGTGGCTAGCACAACGCCAGCTTCAAGAGAATGTGCAGGGCGGAGGGGTAGGCGGCATGGAGACGTCGGCCGACGCCGTCGACGACGCATCGTCGGAGTCTTCGTTGGAATCCGAAGATTCCGATGGTGAGCAGCAAGGTCGCGTGCTCAACATCTCGGCCACCATGGGCCAAGCCCGGAAGGCTGTGCGCGACGAGGATCTCGGCATTAACATTCTTATGAAGAAGAAGGGAACCTACGATTTCGACGTGGACGGCAGGCGAGGTCGCGACAGGATGTTTCCCCTCGCCGTGCGGCGGAAGCGCGTCGATGAATTCGGCGAGGTTATCCGGCCTGAGGACTACCTCCGCGCAGAGGAAAAAGTCGACGACAACGGCCGCCATGATGGCATTGCCACTCTGCACGCCGCTGCGGCGGGAGGGGAAGAAAGCGACGCTGGCGGCCCCGCAGTCGGCAAGAAGCGCAGATGGGACGAATCCTCCTCCAACGCCTTATTACTCAAGCAAGGCGGCGGCGGCGGCGGCGCGAACAAGCGGGCCAACCTGCTCGGCATCCGCAGCAAGTTGTCAGACGACGGAGGCGACAACGTCAAGTCGGAAGAAATTGACGCGCTCGACGAAGTGGAAGATGTCGAGGAGGTCGAAGTCTCGGGCCCCGCGCGGCTCGTCGTGACGACGGAAAAAGTCGTCGTCAACCTCCGCCTTGCCTTTGTCGACTTTAGCGGCCTGCACGACAAGCGGAGTCTCAACATGCTGATTCCCCTCATCCAACCGCGCAAGCTCATCCTCGTCGGCGGCTCGCGCGAGGAAACGATGGCGCTTGCTGATGACTGCAGAAAACTGCTGGCGCCTTCACAGAAGGAGGGCGAGACGGGCGTCTTTACCCCCGAGGTCGGAGAGACTGTGGATGCTAGCGTTGATACGAATGCCTGGACGCTCAAGCTTGCTGATTCCCTCGTCAAGAAGCTCAAGTGGCAGAGCGTGCGCGGCCTTAGCGTCGTCACCATCACGGGCCAGCTCCTCGGCCTCCTCTCCACAGCGGACACTAATAACAAACAACCCGCCGCGGCGTTAATAGAAGACGGCGGCGCCAAGAAGCGCCAGAAGACGGACACGGAAACGACCACCACCAAACCGAAAGAAGTAGAAAAGGAACAAGAAGAGGAAGAAGAAGAAGAAGAGAAGAAACCCTCCCCGCCACCAGCCCACATCATACCCACCCTCGACCTCCTCTCCAACGCCTCCCTCTCCAAAGCCCGCTCCTTCACCCAACCCCTCCACGTCGGCGACCTCCGCCTCGCCGACCTGCGCCGCGAGATGCAGGCGGCGGGCTACAGCGCCGAGTTCCGCGGCGAGGGCACTTTGCTCGTTGACGGCGTCGTGGCGGTGCGGAAGACGGCGGCGGGCAAGATTGAGGTCGTTGGCACGGCGGGGGATGGGGTCGCTGCCGCTAGGCAGAGGGGCACGCTTTATGAGGTTAGGAGGGTGATTTATAGGAATTTGGCGGTCGTGGGGGCGTGAATAGAGAAGAAGAAGAAGAAGAAGAAAGGAGACAGTTTCCGAGGATGGAGATGGTATGATATCCCGAGTGTGTACTACAGGAGGTCTTTGGTTCTTTTCAGTTTGTAGTCGTGTTATGTATATTTTCCGCGTATATAAAAACAGCGAGACGAGGGAAATGCGATGTGTACCATAAGGAGTGGGAAACGAGAAAGCTGGTGAAAAAGGGAAGATGGGTTAATGACGCTTCAATTGACGATACCTGATCTAACACGCTGTTTTCTCCTCCCTTCTATCCCCCGATTCCTTCTTGTTAACTCGCTGTGTGTGTTTTCCGACTTCGCTGCAAATCAAACAGTTCCTCCACCCAGTAATACGTGCTCGCCCTCTTAATCAACACCATCGTCATCTTCTTCCGCTAGTGCTGCGTCGGCATCCTCCCCCTGTTCTACCTCAACATCCTCCACATGCTCCAACTCGACCTCCTCCGTCTCTCCCACTTCAAAATCGTCCACCTCCCCCGTCTGAACACCCGCCTCCCTCGTCGTCTGAGCCTCACTCTCCGTCGCCTGCTCAATAATCCTCTCCAACACCCTCCTCTCCGCCTCTATCCTCCTCGCCTGCCTCCTGTTATTCCTCAACTCCTCCCTAATGCCATCCAACTCGCCCTGCAGCCTCCTCTGATGACCCCTCAACTCCTCCTGATAAATCTCCAATTCTTCATCGTCCACATCCCAGTCCTCATCATCATTATCATCACCAGCAGCATAACCCTCCTCACCCTCTCTATCTCCCCCGCCATAAGTACCAACCTCCGTTCTCGCCTCCCACTCCGTCTCCTCAGCCCACTCCCTCACCCTCTCCAACGTCTCCTCGCCAGGCTCCGCCGGAAGCCCCAACCTCTCCCTCTCCTCCCTCGCCGCCCTCCCCACGAGCCTCATCCAAAGCGTCCTCAGGTTCCGGTCGGTCAACCACACCGACGAACCACGCCCGTAGAACGAACTCCACGCCGCGAAGCGATGGCCATCGCCGGGGCGGTACACGATGCGTATGAAGTCCTCGAAGGGGATGGCATGCGAGGTGTTCGGCACGGGGACGTGGTAGGGGACAATGTGGCCCGTGACTTGGGGCGGGGAGGGGCGCACGACGCGGCGGAAGCGTCTTGGGCTCGGGGACCGGCCTGGGTCGTGGCGGGGGAAAGGGGTTATGGAGGGGGACGGGTGGATGATGAGGCGGACGGGCGTGGGGATGTGTGGGGTGGAAGGACGGTCGGAGGGCAGTGGATGGCGGGGACTGTCGGGGAGGGGGTGACGAGGGTGGGAGCTGTGACGAGGGTGGGAGCTGGAGAGATTGGCGATTGGATTGGGGGTCTAGCCCGGGACTGCAGCGCGGATGATGGAAATGCGCGACCGGAGGGAGGGAGGCGATAGGGAATCGAATTGGCTTTGGCAGAAAACGGCATCTCGTGGCACGGCTCTCTGTTCTCCCTCTGGCTTGTCGGTGTCTTTAACCACGATACCAACATCAGGGGGTTCTGCGTTTGGAAGTAGCCCAGGTGGAGGGTTCTCGGGGAGCTCTGTTGCCTCAACGCCTGCCTCGCCGCTACTCCAGTCCGAGGGTAATAGGCCGGGCACGGAAGGTTTTGTGTGGATTCTGGGCCGAAAGGACCTAAAGACTCGCCTTATTATCTAGCGGAGGCCGTCGTCTTGTTCGGCGGCGTAGAGGCCATCGGAGCGAATAGGAATGGCAAAGTCCTCAGTCAAGTGAGGATATACATATATTGGCTTCGTGAAATCGGGTTCCGGGAGTGGTAAAAGCAAGTCGTCGGCCGCTAAAGGGTACAGACGCGTGTGAATTGAAGGTGCCTGTACTTCTTGAGGTCGGTTTAGGTTGTGGCAGTAGCGTCTTCCCCTTGTAAAAGGTGACTCTTCAAAGTCATCGTCATCATCGCTCTTATCACCGTTCTCGCTGTCATGCCCGCCCATGAAGTAGGGGCAAGCCAGAGGCTGCCACGTCGGCGGCTGCTGTACTTCAAGGGGAATAGGATCTAGATTCGACTCGAGGCATTCGCGTGTATAGGCGCGACGAGTCGTGTTAGGCGTGAAGGTGCCAAAGGGGGTCGAATGGGCATCCAAGGGAGAACGTCGAACGGTCATGTTGGCTGTGCCCGAGTTTAAAGCAGCGGGACCTGTAAAGACACCGCCAGGTACTAAAGCTAGTCGGAACTGCGATGGCCGGGATCAAGAACCGCGTTGGCCTCGTTGAGGTGGTATAGGATCACGTAGAAATAGAAGGATCTGAAGGTGAGTAAGGAAGATAGAAGTATAAGTCGATACAATAAGATAGACCTTAGGTGTTTGGAGCGTTGGGAAGATGGATGGTGAGGGTGGAATTGAGGGCTAGAACTTCTTGGTCTTGTTGATTCTCTCTCTATCCTAAGTCTTCAAGACAGGCGTCAGGCACGATCGGCGACAGTTCCTTCCTTCTCGGTTACATTTCTCCAGCATCTCCCCCGCGCCTTCCCTCTCATACTATCTGCCGATTGCCCTCAAATTCCCGACTCTAGACAAGAAAGAGCCACCGAGAGTGGGCGAGTAAAAAACGGTCTGGCGGTGATCGTTCGAGCTAGTGCTCGCCAACAGTCTCGGTGAAGGGTCAACGAAACCTTATCATATAATGAGGAGAAGCAGCTTCTTTGTCCTGTAGCTCCTTGAAACTACCACTATCTTCAACAATTTCGAACCTCAAGATATTCACTCTCTCGACCGCATATCACGCCTCAACTCGTAGACGATCACTCCCGCTTGACAAACGGATTCCACCCAATAGAACGCAGCTGCCATCCAGTTGCTCCGTGTTTCGTATCGGGCGATCCCTTAGCCTTCAACGGCATGCCACTTCACCACTTCATACCACTTCATGATACTCCTCACTTCGATCAAAAATCTTCCAACGACCTCATCACTTAAAAACTATATTAATAAAGGGAGGTACGAACCTATCCATACCCTACCCTCTACCCAACTAGTCGGGTATATCCCCATTGCCATCGAAAATCTCTGAAATGAGAGGACGCACAACTCCCAGATCATGCAAACTCGCAGAAAAGAAAAGAGGATATGCCAAAGTATAACAGCCTCAAAGTCTCCATCAAGTCTTGTGACAGCGACTTACACAGACCATGGAATGCAAACGGTATCTCCTCCAAACATATATATATATACACAATCTTCCCCCTTCACCCAAGATAACAAAAGGAAAATAAGAGCACACATCAACTACCTGTACTGCTCAGCGGGCATCTCATACACATTCGACACGGGCCCGCTCGTATACCCCATAACCGGCCTGCCGTCCGCCTCCGCCGCCGTCGGAAACCTCGGCAACGCATCCTCCCCGCTCAACTCCGCACCATACGGCCTCCTGCCCTCGACACCCAACTCCGCAGCGCCGTACGCAGGCTCCGGAGTAACCGAAGGCGGGGACACGTAACCGCCGCCGCTTCCGACGGGCGATTTGCGCGGATGATCGGGCGTACGGGTATCTCTGCTCGCGAGGGCAGCCGCAGCTCCAGCGCCGCCAAGACCAGGGCTAGGTCCGACGGGAATCTCGCTCATGCCGGCGCCGAGACCGTCGTCGACCACGTGGGGCTTAAGCTTGTGCTGCTTGTACAAGTAGGTGGCGATGCCGCCGATGATGAGAAGACCGCCTACGCCGACGCCTACGCCAATGCCGGCCTTTGCGCCGGTGGATAGACCGCCAGAGTCGGAGGTGTTGGTGTCGCCGCTTCCGCTGCCGCTGCCGCCGGAAGATCCGCCGTTGTTGTCGCCATTGCCGATGTTAGAGCCGTCGGGGACGGTGCCGACAGTTTGGGCCGGGCCGGTGGTTACCGTGGTGGCTTTGATGACGATGGTGGATGTGATGGTGACGGTAGTCTTGGCGTTCGCGTAACTCGTCGAGGTGATGACTGAGGTCGAGTGCGACTCCGACGTGGTGGTGGAAAGAACGGTACTAGTAACGGTATTGAAGACAGTGGTGACGCCATCAGCAGCGATGGTGACGGTCACATAAATCGTCTCCCTCTTAACCAAATGTATCAACCCCGCCCTCCTCAACAACTCCAACCCATCGCCGCCCCTGAATCCCCCAGCGGGCGGCGTAACCTGCGCCTCGGCCGCATCACCCGTCTTCACGGGCACATGAAGCGCCGGCGTAGCCTCAGCAGGAGCGGCGGCGAGGTTAATGTGGCGCTTCGCGGCCAAGGTCGAAGTAACGTAGACGGTGCTCGTGGCGGTTTCGACGTCGGACTTGGTGACCACCTCTGTGGAGATGTCGGTGACGGTGACGACGATGGTGCTGAAGACGGTGCGGAAGACGGTGGTCTCGGATGTGACGGTGCTGTCGCTCCGGTCGGTGACGGTGATGGTGGAGGTCACGTCGGGTTGGCTATTGTCGGAGGGTTTGGGCGAGGAGGATTGTTCTTGGCGGGGGAGGTTGAGGGCCGAGGCTGCGGCGAGCAAGGCCGTCAGGGCGGCGGGCACTGAGAGGCGCATCGTTTCCAGGTTCTCTCCCTGAGGGGTTTGTTTGTGTTCCTTGGGTGCAACCCCTGTGTCGTCCCAAATGTACTGGGTTTTCGGTTCGGCGCTCTCACCCGAGGTGCGGTGGGCGCTTGTTCATTTGTCGACCCGAGCTTTTCGCAAATGCACGAAATTCGGTTGTGAAAGAAGAAGAAATGGGGAAGAGAGAAGACGAGAAGAAGGAGGGGGTGAGAAGGGAGAGCGCCGTGAAGGTGGAAAAGAAAAACCCCCGAATATTTCTACGAATGCAGACTAGGACAGCTCCACAAATGCGCAATGGGGCATGGGCTTGACAGGGATTGTCTTGACGCCCGAATGCCTGGCTGTCGATATAATTTTGGGAGCTCTCAGCGTTCGGTCTTCTAGGGCAAGTGAGAAGGTGTCGAAAAGATATTATTGATTGATGGAAAAAGAAAAAGAAAATGCAAGACTTTCAAGGGAATTTCTCTGGTTGCTTTTTTCTCGCAATATTTTTCCTTCCTTTTTTTCCTTTTTCCTTTTCTTTTTTTTCTCAAGTTGGCGACCGAGGCCCAAGAAACACGAGAAAAGCCCACGAGCACTTCTCATGCTGGACCCCATCTTGCGGATGGCATCGGAGGCCAACCACGCCTGAGAGAGGCACTTACGAAGTACTCAGCAAGCGACCTACTTCCTAGTGTGAGTTTAGCTGTGCCTTCGGTGTCATGCGTGTGGTGGATACCGGCAGAGAGAGAAGGCGCTAGCCCCCTGATGATGCTGTGCTTTTCCATTTCTTGGGAAGGGGACTTCGGGCTTGTACTTTTGTAGATTAATACGGCCTGACGTACGTGGCCCTGAGCGACTTCCTCCTTCGTACGTTTCCTCCTGCTGCTGCTGGCTGCTGCTGACTGCTCCTGCCCTTTTTCTTGGGTCAAAGTACGAAGTAGTGTACGGCACCACCGACGAGAGCAGAAGCAGCAGCAGCAGGCACGGGAAGGTATGACTTGTGATGCATCAAGTGTACCTGAATACCTGCAGAATGCGCGAGAGTACATCGGTATGCGAGGAGAAGAAGACATTTGTTGCTCGTTGCTGAGGGTTCTTTAATAGGGTCCCCCTGGAGATGGAGCGCATTATGGAGCACCTCCACTACATACGAAGTACGAGCAATAAAATGGCGGTTTGTTGCTTTTGGTGATCCCATCGATGGATCTCAATGGTGTCCGTGGCTCCCGAGAGATGGTGCAGGTAGATTGACCTTTTGTTCCGCAAAGGTCTTATAGATTTCCAAGTACTACTACACAGGGACAATGTAGTCATCCAGTCTGGCTTGATATCCTCGATTTGCACACCGCACCGCGCTGCAGACGTCGGCGCCACTAGTGGTCCGAGGGAACGCTACACAGCCCCCGATGCCCCCGTTAGAACGAATGGTGTCTCAGGAGAGACATTGGTCTGGTCAATGCAATGGATCAAGGACTTGAACCGTTCAGACACAACAGAGAAATTGTCATAATGGTCCAACGGACACGGAGAAAAGAGCGTTGGTTGAGACTGGAGATGCCACGAGACTCCTGATGTCTTGAGGTTGCTGTTAGTGCCAGAGTCGGGGACACTGAGCCAAACCCTGGAGTACCTTTTCGGTCAATCGAGGTGCAATGTACATACATCTTCAACTTTGTACCACACTTTCGGTCCATCACGGAAGAAGATTATATTGACTGCAGGCGCAACCCTATCTGGACCGTCAGCGCAAGACATCACATGCTCTCATACCTGCAGCTGCAGCTTCCTTCCCGATTTCGAAGTTCAGCCGCAACAAGAAAAACGGCATCTCAGTCCTTCTCGTATCTTCGGGGTCGTCTGTCCCCTTGTCCTACGAGTGAAACATGGATTCTGAATCCCCGCCCAATCCACACGCGCAAAATTCATCGAGTGCTCTTCGGTGCCAACGAAGGACCCTGGACCCCAACGTGCTGGCTCCCATCGAGATGGCGAATGAGGAAGCTCAACATCCTACGAAGTACAGATTGATACAGCGTCTAGTGTGTGCACTCGAGTCCTGCGCATACGTTTCTTGGCTCACCCTCCCCAAGGCGGAATAGTCCGTCCCCCGAATTCGAGCCAAGGCGCGTCCGTTCCGTCATGGAGGGGAGAAAAGCTCCTGTTCATCATCTGAAGTTTCCCAAACTGAACCTCTGCGATCTTATCCCTTCCCGAGTGCAGCCCATCTCGAGCTCGAAGCCTTGAAGCGACGCATTACGTAGGCACCACGATACGAAAGAAGAAGGGAGAAAATAAGGAAATAAATAAAGAAATAAAAGGCACGGAAAATGGCCCAGAGAAAAGAGAGCAGGAAACAGTTGCACTCCAAATGAAGGTGAGTACACCCTATTGATCCCAACTCGACCCATGGTGTCCAAGCCCATCCCATCTAGGCTTAGACAGCAGCCACCATTGATTCTTCCCATCTCCCTCGCCTCCCCCGCCCCAACGAGGCTGGCTCAAAATGCAAGCCAAGAACGCTCGCAGGATTTTGGGACGGTAGCTGAACTATTAAGCTTAACTCTATTTAATCCCGCAGCCCAATCGATGTGGGATCCAGTGTATCTTCTCTTTCTCGAGGGTCCGTCTGCGAACTCTGTATGATGGGGAGTTCCTAAACTACTTCGTGCTACTTGTAAACTACAGGTCTACAAAATAAGATGGTGATGGTCACGATAATCTTAGGCAAGTTTAGCAGCGGTCATTTTATTGATGATCAGATCTTTGCTCTTGGCACACCTAATAGGTCATCTAACTAATTCTGGTGATGGGCATCCGCCTCACCGGAGCGCAATGTCCGGGCATGGCACGCCGCAAATTGGCAACATCGTGTAATACTCTGAACCGCATGTTTCGGGGATTTTTACAATCGGAAGATTCCATAGGTCTCCATCTTAGTGGAAAGGAAAAAGAGGAAATAACGAAAGAGAATAATACGTCCTCAACCACAACTTCTCGGCCGAAGCACCATTCTATTCTCGTTATTCTCCGATGCAAAAAAAATCGGGGAGAACATATCAAATCCCATCAAGGGTGTTTTTAGCCCGCCGGATTCCCCTGCTCGCATCTATCGAATGTTCTCTATTTTTCCATGCTTCCCGCCTCTCCTCGGGAGTTGAATGGACGGTTTGAATTTTGTGATGTGCCGCCTTGTTTTAGATGTCGATCTTTTGATTTCTTTTGAGATAACTCGTCTTCTCTTAGGGCATACCTATCAACACGACCAAGCTAAAGTGTCGAAGCAGAATAATAAAGTAACAAACTCCCACTTCGTAAAGATAAAGCCAACGAAACATCCACACCCTCGAGAGTGACACTCTCAGACCCTCTCGTTTCTGCACTTGTTTGACCCATAACCTTGGTGACACCCTCAAATATTCCAACTCCCACCGGCTCCACGCCGGCCCCACGCACCTCCTTCCTCCCCCCGACGATCCCACGTTTCGGACCTCCTACACTAAAACGATATCCTCCCATCTCACCAGTTCGGAGAAAAGTTGAGGAAGGGAACCCTCGTCTTGGCCTATTTTTTTCTGAAAAAGTGCCGAAATGGGGGATCGGTAGATTCTCCCGTTTTCCTCGTTCGCTCTCTTGGCGGATTCTCCCCGTGGTCTAGCTAGACCCGCTGCCTCGATTGCAGCGTCTCGTTTCGGAGAGAGTGTGGGATGCTGAGGTGGTTTGTAAGAGCTCTGGTTTCGGTGTAGACTTTCCCCTTGTCAGTCGGTGTCCGTGTCTGTTTTTTTGGTGTCGACGAAGGCTTGCTGAATCTGGCTGTCTTTGCGGATATTCTTACATTGAAGGCACCGACTCACACCTCCCATCATCGCATCAATCGGTAGAACCTCCACCGAATCACGTCCCAGGCACACAGAACAGCACTCGTTTGAACTCGTCTAATAGATATTTCATAAGAAGTCTTCGCTAGATACATGGATATACTCAAGCCCCGCAAAGAACGCCCTGGAACAGATCCCGCCTCCTCTCAGCCCCTTCCAAAATATCTACCCCATTCTTCCAAAGGCGTCTCCCGGTGCTCTTCTTTATATGACAAGTTTTGTTTTTACTTCTTTCATTCTTCCTCTCTCCGAGGCAACTACCTGCCGCACTCCCTCCGTGACTAGGAAATCCCTGTAGGAAACCCAAGTGCTGGGCCCCGAGACTCCATTTCCACCCCGTCAACACTGTCCCCAGTGGAATAATAGAAAAGGCTACTAGGCTCCTCAAGAGCCTAACAGTCTTGCGCTGTCCCTAGACCTTCGAAAAAGAAAATAGGAAAAGAAAAAAGTAACCATTGCTTGCTGTCGGATATATACTGGTATGCGCACAAGGGGGGGATTTGTATAGCGAACCTCGAGACGAGGTCCATCTTAATGCAAGACGATAAAATCAAAACGTAAAAAAGAGAAACGAGCCGGAGGAGAAAAAAGATAAATGACTATATAATATCGCACCAAGAAGAGAAGAGTAACATGGATGGGAATCCCAGCTTCTCCGGTACTGCTTCGTAATTCTCGTGGTGGGTGGGAATCCAAGGACAAAATGAGAGGTTCAAGAGACGTGCCACGGAGACACGATAGGACGGATGATAACGAGACACACGAAGCTGGAGACCGGTAGGCGACGCCGGGTCGGGTTTGCCGTTTCTGGCGTCTAAAAGTTTTCCTTGCCCCAAACAAAAGAGAATCTAGAGCCACAGTTAGTTGTCATGTACCATGAGGGCGAGGAAATGTTTCAAGCTCGGAGTACTTACCCAGGCTCGCTGTACTTGTTGCAGAAAATATGCAGCGCGCTGCCCAAGCCCTTGGGGCCGCAGAAGAAAACACCAGCCTCAGCAGGCGAGTGCAGCTTGCGGATACCCCTGAAGATCATGTCCCAGTTAGGCCTTCCAAAGTTGGTGGGCGATCGGAGACCGGTAATCGTGTCCTTGTCAGCATTGGCGTCGTTAATCATGATATTCGTGGCGTCGTCCGCCTTGATCTTAGCCGTGAGGTACGTGTGGATCTCGATCCTGTTGTCGACGTCCTGTGCCTCGATGGCGAGCAAGAGAGACCTGAACCACTCGAACGATCCGAAGTCTCGGCAGATCCAGAAGAAGTAGACCTTGCTGAGCCGGGTTCGCTTCTTGGGGTAGTTCATGCGGTACCAGATCGACTTGAGAATGGACGCGAAGGGAGTGACACCGATACCCGCACCGACAAGGACCGAAATCTCGTACTTGAACACGTCCTCGGAGGCCGACCCGAAAGGCCCATCAACGTAGACTCGGGGAAGAACTCGTCGGAGCGCGGGGTCGACGTCGGGGTTCTCGCCGTCGACGCCAACAACTTGGCTTGTGTCCTTTTTGTCGCCGCCGCCACCCCTCTTTTCAAACTCACAACCTAGGGTCTGGGCGAGAGTCCTGGTGAAGTCACCGACAATACGCATGTGGATCGAAATGTAGTCCTCCTCGGGAGCGCTGGTGAGCGTGAAGGGATGGTACTGCCACAGAGATACGGCGGGGCAGCACAGGAAGATGTACTGGCCAGCACGGGTCTTTGTGTGCTCCTTCTTGATCTGGATCTCACAGACATTGCTGGGGTGCTGGATGACCTTGGAAATATACGTCTTGTGTTTGCCCCTGACCTCGCGGGCAATTCGCTCGGCAAGATAGGCGAAGCCTCCGTACATCCAGTACTGCCAGAAGACACCGACGGCCGAGGCTCCAGTGGCGGTACAGAAAGGAGCGAAATCGGGCTGAATCATGCAGAAGGCACCGTGGATGGACCAGAAGAAGAAGAAAATGATAAACATGTGGTGGGTGTACCAGAATCGCTCGTAGTTGGCGCGGCGGGGCTTCTCCACCGAGGTGAAGACCATGCCCATCAAGGCCACCAGCATGACGTATCCAGTCCAGCCGGGACCGGAGACGAGGTTAGCAACCAAGAAACCGTAGACGCCGAGGTTGTTCTTGGCGGCAGCTTGGCCCAAGTTGTTCCAATGGGCGATGGTGTGCACCCACGACCAGAAAACGATGGACCAGGCGGTGACCTTGTGGAAGGTGATGTTCTTGTCGAACTGGATGATGCCGTTGAGCGGGGTCTGACGTGCAAGAGAGATGAGCGTCCTGCACACGGGGAAGAGGACGAGAGCAACATCCAGATGCAGCACGAGGGCGGCGGATCGAGCAATCATGAATGTCGGGCCGAATGTGTCTCGCGCTATTTGCAAGTTGTCCTTGACGCCGTAGTTGACGAAGGCAAAGGCGAAGACCAACATGTGGAGGAGCGCGAAAACGAAGACGAATCTGTGCCAGGGTTGTCAGTGTAAATGCTCCCCACGAGAGCACTCCATCTCCTCCATTGCTCCCTTAAAAAAGGATCCTCGGAGCAATCCAGCACGCAAGGGGAGGGAATAAAACCTACACTCTCCTGTAACCTTCGTTCACCATCCACCTATCAAACTTTTCTTTCGCCGACAATTCCTTCTGCCTCTCCTGGGTCATCTCACCCGACAACAGCATCCGCGTTAAGGGCGTCCATCGTGACCGTTCTGACTGGCCCTTGTAGTCCTGATTGTAGTAGTCCATCTTAGGCTACCAGGTGGTTTAAATGTCGACCAAATTTGCTGTCGCCAGTTGATATCGAATCCGTCGAATATTCTTTCCCCCCTTGGATCCTGTCCTTTATTTCTCGCTCGGATCCCCAACGTCTCTCAACCGAATGTCTATCGGGTATCCAGCCAATTGTATATTAAAAGTCCGCAAGCCAGTGCTGAAAGTCGAAACAAAGAAAAATAAAGAACGGAACGCGTTATTCAGAGCCTGCTGAAGGGGCAAAGCGAAGAATTCATCGAGAAGAGGCGAAGGGTCGAAATGGAGCAAGTGTTTCCGCCTCCCTCGAATCTTTTGTTCTCTCTCCTCCGCTCCTCGTTTCGCCGGGCAAGATCGGATTCCCGTTCTCGACGTCGAATTAACTGTAAAGTGGGAGAAAACACCCGCTTGTTAGCCTGCACCGTCTCGCCTTCGGACAGCGACAGAGACAGAAAGGGACGCAGCAAACAATGGAGGACGAAGAAGAACAAGAAACAAGAAAAGAAAAGAAAAGAGGTTGGAAAAGAAGAGAATTGGTGTAGGTACGCAGACCGTGGGTTGGGAGAGAGGGGAGAAAGGAGAAAGGGAGAGTGTGGTGGGAAGGGAAGGAGATTTTGGTACAAACTGGCAAAGAGCCGGACCTGCCAAGATGTATGAGTGTGAATCCTGGGAAGATCATACCTTTGCTCAAAATGCCCACTGTATTCGGAGGTCGAGATGTGGGAGAGGGGTGGATCAAGTGTACCAGGATCGGGGCCAAGAGATAATGCCGGGCCAGTGAAGCGGCGTACCTCGATCGGGGAATGAGCAAGGGGTAAGGCGAATAGAACAGCGGTAAATGTATGGGGATCCGGGGTCCTGAGACGAGCGGCGGGTACTTGGATGCCCTAACAGACTCTACAAGTCTCAGATTCCGTCCAGAGGCACTTGTAGAGTGGGCTAGGGGGCGTCTATTCAGTCTTTCTGGCTAGGGGGCGTAACAGCGCACAGTCAGTGTCGGGGGGTTCTGGGAGATCAAAGGACGGTCTGGCGATGTACCAATGATACGGCATGCTCAGCCAAGAGTGACTTGCAACCCCTTGCAGAAGTTGTATCGTCAGAGCAGGGTGGAGCTTGACAATGGGCGACTGGGATCTTCGCCTCCAATTCTCAGTCCAAACAATTGAACACTTGAGGTCTAGACTCTCGATGTTTCGCTGATTGTCGAGTTGCGTGGAAGGGGACTGCGACGAGGTCATTCTGCTGGCGTTACACGGACGAAGCTACGAGGGAGGAGACTGAGAGGTGTGGGAGCCCGATTTGCCGTCTCTTCTCTCAAGATCAGTCCATGATCGCAGCTATTGGCCTGCGAGCCCACCTCGAATGGGCCCACGTCGAAACAGTTGACGCCGAGGAGAATGGAGGCGTCATGGATTTGGCGAAGCTACTGGACAGCCATTGACGATTCTTAAACTCGTAACACTCCCTCGCTCGATTGGGATATTTCGTCCCCAGCGCTAAAGTTCAAATCTCTTGCAAAATCCAGGGAATGAACAGTTCCTTCCTGTTCTTGATTCTTCATGGGCATCACGCCTACGTTGAAGACGAAGTCGCGACCCACAGGCACTATTTTCAGGGGCTAAGCAGTGCTAAAGAGCAAGTGCCGCTCACTCCCAGTGGGTCGAGGCTCCACAGTCACAAGCCAAAATGCTTCCAGATGGCGGTTGCTTCAGAGTCTCACCTTCCATCCACGCCAATTGATGGTGGAAAGAGTAGGGACTTCTAGTGCAATACTGGGTACGGATGGCTGGATTACGCGATGCTTTTTCGTCCGTCAGAGCACGATTTTCTCCCTCGGTCTGCAAGGGATCTGGAAGGACAGACGAGTTCCAATCCAGACAGCGAATGTATTGATCGCTGGGTAAATTCAATGGAGAATTTCCGCCTGCAGATCTCCAAATCTGGCCTTGGCGCCGGGGTCGCTTTCAAGGCGCTGATTGGCTGGTTACGCCGGGAGGACACTGTCGGAACCAGCCCATGTGCGTCACAGACTGTTTCGTCAGGGGTTCTGATACAGGTCTGAGGGACAGATCCACTCCATCCTCAATTCATCAACTCAAGTCGAGTCGGGCAACGTTCGGTTGGCGGGTGCATGACGAACAGAGAGCTCAGAGCTGTTCTTTCGATTACTAAATCAGTTGCTCTCGACCATCTTGATATGGGGGAGATGTGATAATCTTTGAAATACGAAGGCAGGACGCGCACACCTTTGCTGATGCGCCCGTCGCGGTGATTGTTCAGTCGCATCGCGACTTTGCTTGGTTTGGTCCCATCGAACTAAACTGCAACCACGATCCACTTCCGTCCACCTCCTTGCTTCGAGCGCTTTGGCTCTCCATGCCCGCCCCATCGTTCGCAAGCACAACCTTTCCTGTCCTGCAAACATCTTGCCACTTGCCTGCTTCCCGAGAATTATCCTCCCTCCCCCGAGAGAGGGCATCCGACGACTCCGAGTTTCCATGATCTAGGGAAAAAAAAAAAAAAAAAAAAAAAAAAAAAAAAAAACGGCCTTCGTGAATATAGCCATCTTCCTATGTAGGGCCTAGACCAACTCAAAACCGATCCAATCCATCTGAGGCATTCGGCCTCCACCACCGGAAACCGATCGCCCTCGCAGCCCGCCTTCAACCCTCCCAACCTTCCCATGTCCGTCCCCAACGTGCTCGCACACACATAGGACTTATACGTACCAGAAGCACCCCCCACCCCTTTTCTCTTCTCCCTGTGGCGATCAGAGTGTGCAGAGAAGCAAAGTCAGTGCATTCTCTCCTTAAAATAGATCCACCTCTC
This sequence comes from Scedosporium apiospermum, assembly GCF_000732125.1. NCBI lineage: Eukaryota > Fungi > Ascomycota > Sordariomycetes > Microascales > Microascaceae > Scedosporium > Scedosporium apiospermum. The sequence goes on along the minus strand of NW_015971790.1, from coordinate 379,504 downwards.
CGTAACGGGAAAAAAAAAAAAAAAAAAGAAGGCAAGCACTGCCGTCGTCGTTGCCTTTGGCGCCGCCCCTTGCGTTCTCCCCGTCCTATGCGGCATGTTTACGCGAGGATTGCGTCTTGCCTTTCCCTTCACCGCGGAGAAGTTCCTTTGGCTCATCTAACTAGTCAGCCCGATCAATGCCTTCCTGAAGCCGTAACAGGAAAGATTACATAGTAGGCCTCTCCCTGGTTCGGACCCGTTTCTGCTGGTCGCAAGGTATTCCTGCCTCATTGTCAGTGAACATCCCCCGATTGCTTATTCATCGACGGAGGCCGGATTTCGCTAAAAGGATCCCCCGTTGCCCCTTCCGATAATTGAGATCCGTGCGCATTATTGAATTTGCGGGATAATCTCAGCACGTGATGACATCATCACCACCCATCACCACCCATCACCACATTGAGCAATTCAGATCGCTTGCCATGTGCGGCCCTTTCTAATGTTACAACTTGGTATCTTCAGGATGGAAAATACTATATTGGCAATCAATGTATACTCTTTATTTTCGAGGTGAGTTTAGAGTATATTTCGATGTAAAGGCTGTAATTGTAGTACACAGTCAGCCTTGTCCCTTTGCTCCCAAGTCACAAAGGTACCCTCGCGACCAGCCCGGTGGCGGATCGAATATTGCCTCCATCGCCTTCCCACTCAGTCACAGGGGCCGATATTGCAAAGTACGGAGTAGGCGGCCAAGGAGAATGGTGGAGTCTCTCACAGATTCCGGGGGAAATCCGAGGGAGAGAGAGAATACACCATACCGCTGAGAGACGAAACACCATCCTCCGTGCAAGACTGGGGCCATCGATCTTGATGACGACATCACGAACATCTCCATGTAGTTTAGAATCTACAAGGAAAATTTTCTTCCTACTCAAGGAACCAAGTATCACGAGACACATATCTCGAGTAAGTAAAAAGTAACCACGTAAAATATGTCATTCTGTAAAAAAAAGATATGTTCCGATTGTAGGAGTAGAGCAAAACGACGACTTGGCTCCGCGATCCATACCCATCCGGCTAGAAGAGCATGAAGACAAAAGAAAAGCCAACAAAGAATGCGCTGTAATGCGGTGCAATCTGCCAAAACACACAAAAGAAAAAAAAAGGAGAAAGATGAGGAAAGAAGAGATCAAAGGAATAGCCGTAGGTTAGCTCCCCCGATCGCGATGTCGTCCTTCCTTTCATTCCTCCTTTCGCGCTTCGCTCTATTTTTCCCTTGATTTTTTTTTTTCCTTTCCAGTTTTAGGTCCTCATTCCATATCCTTTCAGTCGGGTATTCCCTGCTCGCTCGAGGACATATTGGCTGGTGAGTGGCAGAGACTACAAGTTTCCCATGCGGAGAGAAAAGGAAAAGAGACACGAGAAAGAACCTTGACAAACACGGAAACCGAGCAAGGGAAATAAAAAAACCAAACCAACAAAAGTAGAAGAAAACAGCAAGGGAACCACCAAATCATGAATTTATGATGAGGCCAGAGAAAAAGAACCACGGCCAGGATAATTAGAATTTGCGCGTATTGCCCACCACCAACTATCTGCACCACCATCATCGTAATTCATCACTTGTGCCACCACCATCACCGCCGTCCCCCAACAACAGCCTTAATTAAACTGCGTACTTGCGAGTCCATTCCCTAGCTGTAGCCTCATACCGGGCTCGATCCGTCTTGTACACGTGGGCGATCTCGGGAACCAGCGGGTCGTCGGGGTTGGGGTCGGTGAGCATAGAACAAATCGAAAGGAGCACTGCGAAAAAAACGAGTTGTGTTAGTGAGGGAGAGTAACCTAGGGGAGAACGAGATGATGGGAAGCATACCCTTCGAGATGGTCAACGCTGGACTCCACTGGTCTCGCAGAATGTCGAGGCAGATGCTGCCGTTGGAGTTGATATTGGGGTGGTAGATGCGGGTGGTGAAGTTGACCTTGGGGGGCTTGAAGGGATAGTCGGTAGGGAAGTGAATGGCTAGGAAGAAGACACCACCAGAGTAGGGAGAGTCACCCTGCGAAAGTTCTCCATGTTAGCATACATGCTTTTGAGGCCCGATGAGCAATATCCCGAGATGATCAGCAGCCGGGGCGGAGCACGATTCCGTAGAGCGGCCGCTCACATGCGTGACATGTGGGAAGGGATGCGGCGGAATATTCTCGCAAAACCGACACGTCATGCAAAAGGGCGGAGAAAGAAGGTGAACTTACAGGTCCCATAATAGTCGCTTGCCAGTGGAACTATTCAACAAACAACGGTCAGTCATCAGTCATATCAATCACCTCCTTCAAGATGAAAATATTTGCGGTCTTGTGCCTAATGTCCAATCTGGGGGTTTCCATCAAGGACCATGGCGGGGTCGACGTCGGGTAAGGGAAAGGGAGTCGCGTACAAGATCTTCGCCAACGGGACCTGCAGAACAAGACGAGGGCGGGTCACTACAAGATAAAACAAGTCAGCCAAAAACCCATTTCCAATAATTCTCATAATCTCTCTCGTCCACGATGCTGCCGAATATGAGATGGGCTTCGACGAGGGATGTGGTTTAACCCCGCTTCACCGCCCCACCCAATGGTTTTGGGCCGAGATGGACAGCGAATGCGGCAATGATATATCCCACATTCCAGAGGAGAGAGAGGAAAGGAGAGACGAGAAGAAACTTACCGGCCCAGGTCGGTGAGCTCCTTGTTAATTCTCTTAAGAGCCATTGTTGTTTGATGGATGAGGGGTATCTGAAAGAGCGGGAGAAGATGCCTGCTGTCGAACGGGATTTCGCAGATTCGTTAGCGGGTTTTTGGGCTTGTTGCCTTTTTCTCAGGGCGGGGTCAGCCGAAAGAAGACGCAAGTAGGAATGAAACGCCGAGAGAGAGAAAGAGAACGATAAATATTTGGGGTATCGAACAAGTCAAAAAAGAAAAGTCGTCGACAGCGTTTTATGGTTCTTTTTGTTTTTTACGTACACAAGGAAAAATGTCGGAGAGAAAGAGGATTCGAGTCGAGAATTGTGGTTGTTGTTCCAGGTGGGATCGGTCAAAAGTTAAGGGAGAAGAAGGTGGGGTGTTGCAGGAGCGGGAGGAAAATTTTGTACTTTCGTAGGGGTCGTCGAGGAAAATAGAAAATCCGAGCACTGTAAGGCGGAAAGTTCGGGCACGAACTGGTCAGCAATCGATAATGGCTTGGAAATGGATACAGGGCTGTGCTGTAAAAGGGGGGGAAGAGAGATGGTAGATGGATGATAGAGGGGAGACAGATTGAGGGAGGCGATATAATTACCTGAGGTTGCGAGGCACACGAGGTGGGAGTGTGAAGTGGGAGTGGGAAGCGGGAGGGTTTGTATGAGTTAAGTCAAGTGGCTGATGTCACGAAAAAGGGATGGAAGAGAAATGGAGATTTGATGGAGGGAGAGAAATAGCGGGAAAGGAGTAGAAGCGCCTGGCGATGGACAATGGAATGATGGAAGCATTCAAATGGGAATGGACAACACACTTTTGGCCAGACCCAATAGAGCAACAACAACAAAGGTAGCGCTGGGGCGATTCACAGAAATTGAGGGGCATAGCGACTTGACGACGCTGGCTTGAACAACAATGAGAGGGAGCAGTGAGGGGCTGACAAACTGCATAGGCGGGGTGGACACTGGGCACTGAGGGGCACCATTGTACACTACAATTCTACCAAGTACACTACTGTCGCTGCGTAGCACTGCTCAGGGCATCGCCGCCCGCTATCCACTAAAATGCCCACCATTATGCCCGCCACTATGCAGTTATAGTGGTTTATCTCGCGCCTAGGCTGGCCAGCCAGTCGGGCTTTAGAACACACCTACAAACTAGATACCTAGTACATGTACGAAATACTTGCAACCAATGTGGATGCGTCATTCCTGCCAACCATCATGCGTCTCGGTGGTCTCTGACACAACGCCTGGCCGTTTTCGCTGCAGTGGAGGCGCAGCCTAGACGGTCTTCATGCCAGTGGTTCCCAGCGCTGAAGCTCCACTGAAGTATTCAATCTCAATCTGAACAGGTGTCAACGACGTCACTCGCCTTCGCGTGTACATTGGCGCTAACACAGCCCAAAGTTTCCCCCTCGTTTTGCTGTTAAACTGCTTGAAGTGGCATGTGCCAGTGACTTAGCGATCCCTCATCACAACATTGAATGAATCAAACCAGGCTCGCTTCCGGTGTTTTCGATCCAGTGTTCCAGTCTAATCTGATGCACTTCTTCCATTTCCGACAGGCTATGGATCAACGATCGCCCACGGCTCATGGCCACAGAACCTGGATCCGACATTTCCACTTCCGGCGCTTAAACATCATGCAGCCCATTTTCACACCTGCTTCTAAGCGCTGAATCAGATGCACCCGAATTTTAGCAATGATTCGAATCCAATGCCTCTCAGCCTTACAACTCGAAAGCGAAATTCGCCACCAAGGATCAAGTCCCAGATTGGGTTTCCCTGAGCCCATCGGTCGAAAGACAACGGTCGACTACTGAAAGTAACCCCCTTGCGACAACCACCCGAAAGAGCGCCTTTTAATGTTCCAGATGCCCATCCAGGTAAGGCCAGCCAGGTCATTTGTGGAGAATCGACAGGACCGCAAATTGCCTTTCACCCAATGAGCGCGAGATGTGGTGGGACAGGGTTGTCCGAGCGAGCCAACGAGATGACGTCGCCGAAAAGCCCTGGTTTCGATTTTGGATTTTGGGGACCACTGAAAGGGCCGGTTATGGTCACGATCAAAGCTTGTTACAGAGTTGCTTGATTTCTTAGTATGTCATTATCTACCCTATGCTACGCTGTCCTTATACATGTATTCGATGCGAATGTAAATAAATAGAGTTTTTCGGTATATGTTTATAGAGATATGTCTATCGGGCGAGATCTTGGAAGTTGCCCGGGTTCGGAGGATGGTCGGTCGGTCTTAAACGAAGGCCTGGACGCCGGTGATGGCCCTGCCCAAAATCAAAGCTGTTGTCCGAGAGAATTAGCTTACCAAAAATCCAAGAAATCAAAGATAGATACGAGGGTTGCACTTACCGTGAATATCACTCTGTCCCTCGTAGGTCTGCGTCACGTACAAGTTTGCGACGTGCCTTCCAATCATGTACTCATCGCTGACAGCGTTTCCACCAAAGATCTCCTGAAGCACGCGAGCATTGTGAAGCGCCCGATCGCAGTTCTGCCTCTTAACCATGCTAATCATCTCGGGAGTAGCGAGACCCTGGTCCTTTAGGCGACCGACCTGGATGGCCGCAACGGTGCCGTACGCCGCATCCGTCGCCGCATCCGCCAGCTTCTTCTGGATGAGCTGATACTTGGCGAGCGGGTTGCCCTTGAACTGCTTCCTCTCGAGAGCGTACTGTCTCGCTCTCGCGATGCAGTCCTCAAGCGCACCCGTCACGCCAAGCGCAATACCATACCTCGCGCTGTTGAGGCAGCTGAAAGGACCACGGAGACCCTCGATGTTGGGGAACATGTTGGCCGCTGGGACGGGACATCCGTCCATGTGGATCATACCCGTGATCGAAGCCCTGAGGCCGTTCTTGTTCTTGATCGCCGGGGTCTCGAGGGTTCCGGGAGGGCAGTCCTTGCGATCGATCAGGAAACCGCGGATCTTGCCCGTCTCCTGGAGCTTGGCCCACACAAGAAGCACGTCGGCGATGGGCGAGTTGGTGATCCACGTCTTGGAACCAGAGAGGGAGTAGTATCCCGTCTTCGTGGGGTGAGGCTTGGCTACCGTCTCCATCGAGCCGGGATCGCTGCCGTGGTTGGGTTCCGTGAGGCCGAAGGCGCCGATCAGCTTACCCTTGGCCATCTCGGGGAGATATTTCTCCTTTTGCTCCTCTGTGCCCATTTCGTAGATTCCGCCCATTACGAGGGAGGACTGCACAGACATTCCTGATCGGTAACCACTGTCCACGCGCTCGACGGCCTTGGTGATGAGGCCGCTGGCTACTGTAGACACGCCCGCGCATCCGTATCCTTGTATCGTGGCTCCGAGGAGGCCCAAATCTCCCATCTCCTCTAGGATCTTGGGGTCGTAGTTCTCATCGCGGTACGCCTCTGGTTAAGTGCGGAAGACTTGTGTTAGCTTCGTAGTTCAAAATACTCCTGCCGTTTGGGAGCGAGGAAAACGGGGGAGGGCAGCTAGAGGAAAAAGGGAAAGAAAGCACATACGAAGAACCCTGGGAAGAAGCAGCTCCTGGCAATACTTCTCTGCCGTCTCCGCGACAGCGATCTCCTCTTCTGTGAGAAACGCCTTTGCAGCCAAGGGGTCCTCCCAATTGAAGACAGCCTGGTCCGCAGCGGTGCTCATAGGCCTCGAGACACCAAAAGCGACTCTGGAGCGGAGGGCGCATGCCCTGGGAATAGCTCGCCGAGCGAGGAAGCGGGACACTGGAATCGTCATGATGTTTGTGAGGTTTGGAGCTACAGCGCAGAGTTCTGTCACGGACAATTGGACTTCTAAAGGATACAAGAGAAGGAAGAAGGATCTGGGGAGCTCACGAAGCTGCGAGAGAACCTCCTCTTTTGAACGATCCAATCGTGGTTCGGTAGCTCTATGGGGTATTAATGGGGAAAAGCAATTGGAGCGTCCAAGCTTCGAAGGAGCCGTAGCCTGATGCCGATTTCGCCGTGCGTAGCCGAGGAAAGAGACTAACAATTGACTAACAGTTTGAACGAACTTGTTGACTAATCCCGGCGTTTTTCGGCGGGAGGAGGCGCCTGGAGAAGTCCATTTCCTAACAGTGCGACAAGGACACTGGTCTCGATGCAGCGCCGCTCCCGTCTTCCCCGGAAGGAGGCTGCGGCCTGGGGAGGTCAGGGACGCCGGAATGACGATTACGGCTGTCTTCGAACGATGAAGCTCAGATCTAGGCTTTGACGTTGAGCACTCAAGCTTGGAATCAGAGCACCAGACAGCTCTTCCCAATCTTCAAAACATACCGTGTTGGCTCGATCATTCCCTAATTCATAGTGCTAAGTAAAGGACCCAGTAATAGTGTACGAATGACTCAACGCCGGCTGTTCAACCGGCTACAGCAGCGCTCTTGCCAGTTGGGCTTCACTGTTATCTGGCCCGGATCGGGAGGAGCAGGAGCACCCGGCTACAGTTGTCCGGCCCAACTGACATCGAGCCCCCGAGATCAGCACCTTCCACTTTTATCCCGGCTGAAGATGTTCTCAAATGCAGTCTCGGCCTCGACCCGTGGCCAGGGTTTCATCCTCCTGCGTAGTTGTGCCCTATTTTGTCATAGTCTCTGGATCCATAGCGTCGAAAACCTGCATGCGTGCCCCATATATCTAGCTGACAGCTTTTCCTATCAATTTTAACCAAGATCTCGTGCACCAATTTTTAACCTCCCTTTGGACGCAATGCTACGCCCCTTGTCTCCCGACCACCGCTCATCGCCTCGGACTAGCCCGTCTGGCGGCATGACGGCGACCTCTACTGCTCCGGCTCCCTTGGTGATGGTCCCGTTTATTCACGAACCTCGAGGAACTCCAGGGCCATCTTTTGCTGGACCTCGGGTCTTGGTGATCTCGAACGCGAGCCCGACACTCGGGCTATCGCAGCATTATTCGATCTTGCTTTCGTGGAACCGGACGGGGAGATTCATCTCTTTAGACGGCCTCGTCGACCACGGCCAGGGGATATGAGGCTTACGTTGTCGGACCCTTCGCTGCATCATGGTGCTCGAGAGGAGAGAGGTCGGCTTATGGAGGCGTTGTCTTCACCAAGGCCGCGGCGATCTTCACTTCCCCCACGGCTGGAAACACATTCTTCATTTGGGAGCCTGGGAGTAATAATTGAAGGACTAAACATCTCAGAGGCTGAGGGCGGAGACGACCAAGCCCAGTTGGCAGACAGCAGCAACGACGGCCCAGAAGAATCCGTGGCTTAGTGGAGCAAGTAATTGCAAGCCTGGACTGGAGAGTGTCGTTTGTTATAAGAGTACGGTTGTCGGTCGCCGGGCCATAGAACGGATTTCTGGCGAGATTTATTTCAGTTTAAGACGGCTCGCAAGGCTCCGTCACCTCTCGGACGGCCCTTGGGATGCTTGGGGGCCGCTACTTGCTGGCGGCGAGCTTCATATTATGCCAGGAAGAGAAGAGCTGCAGAGGAGCCGGAGCCGTTCCATGTTGGCGTCGAACAGAAGGTTATCAATACTGTTCAGCCCAACGAGCTGCACCGATTTGCACCGATTTGCGCGAGGCGGCGGCCGATCCTTTGGGTTTTCTGGCCCTGAGTCTGTTGCAACAAACCTTGAGCATCCCTTCTTTGTCTTTTTGAGATATTACTAACTAGCACCTCACGAGCATTCTGATATACTAGCGATCGCTGTTGAGAGCTGGAAGACTTAGGAGCTGATGACAGTGGCATCGAGGCGGATCGGAGGGAACCTTGAAAACGTCATTTGTAAGGGCACCCCTCGATCTCTCCGAACCCATCCATACCGGAAAAGGCGCGAATGCCCTCGGCCTTGAGGGAACGAGGGACGGGGCGATATTGTCTCCGCAACCAAACCCTGCGGCACATTGCCTGTTGCCGGGACACACAATCTTGCGTTACTTTCACCTAATGAAGAGAGCCGGCTGGAGATGCGAGTGGGAGGCATTTGTTAGCAACCAGCGAAATTAAAGTTCTTTGACATCACTCCTGTTTGCTTCTCTTAACCATCAGTCCTCAAGAGAAAATAGTCCTTTGGCCTGACTCTGGGCCTTGATAGTCTCTGTCGATGTTTCCAGCCCCAGTCTATGGCTCCCCGGCTTAACATCGACGACACCAGAACACCACCTTGCATTTCCGGAGTGCTTCCTGGGCGTTTGTCGAAGCTGTCTGCCCGCCCAAGGCACCCTGAAGGCTGTGCGTCAACGGCGCGATGAGTATTGGGGGAGCTCAACCACCCGACTACGAGACCACATCAAGTATTAACACCACCCTTAATCTGCCAAGTGAGACGACCTCAGAGTTGTAGCAGAGTGGTAGATGAGAGAAGGTGGTAAGAGAGATATCACGAGGCAGAAAGTTGAAACATTGTTCGACAAGTATTATCAAAGAAGAATGTGGCTTCGGGTTGGGTTGGGGTTGACATTTTACCTTCCTGATGAAGATGCTGCCCAACCAAGATGTCAATTGAGGTGAGTTCACAGAGTGTCTACCCTTTCGGGCAATATGCGCGTGAGGCTGCTTCTTTTAGCTTCTTTTTCGTTTATTTATTTCTGTTCTTCATTTTTGTTTCTTGACCCTCGTTATTTTTCGTTCTTCCTTCCCTGGCAAATTTCATGATGACTGGCACGTATATTTTGATCAAGGAAAGGTGTTTCCGAGAGTGGTTTTCCTGGTTCGACATTGAAATTCTTCAAGACTCTGCCGTTGGCGATCAATTGGGTAGAATTAAGGGGTCTCGGCGGCGGTCCTATCAAGTTATATTTGGAAGGCTGGGCTGCTGGGAGGGCTTCCGCCGCGTGAGGTTGCCGAATAAGCGGCTTGGATGGCTTGGGAAGCGTGGGTTATGGGGTCAAGAAGATGGAACAGGCTGTCTTGGCGATCTTGGCAGTCATTCTGCATGGCGTAACGTTTCCCTTTTTCTTTCCTTTTTTTCTCTTTCCCGGGAGGGAGCCAGTAGAGCCCAAGAGAGTCTTGGGCAGGTCTGGGCCGCCTTGTGGAGAAGGGTGTGATTTAGGATGAACTGTGGATGCGATCACTAGGGGTTTTGGAGAAGCATATCACGGAAGATGAAAGTAGTGGAGGGGGAATATAGGCATGGGTTGAGAGACCCAATTTCACTTGTCTTCCGTTTTTCAGGCAAAATGCCGCCAGGCTTCCAAGTGCGGAAGGTTGGTATTTTGGGTGGTGGCGCCGCATATAGCCCGTTTGGGAACGCTGTTCTCCCAATCGTGGGGGCGCCAATGAATCATGTCGCGGACGCGTGCACGAGTTCATTAGTCTCCGGCAGGACAAAGTTGCGCAACGCCTGATTGAGAATTGGCGACGGGACCCTCAAATCATATCAAGCCGTGAGTGGCAGCTATGCCTGGAGGTGTTTTATATGAGATGATATCTGATTCTCGCCAGGATATTTTAAGCTAAGGAAAGAGAGTGTGTATTACGATCAGTGTTATGAGTAACTGTGATCGCCAGTGACTGGTCGATGAGTGAATCATCAAACTTCAAAACCTTGGTCAATCCGACTGGGATTCATATACGAAGTATTACCCAGTTTGAAAGTCCTCGACTCCTGGATATGCCTCTGAGTATACAGAGGTCGGCCTCGTACTTGGCATGCTGTGGTTTACTGCTGGGCTTGGTCAATTTAAACTTGACCTTTGCGGGAGAGAAGATTCGTGGAATTTTGAGTGATATTGATGGGTCTTGGTATTATCCCTGCTCCTCAGGGGTGAGGATGGTCTCAATCGTAGGGGTATCAACATTGTGTACCTTCGTACTTCCTTTATACTTGTGACGTCCTCGATTGATATTATTCAAGACCCGGGAATCTGGATGCTTAAAAGGCTGCTATTATTAGCCGTCAGTCCATGAAGGAGTGCGTCGTTGAGATGGAAGAATCGTGTCGCTGGTGTGTGCAACATGCTTCCTCAGCATCAGATGGAGGATTCCTCAGTGACAGAGAGACTGACCCGATATTGATTCAGCTCCTGGAATCTCGTACTTCGTATCAACCGCTTTGGTGAAGTTTGCCCAGACCAGGCCAGAGGGCCCCACAGACGTCGTCGGGACCCGGGAATGGTCCGTCGGTGTCTTGTTCTATCCATAAGAACAGTCAATGACCACAGCAACAGCTGGCATTCCTTCGTACTTTGTACCCGCTCTCTCTAACATGCCAAGAAGCGGCCAAGGAGAAGCGTTCCTCTTGAAGGAAAAAGACAAGCCTCATCATCTCTGGCCAAGCAGGCACGGAGGACTTCGCGAAGGTACACTAGTTCTATAAAACAGAGACGGTGACTGGGAAATCGTCTCTCATTTCTGATCTTTCTGGTGATGTCGATCTGCCTTGTTGGGTCTGAACCGGCAAAGAAATTCGGTGCCATCCTCGGCAGCGCTGACTGGAAACAGTTAGGGAGCTGACGAAGACACGATCTTGGCTGGGCGGCTGGGCTTACCGAGCAGGGATGGGCTGGGCTGGTCCCGACGCGGTGCATCGCGTGGAGGCGCAGGGCAAGAAGGGAATTGGAACGGGGGCTGAGCTATAGAACCCACTGTTGCAATTTTAATGGATATGTGTACTGAAGTAGATGCTAGCACTGTATTTTGGGGGTAGTATATTGTTCTTCAGCACTATTTATTCTGCACTTTAAGGTCCTGGAAGCCCCTGACACCGAGAAAATACAGTGCAGAATTCGAAAAGTGCTTCAGCTCTCCTCGTTCCTTCCCCACATGCCTCTTGGCTTAGGTTTTGGTGTCTCGCCTTCCCAAAACTGCAGTACAATGTACCTCGTACACTATTGACGTCCCCCGCCCAACAACTGGAAAGTACGAAGGAGACTAGGACTTTTTGGCGGTGTCACGTCCGTTTGTTCGTACCCAAGCCCAGTCAAATTCGTTCGAACGATTGCATCAGAAGTCCGGTCCAGCACCTCGTTTTCTTCTGTTGCCGTGCCTCCGCCCGCCTCCCAAAACCAGCACTTGAGGCCTATCCTGTCCTATCCATCTCAGTGCTCAGAAGAGCAGCACAAGGGTTTGTTGTTATCACCTAACCCAAAATGCCTCCCTCAAATCTTCGTTTTTCGTCGTTGCCAATCAACACCAGCCCGAAATCCTAATTCCGTTCTCCTGATATTAGGGGTCTCCAAATTTAGTTTCGCTCTCTGCTCTATTCTCTGTTATCTGCTCCCTGCATAACAGCCCTATCGACCTCCCATCTCTGAAATCATGATCGATCCCTTCGAGACCTTCCGTTTCTGACGCCTTGCTCGACTCTATTATTTCCATCGACCCTCGATCATTTTTTTGATTTTGCCAGTCGTCGTGTCGGGGGAAAGAAATTATTTCCTTCCCCCCGCACCCTGCCCCCTGTGTCTGTGTACCTGACCTGTCCTCTCCTCTCCTTGGCGAACCGGTCCGATCAGTCCTGCTTTCTCTTAACCTGCCTTACCAACCCCCTTCCCACATCATCATCGACGACGACGACAATTCCGCTCAACGAACTCGCCCTCCTCGACATGCCTGCCTATCTCTCCGACGGAAACGCCGCTATTTACAACCCTTCTCACCACGTTATTGATTTCGATCCCGCCAGCTTTGGTATCCCTTCCGATAAGCATTTTCCCCTTGATGGGTCGACCATACAACCTGCCGCTCGGCCCGACACAACCAATGCCAGCTTTGACGATACGTCTTCGTCAACGGCGTCATCCTCATCCCACTCCGATCTCTCCGACGCCAGCCAGTCCATTCCCATGAACGGTCATAGAACTAGGACACGCCAGACGAGCATGTCCTCCGTATCCAATGGGCAGCCCGTCCTGCCTGGCCTCGGGGTCGAACAGAAGCCTACCATATCGATGGTAAACGGCACGACAACCTTGGTTGATAGGACGGTGACGTCGGCCAAACACCAGCAACCCTTAGCGACCGCTGTTTACCCCGAACCCCGAGACCACTCAACTGAATACTACCCGGACGAGGCTGGCCCTGAGACGACTACACCGACTCTCGCGGCAGCTCCTTTCCCCACCGATGCATCATCGACCTACTCCCACCAACAAGCGCCGTATCGCCCTGTCCCTAATTCTACCGCCTTTTCGACGGTTTCGGCTGCCCGAAGGTCCCCCTCCTTATACCCCCCAACGAACGTTGTCACGCCCGCCTCTCCTACCTCCCCGCCTCCCCCGGTTCCCACGGCTTCTCTCGATCTTCCTACTCCTCGAACGAGTGATACTGCCCATCGACTCTCATATCCTCCTCATCACAACGCTTCATCTTCGTCGCCGACGCTTTCTACTTCCCAAGTCCCTGGCCCGGGCCAGCTCAGACAGCGCCACACTCTCGAGGTCCCAAGAAAACAGTCCCGAGTCTCCAGGGATGGAGCTGATGCTGCCTTTGCCAGTGGGCGGTTCTCGCCTACCGCTCCTGGTGGGCCTGGCCCTGCCGCATCTGTCCGTAGGGCTTCTCTGAGCCTAGCTCGACGAGCCACCCGATCCATCCAGTCCGATCTTCCCAGAGACGAGGTGGCCCCCGACGAAGATGCCCTACGTTGGGCCGAAGCCTACAGGCAAAAGCGTGCTACCAAGAAGCGGAGAAGGGAGGAAGAAGACGACGACAGGGTCTTGGTCGGAACCAAGGTTGACGAACACCACGTGAACTGGGTTACTGCCTACAACATGCTCACTGGAATCCGCGTGTCCGTCTCGCGAACGAACGCAAAGCTCGACCGGGATCTAACAGATGCTGATTTCGAGGCGAAACAAAAATCCACTTTCGATATGTAAGTTTGATGTCGAAAAGAAAAAGATGAGGGGACTGTTTTAATGCCTGAAGCATCCTCCTTTGCGCGATGTTCTGTCCCTAACCTTGTGACTTCCTCTAGTGCCGGAAATGAGCTTGTGCCGTCTGCGAAATACGACTTCAAGTTCAAGGACTACGCCCCTTGGGTTTTCCGACGACTCCGTGCCCTCTTTAGGCTCGACCCAGCAGACTATCTCATGTCTCTGACAGGAAAGTATATTCTCTCTGAGCTTGGCTCCCCGGGTAAGAGTGGGAGCTTCTTCTACTTCTCCCGCGACTACAAGTACATCATCAAGACCATTCACCACTCCGAACACAAGTTTCTCCGGAAGATACTTAAAGACTACTATCAGCATGTCACCGACAACCCGAACACGCTTCTCTCGCAGTTTTATGGTCTGCATCGCGTGAAGATGCCTTACGGAAAGAAGATTCACTTTGTTGTCATGAACAATCTCTTTCCCCCACACCGCGACATCCACCAGACGTTCGACCTCAAGGGATCAACCGTCGGCCGAGACTACCCCGAGAGCAAGCTCGAGGAGAACCCCCGCGCCACACTCAAGGATCTCAACTGGATGAGGAGGAAACGGAACCTGGAATTGGGAATAGAAAAGAAACGCCTGTTCCTGAGTCAGCTGCAGCGGGACGTGGCCCTGTTGAAGCGCCTCCAGATCATGGACTACTCGCTGCTGATCGGCATCCACGACCTGCAGAAGGGAAATGAAGAGAACCTGAGGGACAAGACTTTGCGGGTTTTCAACCCCGGCGGCGAGCGACACTCGGACGAACCCGACATTTCTGTTCTTCTCCGAACGCCCAGCAAGCTGGAGAATGCCAAGAAGGCCAGGGAACTCCGCCAGATGTTGCGACAGGAACGCCCCGTCCCCATGGACCAGACGGAGAGCCGCATGCCCGACGAGCTAGACGAGGCCAACACACGAAGTGGTTTCGTGTTTAATCAGGACGACGGAGGGTTCAGAGCCACTCACGAAGATAATACACCAGCCGATGAGGTGTATTATCTTGGCGTCATTGATTGTTTGACTCATGTAAGTGGTGATGAAGAAGTGGTGCAAGTCTGTTTCAAGGGGGTTGTTCGAAAATAGCTAACCTAGTGTGCCAATATTTTAGTACGGGGTGATCAAGAAGATTGAGCATTTCTGGAAGGGTCTGTCCAGCGATCGAACGCAGATTTCGGCCTTGCCTCCGGACCAATACGGCGATAGGTTTTACCGGTTCGTTGAGGGCGTCACAATGTCCTCCGAGCAGGCGCAACGGAAAGCACTCGTCGAAGCCGAGGCCGAAGCCACGCGTCTCGCCACCGCCGTCGAGGAGCCAGCTGAAGAAGTCTCGGACTGCAGCCGAGTCTGTCCCCCTTGGAAGTCTCACCACCGCAACTCGTCTGCCGCGGCTCCTCCCATGCCTACGTACGCGCCACCTCTGCCGCCGGTCGCACACTTGCCTCCAAACGTGGAGATGACGAATGAGAAGTTTCCTGCGGACGGAGAACTGAACGAGAAAGGTCACGGAAGTGGTGGCGCCTCTTCCCATATCCATGATGGAGGAGAGTCAGCCCACGGTCAATCACTACCAGTGGTCGACGAAGCCGCGGAAGGTTCGGTGACGGGTTCACGCAGTTTCCGCAGCGCCCGGAGTAATCAAAGCCGCAACGGTGACGAAGAACGACCGCCGACCCCGGCGAAAGATTCAAGGCCGGCGACTCCACCGGTCAAGAGCGTCCCACGAAAGCGTGAGGGCCCACCAACGCCACCCAAGTATATGAAGCCCGAGACTGCGGATAGCGGATACGGTGGTGTGAACGGGGTCGGCAATGACAGCAGGGAAGGGTCCTTGAAGCTTACTAGGAAAGTCAGCCGAGAGTCTTTGGACAAGGATCTTCCACCCCTTCCTCGCAGTGAGCAGGCGATTAGCCTGTCTGTTGGGTGAGTGGACGGGCTGTAATTGGGGGGGTTGCATCTCATGAGAGATGGATGGCGAGTCGATGTCGAGGTCAGGGAGGGTGGCCATGCAAGATGTTTTCCTTTGTAGGAGGGAGAAAATGGACATGATGAACGCATTTGCATTTTCCATGGGCATGGGTTGGTTGCCCACCAAAACACAATAACTGCATTATTACATCTCCTTTGTCTCTGGCAGAATGCCCGTTTCTTTTATCTGTGTCTTCTCCCCTTGTTCCTTGACACTATTATTTGCTTCCACTTCTCATGTTTCCTCTATTATTGCCCTCACGGGTCTCACTTCTTTTCCTCTTAGCCTTTCTTTTTATTCCTTTTCCTGTCCCTTTCTTTCTGTCCTCTTTATCTTTTCTATGTTTACTACTACCCCTCATTGGCCTTCTTTCTCCCAAACGACATGGTGTTTGCCTTTGCGAAAAAAAGAAAACGAAAGAAAAAAAAGAAAAAGAAATTTGATGGGACAGCACATAGATGATACCATGGCATTGTGTAGAGCATCGCAGGATTATACAGAGTTTTTTCATACCTTATCTACTACATTTTATACACAAGGATCGAGTTTGAAACTGGGGTTGTTATTTTCTTTCTTCGAGAGTGTGGGTGGAAGGGGGTGAGATGAAGAATCTCGTGGAGGGGATTGTGGCCGAGGCCAGTGTTATAGATGGGCTCAAGCTCGTTCGTTAGTTGTAGAGGGGATGGAATAGATTCGGATAGCAGCAAAGGGATTTATTTCATGAAGGTGACTTGAGGATGTGTATGTACGTGATGAATGTAAAGCGTAGAATGGGTTCTACGAAATCGGAGACTTGGTTACTGGAGAGCTTGTAGAGTCAAGATTGGTCGTATTTCGTCGTACGTGCTGGACCGGCGAGGCTAAGTCTATCAAATGGTTGTATCGGGGTGTCTTGTCCGATACCTTTCCTCCCTTTTGTTATACATGGTAATGTACAGTATCCTTCCCACTCGAAGCTCCGTCATATCGATTGAACATATCTGCCCTGCCCCAGCTAGATCCCCCATCCCGCACCTCCGGCAAACGGTATTTCCTTCCCAATTAAGCCTCTCCCATCATGCCCTCCCATCCTTTTCCAATTCATCCTCACCTCTTCTCCACCCCAAACTCGGGCTTCGACTCCATCTTTATAGCCCCCTCCCGTTCCAACTGCTCAATCTTCGCCCGTCTCTTCGCATCCATGACCCTCCATTCCTTGAAGTAGCTAACCCACTTGGCGGCGCAGTCGCGCTCGAACTCGGCCGTCTCCTTGGGGCAGGCTTTCTTGGTGGCGGAAGGGTCGGCGTTGGCGTTGACGATGGAGTGGGCGTCGAGGCAGGCGAAGTAGGCGTCGCGGGAGGCCCAGCATTGTAGGCGTTCGGTGCGGGTTGGGACGACGGCGCCGGAGCGGACTTGGGAGGCGCGATCGGGGGTGAAGAAGCCCATTGTGTACGAAGGGGATGGGAGGTATTTGTGTGTTGAGAGAGAGGGTTCGATGGCTCGTTCGAGGGGGAGCTCGGAGGAATTGGTTGTCGGTTGTTGGGATTCAGTAAAGAAGGTTGTGGATTGGATTGAATTGGGGGGTGGGTGGATTTGTTGCTGCTGCTTTGCTGGACTGGGGAGGTGGGCTTGATGGGGAAACTTTCACATCTGTGGATTTTGCTCACCAGCGCTGTCCGCTCAGGATCCATGCATACAGGGGGAGCGATAAGATGGGGCAAATGTAGTGTACTCCGTACGAAAAATTCATATTTCACACAGGCTTATGTGATCAGAATTTCTCCTGATTTCCTGCAACGTGCTTTCTTCTTCCAGGTATTCAGTTGGGTTCGGTACCTGCTCTTATATAAATTATACTTGGGATATGTACCCTGCTCCTCCAGCATCCCAATTCCCAGGGCAAAATGTTCCTACATAATTAAACTCTGCATTCATGGGTTCATTGCCTTGGCCTCCTTTGGTATCTTCCTTGAAGCTGTGATTTCGAAACTTCGCAATCGACAGTCAATCTAAGTTGTAAGATGGGAAAGCTTATAAAATTTCCTTGGCTAGACCTGTCAGCAATGCACCAAACCTGCCTAGAGATTGATGACTAGGTGCAACTAACAAACTGGATCAATTTTGATGTTGACACGACCGTTCTCAGTTTCTTGCATCTGAAGATTCTGGTCGACTTCATAAGCACCAACAACGTTG
The DNA here is from genome assembly GCF_000732125.1 of Scedosporium apiospermum. Classification (NCBI taxonomy): domain Eukaryota; kingdom Fungi; phylum Ascomycota; class Sordariomycetes; order Microascales; family Microascaceae; genus Scedosporium; species Scedosporium apiospermum. The sequence goes on along the minus strand of NW_015971790.1, from coordinate 361,837 downwards.
CCCACATTCCGAACGCAAATTTTCTTACATAAGCCCTGCATTCGCGGTGCCTTCAAATTGCCTCTATTTGATCGCTTTCTCACGCTTAATTCAACGACTCCACAAACGCAGGAAGCAGAGGAGGAAGCATAGGTTTCGTAACATGCCAGGTCGTAAGGTAGGCCTGTCGTCTGAAACCCACGCGGTTTGCCGCCCAGCTCTAAATACGTTGTAGGTTGCCGTACTTGCTATGTCTGGCCAATTTCTCGACAAATTAGACACGCCGTCACGGTTTTCACCCAACCCGTGTCTCCGTGTCGTATCGCCATATCCTTCTCGCCCCCCAGAAAAGCTGATTCAGGCGCTGCACCGACTATGTAGACGGCACCTCAACGCCGGTGCTGATCAAAGCCTTCCCGATCCAGCCTTCGCAAGGAGAGGGAATTTGTATAAACAGAATGCATTAGCCTTTGTAATTGTACAGTCGAGCATTAACAGCATTGCCGTCAACGCCTCGATGGTGTCGATGGCGGGAAGGAAGCCATCTCACCGTGCTACGTGACATGCGACCTGCGCCTTGGCCGGTGCACACCAGGCTCTGATGCAGGCATCCAGGCCGGCCAGGGACCGGCCTCAAGAACGCAATCTCTAGAGTATGCTACCGGCGGGATTAGTTTATCTGCCATCCTGGGGACCGGATATATCTCTGTGTGGAGAGCATCTGACGCAAAGGCCGTATCGTTGGGCGAAATTTGAGTATCCTCGAATGCCCATTAACCTCGCTACCTCGCCAATGATCGAAGGAAGTTCCGACATATGCTGAATAGTCTTTCGGAACACTCTAAGTGTTTTCTGAACTTCTTGCGTACCAGAAACATATGGTCAAATTGTAGCCGTAATAGTCTGGGAAGCAATCGCGTGGCGGAGGACGATTTCAGTAGGAAATGTAGTGCAGAGACCCTCTTGTCAGGGAAATAGTATTCCTGTTATGCCCTCCAAGGCGGGGCTCTTCCCCGCCGATTGATCCCCGCAGATGGCCAGCTGAGGCAAAGAAACCAATTCCCCAACCCCATTTGCTCAGATCATCTCAATTAGGTTCAAGAGGTGGCTCGATCTGTGGGAGCGAAGATGGCTAAAACCGGCATCTGAGGGTTTAGGTTGGCTCTTCACAGACGGAGTCATGGCTTGACATAGAAGATATAGGGAAACCGGCAGGATGAATAAGGGGGGGTTATGATAAAGCTCTGATGGGTGAACGATATAGGCCTTTCGGGGAGTATGCGAATAAACTGCTTTAATACTTTCCGATGCAGCGACGGTAGCTTTGAAATCTTGAAATCGATATAAGCATTGACAGCCAGAAGCACTTGCTCTCCACAAGTCCCGCTGCGGCTGGCGGCGGGTGAACCTGCGCGTGATGGACCTCTGCAGGCTCAAGAGTGCCCTCGCCAGCTCCGATCCGAGGAACCGCTCCTCGGGCTTCCAGCCGGCCCCCAGCCCCCCGGTCAGGTGACCCTTGGCCTCCGCCTCCTGCAGCTTCTTAACGAAGGAGTCGTCCTGCAGACTCGGGGGCCCGAGCGTGGAGGTGGGGTCGAAGGGCACATCGTCGGCGGCGTCGTGGGCCGGGACGGCCTCGTAGCTCTGGTCCTGCCCCATGGGCGCCGCGGTGGGGAGGGTGGCCTCGTGCTCGCCGGAGAAAGCCAGGCTGTAGCAGCCACGTCTCGTGCGCGAACTCCCGGACCTCGAAAGGGAGAGCGGGGTCGCGGTCGGGACAGGCTCGTAGCCCTGGGACTGGTGGCCGCCTATCCATGAGGTCGGGGGTGTGTACGCGGTGTGGCTTGCTCCAACGTAAGGGTCCGGCTGCTGGGGGGAGGTTGGGGAGTCGTAGTAGGACTGCATGGACACCATGGACTCCCTCCCCTTCAGTGGCTGTCCATGCGCGTCGAACTGGGACTGGAGCGACACCGACGAGTCGCTCGTATGGATGCGGGAGACATTGGCGCCGGCGTACTGGGGTTGGAACGAGGCCGAAGAGGGCGTCGTGGGACTGAAGGCACGGTAGGTGGGTGAAGGGGACGCGACAGTCGGAGCTGCTACAATGTACTCGGACCTCTAGCTGCTGAGTCATCAGCTGCAACCAAGTCGGCACTTTTTATCAGAAATACGGACTCGATATTACGACGCGACAGCTGTAATCAGACGCAGGCAACTGAAAGATCTAGAGCAAAACATAAGGGCAACCGGGTCTAAATTCCGTGTTCTTCTTTGTCTGTTTTTCTCTGGATTTCTGTCTATCCCCCTTTTCCCGGCCATCCCTGGAAAAGGTATTATCCTGCAGACCCACTTCATGCGGAGACTTCTATCAAGTGGGAACAGCTGCACGCAGCTGTCCTCTCTGCGTTTCTGACACTTTTTCACAGATGTCAAACCCCACCCGTTTCCCTACGGGCACCTGGAACCCTCACTCTCTCTCTTCAACCACCGGCATGTCATCTCTCAGCTTCCATAAGCTCCTCACCAACGCTCGCAAGTTGGTGCCCTTTCTCCCGCCGAAGCCCATCTCACCTCATACGGCCAAAGAGCAGGATGCGCTACTTCTTTCTCGCCTTCCCCGCGAACTACGTCAGATGATCTGGGAGACATGCTTCTGTGGGCATGCGGTTCACGTCTCTACTGAGGGCGGGAAGCTTTGCGCTAGAGAGTGCTTGAAATGGGATGCAGACGATGCCTCACCAGGCCCTCATTTTGATATATGCGGTCGGCAAAATGTCCGATGTGACCATATATCTCTACTACTAACCTGCAAGAAGATGTATATCTCCTATCTTATCTATTCGCGTCCCTCTACTAACTGTCTTATTAGCTACTTTGAATGTCTGTACACTCTCTATCGAGAGACCTTTTTCGACTTCTCGCATAATAAGCATGCCCTCATGATCATACCGGAACGCCTTCCGGCGACCTCTGTCTCCCTCATTTCCAAGGTTAACCTTAAGTGGGACCACTATCAACCCGTATGGCTCACGAAGAAAAAGCTTGGCAAGAGAGAGATCCTCTGGGTGGGAGTTTGGAAGGCGCTGGCAGCCATGGAAGGACTCGAGTGGCTGAGAGTCGAGTTGAGGCTTGTTCAGCCGTTGGACGCCTCGATATGGACAGACCTAGAGTGGACCTTGTGGGAGGGGATTAAGAAGGTGACGAGTCCTTCGCATTTCGAGCTTATTCTTCCTTTCCCTGCCGCTGCCTCAACTCGGGAGGAGACGCTTCCATGTACTATTATCCGCCAAGTAGTAGACGTCAGTCATCTAGGACTGGGCTAGGGTCTGTTGGGAGGGTGATTAGGGTTGGAAGGAGGCTTGCAGGACAGGACAGAGCGTAGCCACAGAGGAGGGTCGAAGACAGGAACACAATAGGGATTGACACATTTTGAAGGTCATAATCTTAAAGATCCTATTACTATATCATTCCGTATGACCAAGTTTTCCCAAAGCATCTATAATCGAGATTCCTAACGGGATTCTGGGAATAGATACTGAAGATCATCAATACTTGAGAAGGTTATCTCCACTAACCGATCAACCTCCTGAACTGGATTGAGTTCTCAAAAATGACTTCAAAACAGCGGTCGTCCCTTCAGGCTCGAGGGATTGAACTGCAAGACCTGTCTCCTCACAGCGAGAGGCTCCAGGAACGGCTCGGGCTCATTGTTCTCGTCCGGGATCTCAGCACCACTCTTCGTCACTGCTTCGCCTTCATTGCCTTCATCAGCACCGCCGGCGCCCCCAGGGCCTTTGGCAAATGTACCATCCTCACGAACCATGCCACCGTCCCTTATCAGTGCAGAGATGGAAGCATAGAGAGCGAGACTATCTGAGAGGGGATGTCAAAATTTTATAAGATGTGAGTACAAGTCCGACAGATAACTTACCAGCGTTTGTGTGCGGCGATGTCTCCCCACGTTGGGTAGATAGCGCGCGACAGTTCTTCCATCCTGGGAATGGTATTAGCCCTCTTTCTTCCCCAGAGGCAGAATGGCATACGGCCTAAAAACATACCATAGCCCGAAAACCCTCCAACATCATCCATTTCTCTGCCTCGTCGCGTATGTGCTAGCTTTTATCCTATATCAGTTATGCATTGCGGACGTGCCTCCAGGTTAGGCCCTCACCTCATGAACTATGACCTTGTCGAAAAGCTGGAACAAATCAATAGGAGTATACAAGGCCCAAGTCGTGAGCCTGTCCAGCTTCAGCTTCGAAATCATGCTACCAATTTTACCAGGCTTAAACTGGCCTTGGAACTGGGCGGTCTGTTTCATGGCATAGTCGAGGAACCAAGGGCAGAACTGTAGGGTATCTGGGTACTGATCCTCGGCGGGCACGATTGTCCAGGCCATGGCACGAGTGCAGTCAAACTTGGCCCTGAGAAACTCCTTTGTCACTGAAGATATTCTAATCAGCAATAGAACTTTTTTAAGCGACCCCTCCAGAATTCTCACCTGTATCAAAGAATCTTGTTTCGCCACCGGCCCGGGCGGTTCCCTCTCGCAGGCGATCATGTGTGCAATAGACTCGCTGGCAGGCTCCGTCAGTACTTCAACTGGCAAGGGTCACCTATTCACCTATCAACAGATAGAGACTTACAACATCAGCAGTTTCGAAGTCACCTCCTTGCGGTTCGCCCTGGACGGGGCTCGCATTCTGGGATATGCCTTCGAGGGACACTATTCAAGTCCTAGTTAGCAGAAGAAGAAAAAAAGGTCTACTAGAAGAAACGGAAATTTCTGCTGTGCAAGAAACGTACATCTCGCAGCCGCTCGCATCATAGGCACATCTGTGGTGCCATACAACCACTCGAATGCTTGGGTCGCATCGGCGCTTTGGCCCTCGGCCATATTGCTCAGGCCCATATTTGCGAGGGTCTGAGCATGCGCAAACGCTTCAACGAGAAAGGCGCGTTGAGCTTCGGAGCCTGGTGATGTGAGCATCCAAGAACGTTGACTATATAAAGACCGTTTGGTAGCTCACTATACTTCAGTTAGACCATATGGGTCACTTATCTATCACTTAAGATAGACCAAATCTGAACGAGCTTACCAGTCATCTTGAATAGCATATCCAGCATAACATTGCTGCGTAAAGAGAAGCGTTGAAGCAAGCAGCAGAACTGCAAGCTTCAACTTGAGAAAAATGAAGGAAGTCATCACTTGGGGATATAATAGTAGAGGGAATCCTAGGTCTGGTTACCCGGTCGAACTTGAACAGCGAAAGGGAAAAAAGGCCAGCGGGAGTGAGCGGTATTAAGGAAAACGCGACATGCTTGTAGCTAAGTACTTTATGGCCCTGAGAGGCCAACTTGGTAATCGGCCTCGCCTTGTCCAGACTCAGATGTAATTCATGAACCAGGACAGATATGCCGAGGACAAGGTACCCTCATGAGTAATATCACTGTTATTCCTGTAGGAAGCCAGCCCCCAAGTTTCAGGTTATCCCCTTATTGTCTACTTGGCCCTCTGTCGCCACCCTCTTGCTTCTGTTGGTTCTGGCCCGTCTCCAGCCTCAAAATCCTCCGGCCCCCCCGTTCGCTCACTGCGGTTGGGTGTTGGCGCGAGCAGGGTGAACAGGCGCGGCAAGGGCCGGTCATAGCTTTTTTTTTTTGGGGGGGGGGGGGGGGGTATTAGCTCGATAGGGGAACCAACACTCAACGGGCGCTGTGACGGCTGGGCATGGCTGCCAGAGCGGCGTTGGTGCGAGCAGGGCCAATTCGGGGCCGCATAGGCCGGCCCCACTTCGGGGGCGGAACAGGATCCGGATCGCGGTGGTCTTGGCGCGGCAAGGCGGCCAACAGGGTAGCATGGGCGGCAACAGCTGCAGGCGCGTCTTTGATGCGATAGGCGGACCAAATGCGGGATTGGTGAAACGGGGGCCATAACCGCACTCCTACATCAGCTAGTCCCAACTCGTATGACAGGCGGCCAAAAAGACGATTGTTATTTGGGGGCCACAACCGCCGTATAGCAAATACAGCCACAGCAGCATCATCGGACAGGCAGCTCGTGTTTCGGTTGATCCTGCTCTTGGCACTTAGGGACCAACAGCTGTAGCGGCGCAATCTGGTTGAGAGTCAGACATGAATACTGACAAAGATAAGTATCAGTGCTCCGCCATATAAGCTATCAAGATGTCCCTGAGCTTTACTCGTTCTCCTGTAAAATTGCAGATTGCTTTCATCGAGGACCAGTAGGCTGCTACCATAGCCAATCCAGCATCAGCCATGTATAGGCAGGTAGCTCTACTTTTCAGCGCCGCCCTGTTGGGCTTGGCACATGCCCAATACCCTCCCATTACAGCGCGCCCCGGGCCACAGTCGACAGCTGTCCCCGGGAGGATTGCCAAGCGTCAGGATAACGTAAAGAAGACTATTGAGATTCATCGGAACTATGGGGCCCCTATTGGCGTGGACACGCAATACCTCACTATGGACGGCAGTAGCACCAAGGTATGCTATTCCGGAAGTTCTATGATCTCGAACCCCTGCGATGCCTTTGCTGTACAAGACTAACTAGAAGATTAACAGTGGATCGGTGTTGACACGGCGTTCCTATCGGAAGAGACCCGTACCAGTACCGTTGACAACGTTGAGACTACGACTGTCGTCAAGCCACAGCTGGCTGTCGTCACTGCAACAGTGGCCTCGGAAGGAGTCGAAGTCGGTGATGTCACGGTCCTCATGTCCGACGCGGTCCAAGACGAACTGGATGCCCTAATTAAAGATGCCGCTGCGTCTTGCGGCGCTGGGGCCAAGCTAAGGAAGCGCGATGGTGAGTTTTGACTTTCCCACATCGTTTACCCCCAAAGGAAGAAAAGAAAAGAGAAAGGTTCTGACCCTGCTCTTTTTGCACCCTCTCAGCCATGAGCTGCATGATCAATGCCATACAAGGAGCTGCCCAAAACGATGAAACTCTCGGCCTCGTCAACCCGGCAGAATGGGACGGCTTTGCCCTCGAGATCGCACAAAACGCACCCGAGATCCTGGGCGCCGCCTTCCAGGTCCTCAAGACGCAGGCGCAGAAGAATAAATTCGCGGTCATGATGGCTGCCGCGGCCACAGCTGGGGCTCTGGTGGCGACTGAACCCATTGTCGAGGCCGCTCACAAGTTCGTCTTTGACGATGGCCTGTTTGGGTATCCGGCGGGAAATTCGGATGGCGGGAATGATGACGATAATCCATCGCCCACGGAGCAATCGACAGCCTCATCGTCAACTTCGTCGTGTGATCCGTCAGCTACCGTTGACGAGAACTCGGTATGTATTCTTCTCCCCTGTAGCGACTTTCTCTAGCGTGACCCCTCGCTGATACTCTTGAAGCCAGCCTGCGATGACCCGGACTGCAAGGGGGAAGAGAAAATCTGCCAGGCAGAGGTAAGTTCAATCTTTTTCATTCAACTCCAACCCCTCTTTCTTATAACTGACATTCCATACGCAGGGTGAGAAGAAGAACTGCCCTTGCGCCAACTGGACCAAAAAGATGGTCGAAGGTCTCTTTGATAGAGCCTGGGCCGACGAGCAACAGAAGATCCTTCAGGAACTCGAGGCCGGGCTGCCAGACGTTATCCCTCCCCAATGTTTCCGCAACGACCACGGCAACGGCTTCGACGGCCAGCCAAGGGCCGAGCCATCCGCCTTCTGCCATTGCTCGAGTGCTGGGAGTGAAGGTGGGATGATTCAGGGTAACTTCCCCACCATGTCAGGAGAGGGCGACAACGCATGCACATACTCCACGATGCCGACCGAAACGATCAGCATCACTATGAGGCCGACGGAGACTGCAGTCACTTCCTGCAGAATGGAGTCAAGGTAAGCAGCGCGCAAATCTATATCGGACCCCAGCCACCCCGTTTGAAGACAGGAAATGCACCCCTTGAATTAACTTAGCAAACCCCTTACTATAGCTATGGTTTGGATCCATATTGCACATGTAACGATGACGCGATGCATGGCGAGATTGTAACGACATACCTCGGCAAGGAAACAATTGTCTGTCCTGACGCGACCGCCACCATGACCGGGATCAACCCCGGCATGCCCACCGAGGAACCGTCTTGCTATCCTACCCACGGGGCCCCTCACGACAATCCGGACCTGGATGAGCTCATCAAGCTTTGTGGAGCGGGCATGCCAGAGTTTGCTGCTGTCTGCCGAACAGACGCGAGCAGTGACCAGGGTATCACAGTCCGTTGTCCCGGCGGGGGCGGGTCGCAGAGGCTTCCCATTAACAACAACCACTACCGAGCCTGGTTCGAAAAGGCGGACGACGCGCCCGAAGATTGCAACTATCTTTTTAATCAGGGCGGTTCCGATAATGATGATGAGGTGGGCGTTCGGGTTGATGCCCTCTGCATTCCAGTGTTCGAGGCTATTAGAGACAAGTGCACGTGGAATGGAGGTGAGGCTAAGAACCAGTGCGGGACGTTTAAGTATCAGTCCTGCTCTTGGAAGTCTGGGGGATGTAAGGTGGGGTCACCTGGTGGCTAACTGCAATATGCTTTCTGCTTGTACTTGGTGCTGTGGGGAGCTGCCTTGCTGGGAGTCATCCTTTCACAGTTTGTTATAGTTGGATGTGGAGGAGGAGCCGCCTTGGGTAGGAGAGAATAAGCTAGTCGCTGTTGGGTCTGCTCGATTTGGTGTGTGAAACCCTATGTTATTCGCTCCTTCAGTACATTATTGATCCCTCGGACCTACCTCGACAGTATTACTGATAGCATCCAGGAACCGAGCCCACCTGCAGTACAAAAAAGGTTGCACTAAATGTAGCGACTTAATGTTCTGGTATCTACTATTATCCAGAGATTCTCTGAAGTATATCTAGGCATTTGTATAAGAGTATTAGTAGAACCTTGTACTAGTGTGACGGGGAAAATGGTGATGCCAGTGGAATGGAACATGGTGGGGACGGAAAAGCTTTATTCCAGTCTGGGGGGTACTGGGGAGCAGGTATATCTTCATGGCTCCCAAGCTCTTGAAAAGAAAAAAAAGGTTCTCAAGGTTTTTCAAGCGATACAGAGTTCATACATCAGTCTATGTTTTTACAGAGTTTCCAGTGTTTTTCTTGAGGTTTCCATACCTCATGGTTACAGTTCTTCAAGGACCATTAGTCCTTCTTTAATTAAGTCTTTTTGGTCCGGCTCACTGATCATCGTGTGTGGTGAAGTCGGACAGCTTCTCTATTATTTTATGTGGTGTGGTGTCCCCTATTTGACACCACCGTGATCCTCTTTGGGGGCCATATTTCCCCTTTCCTTCTTCTTCATTTCTCGAGGCCATATTCCCTCAGTTCCTCAGTGGGCTATATTCCCTGCTGAGGACTTCATTCCATTCCTGGGGCCATATTTCCCCTTCCACTCTGTGGGCTATATTTCCCACAGACCGTTTCCATCCGACGTCCTTGGGAATCCCTGTGAGGGCTTTGCAGCAGTCCTTGCAAGAATTCCTTCTCTTTTACGACCATTAGACCACCCTTTTCTTATTTCTTGTTTTCTTTTCTTTCTTTTCGGGGCAGGCTGCACTGCTCCGCCACAGCGTTTTGACAAGTGGGCATAAGGAGAATAAGAACATTAATGAATGTGTTGCCTGCTCAGCAAGTAGATCCTTCAAAGTATACTGCGTATGTGATGATGTCGGATCTTGGATTCATATTGTAGGATTCTGAAATCTAGTAGGTTGTTAAGAGGGCAAGGTGCATATATAAATCTGTACTCACCTCAACTCACGTGTAGCTCACCTAAGGCATCAACTCCGGTGGGTGAGCGGTCGGGTGAGCAAAATCCACAGATGTTGCAGTTTTGGCTGGGAAAATTAGTTTCGACGAGAGATGATATCCCAGAATCCCGATTCGATCGACATCGTCATCAGATGAGCTCAGCGGAGATGAGAATTTAATCCGGCAGAATTAAGACGGTGAGGATCCGAGAGATGGAAATGGCCTTGGCAGCTGGTCACAGGAGGCTGGTTATACGAAGTACTTGGCGAAGTACTTCGTACCCTGTCCAGGGGTTCCCTTGTACCCATGACGGGACATTTGCTGCTGGATCTTCAATTCAACCACCTCAGGCCAGCCCAGGCTTCCATATTTCGCTTCCTCCCTATGCAAAGACACAACAACAACAAATTTTGAAAATTTTGAAACAGGACGTCATTCACTTTGACCCTCGGTGTGGAGTCTTTCGCGGTTCTTTTTTTTGATAAACAGCGACTTCTTTGATTGTTTTCTCGGCGCAAATTCTAGACCTGTGACCGGAACCTGACGACCTTTAACTGAGCCGACCCCAGCCACCGAGAGACACAAGCTCCTCTCTTCCTCCTCATGCGACTCGGAATGACGGCGTAGCAAAACACCTCGCGAATTTATACAAGTCGAACTATTACCGAACGCGATATCTAGCACAACTCCTCCCTCCCCTCTTCGCACTTCACGACCGCTTCTTTCCAACAGAAATGCCGCCACGACGTCGGCGGCTCCGGAGGCCAGGCGCCCTCTCGGAACTCCCTCCCCTTCGCATCGTCACGCAGATCGCCGCGCTGCAGTCCGTATACTACTCGGCGGCCATCCTCCTCACGCTCTTTACCTCGCTCGTAGCGGGTCTACCGTTTGGGCTGGACCTCGTCTTTGGGTGGGAGGCTGTGAGGGGGGACACGACGCAGGGGTGGTTGATGGCTTTTGTGTGGACTTTGACGGGAGGTCTATGCTTGTATGTTTCTCTTCTTCCCTCCTTTTTTCGTCCCCTTTCCATCTTCTACTTGGCCCTTTTGCCGCTCGTTCTCTCGATGAGTACTGACCCCTGAGCTTTTAGGGGCGCTGCCATCATTATCCTCGTCGCGCGCAGTAAACTCGTCCCCGACTTCGCTCTCACAACACACTTCATCCACCTCGTCATATGCACCTTCTACACGGGCCTCCTCCCGCGAAACGCCATGTGGTGGGGCACCATGGGCGCGTCGAGCGCCGTGGCCATCGGGCTGGGCGTCTGGGGCTGTCGGTACCGCGAGCTGCGGCCCATTTCATTCGGGGGTGGAGGCGCCGCGAGGAGGGATGTGGAGAATACGGCTGGTGCTGCTGGGGATGCGGCTGGTGGGCAGGACGGCAATGACGGGGAGGGATATTCGAGGGGGAGAGGGAGGGGACGAGGGAGGGATGGGGCAGGGGAGTATGAGCTTGCGAGGATGGGGGAGGAGGATCCGAGGTTGAAGTAGAGGGAGGGGTTTGGCGGCTTGCGGCTTTTGGCTTTTGGCTTTTTACTAGATGGCTGTTTTCTTGTTCTTGTATGAATGGTATTCTTGATCGTGTTGGTTGGCGGCTTGCATTGTTTGGAGTTTTTGGTGGCGAGGTCTTGAGGAGGGCGTCTGTCCTCTCTCTCTGATTTTGGAGTGTATTACTATTATACTTGTTGCTTCTCTGGGCAGGGTTTGAGGTATAAACATTAATAGATGGATGGGAATGAGGCTTGATTGGGGTTTTTATTTGATGTATCGGGGGTCGCTTGTGTGAGCCCTCGGCCTTACTCTCCTGTGCCTTGCTTGATGAATCGCTGGCTATTGGGGTGATGGTGCCGACCAACAGGAGCCATATTAGAAGGATCTTGAGAGACGAAATGGGCTGCTTGTTTTCATGGGTAGCATCAATAGGTGAGGAGGACCACTCCTAATTCTCAGTAAGAGATGGTGAGCGAACAAAACATCACGAAGAAAGACAAACGAGGTTCCCGCCCTCGCTGCCTCTACATCAGACCCTCCTCCCCGAATTTCACCAAATCCCAAATTCCTCACCAGACCAAACGCTCCGGATCTGCAGCCGAAAGGGAAATAGAAAAATGAAATAGAAAAAAAAAAAAATATTCGCCCATCTGTCCGCAAGCCCTTTTTGGTCTTTTTTTGCTACTGAATGACGTTGTTCTCCCTGAACGCTTTCCCCGCGGCTTCTCCCAGGTTCATCAGTCGAGCTACGCAGCCCTTGCCACTTGGGCGTCCAGGCGGCCGGGGGATCTCCCTGTATCGTTGGTCGTCGTATCGTTGGTCGTCTTGTTTTTTTTTTTTTTTTTTTTCTTTTCTTTGCCCACCTGGCCTCGTCGCTCTCATTGTTCCGCCTCGGCGTAGTTCATGCTGATTGAAACTGACAGCCTGGGTTGAGAGGAGCTCTAGGCATCAGACCGAGAGCTCGTAGGCTATCCTAGTCGGACGTAATGGGGTACCTGCTCTGAGGTATGCATCGTGACAAATGATACCTGAAGGGGAAGAGAATATACGAAAGAGACGTCGAGATTCCCCTCTCGGTGACGTCTCCTCTGCCCGGGGATATTATTCAGGGCGGGCCGGAGAGGGGGGAGAAGGTAGGCTAAGACGGCCTCTATCGTCATCGCCTGGCTGCACACGTCAAAATACGATGCCGGTAATTGCATCCGAACCCTAGAGCCTGGCCTGTTACTGCCTTGGAATAAAAGAGCCCTTATTGGCAAGGGCATGGGAGCTGCTATGGTGCTAGTCAAATATCACCGGTGAGGAGGCCATCACTCAGCGCCTTGCAGGACTGATGCAGCATTTGATGTAATGACTTGGTGCTTACTACCCTGCGCCAGTACAGGAGAAGGCGTAGAACCCATGCAGCCCGGCAGGTCTCCGAGTCCGAGTTGCTGGCTATCGACGATTTCCCGCTTTTTTGCGACCTCTCTCTCTCTCTCTTTCCAAGGAACGGTATCAAGGCGGCAGTCGGCACACCCGAAATAGAATTGAACCCTCAACGACACCAATCACCAAGTCCAACAGGATGGGCTCTCCTGCATCCTTGCCGGAATTGTTATCTTCTCAACAAGATCCAACTTACCGACCCACGAAGTGATGCAGCAGGCATTGAAGAGAACGATACAGAGATAACGGGTTCGCGTGCCAGAACTGGAGGAAATAAGGCTCTTCTTTTACCGTGGTAATGCAGAGGTGAAGGGCCAAACTAGAGTGAGTGCAAAATGATCGGAAGTCATTCCACAACGGCGCGCGAGCACGTCGTGAGGGGTCGACGAGGCGAGCAGGAGGCGAATTCCACCATCTCCGCTTCCATAGCATTACGTAGACGTCAGGGCATGGTCCTGGGGTAGGGGGTGGTATTACTGAATACCTGCATAACCCATGCTCGACCGAGCATTCTGTGGGTGGTATTCCCAGGTCTTTATGCATACCGAGAATGAAGGAGTGCCAGGGGGACGGTAAGATAGTTCCTCCTGTCACCTGTAGTCCTGTACATGATTCTATAAATGAGAGATCAATATGACCGCGACATTGAAGCAGGATATGGACGTGAATAAATCAATGATGCATCCCCCCCTTCCAGGCAGCCCAGGCGCCAAAAGCTTTACTCGTCAACTCCTCCCTCCCCAGCTTCCCGCCTCTCTCCTGCAACTCCAAAGGTTCTTGGGCCTGTACGGCAGTCGCTCGTTGAGCTTAAACCTCATCCCATTAGCCTCATGGGTCGATAACGATGTGGACCAGAGACTCTATCACTCTCTCGAGCCTGGAACTCACGATTATAGCGCATTGAACACACGTCTCATTCTGTAGCCATCATGGAGTCCGAGGTCGTGGTCGAAGATGATATCAGAAACGAGGCAGGCGCTTTTCTAACTATTGCCGCCACCTCCACGGGACTCGCCCTCGTCTTCGTTGCTGCCAGGATCTACAGCAGGGCCATATCCATTAGAAGATATGGAGTCGACGACTATCTCTGCTTGGTCTCGATTGTACGTTAGATTGCGTGTCAGATCTAGATCCTGTGTGTATTGCGCCGTAAATGAGACCCATTGAACGAAAGTCTAAGAAAGGGAGAGTCCTAGACTATCAGTTTACTCTATCTCGCCTTCGTTTCCGTCGCCCTTACTCTCGGCGGCGACAAGCACGTAAACTCTCTCACTCAGGCACAATACGGCCGCGTCCTCTACTTCACCATCATAGCCTTCGTCCCCGGCGTCCTCTCCTTTACCGTGCCAAAATTTGCCGTCGTCGTACTCCTCGTCAAAGCTCTTCAACCGGGTTCCTTTCACCGAACCGTCATGTGGGTTCTGTCGGTCGTTTATGGCCTCGGTGTCATCGTCATGTTGATTCTCAACTTTGTACAATGCTCGCCAGTACAGACCCAGTGGTTGGCGGCGGAAGGAAAGTGTTGGGATGGAAGGATTCTCGTCACGTACGGGCTGGTTATTGGAGGTAAGTGTTGCTGGTCTTTCTCATCCGCGAGCAGGCGGCGAGGACTTGTGTTCCTACTAACTGATTTCCCAGTTCTTTCTGTGCTTTTTGACTTTTATCTTGCTCTCTACCCGACCATCGTATTGGCGAGGCTTACGATGAACTGGAAGAAGAAGCTAGCCCTATCATTTTCTCTGGGATTCGGCTATTGGTATGGAAATGATGCGACTTCCTCAAACTGGGACGTATTGGGCTAAAAAAGACGCAGTGCCGGTGCCGTCGCAATTTATAAGTGCACAACCTTGACCCATCTCATAGGGCAGAAGGAGTTTCCATGTACGACGTTGCGTAGACTCCCCCTAACTATCGAGCCTGAACTGACGTTGGAGCTACATCTAGTTGCCCTCAACGACATAATGCTCTGGACAAAGTCAGTCATATCCAACGTCAACGAAAACCAGGCTTATTCCTAATTTGTGCAAACTAACACCGCGCTCCCAATCAGCATCGAAGCGAACTGCGTACTCATTGGCGCCTGCATCCCAACCCTCTACCCCCTTCTGGTCAAGATTTCCGGAGTCTCAGCCCTTGGCGGCAGCTCGCCCTTCTACACAAGGGGCCGAAGACCTCCCCCTTCCGCCGCTCCCCACAACTTGAAGGCGCAGCAGTTGCACGTTCTTACGATCGGGTCGCATTCGATACGAAGGAAGCCAGTCTTGGACGACTTGGGCAGTGTAGACGGGAAGGGGAATGAGGGTGATGAAGTCGTGACCCATCCCGGCAGTGCGTATTCCGGGATCGGTGGACGGAAGTGCGATCAAGAATTCTATGTTGTTTGATGTTGTTAAAGATCGAAGTAGAGCCAGCCAGGCCCAGAGTCTTGAACAGTCTAGAGTCCCGAACCCTAGGCTTGATCTCCATGTCTCCATCTTCGACTCAGGTTTCTTCGCTGGCATTTGGTTTAATAGGCACATGTGGAAAGGGAATCCTTTTTAGAATCTGTTTATATTCGCAACAATGGCAAGAATCTGCCCTCGCCGACATTTCCTGTAGCGACTACGTTCGGCTCTCTCTCTATCTACCAATAGTCCTCTCCCATCTTCAGTTTCGACAACCCTTCTTCTTTGCCTTCAAATGCCAACGTCACATTCCCAGACGGCATCGCTCGTACTGAGACCTGTCTCCTCCACAAGCTTTTGTCCGAGACCTGCACCCCCTGGTTGGCAAGTTCAGCAGGACTCCGCGACGTCCACATCAGCACCAACAGGTCCTGCAAATCATCCCAGGTCACGATAGTAGCGACCTGGCGGGAAGCGACAAACAAACAATACGCAAGCAAGACGAGAACATAAGCCAAGATGACTACCAGAGCAAAGTTCCGCGGCCCCCCAAGCAGGCCGAATCCGTACCCGTATCTCTCGGCGGTAAAATCCCATGCCACGTACCTCGCCCTCGCATCTGCGATACGCTCACTCGGTGAGCGGCCAAGGTCCATTCTAAAACCATTTATTCCGACAATAGTACCATTCTCGAAAATTTCATAGTCTTTTGCAGCTGGGCCCTGTTGAGCTTGTAGACTTGCCAGAAAAGTCGTGTTCGTCTTGGCATCTCGCCTGAATAGAGCGGGTTCCACCGTGGCTCCGGCCCGTGAGATTCCGTTGGCGAGGATCGCGCCGGTGAACTTCTCTAAGGTAAGCTGCACTACACGGTTACCATCCGACTCAGATGGCTGACTGCTCCCTGGACCGAAGATCTTCCATTCTCCCGTCTCGTTTTTGTAGTTCAGTAACAGAGCCATCATGAGTGTCCCGACATTCATGATCTCCTCCTTTGGCTCAACGTCTTTTTCACTGGCTCCCTCGCTGGTGGTATTTTTCTTGTCATACCCTAGATTCACGTACCGCAACCAAGATTTATCAATCTGGATCATGGGTCCAACCGCGGGATGCTTGGCATTCGTCTTCCAGTCGGCCTCGGATGCGAAGACACTCAGGTCAGTCACGTTGCTCTCGATGATATCGGTGTTGCTCGGGTCGACTGCCAAGGTCGTTGGAATCCAATGAGCAATGTAGCTACAAGCCGCAAAGCGAGCTCCAATCTCGCCGTCTTGAATGTACGGCAATCGCGCGGTGTATATCACGGACGATATAGCGTTGCCCTCCCAGTCAGCCTCATCCTCACTTGTCACCGTATCGAACCCCTGCCAGGCACCGTCCTGTTTCCCGACTATCCCCTTCCCAATCTTCCATTTCCCAAACAGATTTCTCATGCGATGACAGTCATCATCATCATCTGTCGTGAAACAGTTGAGTGAACTGGAGGGAAACCACATCGGCGGAATTTCCGAAGCATTTGCGTAATCACGCAGGTTCCACACGTCGCACTTCGCGTTCACTAGAGGCTCGTAGTAAACTGAGGAAGACGACGAAGCCAGTCTGTATATCTCTGTGGAAGAGATGCTTCCGACGTCGTGCGAACGAATATAGCTCTGAAGCTGTCCCGCAGTTCCAGCAGCCAAAGCCGTTACCACGGACAGAAACGTCCCTGACGATCCACCAGAATGAGAGTATAGCCGACGACTGCTCACGCCGGGGGGATCTTTGAAAGTGATGTTGTCTGGGAGCCCGGAGTGTTGCCATCCAGCAGCCCAGGTGAAGATTTCAGAGTAGCCGGCGGCGGGGCACTTGGTGAACAGGATGCCTTTGTTTTCCAAGCAGATTGTTTCGTTGCTCCACAGCCCTTCGTTGAGAACTTGCGGCCATAGCTCTTCTGGGGTGTCAAGGAAAATCGGCATCTGAACCTTGGAGAAAGGAGACGGGAGAAAGAACCATCCTAACGCAGGAACAATGAGGATGGCAGAGGCAGGACCGACAAGAACAGAGAGAACCGTATTGACCAGGAGCAGGATGGATAAAAGTAGTGGTCCCTTGTTTGTAACAAAGCCGCTCCAATATCTCGGATCGGTTAGATACTTGACGTCTCCGACCCGATACGCACCGGAGACGAGGCCCAGAGGGACCCCATTGTCGACGAGTTGCCTTTTGAAGACCTTGAGGGTGATGCCCGCTAGAGAGGCAACGACGAAGAGTTCGTAGAGTTTCGCAGCCAGCTGCAGCAAGTTTTGTACGGTATTCGGAGATGTTTTCCCGTTGTCGAGCCCACTAGGAGGGAACCAGTAGACCTGGAGGAAGTTGATTAAGAGAATAAAGAATGTGAGAATTAGCGGGATAATATGTACTGCAGAAGTCCGCAGCCCATGATATTTTCCCCGGATGACTTTGGTAGGGTTTATATGGGCTATAAGGGGCGCTTCGTCTGAATCTGACTGCACTATGGGATCTGCCTTTGCCATGGCGAGCGACATCGAGGCGAATGACGCGGAAGAACTCAACGGCTTTTACATGAGTAAACACGATGAGGAGGATTTTAATAATTAAAGAGGGAAAGGAGTGTTTCAGAACCGCCTGCTCGATCCTTCAGTTTGGCTCCCAAATACACCGAGGAACGGACTGTGATTTGCCTTGTGATAGGTTGTGATGCACCAGGAGGATCACTTCGCATTATGCTATTTTGGGGTTTCAGATGGGTGCTCTGCCACTGGACGAAATTTATTGCGCCTCTTGAATCTCTTCAGTGACATTTCGTCTTGGCTGCCTCGGGAGACCGCTGCGGCCTGGGCCGTTGGAGAAGGCGCTTAACGAATCCTTGGCGGTTTCACCACATGCATGTTGGCGAACAGGGGAAATGGCCGACCCTCCTGGAAACCTGTGCTATCGAGGTGTTTCAAACCACCACAATTTGCGCCTCTCACGATGACTGCAGGATACCAGGACACTGCCATTCTCCACGAATCGCTCTTGACATGAGAGACATATATGGGGGATTCAGCGTGTTGCCCAAACCCAGGGCCGTCGCAACAGCAGTCTAATCAATATTCATACACTCTATCTCTAGCATGTCGGAATTTGTTAACAATTCAGCAATATAGACTCCCAAACATGGTTGTTTTATATATGAAAGGGGCTCTAAGAGGAGGGCGGACCGAGGATTCCAACTTACTCTCTTAGAACCTCTCACCGTTCTCCAACCTCTGGTTTCTTTCGAGTCCTATCACCTCTATCTGTTGTTTCTAACTTCAGTTGTCATTGAACCTAGTTTCTCCTACTCCCTCCCTTAGATAATACCCTTTTCCCTGGACCTTTCGTTTGCGACGCCCAAGCAAGACCAACCACCGTCGAACACAGTTCTGTGGAGCTTGTGTACGGCCGCGCCCATCGAGAAGACTCCGACACGTCGACGTAACAGACATGACTGCCACCACCGCCTGTCTGGTTGCCGAGAAAGCCGGCGCTTTGCTAAAGATTTGTGCGAATGTGTTGACGATCACTGCCACATGTTAAGAAATTCGGACATACTTCGTAGTATCCCTGTAAAAATAGTGAATCATTAGGCGCGACGAACCGGGGGGAGACCCTGTTGCTTTCTACTTTTGCATGCCGAAGATCCTCGACTATGGTGGGGTCAGTCCATTCACAATATGGATGCCCAGAGCAGGATGTGCGACTGCGAACAGCAGACACCAGCATCAACGCCGAAACAGATCTCTTCATCAAAACCCTTCGTGATTTTCCTCCTAAGATATTCCCCATTCGCTGCCATTGGTCTTTACATCATATCCTAATCACGAAAGAAGAGTTTGTATCTATGAGGATATATGCTTTGCAAGGGTCCAACGCGGAGGCTTGTGAAGAACAGGGAAACGCGGCCTGCCCTACGTGGATGTATTCTCGAAATCTCGAGGATTGATTTCGTCTGAAACTGGCTGCGGAAAAATAGGCCCTCCAATTGGGTTTCTATAAAGACTCTCTCACCTTGACTCAGAACACTCCTAACCTTCGGGTGCATCTGCCGTGGTGACCTGGTAACCCTCAACCGACCTCAAATCTAGAGCCCTTGCAAGATAAAGTTTCCAAGGGTTAGGGAACCACTTTATACCCGGATCTTCACTATCCACATGGAATACTCGAATCAAAATAAACCCATTATCCGGGTCACCATCACACTCTCGCATCTATTGACTCTCATTAGCAAGGAACACAAAACAAAGTGAACGTCGAGTTTAAGAGAGACGTACCTTGTCGACTTGGTTTTGACTGACAAAGAAGGCATCAGAGCAGTTACCTAGGGTAGCCTTGACCTCCAGATGGTAAGTGGTGCTGTTAGACCAGTTGGCATCGAGAGGGATTCTGCCTCTATGGAGCATGTCTCTGAGAAGCCCGTTGTTGTCTCTATAAGTAAAGTCCGAGAAATGTTTTTCACGCTCTACAAAACGAGGGAAGCCCTCTTCCACACGCAGCTTGCTGGTCCAGTTCTCAAAGTGCCAGTCGGCGATATGCTTCTCGAATAAATGGTAGACCTTTGGCGATTAGTTAAGAACGTTGAATTTAGTATGATGGTAGTAGGGGCATACAAACGACTCGCCGAGGAACCCAATCTCTCGGAACCAGATATCTTGCACCGGTCTGGGCTGAATTGTGCCTCTAAGTTGAGATCGACCAGGCGACGGCGACGGCGACGGCAATGGCGATGATGGGGGCGATATATAGGCTCTAACCCTCGGTCCATTGCTAGTCGAGGTACCCCCCGACCCAGAATGAAATCGCGCAGATGATGGTGATGGCCTTTGGCTACTAGAATACCTACTAGAGGATTGGGAATAGGCCGCGGTTGCGGTGTCCTCGGAATGCCTTGATGTCTCTCCACCTCCCTCGGGTGTAGACTGGTCGTGGGCGTCCGCCACGAGTGAGTTCGATAGCTGGTAATTAGCTGCTCTGCGAATGACGTTTTCTACCCTCGTCTGGTGTGAAGGAATCAACTCTCTCAAAGTACGCGGATAAAGAGAGAGGCTCGACATCGAGGCCAACACGACTCTGCCTTCTCCGTCAGAATCCGTGGCGTCCTGTTCCTCGCCCTCCCCTGAACTGCTCCCATTTGACTCGGTGGAATCTTCGTTGCTGATGAGATTCTCGCTTCGCTCGATCGGACCGGAGGTATTCGTGGTGGTTAGGGTTTGGGTGTCGGAGAGTCCATCGTTAAGTTCATCCTGAGCGAATATGTCATGGCTCTCTAATATTTCTGAGAGCTCGTCTATGGGCTCGCTCAGAAGGAGACTGACGAGCGGGCGGTCCTCAGCCCTGATCGCAAAATAGGCAGAGAAAAAACCCTGTAGTTTGAAGTTAACTCTGCTTTGTTTCCGCCGCGGTACCTCCCGGAAGTAAACGTCTATTTTATCATCTTTCTCCCGTATCGTAACCAATTCGTTGTCTTCTTCAACTACGACGTCGTACAGCTTCCTGATGAGCGTGATAGAGGGGACAGACCATGCATTCATGGTCCAGGTGGATCTGGCCGATCCTGTACCACGGGCTGCGGCTAGACTAAAAATAATATGGGCATAAATAATTGAACCACGTTTTTCTGAACTACGGGAACACCTACTTTGCGATAAAGCTGATTCGAGCTTTGAGATCGTCCTCCTTTGCTAGATCGCGAATAACCGTGCCTCGACATTCGACAGACTCTTTTACGACAGCGGAGAGAAACCTGCCCTCGCAATTGAGTGTCTTGAACACATTGCTCAAACGTCGTACCACCTTCACCGGGAAGTCGAGGAGGTGGACTTTGTCCTGAAAGGCTGCGCCTAGCGTCGTTGTGTCTGGGATATACCAGCGTGTATGGTCCCGTAACGAACGCAACTCGACGACGTCCAAGGACCCCATGGAAACCGGAAAGACCCTTGCACTCTTCAAACTAACGGCATCGAGCGGAACTAGCACATGTCCTTTCGCAAGGTAGTCTTCCAGTAACAATAGAAGTTCCGTGCAACGGGGTACAGCGCCGTTATAGTATCCGCCGTTGGACAGAGCGGATAGTTCTCTCACAACGTCCCCTATTCCGGCTGCGCCAACCTGTAGGACCTGATAGAATAGCCGGTTGAAGTCTGGGTAGAGGTCGCCAAGTCTGATAACTTGTTGTAGAGCACGCGGCGCAGTCCACACACATGCGCTGTGGCTTGTCCACATCGGAATAGGTCCGGATACGTAGACAAGGGGTGTACGGGAAAAAGCGGTTCTGTAAATTCAATTAGAGTCGATAAATTCAGTGCAGAATCATCAAAAATGTGTGTCTCACCGGATGGTCGACCAGTCGTCGGCAGACCGAACTGTGTTCAGCGACCGGTAGATCCTATGGACCGTCGCCTCCCTGTCAACTCCGTCAGTAGACAATTTATGAAGTGCTTCGAGTTCCCGTAGCCTAGCAGCTGTTGAAGGAGCTACCAGGATGCCGAACTCGGAAAGGAATTTCAAATTCCCCAACTTCGACACTCGCAGGTCCGCGAAGTCGAGATGCGGACACTCTTGTTGGAGCTCCTTCGTTGGGACCGCCAAGCCACAGAACGGCCTGATGGTCCCATCGATGCATCGCACATGAAGCTCGTTTAAGGCCAGATTAATGTGATCCCTAGTAAATAATTGGCCCGCTTTTTGTTTCATGTAGAGTTTCAAGGCTATCAGCAAATCTGTCATATCAGCGTCGCGAAGGAAATTCCACTCATCGGTGCGCCGCCCTGAACGAAAAAGCTGTGGATGTTCGAAGAAGGCCGCATTCTTGGACAGCAGAAGCCATTGGTAGAATGAACGTGTCGTCTCCTCGTTTCCACAGCAAATTGTTGTTTCGTACCGATCATCAAGAACGGGGAAGGGGTTTTTTGGCGAGTTCCTGTATTTGGATACGAGACCAGATTTGAGAGCTGGGGTTATGATGTAAATCGCAGTCCTGCACACAAAAGATGTCGTGCCATTCTTTACAAGAAAGGCAATGTCGGGTGCCCCGTTCTCGTTGAAGAGCCGTCGATGCTTGAACAGATAAGCTGCGTCGGATATGATGTCCTCGTGGGCGCGTGTTAACAAGGAGGTAGAACTGCGAGAATGAAGTTGAAGAATGAGATCGCACACTTGACGTGGAGCATATTTCTCAATCCCTAGAAAGCTAAAGAACTTCCTTCTCATCTCGTCTTTAGCTGCCTCGTAATCCACGATTAGAATGCTAACGCCAGTCGGGATATGCTCCCCTGCAGAGTCGGAGGGGAGGTAAAGGTTGCTTGCGTTTGCGCTAGTCCAGGATCCGTCTCGCAAGGGAATCATGGGGATAGTTCTAAGGCCTTCCCTTAGAGCCCGAGGAGCATCACAGAAGACGGCGGCAACTTGTCTATGCCAAGCGGCGGGCTGGGCTTTAATTGCCGCCGCTCCCTGGAGCCCCACCCAATAGCGGAATTCGCTGTACAATATGTGTATGTCCAGCGTCTTGACACCGATTAAAGCAAGCTCGGTTCTGACCTCATCGTATCCGAACGAAAGGTGCTGCTTCCTGATAGAGGAGATATCGAAGAGCGTATTGTTTTCAAACCGAAACTTGGGCGGGACGTAGTATAAGCTGGTTGGCATTTGGCAACCAGCTACCTTCTCCTGTGATTCGAGAACCTGTTTAGTGCGTAGCACGTCCAAGATGCTTTGGTTGAGGGCGTTCCAGAATGAAAAGCGATCTGGGTTGTGGAGGATATACTTGGGCCATTTGTAGAACAAGTCCTTTCTGGACTGGCCCGCCGGAATAGACGTGAATTGGAGAATCATGTCAACGAAAGCATCGCAAACTCCTTCGCGAAGGGCGATATTCCATGGCGACTGATATTCGAGGCTCTCCCTGCTTGCGACAAGCAGAAAATCGGCATGGATTAGGAACTGTTGACCGAAGTTGAGCTCCATGAACCGGCAGGCATCCCAATAGAACGAAGAAGACATGGGAACTTACCCGAAACCCGAAATTACCAATCGGTAGGAAAGCGTACACATTTTGAAGGTCAATTCTCGGGATATCTCCCGCGTAAGTAGGAAAAGCAAGAACAATCTCGGAAGATGTGATTCCCTTCCTTCGAGAGTCGGCCGGCAGATTTTGCAAGTCGTGCCTCTTCACGATGTACCCATCTCCAACTTGCGAACCCTCCGACGAGATTACCGCCGTTTCCCATTTTACAGCATCGTTCCTATAGTTCCTGTACAGGACGTAGGCTTTGGGCGGTCTTGGGGTAACAACCCTAATCCGTTTCAATTTTGAGAGGAAGATTAGAAGCTGGGAATCGATACTCCTCAAATCATCGAGGATATGGTTGTAGACCCCATCCTTTAAGTGGAGGAGAATCTGGGTGTGGCCTGATATACGATCTGCGGGAGGGAAAGGTGTAAGAATGGGAAGTATCATGCCCAAAGGCCCGCTTCGGTCCAACTTGAATTCGTAGAAGCCACTGGCGATTTGGACAACATCGGCAACCTTGAAGACGGATTTGAATCCGATGCCCTTCTCCCCGATATATCCCCTTTGTCCCGAGGCAGTAGCTACGGCTCGTTTAGTGCTCTGTCCGACCCGCATCAGAGCATCCAGTTGGTTGAATGTGAAGCCGATTTCATTGCAATCTGCTCGGAAGAAGTTTTTGCCGTCCTTCTCGTACAGCGTCAATTCGAGGGAGGGCGTAACACTATTAGGATATGTATTGTCGTCTGCGTTCTGGATCAACTCAAGAATGAAATGTGTTGGCGTCTGATAGAGTTGATCGGAAAGCCTATAATACGTTCAGTACTGGTTGGACTTGGTATTGACGAGGGTACAGCACGCGCACATATCGAGGGCCGCATCGAGACTAGATAATATCACATCCGAGTTGTGGAGCTCGTTGTTCTCGACACCCCGCTCAGACCGAAGCCGCGCGATGTCGGCATCTGCCTGAAATTTGGTCGTTGGTGGGATGCTTCCCATTCTTGGTCATGAACAGTATGGCGTAGATCGGTTCTTTTGCGAGCTTCTTGGAGAGAGTGCAAAATGTGTAGGAGAAAGAAATGGATGGATGACTGGCTACTTGAGGGTCTGCTGCCTCCTCGGACGAGCTGCCTCCTTTTGCTAACAGGCCATGCCCACGCCACAACACAGCCCGTTCTACCTTCATCTCCTGCTTTCGTTTCATCCGGCTGCCTATTCTAGCCGGTTGATAGCCAAGGACAGGTCCTTGTGCAACCATCAAGACCCCGCACACACCCCACCCGAACTTCCAACGCTTTAGAACAGCCAGCTATACTTCGTACAGCCACAAGAAATCCGTTGCCATCTTCTTAATAATGGATACCGAGGTCGACATTAAGCTGGATGTACATGCATGTTGCCATGACGGCATTCGACTCGGGCAGCAACTATTAAATTGACCTGCCAAAAGTACGGTAAAATACGAAGCTGCTGCTGGCACCACTTAGGAACTAATCCTTAATGTACTGGCCTTACGTCCACCCACAATCATGTTGTCTTGGAGATCCAAATCACTTCTTAATCTCCAGAAAATAGGAAAGAAAAATAAGACAGAGAAGGAGAAGAGAAAGAATACAAGCACAAAAAAAAAAAAAAAAAAAAAAAAAAAAAAAAAACATACAACACCAGGGATTCGCTGGTCGTCACCGACCCAACTACTAGTCTGGCGCTTCACAGCTTGTGTACAGGGGAGCGGACGGGACCCTCAATATTCTGCGAGCTATGGTCGTATGTACTTTGGCGATGTCTGTATCCACTCTATAAAGGGGAAGGTGTGTCCGCGAGGTTGAGTGATGATGGAGAAGTGGTGCGTCTTTGGTCCTTGGACCTGAAGACTAACACCGCTTGATAAATATTTCAGAATTGCATATCTCGGTTAATGTTGAACCTTTTAATTGAAATCGCTATGCTAAAGCTAAAGAGACATTGGCTATTTACATATTACGTAACGGGGCAACATCTTCACCTTCCTCTTGCAGTTGGGTTAACAAAAGGACACCTTCAACAATGTCCGCACATCAAAGAGGCCTCATCCGCCAGATTCAAAGCCAATGCTGGGGATAAAACTGCCAAGGAGGCTTCCTAGGCTCTTAAAACACCTCACCATGAGTTCTCCACCCAGGGGACTCGGCACGACAAGCGCCCTAGCTTCAGAGCGGATCCATATCCTTGGCGTGGGAAACCTCGGCAAGTTGATCGCACACTATCTGGTAAAACACGACCCCCAGACTCCGGTGACGCTCCTCTTCCACCGGCCAACTCTAGTTTCACAATGGGATGCGGCGGGCCGTGAAATCGAGCTTGTGTCAGACGGCGAGGCACAAAGAAGTGGAGGGATCGATAGCGAGCTTCTCGGGGGGACTGGGGATGGAGCGCCGATTAAGAACTTGATTGTGGCTTGTAAAACCTTTGTAACGACTAGTGCACTTGATCAAGTTAAGGAGAGGCTTGGCCGTGATTCTACCATTCTCTTCCTTCAAAATGGCATGGGTATGAGTTCGACATGTGGAGCGCGGAATTGGTGATGGACTGTGTGTGCTGACTATAGAAAATAGGGACGACTGATGAAGTGACATCAAAGCTCTTCCCCGAGGAGAGCTCGCGTCCGCAATATTGGGCTGGCATATGTGTCGCTGGTGTCTACAACACGAATCCGTTTTCCATTGTACACGCTGGAAAAGGGCCCCTTACGCTCGGACCTGTACCAAGCAGCTCGACGGAAGACTCACCCGACCCTAAAGGCAACTTCATGATCGAGAAGCTAGTTAGCACGACTTACCTCCAAGCAACCGCCGTGTCCGCAGCAGAGGTTAGGAAAGTCCAGCTTCTCAAGTTAGCCGCAAACGCCATCATCAACCCCCTCACGGCTCTCCTCAACTGCAAGAACGGAGAACTTCTTGACGGCGGGATAAAACAAGACCTCGTGAATCGCCTAGTCACTGAAATGGGGCCCGTGATACGAGCTTTGTTGCCGCCGGAACAGACGGAGACCAGCGGTGATTTCTCGGACGAAAAGCTGCTCGCGTATGTGCAGATGGTGACTGAGAAGACGGGAAAGAATACCAGCTCCATGTTGCAGGATATTAGGCTCGGAAGAAAGACGGAGATTGATTACATCAATGGGTTTATAGTGGATAGAGGTGAGGGCTTTGGTTTTTCATGCCCGAAGCACGCTTTTTTGGTGGATCTGGTCAGGAGTGCGTGGACCATAGAGGATAAGGAGATTCCTGCGCTATTTCCGTAGCTGATATGGATCAGCCTGTCAGGCGATGGTGCCTGAGCAAAAGCTGGTGATAATGTTACTGGAAAAGAGTACTCGCGAGAAATTCTTGAGTGAAGAACGCATGTGCATGTGCTTTTATAGGTGTACGCACTTTTCCCTCCAGGTGGAGGTGAAGATCCTGTTCCCAAGCTCCACTGTCCTCGTTCGGCTCGACGATCAACAAGTGCAGAACGGCCAGCGCTTTTGCAGTCCCTTCATTTCAAGCCCAACGAACTCCACGCCGTTGCCGCTGTGGACAACCACGTCGAAGCTGGAAGCAAGGATGTCTCTGAGCAGGGGCACCAAGCAGAGAAAAGCTCGGTGCAGTTTCATAATGGTGATAATGGGCACCTAGTGATAGCTGGAACCCAAAGCTATCCCTCTCTTCGAAGACTTCAGCAGAGCCATGGGATTGGGAGAAATGTCGAGTAAGCCCCAACTATCTCAGATCCTCCTTTTTATCAGCTTCTCATCGCAGTTGGACACACGAGTTCCTCAGTCTCTGCAATAGCTTTCGTGGATTGGCTTGGGAGCGGGATGTCATACAGGCCTCTGAACGCCTACTCTACCCTGTAGCCCAGTTGTGTCTTCGAAATCATACGAGCATGAAGTTCAATTAACCCTGACTCTTCCGAAGTGTAAACCCCTTCTATATAAAGGCGGCTGGCCCCTCCCCACCCTTTCCTCTTCTTCCGAAGTCATCGTGCCCTTGTCGGAAAAAGAGGGAATCTCATCATAACCAAAATCCCACACCACATCGGCCTGCCTATGTCGCGATCTATCGATGCAGCTCCCTTGAGAATTGCCTCTAGGCCTTGGTGGTAAGTTTCGTGGTCATGGTCGTCTTTATTAGGCTCGAGGAGCGGACCAACACCCTCATGGACTGCCTCTACCTGTTCCCTATGCAGGCTGTAGCTAGCTTCTTCTTGAAAAAACCTTGTGGCTGTCACTTTCAACGAGGTCGATCACTAGTCTAGTAGTGAGAACGGTCCACGACTCGAATCGTTTGAACGCCTCAGGATCTACTGTCGTAGGGTCACTGTCGACTCTAATACACTAGCAAACACAATATTCATTACCTGCACGGCGATGCCATTCCCGTGAGCCGCAAGGTGGTCTGCAACTAGAAGATGTTGCTAAAGAAAAAAAATAGGGAAAAGGCAAATAAATCGGATCCTTAATACCGCTTCGGAATCCCGTATAGAGATTAAAATGGGGCTAGAAACTTCACAGGTTCAAATCAAGCTACCAAAGACCTATCGAGTCATGAGCCGACAGACAAATGCCTGGATCGCCGCTCTGGGTCGGGATGAGGTTCCGGGAACTCGATAATGTGTACTTAGGAATTCCCAGCGTCAAATCGAAGTTGTTCGACCCATTCGGTAAGGTTGTTGTCTGTAACCTGGAACGTGGCTGGAGCCGACTGAGCGAGCTGTTGAAGCTCCATTACCGAGATCT
The DNA here is from genome assembly GCF_000732125.1 of Scedosporium apiospermum. Classification (NCBI taxonomy): domain Eukaryota; kingdom Fungi; phylum Ascomycota; class Sordariomycetes; order Microascales; family Microascaceae; genus Scedosporium; species Scedosporium apiospermum. The sequence goes on along the minus strand of NW_015971790.1, from coordinate 334,012 downwards.
TCCACTACTTGCAAGAGTCTTCTCTTTAGGCTTCAGCCATTTGTAGCTGTTTTCTTTCCAATCCATATTCATATCCTCAGTTTCCAGTTCCTTCGCGATGCTTCCTTTTGCAGAACGCTCTTTATCCAGACCTCATCGATTTTGAGCAACCATTTGGCCCATCATGCAGACGAAACACTCGATATTGTGTACGATGCTACGGATATTGATGCGGACGATAAAACCAGCACTAGGCCTCGTGGCGCCGGGAACCAGAGACACAAACGCGTGCATAAGAAAGCGATGGATAGAAGGCATTGATGATGACTCCGAGGTCCTTAGATCTGGGCCCTGTCTAGGCAAGAACGCAGTCTGATCTTGCCAGGTTGCACGATAGCTTCAGCTAGTTACAAAATACAACGCGTAAACAACTTGATGCAAACCCCGGTCACTCGTGCTCCACCAAAATCTTCAACCGCTTCTGCTCATCCTCAACCAGCTGCACTTTAACCTCCTCAGCCCTGATACTCAACTCAGCTTCCGTAACACCCCCAACCGTCCGGCGCTCCCCAGAAAGCAGCACCAGAGGCAACACACTATCCTTCCAAAGTGGTATAGTCCTAGACTTCAACATCGCCGTAAGAAGCGTCACCAAACTCAACACCCAAATCATAACCGGCAGCGCAAACCAAGGCCACTCAATCCGTATAAATATCCCCATGGCATTCGTTGTTCCTTCGACCACATACGGCTCCTGAGTCCCGTTCTTCAGCAAGCCCGCATCTCGTACAGATTTGGTCATGGCCGCACTAAGCGATCTGAATGCGCAAGCGAAATTGTCATCGGGCGTCGGACACGTCGTGCCGTTAAAATCCGCGTAGAAGACAGCTTGCAACGCGTCATTTTCCCTGGAGCTGGAGCCCACAGATGGAATATCAGTAATGCGAATGGCTTGATTCGAGTCGTATGTAAAAACCGATCCCATCATTTGCCCTCCAAACAGGTCAGGCCCGGGAGCATATGTGATCGCTTGAAGCCATTCTGCAATCAAGGTGAAATTCTTGCCTTCGGCCCAGGGCGGGGAGAGGACGATGGGGCCGGGGTAGTTGTACTCAAACTCTGTCCAGGTATCCAGTATTTCTTCAGTATACACGCCACGAGAAACGGAAACCTTTAACCGAAGAACGCATGGAGACAGAGCACATTCAGATCCAATAAAACGGGTATTGTTTTGCAAAAGATGGTTACCGTTGTTGAATTCATTTGGGTCTTGGCCACCTCCCAGTTGGAACGGGGGGACCACCGCACGGATGGATTGGTAGATTTTTGTTGGCCAAGTGATGTTTGTGAGGGCGGTGGCATTCATGGCATCCGTGGAGTTGACGACCATGTAGGTTGATGAACCCGGATAGTCGGGGTCGGCGATGTACCAGAGGCTGAGGGCATCGTCGCCACCTGGAAAGGAAACGGTGCAGGATTGCACCGTGGTTTGGTTGTTGACCGGTTTGCAGGTGCGGTTGAGTTGGGAGGATAGGTCGGCACAAGTTGGGCGGAAACCGAGAGTGGTAAAGGGAGCCCAGCTGCAGTTACCAGTGGGACAGTTGAATTGTGGTTGAGAGAGGACTTCTTGAGTCGGCAGGAATAGGGCGGTGACGGCGTTCGATTTAAAAACGAGGTCGGGCGTCCATGCTGGTAGGTTGAGCCAGAGTCAGTGATGGTGTCAAAGTGAGGGGATGAGGGTATCTTACTCGACGAGTCCATCTTGGGGCCGAGGGCCGCGACGGTATCGGCTCTGGACAACCACGCAGTTCGGGCGACGTCGACATACTCGGCATCATAGAAATGGACGATCTGTTGAGCAAAAGGACCGGCAGCGACACCGATGATGATAGCGAGTGCTCCGATAAACGCAGCGTTCCTGATTGTCCATGAATAAGTTCTCGAGACTTCAAACCGGCTGGGAGAGAGAGGGACGTACCGCCCCTTAAGGAACCAAGCCAGCAGAGCAGCACCAGCCAAGCCCCGGGTTCCAGTGTCAAACGTCTTGTAATCGACAAGGCTTTTGCCATGCTCCGTGAACCAAACCCATTTCATCTGGGCCATGGCGCTTGTAGCCCCGTACAGAGCTGCCATCTTGGACACGACAGCGAGGATCGAGATCAGCGTGTTGAAAGACAACGGACCCCAGTCGGGGAGCCTCTGCCCGTCATACCGCTGAAGGATGTACACCATCGCAGCTAAACTGGCAGCCGAAACGATCAAGGCGAGCAACTCGAACAGCCAGCTTCCGGCAAGTCGCTCCAGGAATGTCGGCTTACGAGGGTGGTGGGAATAGGGTTTTTCGCCAAGGTGAGGATCCGCGTCTGAGTCGGTGTGGGCTTCTAGCGGATTCGGCAGAAGGGGATCGACTTTGGGCCTGCCCTCCGCTGGGAGGAGGCGTGAGGCCTCGGCCGATGTTGGCTGCCGGGGGGAGGTCATGGTTGAGTTTCGTGCCGGCGTATTCGTTCGAGTCAACTTGAATCAAGAAAGCCATTTGGTCCTGGGGGTAAGGCCGTGGGAAGGCGTGTATTTATGTTGTCAATTACAGGCGCGAACATGGTCTTTTCTTTCTTACCTTTGCTTCATCCCAATGCGTCAAGCGTTGGGACTGCGAAGCTAGGACCACGGGCCCCGGCCAGGAGGATCGGAGCCCCATTTCTTAGCTTGATGTGTTGTCGCCAAAGCCACCCCCCAGCCCTAGGAAGGAAAAGACACCATCCCCAAAAAGGCAATTGCTCAACTCCAATCATATCTTCGCAATCTCGACTTGCAGGAGCTTGGCAACAGAGCTAAGACCGAAGTGGGATTCTCCGCTCTGGTAGAACGGCGACCTGTCACAGGGTCTCGGCCGTCTCATTCTCGCATCTAGACTCTTTTGACGTGCACCTAGCGGTCTGCTTTTGTCTTCTCCCCCAGCTGAGCATCATGCCCCTAATTCTTTCAGCGCAGAGTTAGCTATCAGCACCCTATAATTCGGTGGACATAGGACACTATCTTGATCTACCCTCTTTCCAGAATTCGCGCTCAGAAACTGCTCATATAGAACATCATGTCTGTTTTTGTAAACTATGCCGGCCCTAAGCTGGACAAGAAGCAAAATCAGCTTGTCAGGTCGCAGGTCATGGTCTCCGTCCGTGACCAGCAAAAACAGGCCAAAAGCAAGTCCAGCCACTCCCCCCGATCGAGAAAAGCTCATCCGATGAAGGAGGTTATGTGAAGGTGGACGGCATCTGACCAGCTCTTATCAGAAACGACCGACGTCACTATCCGGAACTTAAATCCCCGTCGGTAAGTTCCCATCTAGCAAAGTACTCGCCTCAGAACAAAGAGGCGCAACCAACGTAACGCCGTGGCTTGCGGTTGGCCCTCAGCATTGTCCTAGTTGGGAAATCCAGGCTCATTTGTCTTGTTTCTCTCGCAGATTGGCCCCGGCTCCAGACCAAGACACCCCTACAGAAGTCTCCGAGGAAGCTGCCGAGCAGGCCCAGCATGCGTTGGTCTCACCGCCCACGACCCGATCCAGCAGACTGGCACTCAATAGGCGATGCGAACGCGATGGGATCATTGTTCCAGGGTTGGCAGCGCGAGGCTACCGGCCCGACCCGTACGACCTACGCGGCGCACCCCCGAAATCAACGCACATGACGGGCATCGACGCACGTACATTCCAGGATTACCTATCTCGGTGCGCGTCGTATTCATCTTACCTCGACGAGGCGTTTATTCTCGTTGGATTTCAGCAGCCGAGTTATTTCCGCCCTGACATGTCCAAGTCGGCTTGTATCTACATTGGGTGGTTGCTGACGGCCGGTGTTCTGGACGCTGTTCGAGCGTCAAAGGAGATATCCTATCCGTACTACGAGTACCAAGCTGTGAGGGAGTTGCAGAAGTTTATTGATGGGGCGGGCACTAGGGATTTGCATGAGCTTGTTTATCCAGTTATTATCTTGGGGATGTTTGAGGTACATCTTTCCACATGTTTGGAGAGGGCAATGCTGATCCGGCAAGATAGATGGTCCGGTTCAATCCCCACGCCGCAACCCATCTCGGCGCCGTTGAGCACTTCATAAAGTCCCGTGGTGGGCTCAAGAAGATGCCGGACGTCATGCAGCATCTCGTTATTATGTGAGTCGAGTTCTGCCCCAAGCCTTCCCTTCGATGACATGTCAAATACATCGCGAGTCTAATTTCATGAATAGGGGAGACGTCCTTGAATGCGTCTGCCTCGGCACACCCCTGGCCTTCAATAACCTCGGTCCCTGCCCGACCATACGTCTCAAGACCACAGTCGGCGTTTTGGCTGGCAACCATATCTATTCTTGCCCCCTTCTTCTTTGCGACGACGAGGACTTTTCCCTCGCAACGCGGTACGTTGATCAAGCCATTGTCGTTCAGCTGGTACGCGTCCTCCAGGCTGCCAGCGATTCATTCCATCGGTTCTTTGGCTTGGGCACGCAGAGTCCCTTTCAGGGACTCGACCTAGCTACAGACCTGGATGCCATAGCGGACAGTCCGACCGCCACAACTAATACATCAGGTCTCTTCTTGAAGACGTGTGCTTTGGCTGCAAGAATCACACGCAGAACGCTGTCGGAGAGCTTGAATGGTTTTGATGACGTTGCCAATAAGTTTGATGTTCTGGAGATTTATGACAATGCTCGTTTTCTTGGGCTGAAGGCGTGGAAAGGGCTGCCGTACGTCTATGTTTGGGTGTATGTTTTCCTTTTTTTTGCTCTTTCCTCTTCTTTTCTTTTCTTCTTCTTTTTTTTTTTTTTTTTTTTTTTTTTTTTTTTGTTTTTATTTTTTTATTTATTTATTTATTTTTTTTCCTTCTTTAATCGTGTTTGAACCGGTGCGCTGGACTGACATTGGGCAGGAATCTTATCGGCTTCGCTGCCTCAACGGGCGAGCGAATGAGATCGTATTTCGTCGCCGAGGTTGTACGCTGCGCGTTTAGTTACGGGTGCTACCAGATGGAGATTTTTCTAGGTATGTCAGTTCCCTTTCAATCTCAGTTTATTGATGAAACAGGACGGTAGCTAACTATCATATATAATCCAGCTGTGCTGAGAAATTTCCTCCACCTCCGCAACACTGTCGCCAGTCGTAAGATTGACCTAGCCTGACATCGGAAAGCGATAACGATCTTCTTAAGATACTTACTATATATTTATTTATTAAACCAATTTGAATTTAAAATAAATAAATAAATAAAGAAATAAAAAATAGATAAGAAAATATATAAATAAAAGGATAATATCTTTATAAGCCGATTAGAGCGTTAGTAAAATAAAAGGTCATCACTTCCTGTCTGCAAAATTAATCAGTTCTTTTTATTTTTTATTTTTGAAAAAAAAAAAAAAAAAAAAAAAAAAAAAAAAACAACGGCATAGCCTTTCCCCCTGGTCCGCTCCATGTATACTTCTTCTCCCCGGAAATTTGATAAGAGTTTACTCGGACGCGGTCGGTCAAATACTAACAAGCCAGAGAGGATCACAACACCGCTACAGAGCCCTGAATCTCTCCGGAAGGATCCACTTCGATCCTTTCATGTCTTCAGCCCTAAAAAATCGTTCTTGGCCTCACCGCCCGTCGACGACAAACTACACGACAATTACGCAAGGTTTTATGCGATAGGGTGACCTGGCACTAAGGATCCTGCATGTTTGGACGTGTCGCTTATTGGGGGGGTTGGGTTTAGGTTGATGACTTCGAGGAAGGAGTGAGATGACCCGGGTATGCCCGAGAGGATTCCCATCTTCTCCGTGATGAGCCGGCTTCGGCTTCCTTCTACCTGGCGGAGCTCACGCGAAGCGATTTTCAATTTCGCCGCCTTTCTTAACTGCCATCAATGCGGGATACAACTCAGCTATCAGAGCTCTATTATATTTTATCGGAATATTTACTTCGGCCATCGCCCCCTCTGGATGGCATTAGGGGCGCAATCCGCGGCCTCGGATGGGTTAACTCGCTTCTTAGAGGGACCAAACGTTGCTGCCGTTGGGCCTGTCTATGGAGCTGCTTATCGCCCTGGGCAGATTGGACATTGATGGAAGAGGGATATCAGCTGGGTACCAGTCTTGGCCCAGACCCTGCATGGTAGCTATGTTGATTTGGAGTTATCCCGCTAGACATTCTAAGATTTTGGATTTCCCTAGTGCTGATCCGCGTGGGTCTTCATCCGAGACCGCCATTGCATGGTTCCGAGGCCCTACAGCCAGCCCCTTTACTCTCACCATCCTCTGGCGGAGTGTCTGCTCCTTCGGGCTAGTACAGGGGCAGCTACAGCCCTAAGAGGGGCCCCCACGAATGTCTGGTCCAGGCCAACCTTGTTGAACCTCACATGGCTGTCAGCCCTTCGGTCGTCGTTCGGAGCCGGGGTTCTGGACCCTTGACCGAGTCCAGTGCCAGTGTGCCTTTGGACTTGTTAACAAATGTATTTAGATTCTGTCTCAATTAGGAAAATGCTGTGACCAATCAACAACCATAGTCGCGTAGCGCGAAACTCTGCCACGACCGTCGGAGATTAAGGTATAAACGAGGAATTCAAGACCAGCCTTGAACCTCCTCAGAAAACGCTAGGCCATGCAGTTCGGGTCACTCACGATCCTCAGCTTACGGGCGGACTGCAGGGGAATCTCGTACAATACAGGAAGAACTTGATAGGGTAGTATTCCGTCACCAACGTCTTGAGGATCTATCCTGCTTCGAGCTTGTTCCGTCATGAAGCCGGACGATGGCCCGTTTTGGGCAGTTGTCCGGCAATTGATTTGGCGTCCAACCAAAGACTCGATATACCAGTCTCCTTGGGTCGACATTAACATAAAAAACGCGAACCCTCCTCTCAGAACTCAGAACATGAAGGGACGAGTCCGTCTTTCCAAGAGACCAGGTTATTACAGCAGCTACCAAGGGTTGCTAGACAGTGATTGTGGTGGGTTCTGTATGTCCTCATCGACTACGTCTTTAGTACAGTATTAACGGTGCTCGCAGTTCCTTTTCCCCAGCAGACTTGACACCCCCTGATCCAGGTTGTTCCACTGGCCGAGGACTGCAAGAATCTACGCAAGATGGCCATGCCCTCGCCTCCTCGATGGAGCACAAATATTCCGCTTGGGGGTCACTGGCTATACAGAGCTATATCTATCCTGCTGACAGTGCTCACGGTCCTGACCCCCTGCGTGTCTGCAGACCCGCCAACTGCCCTTCCACAGCGTGCCACGGAGAATGACTTGAAGTGGCAACCGGCTCTCGATTACGATAGAGATGGTTGCTATAACGTACCTGCTATTGATGCGGAGGGCAACATTTCCGAGGGCCTCGACCCTAATTTCACTACTGGACCGGCGGACTGTCGTGACGAGTCGGACCTGGATAATAGCAATGCATACTCGCGCCAGCGCTGCAACAGTGGGTGGTGTGTCTATCTCTACGGCTACTACTTTGAGAAGGATGTTGCTATCGAACACGTGGCCAACCCTGGTCATCGCCATGATTGGGAGCATATCGTCGTCTGGGTCAAGGACGACAAAGCCGAATACGTCGGTGCATCTGCCCACGGCTCCTACAGCCTCCGACCGGCGGACGAAGTACGTTGGGATGGCACACACCCCAAGATAGTCTACCACAAGGATGGCGGTAGTACCCACGCGTTCCGCTTCGGCAACACAGACGATGACAACGTCGAGAACCACAAGGGGGTGTGGGTCAGATCTCCTCTAGTCTCCTATAATGGCTTCCCAGACGGCATTCGGGACCAACTCTTCGCTTATGACTTCGGTGCCGCGACAATCGCGTTCAAAGATGAGACGTTTGCGAGCAATCTTGAGAAGGCCATGCCCAAGATTCCTGTCAGCCAGGACTGTTCGCAGTGGGGGGCATGTCACACGGAGTTTGGGGATGCTTTTCTATTTGATTATGGCCTGGACGAAGGATCGCCTGGAACTCCGGACATCCCTCCTCCGCCACAAACCCCACTACCGAAAATCCGTGTCCTCCCCTTGGGCGACTCCTTGACGTTTGGCGTTCTGTCAACGGACGGGAACGGCTACCGGAGACAGCTCCATCAGCTTCTCGTCTCGGGCAGCGACAACGAGGTTGACTTTGTTGGCTCGCAGGAGTCCGGTACCATGACCGACAACCAACATGAGGGGTACCCTGGTGCCACTATTGCGCAGATCACGCAACATGCCAGAAACGTCCTTTATATGCGGCCAAATGTCATCCTCATTCATGCCGGTACAAATGATCTGCATAAGAACGTCGACGTTGCTGGTGCGCCGACGAGGTTGGGTAGCCTAATTGATCTAGCGACAGATGAATGCCCTGATGCAACGGTGTTGGTAGCGCAGATCATCATGGCCGTGGACAGCAGCGTCGAGGCTGACCGGGCCGCCTTCAATGAAGCAGTGGTTGAGGTGGTCGCCAGTCGGCAAAGTGCGGGCAAGAATGTTATGATCGCCGACATGAGCCAGACGCTTGCGCGTAGCGATTTTGTTGACGGCCTGCACCCCAACAACGGCGGCTATGACAAGATGGCTGCCGTGTGGTATGAGACTATCCAGGCGGCGAACAAGCTTGGCTGGATGAAGGACCCGGTAGCACCGGGAAACGCCCCCCCTGCTGACGTTACGCCAACTTGTCCCAATGGCTACGCGTGGCTCAACATGGGCGAGGTCGGCACCGGAATAAATTACGGCATGACAATAAAGTGGCAGAACCAGGGCCGCTTCGCTGACGGCGTGGGCGGCGCGAATGCAGGCAATGTCATTCTTGCCGATATTGATGGCGACGGGCTGGATGACTACATTCTCGTTGGTGCAAATGGGGCCCTCAACGTCTGGATCAACAACAGAGACCCGGCTCATCCATGGAGGAATGTGGGCGAAATCGCCGTCGGTGTTGACGGCGCGAGCCCCCAGAACGTGATTCTCGCCGACGTTGACGGAGACGGGAGGGTAGACTACCTCCGCGTCGATGCGGATGGCGCAGTTCAGGCTTGGATCAACACATGCAACTCACCGGTCTCGCGGAGGAGGGGTCGCGAGCTGCCTGGAGGGCGATTGGCTCGTCGTGGCGTTTTCTGTCCGATCAATAACCCCGCGCACCTAAAATGGACTCGTGCTGGTCTGATTATCCCCCATTATGACGGGGCAAGCCGAGATGCGGTTCTCTTCGCTGATACGACCGGGGATGGAAGGGCTGATTACCTCTTGGTATCCGATGCTGGCGCTGTCCGAGCGGTTTCCCTTCAAGGAGATATCATGAATCCAACACGAGTCAATCATGGTAAGGGCCACCCCATCCTCCAGAATAACGTGTGTAGACCATGGGAGCTAACTCCTCGACTCAGGAATTATCGCGGTTGGAGTTGGCAACGCAAACAGGGACAACGTCCGGTTCGCAGATATTGACGGTGACGGGCGTGCAGACTACCTCCTCGTGGGCGAAAAGGGCGACATTTCAGCGTGGCAAAATACCGGCCCAGTAGGACAACCCGTCTGGAAGAAGCTCGGCACCATCGCAGTTGGGGTTGATGGTGGACAACGCGAGAACGTCCGACTGGCGAACGTGAACAACGACCGCCGAGCCGACTACCTCATCATGAACCCCTCCACCGGGGCTCTTGATGCATGGCTCAACATGCCGGACCTGGAGGTAGTCGGCCCCAACGTTCGCCTTGCGGACATCGATGGCGACGGGCGGGATGACTACCTCTACATGGACGCCGTAGGGGGCATCAGGGCATGGCTTAATCGTGGCTTTGTGGACCATCCGGACTGGGTGTCAATTGGGCTCATTGCCCCGGGCGTTCCGGGGGGGTCTCGCGAGAGGATTAGATTGGCAGATATGGACGGTGACGGCAGAGATGACTACTTAGTCGTAGCGGATAACGGCGCAGTCACAGCGTGGTTCAATAAAGGGTACACCGACCATCCCGCTTGGAACTCAGCGGGGGTGATTGCGGTTGGCGTTGATGGCGCAACGCTAAACAACGTCCGGTTTGCCGACATCGACGGCGACGGACGGGCGGATTATTGTGTGATCTGGAATGACGGCTCCGTCAGCGCGTGGCTCAACAAGGGCGATGCCCGCAGCCCGACTTGGGAAAACCAAGGCAAGATTGCAGTCGGCGTGGACGGTTCAGCGCGTGACAACGTCTTCCTAGAGGATCTCAACGGTGACGGCAAGGCTGATTATCTCATGGTCACGGATAAGGGCGCTATTTATGGCTGGCTCAACACCGGCACAGATCCGAAGAATATCGTGTGGAAGAATCAGGGCATGGTTGCGAGTGGTGTATCGGGCGCAACGCGGCAGAATATCAGATTCGGGAACCTAGATGCCGATGGCAAGTTTGACTATTGGCTGATCGACGACGCCGTGGGTGCAATGAATGTTTGGATTAACTCATGCGTGTAGGCGGGGTTCTGAGGACACGGTATTGCGCAGAAGATGTGGTTGAACGGAGATTAGTCGTCGAATCATAGCATACTTTTCATTTGTAGATTATAGACAGAATAAGGGCTTTTCAGCGCGGTCGATCTCATGGGCGGTGATAGCATAAATTTCTCAGTCCCTACAGGTTCTTCGCGTTGGCAAATTTGGATGAACTGGGAGAGGGGAAGAGACGCAGGCCTTCCATGAAGAACCGCCTGAGAGACTGTCCCAATAATTGAGCTGGACTGAGAGGGTTGTAGCGTATGATGTGCCGAATTAGTCGTAAAAAAAATCCTCTTACTTCGTATGGAGGGTTGGTAAGGCCCGACTGGACTTGGTGGTAGTGACCACTGCAGCCGGCATCGTTGTATTATGCGTCTCCAAGAATGTTAGTGGTAATAGGCGTATCAACAACCTCGCCATTCCTTCGGTAGGTCCATTGTTCCATGCCCCAAGAATCCATAATGATCATGACGCGCGACTCGATGAGAATTCCACCCAGCAAACAGTCAGCAAGATCCTCCAGCAGCTGCGATCACTCCTAAGTAACGCTACGGCGCTTGAGAATCGATACGGTCTTCGGCCTTTCACCCAGGAGATGGCACGCATGGGAGACAAATTCACTTCATCCGATACCATCAGCGGGCGCCGACTGCTTCACTTCAATAAACCGTACGAGGATCTTAGTGCCAGGATCCAGAATCTTAAAATCTCGCCCCTCAACTGCACTCGTTGGGTTGTCAAGGACAAGGATAGCTTCAATGGCCTCATCACAGACATCTCGTACTTTGTTGATAGGTTGCACAAGCTTGTTCCGGACACCTCGAGTAACTTCACTTGCACCATGATGGAGGAAGATTTCTCCGAGGACCTCCGGACCAACAAGTTGAAGTTAGTTTGCGACGCTTCACGGTCTAGAGCAGATATATATAGTCAAGGCTGCCACGCAAAGTCCGCAAATAAAGTGCCAATCAAGGATCCATAGCCTACTGTCGTACCCCGAGATGAAGTCGCGAGAACAAAGTATCTCCACTGCTCCGTCCACGTTTGAGTGGGCCCTTCAACCGCAGCCAGACGGTTCGGACTCGGGCGACCTTTCGGCCTGGTTAAGATCCAAGTCGGGAATCTACTGGGTACGGGGCAAAGCCGGCAGTGGAAAGTCGACTCTGATGAAGTTCCTCTGGCATGATGGTCGGACCCGAAAGTTCGTGTCGGAGTGGGCAGGAAACAGCCCCTTTCTGACGGCAAGTTTTTACTTCTGGAGGATCTGGAGCATTTGTAAAATATCTGGATTTCTTGAACTTATCATTGAAAAAATTATAGCGAAGGCGATCAATCGCTGGCAAGTTCTGGTTCTAAGCAGAGGATATTGCATCTAGTTGTTAGGACCGTTCAAGATCCAGCTCAAATTGAACCTCCTCCAAACAATAGCCCGGTGGTCATCCTTCGATCCCCCGGTCTGGTAGAAATCCGTCTCCACCAGAGCACCAATCTTGAAGTCGGCTGTTTTGGTCATGCTCGAGTAGCCACCCTCGTGCCCGACGCCAGAGATCGGGGCGTCGGAGAGCTTCCGCCCGTAGTTGAACTTCTTCGCATCAGCGTCGTAGCTGATCCGGGCCCGCATGTGCCGCCGGCTGTTCTTGTCCGCCGAATTGAGGAAGATGACGCGCGACGGGCCCTTATCGTCCTTCAGGTTGTACAGGAGGGTCGAGCCCTCGCACGCTGGGTCCGGGAGCCCCTTGTCGAGGGCGAAGCCGCCGAACGAGTCGAGGGTCCCCCGGGCCACCTTACGGTAGTCGTCGTCCTTGCCGGCGCGGTCGTTGCGGTATAGCCTTCCGTCCGGGGTCTGGGCGATGGTGCCTTCGGATCCGGCGCCGCTGAGTTTCTGGTAGGACCAGGTGCGTTTGCCGGGCGTGCCGCGGCCGATGATGTTTCTCCCTTGGGCCGGGACGACAATCTCGCCCGTGGTCAAGACGATGCCATTGCCAGGACCGACGGCATCCCACGCCTGCCCATCGGGCGTGAGCTGCTTCGTCATGTCCACAGGCTCGGACCACGTCTTCCCATCGTCGATGCTTTGCGTGAGGTAGAGATGGCGTCTGCCCTCCCAAGTCGAGTCGATCTTCTTGGTCTTCTTGCCGTTGGGAAGAACATCGTTGCCGTTCTGGCTGTAGGCGCCACTATTCCAGCTGAGAAATAGGTAGATGGTCTTGCCGTCCACGACTGGTGTCGGGTTGCCCCAAGTACCGTCGCCTTTGCCCACGACCTCCTGGAGGCCTTCCCAGTCGCTTGGGTTGGCTCCGTGGTCGCTGACTGTCTTGGTCCGCTTGAAGACTAGATTGATGTCGCCATAGTCGCGGTTATCCCACCGCCGGCCTTCAGCGAATGCGAGAATGCGACCAGTGGTGGTTCTGACAACGGCAGGAATTCTGAAAGAATGGAACCCGATGCCGCTCGAGAGCTTGTCCGCGCCAGCCATGTTGGCACTGCGGAAAAGGGCAAATCCCTTCTGGTAAGGGGCTGCATCCTTGGCGGGGTCAGGGACGTTAGCCAAAGCTGTGCCTGCCGTGAGGAGGGCAAAGAGAAGCGCCACAAGAAAATTCCCAAGATGCATGGCTTGGTTCATTTTTGAGAGGAGACAGGTTGTGTCAGTCATAGGATGCGTGCGCATACGAGAATGCACAAATGTCTGCGCTGCCATCGATTTATATGGGAGGGTCTCGCGACTCCAGGATTTGTTTCATTACCAGAGCTGAGAACCGGTCTTGGTGTAATCAGTAAGCAGCCGGCATGTTCTGCTGCTTGGCAACACCTTTGACCGGAGGAAACATTGCTCCGGGTACTCATTATGGCGGTGCAAGATGAAATCTGGAGATCAAGACTTCGAATGGCGCCAGAGATCATCATTCAAGGAGTGCGAAGTCACTGCCTATACTCGCTTTCGGGTCTGGCGAACAGCCGGACAATAACTGCTGCGTTGCTTACCTACGGAAATTGTATCGAATACATGGGACCGAGGGACGGAGGAATATCAAGAGCGAGATGCCGAGCCTCTTCAGCACGACCCGGTCCAAGGATCAAAAAGCAGAAGGAGTGGTAAGCTGAGAAATTAAAGCTCCGATCGCTAGGTTCATTCCTGCTCAGTCGCGACCGCAGCCACAAGTGGCGATCCACTTCTTTGTTGAAAGGTCCCCAGCATTGGAGAAACAAGTCTAAATTGACTTACATGGGACCACCTCAATGGGCAGGTGTTCGCCACATGGAGATTACCGGTGCTGAATACGGTAAGATCATCTTTGCCAGAGAGGTTCCACGCCCCTTAGGGTCGAAGGGTCATTGGTGGAGCTGAACCCGTTTTGGGACGCTCATCCCTGGCACGCCGGAGGACCCCTTTCTACGTGAAGGAAAACGGGTTCCTGCGGGAGGACCGAGATGTGGAGAAAGGTTACAAAATACACCCAAGAGCATAGCTGTGCTGCAGAACCCGTACGACATAAGACGGTATGGCATCATGCCGTCTTACAGAACGACACATTCCAAGATATTCATCTTGACAGCTCCATGTAATCCTGGGACCGCAGGTCTTCTTCTATCCGCAGAAGATCTCCCATCTAAGCTCATCTTTGCACCTTCTTCTCGGTCCAGTGCAATCTTGAACTCATGGATCTTCTTCCGTCCATAGAGGATCTCCCACGGAGACCCATCTTTACACATTCTTCTCAAATCCGGTGCAATCTTGAGTCCATGGGTCTCCTGTCCATGGCAGACCTCCAACTTCAATCCATCTTTGCACGTTTCTCACGCTCAGTGCAATATTGAGGTCGTGGGTCTTCTTCTATCCGAGATCTCCCACTCTAGCTCATCTTTGCACCTTCCTCACATTTCAGTGCAATCTTGGGTCGTGGATCTCCTGTCTATCCATGGTAGGTCTCCCACTTCAGCTCATCTTTGCACCTTCTTACAATCGTCGTTCTTTGAGACCCAATGCGTCCAGAAATAGTAAGAAGAGATCCTTCGGCAAGGCCCTCGTCAGCCCGTCAGCGACCTGCTTGCCTGTTGGAATGTACTGGAACTCAACAGTTCCATCATTGACCTTCTCCCTTGCGAATTGTCCAATCAACTCTCTGGCGAGCCGTCACCATGCCACTTCCCCCAGCCCTCGAGGAGGTGATATGGACCAAGCGGTTCTGGACTGTGTACTTTGACATACGCCCAGACAATGAGGAGCCATGGGATCCCGAGGAGAACGTCGTCTGCGACATTTCCGTGGGCGGTGGGTATAACCTCTCCCTCAGCTTCCATCTCAAGTGCCTTTTTGAGCGCCAACTCAACTTCATCTCCCCATCATCACCAGCAAAACCTGTCGAAGTAGCCGTGACCGGCCCTCACAGCTTTCCCTACCTCCTCCGATGGAGCGAGCTTCTCCTCATTAGCCGTGCCCGCGACCCCACGTCCTTCTCGCATCCTGGCCTGGTGGTCCTCCTGCTGGCGCCCTTCACCCCCATCTGCGTAGGCGACGACGTCGACGCTGTCGCTGCGGTCGTCTCCACGTTCCTCTCCCGCGTGGGCTTCACGCACAAGGAAATCAGACTGGTCCTCATGAACATCGACCAGCGCAGCGCCGACTTTAGATGGCGTTATGATGCCATCATCCAAGGCTGGGTCATCCAGCAGTACTGCTGGTACACGACAAGCCCAGCGGCTGCACACCCATCGCGAGACGAACAGCAAGGATTTCCCCTTCGAGGACTGGATGCTGTTCCTTGCCGCCGCCGAGGAGACCATCCGCAACCGCCTAGCCCCGCCTGCCGGCGACGAGTACCCCGCCGCGACGGACCTGCCAAAGTATGACTTGCCACCGCAGCACGCTTTGGAGCTCCAGGTGCCCATCGGCTCCTCCCCGCGCCGGCTCTTCCAGAACGCGGCGACGTGTCTGCAGATGTCGCTCAGCCGGATGCTGCGCGACCTCGACCTCGGCTCTGCAGCTCTGCACATCGCCACGGGACGACCCGCACGAGACTGCCTGACGGGTCAATGACCGAGACGTCGTTTACGTTGGCGTTGGACATGCACGGGGAGCTGGACCGGTGTCAGCGGGTGGTGCGGCAGGCGCTGTGGTGGCAGGGCGCCCCTGTCGAGTCATACACGCAGGATCTGAACTTCTCGGAGTCGTCCAAAGCTTGCCCCCTGAAGGAAACCAAGAGCCAGGATGACGATGGCCAGGTCCTCGTTGTGTTTGGGAAACTTGGGGCATGCTTCTGGACGATTTACGGACTGGTGGCGGCTGCGACGGACCAGGACTCGTGCAATATGCTGTTCAGCTTGGCCTTGGATGACGCCAGGGCTTCTGAGAGCGAGGATGGATGGCGCACGCTGACGACAGCGGATGGCGGTGAGCTTAGTGTGCACGTGGTTGAGGATCCCAAGTCCTGGAGAGGGGACCTCAATACCGTCAGCCTGAAGCGCGTGACGCCGGAGGTGGTCCGGTTTCTCTACCGGCTGCTCGTCCAGGGCGGGTTGGTGTTGTTTCCGGCGCTCATCACGGCAAGGGCTGACGCGGTCGACAAGCTCCGCCAGCAGAGGCCCGAGGATAAGCACAATCCTTATCCACCGCTCGATGTCATTTCTTCGGAAGACGAGCTTTACCAGATTCTAGAGCATGGGCCATATAAGTGGTGGTGTAAGAAGGGTGAGATCGGGGAAAGCGAAGGCACCTCCTGTGTCCATTGTTCCACGTCCCTTGAATCCATAATGGGGGAAAGCCACAAAGAAGACTAGTGTTAGTCTGTATTACTCCGTGTCTTACTGGTTGACTAATTGATATTCCATAGGAGTCGTATCCAGGGCCATGTCCTCATTCTCGGAGCGGATTGTGTGATCCGGTTGGGTTACATCCGCCCTCATCGGTCCCACGGCGCCCCGGACCGCATATTTCCTATATCTTTTGGCACCGCGGCGAACGCTACCAGCAAAGACTCACCGGAGAGGAACGAACGATCAAGCCGAACTTTTCTGAAGACGCTCACTTACCAAGTACCTCCCCACACACTGCGTTCACCTACAATGACATCCTCTGAACATAACGTCCATCCGGAACCTCCCGATCTGACCGAGAAGCTCGGCGCCGCAGTCACCGTCACTACCACGGAGACGGAAAGAGGTAAGGGAAAAATAGTGTTCACCTCTTCCTAGCCACTCCGGAAATGAAATCTCCTAACCTAGCCTCACTCTCCCCGAAACAGCCCCATGGAACCGCACCCCATTCTACAATGCCACCGTCCTGGGCATCTGCAGCTTCGCCGCCCCAGGCCTCTGGGGCGCCATGAACTCCCTCGGCGCGGGGGGCGCGCAAAAACCCTACCTGGTCAACACGGCCAACGCTCTCACCTTCTGCCTCATGATCATCTCGTGCTGGCTGACCAGCGGCCTAGTAAGGTACGTCGGCATCAAGGGCGCGCTGGTAGCCGGCACAGTGGGGTTCGCGCCCTATAGCGCGGGGTTGTACCTTAACAACCGATACGGAGTGGAGTGGCTGGTGATCCTGGGGGCGGCATTCTGTGGCATTTCGGCGGGCATCTTTTGGGCTGCAGAGGCCGCTATCGCCATCGGGTACCCCGAGCCAAAGAACCGGGGCCGCTTGGTAGCTTACTGGTTAACCTGGACCCGGGCCGGTCAGATTCTCGGCGGCGCTATTAATCTCGGCCTGAACGCCGATAGAAACCAGGCGGGCAAGGTGTCGTACACAGTGTACCTAGTGTTCATTGCGCTCCAATGCCTCGGCCCCCTAGCGGCACTGCTGCTCAACCGACCCTCGCAAGTGCGTCGATCCGACGGCAAGCCCGTGGACCTGGCCATCTTCGACCAACCATGGAAGGAGTTCAAAGCCACGACGCGCTCCTTCCTGCGAGCCGATTACCTCCTCCTCATCCTCTGGATCGGCCAAGGCGTGTACTCCGAGGCTGTCTTCTTCACCTACATCGCGCTCTGGTTCAGCGTGCGCGCACGCGCCCTGGGGTCCTTCATATCGGGAATTGTCGCCGTGCTCGCGAGCTTGATCTTAGGCTTCTGGCTCGATCGCTCCACCGTCACACTTCGCGCGCGAGCCCGCTGGGCCTTCGCCGTGATCATGACTATCCAGGGCGCGTGGTGGATCTGGATCGTCGTCAACCTCGCTGAGTTCCGCCGCGTTGGGCCGGTGTACGATTGGAGCGACCCAGGGTTCGGTCGCGCGTTTGGTGTGTTCGTGTTTTTGGTCGCTGGCTTTCAGCTCAACTACAATTTCGGCATCTTCCTCATTGGCCAGATCTCTAGGTCGTCGCAGGAGACTGTTCGGCTAGCGGCGCTTCTGCGGGCCACGGAATCGGCATGGCAGGCTCTTAGCTACGGCTTGAATGCGCTGCCGGTCTTTGCAACACTGGGGAGCGCGGCTTTCAATTTTGGACTTTGGGGGCTGTCTATCGTGCCTGCGTGGCTTGTAGTTAGGAGGGTGGGCACATCGCGGTACACGCCGGAGGAGAGTGATCCGGAACGGCCTGCGAAATCCGCGTAGCCGGGAGACGAATTACGAAAAAATGTAAATATCTGGTTTGCTAATTACTTCTCCCCGATCCAATAAAATCCGCACCATCCTAGAGCCATTGGTCGTCTCCGTTGTGTGACACAGCAGCACCTCCATACTTCTCGATGGTCGCATCGTGAACAACCTTCAACATATAGTCAACGGATTCCTCCGGCGTGAACTTTCGAGCATGTGGAGCGTATTCCCCGAAACTGGCAACCATCCTTTGCACATACGGTATCTCCTGCTCGGTCACTATTTATGCGGTAACTGTTAGTTCTCAGGCACGCACCAGGCCAGGCAATCGCTGGGTTACAACTTACGGCCGTCTTGGTGGCCACTCTCAACGAAGCCAGGGCTAATAGACATGAATAGGACACCCCGAGGGCCGTAGGTGGCGTGGTACTTGGCCACGGCCATGTTGGTTCCCGCCTTGCTGATTGAGTAGGGGGCTGCGACTTCAACGTTGTACTTGGCTGTCAAGTTAGTATCGGCCAAGCCAGTGCCCAAAGTGATGACCTTCTTCGTCTTGCCCTTAAGGATCAAGGGGAGGAAGGAATTGAAAAGGTTAATCTGGCCGATGACATTGACGCGGAAAGTGTCGAGGAGGTTTTCCTCGAGTTTCTCTGGAGTCTCGGAACTGCGAAGGATTAAGTATTAGTTTATACGTTCGTCAATCCTCCGGACCACCCAACAAGAGAGAGAGAGAGAGACAGAGAGAAAGAGAGAGGGTGCTCACAGAATGTCTATCGGCAAGTTGCCGGACCAACGTGAAACCAAGCCTGCATTGGCGATGAGGTACTCGAGGCTTCCCCCAGTGATTTTGCTCACTTCGTCCACCGATTTCTAGAGACGCATGTCGGAAATTGGCTCTCGAGGGAACAGGCGTCGGGGTTATTGAAATACCTTGAGCGATTCGTAGCTTGTGATATCACCCTCTACGACTTGAATGTTCTTGCGGTCGCTAAGCTCTTCCGCAATGCGCTTCTCCGTGCCGGGCTTGTTGCGGACAAGGCCGATGACGGTGTTATTGGGATCGTTGGAGAGATGTTTCAGAAATGCCCACTGTTTCGACGCACACGGGTTGTCAGTAGCGTTGTCTGTTAGCGCTCTTTCTTGTAGGCGGTTATGGCGCTACCTATTGTTTACAACATACCCCGAGGCTGCCCGAAACGCCGGTGACGAGATAAGTGGTGGACATGGTGGATCAAGAACCGTGTGGTGTTTACTTTATGATGGTGTTCCCGTAGAAACTCCAGCGGAAGAGCCATGCCTCTTGAAGGGGACAGTGCATATTTATGTACTATTCCTTGGGCACTTCGTCTCTGGCCCCAGAATCTTCTGCCGAAAGCACGTCTTACGAAACTCACACTGTTGATGTTGCGGCGATTTCTAATCAATGGAGTATTTCTAAGCTTAATCACGTCTCACGTCTATCTCCGTGCCTCTTGTGGCTAAACTCCTAAACTCCGAGCGCCTTGGCGAGTCGGTCCCCGGAGCCCACGGGGTATTAATGCCAAGCGCTTTCTCTAGGGGTGGCTCGATGATCAACGCCTGAGAGATGGATCTACCAGGTATGCCAGTCCTACGGTATCCTTGAGCGGCTCTTTGTAGTTAACTACACATGCATGGCGCTACAACATATCGGTATTGGTAGTACCCGTAAGATACTTTTATAGCTTTGCCGCTCAGCTTCTTGAACTCGCGGAATTCTGTTCGGTGCGTGGGTGGGTATCGATGGCCATTTCGAACACAGCATTATAAGTTTGACTTAAAAAAAGAAATTCTAGGTCCAGAGAATCTCTACGAGGTTTTCCTTCTGGCTATCCATCCGGCCAATAATCTGACTAGTTACATCGGCCGAACGAACCTCGGCGGCGTAGCACTCATTACAGACAAGGAATATTAATCTACGAAATAGAAGGCAAGCCTTGCCCTACAAGTCGGTTAGATTGGCAAGTCCTTGAGGTACCGACCCGCAAACGGCCCGCCCCCCATACGAAGTAAACTGCAACCAACGGTCAGGGATTAAGAGTGGGGCATGGGGGTCAGCAAGGAGCTTGACCAGACTAGGCAGGTTAGGTCTAAACTGCTCAATCTCGTGCTTGAGGGTGAAGTGGACCGGGCTTTTTCTTCTCCATCTCGACATCCAATGATACCTTCGGTCAAGTGCATTCCGACCCTGCCGAAGGAGAATGGGCTATGCGGCGGAGCCTCGTTTCCTTCAATGTTAGTCTCCCTGTCCGGAGACGAGCATCCGGGCGGGCAAAGAGCCATGGCCTGCGAAGTGAGCGTGCCATGGCTCTGGCTCGGTCCCTCATACGATGTGCCCTCTTCTGTGTGAGGATGTGTTTGCCAGAGCATATGGCACAGCATTGCTCCCTTGATAGATAAATGTGGTTTGGTATCCTGAGTGACAATTTTGATTATTGCAAATCACCGAGTGCAGATCCGCCCCTCCTCTCCTCTTCCCCTTCTCTCCTCCTCTTCTGTCTTCGTTTGTTGTCAACATGGCCATTCCTATGCTCAAGCAACTAGCCGCTGCCACCATCGTGGCACAGTTCCTCGGTCTGGCCTCAGCTGCCGCCCTTCCCCTCCAAGCCAGAGATGACGCGGAGCCCGGCCTGCCGCACGCCTTTGACACCACGCCGTACTGCACGTGGTGGACCGACTATGACGGATCGCAGACTTGTCAGGAGGTTCTTGACTTTAACTAGATTGATTTGAAGAGATTCCGTCGCTGGGTACGTATCAACTGGACATCTCAAGGAGGAAAAGCATACCCTGTCAGTGAAAAAAGTATTCTCACTTACACTAATCCTCACAGAACCCTTCCGTTGTCTCAGACTGCTCTGGTATCAAGTCTAGCAACAGCTACAGTGTCGAAGGCTTCGACGAGCCTACCCCCCCCGAGGAGGAGGAGAGCACTACCACTAGCACCTCCACCGCAACCAGCAAGACCGTCACCACTGCTTCTCCTACTATTAGCAGGGCTTCCACCACCACTACCACCGCTACTTCTGCTGGTAATGGCGTCCAGACCCTTGAGCCCGTCCAAAACGGCATCGTCAGCAACTGCAACAGGTTCTACATAGTTCAGGATGGTGACTCCTGTGCCTCCATTGCCCAGAAGAACAACGTCCGCACCACCGACATCATCTCCTGGAACGGCCTGAACAACGGCTGCACCAACCTCTGGCTCAGCACGTACGCCTGCATCGGCATCATTGGCGGCACTCCCACCGTCCCGCAGACCACAACCACCACGGCCGGCAACGGCATCCAGACCCCGCAGCCTACGCAGGGCAGCATTGTCGCTAACTGCAAGAAGTTTGAGCTCATCCGCTTGGGTGACACGTGCGAGACTGTCGCCAAACGCTGCGGCATTACGGTCCGGCAGATGATTACCTGAAACCCGTCTATTGGTAGCGACTGCATGAAGCTCTGGGCAAACGCGTACGCCTGCGTCGGTGTTTGAATAGTATGTTAAATTGCTACTGGCAGGGGGGTGGGGGGGAACGCAATCCGACTTGTGACGTATAGACATAGATGGTGCGACGGGGAGCGAAACACACTTAGAGACAGGAGACTGTCTCGTAAGCACGACAGAGGGGAATACTTTACCTCGACTTCAAAGCCAAAATAATGACAAATACCTTCAACCTGTCTCACGTACATCCTCATCGAGTGAAGTCTCAAATTTGGCCTAGTGTCTGTCGGCAGACTATTTAGATTTGTACATGTTACTCTTCCTCATCATTGCCCTGACTGACTAGTCTCTCAAACTTGGCCCGGTCCCAGCCCCTCCCCTCCCCGTCACCAGGCCAGCCCGCCTTCTTCATCTTCCTAGCCAGCTTATTATGGCTAAAATCATCCTCAGGATCAGAGTCAGGTCCAGACTCATATTCCCAGCTCATGTTTCTCCTCATCACAGACATGTCCCACTGGCCAAGGCCGATCCAGCTAAGCTCCCGGTATCGCTCCTTACAGAGCGTAAAAAAGTCGGCAGGTTCGTATACATTGAAACCATCCCGCCACTTATTCGCCTCATCGCCCTTAAACTGTTCTAAAGTACTATTCAGCCCGGGCGCGTGCTCATCGTGCTGTCCGCTCGGCTCGCCCCAGTAGATATAGCCATCATTGGTATCCAGGATGACATGATAACCATTCCTGCTCCTGCAGACAGCAATAGCAGCACACGAGGGTGGAATCGCAGGGTCTTGGCCAGTAATGGGCGCAGCGATGCCTTCGATGCAACCCTCGCGGATCTTTTTTTGTATGTCCTCGCGGCGGTAATCAGTAACAGGCGTGTTAGCCATGATGAGGGGCGCATGGATGAGATCGTTCTCAGGATAGTTGAGGTAGGGAATGTGGCGTAGTAGCTCAATAACTGTGTCGCTCCTCTTGAGGTTGGCTAAGGTCTCCTGGTTGATCGAAGGCCAGCCACCAGCAGGAGCCTGCGCGATAGTGGCATTCCAGAAGACGCGGTTACAGAAGTTGTAGTAGTCCGTCAAAAGACGGACGAATTCATCTCGATCGTAAGCCATGATTGGAAGTGTAGGTGTTTGAAAGATGATCGAAGGGCCTGAGTGAGGTGGGACATTGGACGAGAGGCGAGGGGCTCTTATGGAGAGATGTGAGAGATGTGGGTTCCATTGACTGGGCCATACCCCTGTTGTAAGAAATGGGGCCCGACTTGTACAAGTACCTATTTCCCAGTCAACCTCTGCCAAGCAAACATTGAGTTGTTCCTAGACCAGAAGAGCAAGTAGAGCAAAAAAGGGCGTAAAAAGTATGTGTATAAGAAAAAAGATGGAATTTTTGATTCGGCCCGGGCTCGATCCGGGGACCTCTTGTGTCCAGCACCTTGCAGATGTTAGACAAGCGTGATAACCAACTACACCACCGAACCAAGGATCTTCTTCTCTCAGCAACTCCGGCTTGGCGTTCACTAATCTTGGTCGATTCAACCGGCGACGGCGAGAGTCGAAATCCTCCGGATCCAATCCCCGACCCCCACGAAGGGGATCATAGTCAGCCGGGGCTGTCTTTCCCCTGGTGTGATGGGGAACGCGGGGCGAGGATCGGAACACTTCGCAGATCGATTAATATCGAAATTGACGTCTTCCAGAGCAACCCAGGATTGACATCTTCCGGAGCGATTCCACAATTAACATCGTCCGGAGCCGACACTTCACAACTCATGGCCGTTAATTTAATTCCGTTACCATATCCTATTTTTTTTGACATAATGCTGCCTTATTTCAGAAAACGGACTTACTAATACAAGCACATCCTTAATAAGGACACCCCTCCCCTTCCCACTTTCCTTTCTCTCCCACACTATCAAACCTCATACTTAATAGTAGCTTCTAGACTCCTGTTCATAATTTCTTACCCTCTTATCTTTAAATCTTCCACCCTTCTCTATCGACAAAGGGGTTACTTAATCCGGGAACGCCCATCCCCGACAGGATCATTGAGAGAAGAGGCCACTAACAAGGATCCTGCTATGGCTCTCTCAGTGTTAAGACAGCCACACCATGCATGAAGTAATTATACATCATGCCCCATGACCCATGATTCGCCTTCTGTATCCAATTAAGCTTACAATCACTTTGTGAAAGGAAATGAGTGATTGTGCGTCCAGGACCAAAAGGAGGGTGGAAGAGCGGGCGGGAGGACCTCAATTTAGCTGCAACTTAGCTCTGAGAACTGGTTGGCTGGATGGATCTTAGAAGAAACGGGCAGACTGGGCCTTATAAAGTTGAATGGCGTGATGGGGGAACTTTTGTAGCCACCTAGAGTTGGTAATGCATCAATTATCAGCTGGAGATGGCGGATGAGGATTTGGCTAAGGAGGTAAGATGGGCGATGCCCGCTGGCTCGCAGACCCCTACCATGGCTTCGATCCCTCCAAGGTGTCCAGTGTCCCCAACTCTTAGACCTCCTGCTTTGATCATCTGATCCCCCCACTGCTTCCTCTCATCATCGCTTCTTTGTTCCTAT
Source organism: Scedosporium apiospermum (assembly GCF_000732125.1). Classification (NCBI taxonomy): domain Eukaryota; kingdom Fungi; phylum Ascomycota; class Sordariomycetes; order Microascales; family Microascaceae; genus Scedosporium; species Scedosporium apiospermum. Next base: position 309,987 of record NW_015971790.1, on the reverse strand, counting down.
TTCTCTTCTCTTTTCCAGACATAGCTTTCCCTCTCAATCTCTAACCTCTTCTCTCCATCTCCAAATTCTTCTATACTCCCTTCCCATGGCTGCAGTAGTTCATATTTCTAGCGCTGAGGTTCGTACGCTGCTATCAAGATATTTCCATTCCGTAATAAACCCCCTAGACACTGAGATTTCACTTGGGCTCCCTTGACAGCTGAGGGTCTTCGTATGATGATGCCACATGGATTTCATCTGACGACAAAGTTGCCCGAGAAACTCCCATTACAAGATCATCGCTTCCAGTTCTCCACACCGGACCCGCAGTAAAAAGGAAGAGGCTCTCGCCCCCATTTCGTTCACACCAAAAAAGGATGAAGAGTGACAGCAATCCACCTACCCTCAGTGATTGCGACTCGTCCCTCACGAAATGCACCGCCGGTCTTAGCGGCCCCGATATTTCCGATGCTCGGTGCCCCGTCTGCTGCCGACCCGTCCGCCCAGATCTCCTTAGTAACTCCACGAAATCATCTAGAATTAAGTGGATGTTGCTAGTCTATACCAGGCATAAGAAGGACGAGGCCCGTACGATGTGGAAGGAAAAGGGCTACCCCCAGATCGACTGGTCGTCCCTCCATACACGTTTATCGTCGAGTTACAAGCACCTCGAAGAGGTCCTGGACGGCAAACAGGGCTACTTTGGTGACTCGGTCTGGCAGGACATCGGGGCGGGGAAGAAGCGGGACCTCTTAACAACCTCCAATTACTTACCAGGATACTATCGCTCCAAAGGATCGAGGGTTATGCTGGAGCATATCGTCGCGCACTTCTCGGACTTTCTGAAGAGGAAGGAGGCTAGTAATGAGATTAGAATAATAGTTTTCTGTCTGGTACGGGGCAAATTTAATACATGGATGAGGTATTAAGTGGTTCCAGCCGGCTCAGAAGAGCATGCTGCTGCTTACTCCTCTAAATCATCTAACAGCCCATCCACCTCCGCCATGAACACCTTCCACACGTCTTCGCTGTACTCCACCTTACCCTCCTCAGCGGCCCAGCTTTCTGGATCCTGGCCGTCACACATGCTGACTTGCGCAAAAATGTCTCCATCTCCCGAGCCTCTTTGTGTCCCAATACCCCAAATGTCCAACAGGCGCAAGTTGTAGGTGGCTGCCAGCAACGATGACGAACCCAGAGCGTATCTCGCGTGGACCTGCTTCCACTGCGAAGCCCATACTCTCTTCCCAAGTATCTGCGTGCCTGCCAGCGCCTCAAGCTTCTCCCCAAGACTGACCTTCGCGCCGCGGGACACACCCAGCAGCGCTGCTATGCCTGTGCACTCGGCGAGTGGGTCGGATCCGGCTAGGGTGCCCGAGCTTGACTTGGAGGTGACAGAAAAGGTTACCGCGTCCTCTATCAAATAGATCCCGGTAAGCATCCAGATCTTCGGGGCACTAACGAGATTCTTGTACAGGGCCTTGAGCTTGTGGGCTACGGACAGGCGGGTTTGGAGCCAAATGCGGGCCTCGTTCTCAGCCAAGACCTGTCCGAAGAAAGCATCAGGGCTGTCCGAAGTTAGTTTATCGGAGACTATTGCGCTTTTGTGAATCGTCGTCTGTTTGCTGTAGTATCCAGTCTCGCATCTACTTACTCGATCAGCTCAACCTTGGACCCGTTCTTTCCAACCACCAGATGGGTCGCGGCCGCTCGATGCGAGTTTTCTAGCTCGAGCAGGGGCTGAAGACCAACTCCAATCCCGAAGCTCTTCTCCCTGGTATGGGAAAGATAGCAGATTGGCCGCTCGTCGGCTGTAGCTTGGGGCGGAGGGTCAAACAGTTCTCTTCAGGTGGCATCCAGTTAACTTCCCTGCTCTTCCAGGCATGACTCGAACTGCGGCTTACTTGACCTCCCGATGAACATATGGCTTCTTTGTCCGCGGATTGGCGTAATCTAAAACCAGCGTCCCAAGACGAAGAAGGTTGGGGTCGAATCCTTCCTTGTAACAAAAATAAGTGAAGCTCTCCTGTGGTGCCATAGCGATTCAAATCTGGTCAATCATTATTCGCAAGACCTAGGTGTTGAGGGCGGCGCAAATAGGCGCTTCTCATCCATAAATACGCAAACTAGAGAATGAGCATTTAATAAAGAATGAAGCTCTACTTCGTATGTGCTTATGCCTTCAGACAAAAACCCAATCTCTTCCGTGTCCTACCCCGCTTTTAGCAAGGTGGCTTGGTTTCCGACTCAGCTACAACCAACCGGATTCCTCTAAGAATCTACGCCTTGTCTCTTGCTCGCTGTTACTGGTCTTGTGGTGTGGCTTCCAGCCATTGGGGCTGTACATTCTTTGGCAAAAGCTGAAAACTAAAGAGGGGGGCTCAGCTTAACCTTCTTCTTAACGTCTTGCCAATTCGGCGAGCATCCATCCTAAGGAGTCTCTCCACCAAGTCCTCTTTTACTCCTTACTGCTACCTTTCAGTCGCTACATAGATCTACTATTCATTCCAATGGACTTCAAGGAGACGTGTAATCTGTTCGGCGGTTCGATTTTCTACGATGACCTTCGAGCGGACCTGCATTCCATCCGAAGCAGACTTGAGGAACGCCAGCGTCAGGTCTCGCTTGTCGTCTTGGATGATACTGCTTCGTTGATCCTCTCGTGGGCTCTTTGGCATCTGTTGTCCGGAGATATCAATGTTGCCGCGAAGCACCTTGACTGTCTTGCCCACAATGAGCACTACGGAGAGAGATGGGCCTTCCGCGCCCAGGCATATACCGCCCTTCTCCATAATTGGAGACACCATCCACGGCTATATAGGTCTTCCAACCTCGATGGACCAACGATGGTAACTTGGCACAACGAGAATTCAGTAGATGTCTCTAGAAAGGCCCTCGATTTCTGCAAACAGAGAGCCGGCAAAAGTGTATCTCTGATGGATATGACGGAGTTTCGAATTATCGAGGAGCTCTGTCGCATCGACCATCTAATCCGGAAGAGAGCTCGTCGAGTAAACTTGAATTCGAAAGGCTCTGCAGAGCACCAGCCCCAGTATGAAGAGAATTTCAGAATCCTTGCGATGTCGAAGAAATCTCTCGTTGGGCTCCGCACTCTAGCCGTCCAGATCGGTATGCCCGCGGTCGCTGCTTATATAAGTTTGCAGTTATATGAGATATGTCATGTCCAGGGATCTCCCGAATGCTATGCTCATCTTGAGAAGATGAGATCGATATACGCATCCATGGGCGATGACACAGGCGAGGGCCTTTATTGGTTGATTAGAGGTGACCATAACGCCTCTCCTGCATTCACATCTCTCGCTGCCCTGAACTTTGATCTCTCCGACGGCCATGACGGGTACGGGGGTGATAGCAGGATTTTCCACGTCGATGAGATCTATCCAGACCAGGAGGAGCAAAGAACCTCACCTAGACCGGCGGAAATGGCCCATCAAGAGCCCCACTCGGGCGGGGGCCAGGTTCGCAATGCGATAAACCGTTTTCCCTTGACCTTACAACACCACCCGCAGAGCCCCGAGAAATCAACACAATTTCAACCTCCCCAACAGCCCCAACGCGCCAATCAACGCGCCATAATTGATTTTGGTGATACAAAGCCTTTGGCCTCCGTGGAAGCAGCAGCAATATGTTTTGAGAAGGCTAGTCAGTCTTTTTCCAGGGCAGAATCGGCCCGAGGCCTTGCGTCGATTGCATTACGCCAGGCATGCTGTCTCATCATGAAAGGGTCTTCCACCAAACACTACTGGTCCTATCAACACGACCAAGCCAATGTCGCAAACCATTTAGAAACGGCCTTGGCCCAGGCCAATCGCTCTGGGGACACACAATTGGTCCAAGTTGTGCATGGGCATCTACTTCTTTCTCAGAGTGTCACCGTAGAGGCTCGACTCGCCGCTCGGGAACTAGGCCGATGGACCGAGAAATCTGGCAATCATGTCCTCGGACTCTGTCTCGGCCTCCTGGGCTGGAGACAAGGTCTCTACTTCCGGTATCACGTTGGAGACGCTGTCCGGGCGAATGCCTCCATGGAGGTTGCAAGACAGATTATCAAGTCGATGAGCGTCTTTCGGACATTGTGGTTCGAGATCATGCTTGTACAAGCAGATATGTGGCTCTCATCGGGCTTCATCCGTGGGGCCTCGATTTGGATGGGTCACTTGAAGGATAGATATATGGAGCTCGCATCTCAGTGCCTAGTGTTTTCGTCGACCGACAGGCTTCGATACCCACCCGCGTCCCTCACCCCAACGGGATTTACAATATGTCTACATTTCCTCAAAGCCACTGTCGCCGCTACCATTGCCATCGATTCTCGTGTGGGTAACCCAGCGGCCTTTCCGGACCAGAAGACCCAGGAGATGCTAGATCTGATATCTAACCTCTCCGATGATCCACAAACGAGGAAGTGGAGGGAGCTTCAGGATATATATATACTTGGGGGAACGGCCGTTCTTCGCCACAAACGTCACGTTCACGAGGGTAATCTTCTCAGCGCTAATACTGCCTTGAAAGAGTTTCTGTTCAACGCCAAAGTCACTAGGGCACAGAGTCTGGAAGCAAAGTGTTTCCGGATAGACATCGCCATCAAGTATGGGGAAGAGCGTCACGCAATAGACCTCCTTTCAACTATTGACAATCATGACACCACAGATCAACTTTATACTCTCTTCGGAGACAGTCCCATGATGGAACTCCAACGCTACATAGACAGGCGGAAATTAGACTCTCTTGAGCTTATCTTCATAGCCTGTGTCAAGGCAAACGAGTGGAAAAGGGCCAAACAGCTCATGGGGCTGCTCGACGAAGCTTCACCTGGATACTTCACATCTGTTGGATCTTACACTCATCTATGGCCTTGGCAGAGATGTTTATTCGCGGGTCTGGTCCATGAGAAAGAAGAGGCCTACAACCTCGCGATGCAGTATTTTTTGCAAAGCTGGATGTTCGTAATATTCTATCGAGATGCACATCCGGAGCAAGAGTCGCGCCGAGAGTTGTGGGAACTATCTGAAGTGAATCTTCTTTTCGGGTGTTTGGTCCATCGTGCCCTCAGGTGGCAGCGAGATCAGCCGACCGTAACAAAGCTAGAGGCGACAAACGATCCTCGTTTCGATCCTGATATTTTCCGCATGTTCGCTTGGGAGGTTGATTACACAGCTAATCCACGTCATCACTTTGATGATGCTGTGCTTTTCCTAGAATCTTCTAAGGTTGAGTATATTTGGAAAAACAAGGCACAGCCAGGCTCCGTCAAATCTCGATATAAATACCAAGCATGGGTCGAGCTTCAGGCTAAAAAGAACCTCACGGCGGAAGAAGATATGGAGATGCGGCTTCTAGAGCCGGAGAAAGATGACTGGAACTCTCATATATGGGGCGGACAGGGCAAAAATACGTGCGATAAGGTGCATTTTCGAGAGAAGTTCTTCCCGCATACAGAAAGAGAATTATATGGAGCCATTCCCCAAGACGCCATTGTCATTTACACTGGACTTTCCGAACGGGGCCTGACAATTATGGCGATTGACCACACCGGGGTGATAGTCGCGTCTTACAAAGAGACTGCAACTCCTAGTGTCGTCAAAACCTTGGTGCTTACCTATCTCGATGCCCTCTTGGACAGAGGAGCAAAGGATGGTGAACAACTGAAAGCAAATCTTGAGTCTACGAGCGCTACTTTGAGTAACCTCCTAGTCAGGCCCTTCGAGGTCTGCATTGACAAGAGAAATCACGTCTGTTTCGTCCTTTCGGGAGACCTTTTGCGGATCCCTGTCGGAGCTCTTCTGTACCGGGGTAACTATCTCGGCTTGCAGAGACAAGTCACGCATGTCCCTAGTCTCACTGCCTTACGGCATCTGCGCAGGTGGCGGGCAGGCGAGTCAAGCTCCCATAGGCAGCTACAGAATACGGTCATAGCAAGACCCGGCGGTCTGGCCGATCAAATAGAGACGGGTATGAAACCGTTGCCCATGGCGGGGATAGAAGCAATGCTTCTGGCCAATATGATGGGGACATCACCACTCAATGCCAAGACCGTTGATACAGCGCAGTTCCAGGATCTCTTGAGGGACTCGGAATTCCTCCACATCTGTACCCACGGCCAAACAGATCCAAATTACGCCTTCAACTCAGTGATTCATCTGAAAGACCGGTTCCGAGTTCTCGACATGCTTGCTGTCCGCACAGAAGTCTCTCTCGTCGTCTTCAGTGCCTGTCTGAGTAGTCGTGGGCACACCTCCGACTCGGGAGATATCCAGGGCTTTTCGCATGCCCTACTCGCCGCCGGAGCCAACGCTTACATCGGCGCGCTATGGGAAGTCAACGACGTCGCAACGATGATCCACATGTACCTCTTCTACCTGACCCTTCTCGTACTCCTGGATACACCCACGCTTGCGGAAGCTTGGCACAACGCGACGAAGATTCTGTACGGCCTGTCAACAGAAGAGACGATCAAAATCCTTAGCAATTTCATTGAGGGGTGGGATAAGTGGGAAGAAAGGGGCCAAAATCCGAACCAGTTCGTGAAGAACGGGAGGAAGAAGCTAGTCATCGCCATTGAGTCGCTGAGGACCGAGGAGGGAGCGAAGGCCATGGACCTTAAGCACTCTTACTTCTGGGCTGGATTCACACTGGTTGGAAATGGATCGCTTATGGTCAAGAGCTCGGGGTACGAGATGCTTAAGCACGCGTTCCAGGGCGTCGATCTCAAGATGAAGAAAACCGAGGGAGAGCAATCGAAGACCGATAGTAATAATTACTGACAGATAGATATGCTCTGCACTACCTAGCTCTGTAAAACGTCATTTTATTCGTCTTTCTACCCGAATTTAATATCCTTTAAGAAGTAGCAAGTAGTATGTCAAAGTAGTATGTCAACGCTATATAAACAATCACACCTAACCTAGCCACCCTTGCGAATGTCTGCCACTCCTTTGGGGGTGAGATTGACGCCGATGTCGCCGAGGGTACCATCTCAGCCCCCATCAGGGACATCGAGGCTCGCAAACCCCCATACCTCCAGGCCTGCACCAAGGAAAAGGTTAGGATATGGTCCTCGATCACAGGGATCATTTCGTGTATGGTTAGTTCAACATCATTAACTAACTGCACGTACATGGTTGTTTCAAAGTTCGTAAAATTTTCAACGCATAAATAGCTAGAGCAGGGGCTGATTCCAATCTCTAATAGTGGGTGGTACCTGGCAAGACTTACACGCACCACCCACCCTGCCAACTCCGCCATCCCACCCCTCCCCCAGCCTCGGTTGATGAGCACTAACCCTCTCTTTCCTTCCATCCTCACTATTCTTCATTCATTTCCTCCTTCCCACTTCTCTCGCTCCATTCTGCTACAGCCCTCTTGTCCGCTTCTATTGCCTTCTCTTTCTTTGTGCGACTTACTATTAATGTACCGCGAACGAATCAGGTTCCTTTGAAGTGGGCCCAGTACCTAGAGTATGAGACTTCCTCTACGAGTGATGGCGTCAATCTCTTTAAATCCTTACTGCATAGTCTACCCAAGGTCCAAAGCCTAGACGACATCAAGCCCCCGCCCCGAGTAGATTCGGGAAGGTCTGGATATAACGTCTTCAATTTTTCCAGTAAGCGAGTGGGAAGTATAGTTATTATATTGTTTTTGGGGAGAAAATTCACGAAGCTATAGTGCGATTCGAGCTTCCCCCCGCGGTGAAACTAACCCCGGCCTATTATAATCGTCTGGGATGTCCACTCCTTCTCCTCATTGATACTTCTTCGCCTCCTCTGGATATATTTAGGTTTCATCGACGATGGTGTTACGAACCGATCCACTTTCCAGCTGCGTCTTGTCCCACCCATTCATGGCGGCCTCGCTTTAAAAGCTGTAAGCTGAAAGGGTGAAGGAACCTCTCGACACCATCTCGCCTGCAGAGGAGCAGAGCGGCCTTTGGGTGCACGCAGTGTGCAACTAGTGATCTGCCAGTCGTCTCGGAGCCAGAGTTCTAAATGCCTGGGATAATTGACCGAGTGGTCGTTTTACGAGGTAATCTCTTACTGTGCTTTTAGGATCCCCTCATTTGAAGAATCTCCCCAGGCCCTTCTTTTCATCACGAGAGGGGTTCCCTACCGATTCCTTGATGGATTTTATCTTGATGACTGATTCTGTGCAGCCCTGGCGGTGAGTATTTAATCTATTCATCTATCTCGCGAAGCTTGCCTTACATAGAAGCTGCTTCGCCGACTCGCTAATACCCTGCCTCGCACGGCGCTCTGAGCTTGAAAACCTAGACATTTACGAAATGGGGAACATCAAGTACAAGACCAACCCCAAGAAGGGACGCGAGGACATCTCCCTAACGCCTGGTTGTTGATGGGATTTGCTTTTCGGCGGAGTGGACACTGAACGTGGAGTGGTTCACGGCCTGATCACTCGGCTAGATCTTTCTTTGCGGCTACATAGATAGGAGGGAGAGCCTGCTGCTTTTGCACCACCCACTTCTCCCTTGGGAGGCCTGACGAGCCACCTGGGAGAGTGAGCAGGCCTCACACCGGTCGCCTCTGCACACAACGAAGGCGGAAGATGGTTGCGCAGAAGAAGCAATTAAAACACGGTGATTAGGGGGTGTCATAGACTATAACTATAGAGAGAAAGTTCTTGATGGATTGGACGATCTTGCTTTGCCTATAACAGAGTTCACAACCGTGGCTAGCATCACCAATCATCTCGTATTCTAGGAGTCAAACGAGCAAGCAGTGCTTCTCTCATGCAGCTCACAGCAAGCTTTCTCTCCAGTCAGTTGTGCCCAAAAAGTGCAGTGACAGTATAGTGACTAACCACGCCAAAGCCACAGATAAGCCCAATTAATTACAACACATCACCATAACTAAAAAAGAAATGAGGGCCTCCGCCTTTGTATTCATCGCCACCATCTTCACTGGTGTCCTAGACAACCCTACGACCGAGTACTCTTGACCCTTTCCCCAGCTCGAGGCTCGCACCCCTTGCTACCACTCCAGCGACTGCAGTTGGTTCTGCGCAGCCAAGTGTGAGCAGTACTGCCGCCAGTGGGGCCAAGATGTTGGCGTTGACCGCGTGGAGATGTGCGACTTCCTGAACAGGAAGCGTTGTTGCTACACTAAAGATCAGAGCTTCTTGAGATGGTCAGCGATTTTGCGTCCTGGGGTGTTGTCGATGTAGTCGTTCTGTCAGGAATAAGGAGGTCAATCCTCCCTGGTGACAAGTAGGGGCAAAATAATAGGCAAGCAATAATCCTTTTACCATTATAGCTATTTTCTTCTGACCTTGAGATTATTTGAGCATGTCAAGGTCGATTGGGCGTAATAAGTGGAGGAGACGTAACGGATATTCCAAATATCCCTCTGCCAGCGAATAAAGAAGACGTTGGCGATCATAAACTTTACTGGTTCTCGAGCGGCCTATCTAAACCGATTCTACGCCTTGCTCGCTCCCGTTTATATGTGTGGGCTGCCCTTGTGAACCTCCTTGAACTCTGAGATCGATTGGTATCTTCGCTTTTCTCTATAGTTCCTCACGGCCGACATCCCACGGCTCCGGATCACTCGGTATTCATTCCTTATCCTGACTATATGTTCGTGTATTCTGATTATCACCTAACACAAGACTGAAATGACGGAATGCTGGTAGTTGTCTTGCAAAGGGACTCCTCCCCTGCGATTCGGTCGAATATGAACGCCGGCTTACCCTACCTTTTCTTTACGGCGTGTTGCATGGTGATCTGACGATTCTGATTATAAATGCGTTGATACCCTCTGTACTCCCGCTCGAAGCATAACGCCGACTTCAACACCCGCTTTTCGTCCGCAGTCCAGTTGATATAATTTCTATCCAAAGCCGCAGGCATGAATAAAGGCCACCTCGATGTCCCTGGCGCTTCCCTATACTACGAGGTAGGAGGGGAAGGGCCGCTTCTGCTCCTGATTCCCGGAGCGAACGGGGACGGGAAAGTCTTCGAACAAATTCTGCAACCCCTGACCGAGCGCTTCACCGTTGTGGTGTACGATCGTCGTGGATTTTCTCGCAGTCAACTTCTCGGGCTCCAAAACTACGAAGTCCGGCTCGAGACCGACGCCGATGACGCCCGACGCTTGATCCAGCACCTGTCAAATTCGCCGGCTATCGTCTTCGGTACTAGCTCAGGAGCCGTTGTCGCACTCGAGCTTCTGATTCGCCATCCCTCGGTAGTTCGCACCTTGATCGCACACGAGCCGCCGGCCGTGAATCTGCTTCCCGATTCAGAGGCGTCAAAATGGCGAGCATTCTTCGTCGATGTTTACGAAACTTACCGCAAAGACGGCCTGGAAGCAGGAATGTTCAAGTTTGTTACCGGGGTGCTGAGTCGGGAAGAAGCTGGACAGTGGAGGGAACGCGCAAGTAGCAGCAACGGCAGTGAACGAAACCTCCAAAACCTCGAGTACTGGTATGAGCACGAAGTGCGACAGTATACATCTGCTGACCTTGATGTCACCGCGCTTGCTGCATTTTCTGATCGGCTTATCCTTGCCGGAGGTCGTGAATCCCGCGAGTGTTTTCCTTATCTTCCGAATACCGTCCTGGCCAAGGAGTTTGGGTTAAATATCTTGGAACTACCTGGTGGCCATCTCGGCTATGCACTGCACCCGGAACAGTTTGCTCAGGAACTCCGCGGGGCTCTCATCTAACTCAATTCTGAGACACACCCTCTTATGAATAGGTGCAGAACGTTTAGCTTTCTAGGTATATATGTACATAGTAAATTCTTTTTTTTTTTTCTTGTTTCTTGTTTTCTTCTTTCTTTTTTTGGGTCTTTTTTGTTTTTTTCTCTCTTAACCTCCCTCATCTTTTGCCCACACTTGATCAGGTCTATCTCGGCTTCGGCTTGCCTACTTCTGTCCGGAATCACACTTGTGGTTCGTCTTAGTTCGTCTTAGTTTACACTAGGTTCTGCAGTCCCATCACGCCTTCCACCTAGATTTACTTCAATACGAGTTATCGGAATGGGTGACAACAAGAATGTCACTTCCCCAACATGCTTCCACCCACATGCCCCGTCTGAAAAGGGCCTCATATATATTTAACGTAAAAGCCTGGTTCCTCTGGACCCCCGATGAGCTGGGATAGTTTGATTGCTAAGTTGGAGCGGCAGTTGCTCTCTGTCGGTTATCTGCCCGCCCTTGTCGATTCTAGGCTCGGCGGCTCCTGCCCTGCAATCGAGAATCCGACGAAAACTGGCTGCATGGGAGGGAAGGCACAACAGAGGCGAGAGAAACATAATCGGAAAAGAAGGAACTGGTGGGCGGTGCTGCCTGGCATAGGCTGCACAGAATCGTGTGTATATAGAGCATTTACCTTCTCTATTATTTTTTCCCTTTTCTTTTCTTCCCCAGACTCGTCACACCTGCTGCCGTTATTTACAGATTTTATGTCTTTGACTGAGATGATGGGTCGAGATATTGACCATGGTCCTTGGCGCAGTGCACGTGACTCTCATCACGTGCATGACCCTCACTTTCTGTTTGGGGGTTTCACCAATGCTAGCATCGCTCCTCGCCCTCTTACATTTTATCGGGCGACGATGGATGAGATCGAGCAACTGAGGCGGGAGCTCGAAAGAGAGAAACGCCGCAGGGAAGATGCGGAGGCTCGTGCATGGAACGAACAGCGCCGCCGCGAAGAGGAACAACGCCGCCGCGAAGATGCGGAGACCCTTGTGCAGAATGAGCAGCGTCGTCGCGAAGAGGAACAGCACCGACGAGAACAGGCCGAACTCCGCGCTGCTGAAGCCCAGCAAGATACTGCTGCTGCCCTTGCTGCTCTCCGACAGGAGAAAGAAGAGCACGCGCGTATCCAACTTGGTATAACTACACAATCTAGCCTAATTTTCTATCCGCCGCCCACCTGCTGATTGGACAGGACAGATCAATGCCTAAACGATTATCTTGTCCAGATAAACCGTCTCAACTTCCACTTATGTCGTTTGCTCCCTCGTGCCGCTAATTCCGTCCCGACTCTTTCGGAGGGTGAGAAGTCGAAGTCCACTACATCTGGTCGGACAAACATCTTTGGAAAATACTATCCCTTGAAAATGCGCGCCTGGTGCGACTTTCCAAATCTCATCGGAGCTGCCTTTGCACGCATTCAGGCGACTGTCGGCACCCAAAGACTCTTCCCCTCTGTTGCCGAGGTAGACTTCACTGAAAGAGGTCTGCTCGAGGAGCTTCCGGACGAGTTTCTGCAGTCAGAATCCTTCATCAACGAGATGAAAACATCTTATTTTCTGCACGAGACATTGCAGAAACCTACCCAAAGAATTATTAACGCCTACCTAAACGCCAGTGGAAACACGCAGAAGCTCTTATTTGACAACCGCACGATTGGTTGGCAACCTCGGCCGAGCAGCTTCTCCAACGCAGACACAGACAGCAATAACGATAGTTGGGACGACAACGCCACCCCCAAGCTGCCACGCAAGACCCAGCCGGACTGCCTTGTGCTTTGCGCGAATGTTTCTGTCCCGCCAGTCGAAACCGCCGGAGACGCTACTGGAGACAGGGGTGATAACGGGGATGGCAACGAAATTCGGACGGTACATCGCGTGACGCTTGGCGAACACAAAGCCACACATCGTCTGCGTGCTGGCACCGTTTCTCTCTATCTGCGGGGTCCTATGGCTGAAGACTTTATGGTCCAACTGGCGAAGGATGCTAACTCCAGCCCTGCTGCGCAAGACATGACGCAGGAGGCAAATCAACCGGCGTCGTTCCGCTCTTCCGTTGGCCCCCCTGGGCAGGTTTTTTTTGCCCGCGCGCTGACGCAGACCTTCCACTACATGATTACGTCCGGGATCGAATTTGGCTACATGGCGACGGGGGAGACACTTTCCTTTTTGCGGGTGTCGCGGGATGATCCCACTACCCTCCTATACTACACTGCGCTCTTCCCACAGTTTGGCCGGCGGAGGCCAAGGGACGATAACGATGTTGCCGACCCTGAGAGCAACGGCATCGACCACCTCGCCATCTCCGAGTTGTGTGGCCTATGTCTGCTCGCGTTTGAATCTACATCCGAACCGGCACGCCGGAGGAGCATCAACATATCACAACTAGCCCCATTCCCCAAACTTCCACCTTCCCTTACGGATGACGCGACGTCGGTGGTGTCCTCTTCCGCCACTCCACGAAGTCGGGATAGCAGCCAGGGACGGCGCAGGCGCCGTGAAGATGACGATGACGGAGATGATGAGAGGAGAACTGACGGCGATGCAGGCGCTGGCGCCAGTACCTTAGAGCGTGGCCGTCTTCACCCTCCGGCGCACAGACCACGGGTGCCATCCCCGTTAAAGCGGCAACGATCCGCGTCAGACCATCCGGCAGATGATGGCGACCAAACCCATCGTAAACAGCGGCGGGTTGCTTTGCACCAAGACTCCATCAGACGCTCTCCCATGCCGTCTCTTCCGGGTCCGTTTGACCCGTCGTCCTTTCAACCAATCCGCCCATACTGCACACAGGCTTGCCTGCGAAGTCTCGTCCGCGAAGAGGAAGTCGATTACAACTGTCCGAACGTTGTACTGCACTTGCAAGCGCTTCGTCGTTACACAGATTCCCGGCATCAAACAACTCATGCCATCACGCGGAGCACGCTTTGCAAACTCGTCCAAACCCAGCTTCTGGACAACGCCGAGCGGGACTGCGAATGTTTTATCGATAAGGGCTTTTCCGGCGCGATTGGCTGTCTCTTCAAGATCACGGTGACAGGGTACGGATACACCTTTGTTGCGAAAGGGGTCCAGTCCTTCGACCGCCACCGGCTGTCCCGCGAAGTTGGCGTCTACGACCGGCTTTCCGGCCAGCAGGGCCTGCTGATCCCTGTCTGTCTTGGCCTGATTCAGCTGCTTCTACCTTACCCCATGCTGAACTGCACCCTTGTGACGCATATGCTGCTGATGTCATATGCCGGTATCCCGCTCTATTCGTCGAAGCTGCACAAGCTTCCGGGAATTCGCGACATCGACTTGGACCGGGAGACGGCGCGGACCTTGGACGAGCTGTGGGCGGTGGGTCTGGAAGACCGGGATGAAGAGAGTAACGGCAACTTGACATGGTGCCAGGAGACAGGGCGGGTGATGAAGATTGATTTTGACCAGGCGTATGTCCGCCGGCGCGGTGGTGACGACGATGAAAACCAAGATGGGAAATTGCTCCCACCCGCCCAGAGACCTGAAGGCAAGAGTTGGGATGATACTGGAGAGTGGAAGAGAACTCGGCGAAAGCAGCAGCCGCATTCGACTGTCGAGAGCCTTTTGCTTGCCTAGCAGTTCGGCCCCGGTAGCCATATCCTTGGAGATCAGCCAACGATGAATACAATCTAATACTGGGGATCACCGTGTGCTCACGGACGGCTGCAAATTGCTCTAGAAGACAAGAGTAAACATAACTCCCACTATTTAACACTAGACTCTAGCTATAGTCGAATATAACCTTCGTAATATAGTTAGGTAAATAATAACTAAGACTAATATAATAGTAGCGGTTCATGACCAAAGAATAGACGGCCATTGTAAATCACCAGCCAGATTTGTAGAACATCACGTCGTCCTTACTAGTGGCCCCGTTCCTTACGATTCCTAAAGTACCGGGCTGGTACTATAAAGCCTCAGAGGTAATGCTTATCGTTCGTTATACTGAAGATACGAGAGTATAGAATTGTTAGCGGGATGTATATTTACTAATTTATCGAGGAAATGATAGAAAAATAGATTCGAGTCTGTAGTTTGGGAGAAAAAAACTATTTTTCCTTTCAAACAATTTCACGGTTTCGAACGTATGACTCTTGACACGAGCGCTCGTAGAGGTGAATCACCTGGAGCTACCCGATACGGACCCAGATTTTGATCCAGGGCTATAAGGCCTCAGTTCATTATTCCTCCGAGGATGCAGTGATGGGTGGTTCCTTCGTGTCCCTGTGGGCCGGGGTATCTCCCTTGTGCCTTCTGTTACAAACCCACAACTTCGTCCACAGGTCGAAGTCCTCATATGCCCCGATCAATAATTTATACTAGACTCTTCAGCAGCCGATCCTCCCACTGCCCGCTTTTCAATTATATGTGGTGGTAGATCCGATGGTTGGGTGGCATGAGGAACACAGCCGATGGCAACCTGATAATCTTACCTTTTACCATAGACGATGGAGGGACGGTCTAATACAACGATGACAATGAGAAAGTACATCATCTACGGCGAGAGTCCATCGATGACGTATCTCGTTAGATATAATCTTTTAAAATGCATCCTAGGAAGGCCACAGGTTAAAACCAACAAAGAAGACAGTGGATCTGTGCTCATCGATAGGCTGCAAATTGCTTAAGAAGATAGAGTAGACCGTAGTTGCCACTGTTTAGCACTAGACTTTAGCCACAATAGAATATAAACCTAGTCTTCATAATAGAGTTAGGCGAAGAAGGCAACGAAAGTCACTACAATAAGAGCGGTGACGATAATAAAGTTTGGGGCAACCATACCATTGGTACCCCTGCACCTCGCAGGGGTTGATCAATTGATGTGTGTCCCGGCGGGCGGGGAAGAGATATGCGAAGTCATTGTCGATCCATCATGGGGCTCCAGTGCTGCAGTGCTCCACTCCACCACACATCTCCGCCTGTTTCGCCATCGATCAAGCCCTATCATGCCCAGCCACGTATGTGCTGAGGTGGAAATAGGATGCATGCCTGAAGAACGGGTCCCCCGCCTTCTCCCTTTCCCGCGAAATTCTTCATGCTGGGGATGCACTTGAACTCGAGCCTCTTCAACTCGAGTCTCCGCGCTGACGATCACCCCATTAAATATATGTATTAAACTGGTAACAATCTCGCACCTAGAGAGCCTGGGTCCCCGGCGCCAAAAAAAAAAATGAGCAGCCCCAGGGCGCCTCCGGAATCGATGGAGATTGACCCGACCCCCACCTCCCCAAAGGCGTCATCGCCCACGACAGGGAGACAACTTGACAACCTCGACAGGTTGACGGCACCAATTGAGGTGGTACGTTGTGTCTCTCGTGTGTAACCCTGCGTTAAAGGACTGTTCTCATCCCAGCATGTCACCTTTAGGACAAGGCGAACACAGACTCTGCAGATCCCTCATTGTAGGTTGGGCCCCCTCCCCAGCCGACTACTTCGTGATAGTATCGTGTTTCCTGATGGCTGCTAACTGCCTAACGAGCAAGAGCTGTGACCGATACATTGTCGCTCAAGTCTTCGATCTTTAATTACAAATGGGAATATGGCCGACGGTACCACGCCTTCGAGGAAGGCACATACTGGTATACTTTCGCGACAATTAATCCGGCTAGTTTTATTTGCACGGTCCTGACCAGAGAATCGCTTGCAGGGCCCCGAATGACGAACGACAACAAGAGGCGGAAGATATGGTGTGAGTCCTATTGCCAACTCTCCTCACACAAGCGGTCTCTTTCATCCGTCTTTGTCTGACTCGCCTCACAGTCACGAGATGTATCGCATTGTACTAGAAGGCAGGCTTACATTGGCCCCAGATGAAAACCTGCAGGTACGATATTTAAGAACCCCGACTTTGGTGGAGTGTTCTCATGGGTGCTAACACTTCCAATGAATCTGCTCTAGCACGTCCTTGACGTAGGTTGCGGAACAGGAGTGTGGGCAATGTAAGTGGCTGTACAGCCCCATCCGAAAAGGGTTCTTCCCTGCTTCCTCTTCCTCCTATTTTCCCCTCCTCTGCTTTCCCCCCGTTTTATTGCTCTAACAGAGTGGCGGTGCGTAGCGAGTTCGCCGACGAACATCCTGAAGTCGAGGTCATTGGCGTTGATCTTTCACCCATCCAGCCACCCTTTGTACCACCCAACTGTAGATTTGAGGTTGATGACATCAACAAGAGATGGACCTACCCTAAGAACTATTTTGACTTGGTCCACATTCGGTCAATGAGTGGTTGCGTTCCAGATTGGGTCGCGTTCTATAAGAAGGTTCTGAAGTATGCCCGGCCCCTCTTGAGTCTCGAGGCTCCAAAGAAACGGGGCGTATCGAAGATGTGGCTAGAACACGCAACATCTAACCAAAGATCATTATAGACATCTTAAACCTGGAGCGTGGATTGAGCATGTTGAGCTCTCCGGCGTAGCGCAATGCGACGACGATACATTACCTCCAGGCTCAGCACAAAGGAGATGGATACAAGTGTTCAAACAAATTGGAGAAGCCATTGGACGGCCATTCGATATAGCCGAGACGGCCGGAGACTTGATCCGAGAAGCAGGCTTTGTTAACGTTCATGAATGGAGGTTAAAGATACCCATCGGAACGTGGCCGAAAGACAAAGAGCTGAAGCAGTGGGGTGCTTGGAATAGGCTGTTCCTGCTTCAAGGGCTCGAGGGCTTTTCCATAAAAGGCTTGACAGATGCCTTGGGCGTAGGTCTATGAAAGAGGGATTTTCGCATTGAATTTTACGACTGCGGGATATTAACTAACTCTTGATGGGTAGTGGTCGTATGAACAGGCCCAGCTGTACCTCGCCGAGCTTCGGAAAGAGGTTACCGACGATGGCATTCACTCCTATATAGATATGTAAGGGCCCTCCTAGTACATTAGCCGGCCTCGATTACATTCTTTAAAACGCACAAGTACTAACTCGCATAGGCTCATCATTGACGCCCAGAAGGCGGATGAAACTACCGCGTAGGCACTCGAGAGTGCCAAGGGCATGGTTGGTTGACAGGGCTGATAGAGTCTTTATAGAGAAATGGGCTTAATTAATTGGGCAGTTACCAACCAGTCCACCCGAGATCATGGACTAATTACAAGCATTTCCATTGAATAAAGTTGTATCTTCTTTATTGCGCATAGCATTGAGAGCCCACATGTAGAGCTTGAGGAGCCTCGGTTATGATCAAAATATTCTAGAGAGAGCATTGAACTTTTTACGCGCCCGGCCTTGAACGAAGAATTTGCGATCCCTATCGAGTGTGCAGCGTCCCCTCGATGACACCGGCTTTCATTTTGTTCGAAACGAAGCTGGACATGGCGAGAACTGTTAGGCAAATAGCGGATTTTCTACGATTGACGGCAGTGGGTTCCTCAGTGTCTGATACTCGGGCCTCTTCTTCGCGTCCTTCCCTCTTGCTTTCAATGTCGCTCGTGAAACGAACAGAGACCCCAACCGCTCCCCCCCTTTCCTTTTCTTCCTCCCCACCCTCTCCTCCTTCTTTCCTAGTGTATGAGTCAGGCTCCATCTGCGTAGAGCTCTCTGGCGAGCGGATGCTCCTATACCGTGGACCTAAAGATAGGGCCTCAAAATCGACGTCTCTTATGATATCATTCGAGCGTGCCGACTCGGCGTAATCCTAGTTTACTTGCATCTGGATATCTTCGCTCTTTGATTAGGTACCTTTCCCATTCTTCCTTCGCTCTACTCGAGTGGCGATTTGCCTCTCAATCAGCGGGGTCCTGATGCCAGAGAGTAGCATAGTGTTGCATCCATAGTATTCAAAAGGCACGACATGTGTTACTGGCTTTCAATGTCGTAACACCCACGGAGGTCTCGATATAGGTCTCACGGAGTGCCTCTCGCCCTCTCCAATGTTACGGCCATTCATACATCGTATTAATGTGGTCATTTAATCACAGTGAGACGGATCGTCTGTGATCATATAATCGAAGTGAGACAGGCTA
The DNA here is from genome assembly GCF_000732125.1 of Scedosporium apiospermum. Classification (NCBI taxonomy): domain Eukaryota; kingdom Fungi; phylum Ascomycota; class Sordariomycetes; order Microascales; family Microascaceae; genus Scedosporium; species Scedosporium apiospermum. The sequence goes on along the minus strand of NW_015971790.1, from coordinate 291,293 downwards.
GTGCAGCCTAGTTGAGACATCATTAAGGAAAAAACAAAAATAGAAACAAGAATGAATGACCCATGGCCAGCAGCCAGAACCCGCAGAAAACCAATGCGGGCCCTTAGACAGTACTCGCGGATGTCGGAACTGTCCATCAACTCAGTCCAATACGAAGAATTTAAACAGGGACGCACCCAACAGAAGGGGACGGTCAGGTGGAATGACGGTGAGGATACTGTAAGACAAAAAGAGGGAATAGAAGTTCCCCGGAATCAGAACTGAACCATCTTCGAAAGAAACCGAACCGAATGAGCTGATTGAGCGGGGTAATACGGGAAACTTCCATAGAAGTTAATGCTTGCGAACTTGAACAACTTAAAGGAAGCAGACCAAGACACCGTTTTCCGCCAACGTCCCTCTTGCTCTGAAGATTTCTTTTTCCGTCCCACGCCGGCCCTGGTGCCACTACTGTAGAGTCTAGACTTGGAAAAATCCATAAGGTGCCCTTGCAACCGATCACACCTCCGGCACCGTCTCACTACCAGTGCCATGCTGGTTTATTGCTGGAGAGCTCCGCCAGGAGGTTTCTAGGTCTCGGACAGGAACATTGATCAACCTTTGGTATCACGACACAATGACGAGTCTGAGACGACGTGATAGAGTAATGTCAAAGCAGCCGGCTAAATCAGCTAACTCAATTGCAATGCCAGCAACGCACATAGGGAAAGAAAGATTGCGGCACCTCACTTTGAGGGTTGCTTAATGAGACATGCAAATCGGAGGGATCAGAGCCCCGCCGAAGAAGAGGTAGTCCATAGAGGCGCAGCGTATAGGCTGGGGAATGCGAGTGGTTACTAGTATGGGGAAGACCGTCTTCTTAGCTGATGCCTTAGACCTTTGTGAAGATCCGAAGAGTCAAGCCTCGCCCCGCGTTGCGGATGTCCTTTTTTGACATGACAAATGTTAGATAGAATAGCTCCCGACCTATTCTAGGCTAACCACAGTATATGTGAAGTGATATGATAGTCCAGGTATCCGGATTAACGGACTGCCGAGAGTCATGCAACGGTTGAGAGAGACCGGCAGGCCGTTTAAGAGAGAGGCGCACATACACAGGTACGCGAGAGGGCACGTACGTGGAATGGAGAATTATATGGAGATTCAGCGACTAGGATTTGGAACAGCACCAGCAATCTCATACGTGAGCGACAGTCATACCTCTTACAACCGAAGAAAGCCATCCTCTCGTATGATGCGAAATACAGCAATCTGTCCGGCCGATCCCTCCGCATCACAAACCATGCGAGGAACCCTCTAGGGAAGTCCTGATGGACTGCGAATCTACAGTCTATATTCGGATATAAATATGCCGTTATTCATCCTCAAAGATTTATTGAATTTCTTATTCACTACCACCAGCACTCACCCAACCCTGCAACCAGAACAACATTCTCAACAACCAGACAATCACATCGACTCTTTTACCATCTCGAAAGCCACCGCAATCATGAAGTTCATCCCCGCCGTCATCATCGCCTTAGCCGCCGTCGCTGCCGCCGCTCCCGACGACGCCAGGCCTCCGACGGCCTCTCCGACGGCCTCTCCGACGCCCTCTCCGGCGGCCTGCACGCCTGGCACTTATGCTTGCACTGCAGATGCCAGAGGCTGGCAAGTCTGCGATGTCTCGGGCCAGTTCGTGGTAAGTAGTTTCATGTCTTGACAGTCTCACCGTAAAGAAATATACTGATGAAATGCTTCTAGGTTGCTGGTACTTGCCCTCCCGGCACTTCGTGTGTGTTCTTCCGGCCAAGCTTGAGCCCCTACTGTGTTCCCCCTGGCTTCAGGTTCCCTGGCCAGTGAGGTTATCCTACACTGCCTACAGTAGCACCACCTTATATCAGGGAGCAGCGCAAGCCTACAGAAGTTGCGTTCCTCAGACTAGCTAGAACTAGATCTCTTCAATAAAAGCACTCCCTACACCCCCGCCTTCCTCTACAGTCAGTGATAGTGTTGCCGGTTTTGTCTGCCCAACATCTGGGTAATGAAGAGGACATTGATGTTCTTCACAAGGGGACACTCATCCCCTAGTCATAAGAGTTAATTCATCCTTGAATCTATACGTCTTCTCTTCAGCTTCGCATTCTTACTATTTCCTATGTTAGTACTGTGTTGGTGCGTAGAGCAGCTGGCATGAGTCAGGATGTGGCAGCCGTAGCTTGTGGAATGACAACAAGAAAAAACCGTTCGATATACCTGGCGACCTCGAGAGCCGAAGAGGGGTATCATGCATTCACCCCCTCTTCGGAACGGCACCGGAAAACACGAAGCAGATCGTCGACCCCAGGAAAACGCTCCAACGCAAACCAAGGTTAGGAAGACTCCGCCCTCAGCGGCTTAGCTACGCAGCCAAGACCACAAAGACGATGATAAAGACAGGATAAAGAGCAAAGAAGAGGACAGACTCAGATGGCAAGAAGTAGAGACAGAGGTTATACGGGCACTGGAACAAGAAAATATCGACATGCAACTTGTGCACCGAGAGCTAGAGTTTGAGAACTTGGCAATCGAATCACTTCAGGAAGAGGTCAGGATAGCAAAGGAGGATGTAAAGCGCGAGTAGGGGGGAGTCGGGGAGAGCAATGGAAAATGTAGAAAACCTTCTGTTGGGCGGAAATAAGAGTTAGGATGGCGAAAGCAAGCACTGAGTGGAAGGAAGTCGAAATATCCTCGAGAAAACGAGATGTCTCTATAAGTGAGCGGAGGTTATCCGCTGTCCAAAAGAAGTGTGGCCATTTCAAAACTGGTTTCGGACAGCAAAATTAACGTGTTTGTAAGATGGACGAACTGAAAACACGGAGCAATCCAACAGATATCACTGGGCATCAGGCAGCCTCCAATTTCTCACAACACCACAAACTCAACCTCATATTGATAAGGAACGACCATACTCCTGGACAATTTCTACCATCTCAAAGACCAAAACCCACACGAAAGAAGACGGAAAAAAGAAGGAAAGCAAAATAGACCAAAAACCTCACAAAAGAGAAGGAAACCGCCCACCCCGGGAAACCCCCGCCCTTGATTCCCTCTAGACACAAAAAGACCAGAAAAACAACCCCCCCCCGCAAGAACCGAAAACGACCCAGCGAAGATGAAGATGATGATGATGATGATGATGATGAAGAAGAAGAAGAAGAAGAAGAAGAAGAAGAAGAAGAAAAAAAAAAGAAAAAAAAAAGATCGGTTGTTGGCCTCCAATGCTCTCAATACGATCCACTCCTTGATCCTTTTTACCGCCATTGTTCCAGTGCAACCAGAACAGCCACAACGAAGCAAGAAACGCCTAGGAGAGCCATCGCAGCCATCAGGCCCTTTCCAGCGAAACAACAGACAAGCTCAACGTAGAGGAGCGCCATGGCCCCGTGGCCACAAACGCGACCCGCATGGCAACGAGGTTGTACTTCTTGGCCTCCTCCCCGTCCTCCGCTGCCCGATCGCTCAGCTTGCTAGTCAATTCCTCGAGGACCTTGACCTGCTTTTGGAGGTACTGCCATATTTTCGGCGCTTTCCTTGGCATCGTTGTTCCTCTTCTCCAAGAGTTCCACCAGCCGCATCCTCGAGCGGGGGCAGGAACGATGTTGAGGTCGAAGGTCTCGCCGAATGTGGTAATCGTAATCGATGGGCCGGCAACGGAGAAGGTAGGAGGAGTCGACGCCGAATGACAGGGTTGGGGAAGGAAGCGACATCATCGTCGCCAATTGATCCGTTTCGCTGGCTCGTGAAGGAGGAGGTCGTGAAGGAATAAACAAAACGTTGTGGATTCCAGGAAAGGTTTTCCTTAGATGAGAGGGACGGTGCCAAAACAAATAGCGTCTTCGACTGAGACTCGCCAGCTCGAAACGGCTCTTCGAAGCCGCCTAGATTGAACAGGGGTCGAAAGAGTTAAGAAAGAAAGGGAATCAAATACGCTAAATCTGGTGAAAATAGAGGAATGATGGGATCACATTGGTTTTATTGATTTTCCAATGGATCCAAGCAGTTAGTCCTGTTGGAAATCAGTCTTGGTGGTGGTGAATCGTGATGGAGAATCGAAGTTTTCAACCCCCTCTTTTCCCAACAATTGAACGCTTCCTGATTAGGCAGCGTTTTACAGTTATTAAGAATGTTTACTAATCCCAGGTTAACAAACTTGACCTGGGCGCGTCAGCAACTGACAATGGAGGGGAGGAGGATGCGAGGCGAAACGCGATGTTCCTCTCGTACTTCTGACACTGGAACCGCCCAGGCCAAGATAAGTCGAGGTGCATAAAGAACAGCCATGTTGAAGGAGATTTCCCAATATGCAATGCTGTGCACCGCCACCGCCACCGGGACGAAGTACTGCTTCTTGGGAATGAACAGCAGAACAGGACAGAGGACAGACGTTTCTGAATCAAGTATCTATTAGATAGAACAGTGTAATATTCTGCGGGAAGAGATGCCGTGGGTATCATTGACTTCAAATGATATTCTCGTAGCTAAATGGGGGCCTTCTCTCCCACAGTCTCCTTCAACAACCAGTTCACCACACATTTGTGTGGCCAGGCTCTGCCCAAGCACTGCCATCGGAAACAGGCCAATCCTTGATCAAAGGACTAGGTGCAGGCTCGATACCATCAAATCGTCGTTTGCAAGCGAATTTGAAATAGATACTCAACCCCAATCATTCCCAGCCCCCAAAACCCTCACCCTCTCTAAACCGTGAAGGAAGTCTCATACACTTCACTGATGATTTCCAGGATAGAAACAGGACAATATCTGCAATGTTTGTAGCCCTGATGATAAACACTATGGAGCCCGTATCCCTACATGACTATACTTTCGTTATGAATACGTATAATGACTGTGTTCAAAACGGAACTTAAGACCGACGTGGAAACTTATGGCTCCCCACAGCTGGCCGCCACGTTGTCTCGAGCAGCACTGTCTGGTTCTGATTGGATCTGCCGATACAACCAGAGTTAATTTAGCACTCACCAGAAAGTGAGCCGCATTATGCACTCTGGGAGGCTAGTTAAACCCTGAAAAAATAATGATGGTTGGTAAATTAGCTGATTGGAAATGAGTGTGTTTATATTCCAAAGTCTAAGTTTGTACAAGGCCAAGCCAATACGAGTGACATTCCGAATCTTTATTATTTGCCTTCGCATATCGAGGGAACCAACCCTCTGCAATAATAAACCGCCCCTTTCGCAATGATGACTAAAGTCGCGTGTATACACCTTTTTTTTTTTTTTTTTTTTTTTTTTTTTTAAAAAAAAAAAAAAAAATGATGCGTGACGCACCGATATTGAATTAGCCTAGCTTTGGTCGAGAATGACCTGGAGATTCTGTCATGACAATTTGAAGCTATCATATCAACTGAGGTAAAAGGCATGAAACCTCTATAGATGGCAAGCCTCTGACATGTTGAGTACGTGGCCCAGTTACATGCACGGGCAATGATGGACGTTTGTTAGGGAGCGTGACCATGCTCCAGCTTAGAAACTGTCTCTCCCCTGCCTGTAAGCAGTTCAAACTTACAGCGAAACTCATTGCGACCTCCCGTGCATAACATTGCTCTGCCGATATGTTCTTGAAGCCGCTTAACATGTGAAAATTGGAAGGCTCTAGGGCGGAATCTGGGTATAAAAACCTGGTAATTCGTCCCCTCTTCCATCATTGAACTGCAAACCCTGCCAGTTCTGTAAAGAAGACCTTCCTACCCTCACACTCCTGACTTTAGTCCCAGCCCCCAAGACCAGTTGAACACTATGAAGATTGCCAGCCTTATTGGTAAGTATTAAGTCTCCCCGCGTATACAAGACGATATTAATATCCGTTGCAGCGCTGCTGTCGGCATCGTATGCAGCAGCCGTACAACCCGAGTGCCCTCCGAAAAAAACTTGCGGTTTTCTAGCCGGCGAAAACACCGCTGTCTCTAATGCCCAAACTGCATGCAGCCAGCATTGCGACTCCCTTCCGGGAAAGGGGAATGCCAAGCGCCAATGCAGGATTTGCTGTGCCGACGCGGCTAACATGTGTTTCACCGGCGGTATCGGCAGCTCCTCCTCTGAGGAGTTTTGCAAGGACCAATTCGAAAATTGCACTTGAAGCAGGTCATAACCCGCTCTGTATCACATTTCGGCGATTGGGGGGGTTAGCCCACGATACACTCCTTTAGGCGCTGTCATTTGGTTTAAGGCTTTCAACAAGCCTGTCATATCAATAGAAGTTCATGAGAATGCAATAAAAATATGAGATTGAAGATATGTTTCCCCGAAGCTTCTGCATTGTGATACTAGAAGCCTTGAATTGCAAATGGAAAGAAGTGATTAAAAGTGAACCGACCCAGAGCGAAGGAAATATATATTATTGCATTGCAACCCAGCGTAGGCCTCCGCCAATATTAACCCAGCCAACTTGATCACGGATCAATTCCAATTTAATATATCAACCCCACACGGACACACACCGGATGATAGCATCCGGGTTGATGGCCCGTATCCAAATACGGATGGAAATGAAAGGAATGTGCCTGCTGTGCGTGCTTGTGATGCGGGAATGCATTTAACCCCCAACTCATCCCCTTCCCCAGATCTGTTGCCGAGACCCGCGTCCACCTTCCTGCCGAACCCGGTTTTTCTCTAAACGAGCAGCAGCCTCTTCTGATACCCGTCGCGATATCGTCCCATTCAACGCTAAGCTATGAAGTCCTTGGCGTGCCTTCTTGCTGTTTCCGCTCTCGTGGTAAACAACGTCGCTGCGCACTACATCTTCCAGCAGTTCTCCTCGGGCGGGACCAAATACCCGGCGTGGGAGTGCATTCGACGGAATTCTAACCCGGACTGGCTCCAGAACGCACCGGTGACGGATCTTGCCTCTCTGGATCTGCGGTGCAATGTTGGCGGCGAGGTTAGCAATGGGACGGAGACAGTTACGATGAAGGCCGGGGATGAGTTTACGTTTACTCTTGATACGGCGGTTTATCATCAGGGACCCATCTCTCTGTAAGGGCACCATACATACCTCGGAGGACGCGTCGAAGTAAATGCTCTTGGGGCTGACTTTATGTTGCTGTCAGGTACATGTCAAAAGCGCCTGGAGCCGTGGCAGAGTACGACGGTAGCGGCCCATGGTTCAAGATCTTCGACTGGGGTGAGTGCATGATAATATTACGAGGAGCTTTAAACCGCCAAATTGTTTGGCTCTAACTATTCCTAGGTCCGTCTGGCGGTAACTGGCCGATGAGGAGTAAGTAATACAAAGACCACCGCATCTTCTCAGCTTTTCAATTACCGTTTTGGATATCTAACTGTCCTGCCAACAGTCTCGTATACTAGCAACATCCCCAAGTGCATTCCAAACGGCGAGTACCTTCTTCGAATCCAGTCCCTCGGCATCCATAACCCCGGCTCCCCGCCGCAGGTGCGTAGTTGAAATCTCTTTCACTCGTTATCAAACCGTGAATCTAACAAGGATCATAGTTCTACGTTAGCTGTGCGCAGGTCAACGTGGTAGACGGCGGTACTAAGGAGCCATCCCCGACGGCATTGATTCCGGGCGCATTCAAGGCAACCGATCCCGGGTACACGGCGAACGTGAGTGACTCGGATAGTTAATTTTGACAGGGAAGTGGGCTGACATATGTGGTGTAGATATATAATGGTGGCGCGAACAACTACGTCGTCCCTGGTCCAGCAGTGGTTCGTCGAGTGTGCTCCATAAACCTTTTGAAACGATGAACGCTGACCGTTAAGCAGTTTTCTTGTTAAATTATCGGCTCCCGAGGACGCGAAGTGTGAATTCGTTTTTCTTTCGAAACAGCTTGAGATTCCCTGCTGTCTGGCACGAGTTGGAAAAGCGCGGATGAAGATGGTGGAGAGATTGACCAGCCGCAATTCTTGTCGTTGATAGTTGGAACACGTATGGCCCATTCATAACACCACTCTGCACACTCCCTTCCGAACTTGATGTAGACACGCACTCAAATATTCGAATGTAGATGAAAGGCTCATGTTGTTAAGACGTCTGATATCCTCATCCGCCCTTGCCCGATGACGGTCTATATGCCGGCCGCGGACTGTTTACCTCGCCCTTGGTCCTGGCAACCTATGCTCGTTCGTTTAGAAGTTGCCGACTGCCTACCGATTTAAGACCTCGATACATCTGTACGGTCATGCACTCGGTGGGGAGGTAGCTCTACTCCTGATTCACGAGGGAACCGGCGGGCGAACCCCACAAACCTGCATTGCACCGCGAAATAGGGACAGAATCATCTTTCAAAGATTATCATTTTGACATTGCTATCATTCGGTATATGTGAGGGCTAAACAAGATTCCAATCTGTCCCATGCTCAAGAAACAAGGGGGTATGAGGCTGGTATGAAGCTGAACTGAATCGAACCGACATGCGTGAAAAATAAAGAAGAAAAAATTATTGGGCTGAATCGTGTCACATTTCGTTACATCTCATCTTTAAGCCTCCGTCTTCTTGTTCGCCACTATCCACATCTCCGACTGTGTGAAGATTCCATGGTTGACCGATTTCCACGGATTCGTGGGGTCGACGATGCAAAGGTCGAATCTCCTCAAAAGCTAGAGAATGGGTTAGCCTTACCCCAGATGAAGAACACTTCTAATTGGCCACGGAGAAGACAGCAAAACTCACCTCAACATAGACCTTGTTCAGCTCAATCAAAGCAATATTCTTCCCCAAACACTGCCACCTTCCATAACTAAAAATAAGCTCCAGCGTAGCCTCCCTCTCCCTAATCTTCTCCGGCGCGCCCTCAATCCATCTCTCGGGCCGGAAAACAGCCGCGTCCTCGCCCCAAATGTCCTTGTTCCGGAAGAGACCCCAAGCGCAGTAGCCGATCTTGGTGCCGTCGGGAATGTACAAGCCGTTGAAGGTGTCGCCGCCCTCGGGGACGTCCTTGGACATGAGCCCCGTCACGGGAGGGAAGATGCGGAGGCCTTCTTTGATGACGGCTTGCAGGTAGGGCATTTGGCGGGCTTCGGTGTCTTGGATGGGGGTGGAAGGGGCGAAGGTTTTGATTTCGGCGAGGAGGCGGGCGTGGACGCGGGGGTTGGTGAGGATGTGGAGGAGGGTGCCGCGGAGGGCTGTCGCGGTCGTGTCGGATCCGGCGAGGCTGGGTGGGAGAGTACCTGTTAGTTCAAAGGAGTTCCTCCTTGGGAGGCAGGTTTAGCTTTACACGTACATTTGGACCAATGTTTCAGACTCGGCCTCTGTCTGGGTGAGACCGTGAGCAATGAATGAACCAAGCATGTCTTTCTGGACTTTCTTATCCGGACCGAATCGCTCGCCCACAACCTGCTTCGCAATTCTACATTGTGCGAAAATGGTTAGCGATTTGGGAACCCTATTTTGACGACATTGGGGAAGCCAGAAATTAAAACACACCCGATAATCTTTCCAAGACCAATCGTATCCTTATCCGACGGAAGCACACTCTTCACGATCGGCAACCGGAGCGCCCAATTGATCCACGGGAGGATGGTGACAAGAATAATAGCGGGCAAGTTCTCCTCCGTCGTTTGAATGTACCTATGAACATCGGAATCGGTGGCCAAGAAGCCGAAAGGCTCGCCAAAGGCAACGTTGGAGATGACATCGAGGGTAAAGTACTGAGCCTTGCGACCAAAGTCGAGAGGACGGTAGTCGGTGTCGGTGGAGAGGTATTTTCGCTCGATGAGGTCAACGAGTTCTTGCACAACACGATCGATTCGCTTCTCGAGATTTTCTATGTCTTTTCCAGAATACTATTATTCGTGGGGGCGCAAAAAGCGATTGGTCCGTCGGGTCAGCTTGAAGGGGGGGGAAAAAAAAAAAAAAAGGGATGATGGGGGTCGTATGGGATGCAAGGGATGAAAGAAAACCAGGGTTTGGATTGTGAAAGGATAAAGGAATAAAATGCGGGAGCGGAAGATCGGAAACTTACACCTGCAGCCATTTTGGCACGGAGCTCATTGTGCCTCGTGTCGTCCCTCATAGACAGGACATTGTCCCGCGACGGATCGAGGCGCATGGCGATATACCAGTCGGATCGGCGGTAGTTCGTTCGCACGCCGAGCATGCGGCGAAGAAGATCGGGATCGCATGTCACGAGTGTGTCTGGGCCGATGCGGGCAAGCGGGCCTGGAGATGGAGAAGGGCGAGTAAAACGCCCTCTCGTCAGCCAAGCGTTTCACTGACGGACTAGACTGGCGGATGTAAAACCAAAGACTCACCATATTTCTCGTTGACCTCGAGTAGGTCCGTGTGCATCGTGCCGCCCGAAACATGTTGAACCAGCCACCAGCGGGAGAAGGACGCCCAGAAAGGTCCCTTGATATGGCGGAGGCGATACCAGGCGTAGATCCGACGGGCTACGGAGGAGGTGACGGAGCCCACGACCAAGAGGCCTAGGACGGCACGCCAATTCGCGAGGGAGACGACGGCCATGATCCAATGGCCCAACTGGCTGGTTGGGCAAGCGATCCGGTCTAGTCTTGGCCTTTGTTTTGGAGAGGAGACGACGAGGCAATGAGAGGGGAGAGAGGGAAGATGGGGTGAGCTTCTTAGGAGTTCAGTATTGCTTTTTTCTCTTGAGCTTCCCTGTTAAGGTGAGACTAATGTGGCTCGTGGAGAAAAACGGGGGAAGAGGAAACGGAAGCGGGGCTGATAGGTGGCAAGGTGGAGGAGATGGGTGTCGGGGAAGAGCTCTGCAACTCTCTTTTCCTCGATCCATTCCGGTTCTTCAATTTTTCTGTCCTTGTCCATTCTGTTCTCCGTCCTCTCCAAAGTGGCACATTACCAACCGCCGTTCAACCAGGGTGCTCGCGAGTGGGGGGTGTTTTTCATTTTATTCTGCACGAAGTACGCCATATTGGCCAATTTCGGGTCTACGCTGCATTGGGAATGGGGAATTGGGTGAACCACCACTGGTCGAAGTGAGACTAATGCCAAGTGTACTCTGGTGGGGACGTCGTACTTGGCGCTGTCAGGCCATCAAGACTCGGCAGGGTCTGAGGATGATGGACAACGCGCTAAATACAACACTAACTTCACTATCCTAGGTCCGAGTTGCCGCGCCGGGCCGGGACGTTGGTTAAGCCTCTACCCTATTTCTCAAAAGTACCCTCGGATAACCGTCTCCGGAAGCGTGTGCGTCTCGATTTGCAACGATCTGCCTGTCTAGCAGCCACGGCCATATCGCTTAGGGGAGGGCGAGTCGTGCGCAGACATGCGGTTTCCTGAACTGGGCAGGAAGACACCGAAACGAGATTGGGCTGTCCATCTGGTGCGCCTCGTTCCAAGATCTGATTGACACATTCTTCATGGGACTTTGTCTCTAATTATAGCCCTGTCACTGACGTAATCTGACTGGGTGGACAAGAAGTGAATCGGGGGAAGAAGAATCTCCGGGTTTCTGGGGATGGTTTGGCGGTGGCGGTCTTGGACCAGGTCCGGGTCGTCAACAGTCTTGCTTGGTTAGACCTGGCTGGATGCTTTCCCACATCGACGCCGCTCCACCGTTTTGACGGTGCGTCGAGTACGAATAGGAATGACGCACAACTGATGAATCAGGATCTTGGTTCAAACCCTGGTAGATCTCGAGCTTCCTCCCGAAGCACTTGTCCAAAAAAGTCCAAGTGTATCCCGGTCCTGTTACGACCACACTTCACACAAATGATTGGGAATACACTGTGCTGAAATTGACAAGGAAGCATAAGTACCTGTGGCCGATGAAGTAAGTCTGTTGTATCCGAAGTAATGTACACTCGTAATAGATCGACGTCTGCATAAAAATATCCAAGCCTGGCCCTCTCCAAAGGCGGTGCACGAATACCGAGGGATCGTGTGTTGACATGAGGAGAACCAACATCTGATCTAGTAGCCCCAGTCTGCTCGCTGCTCACACTCTGGAAGAGTGGAAGAACGCTTCTCATGGCAAAGCAGCAGCGAAAGTGGAGAGAACAAGTTGTCCATTATTAGAGTGAAATACTTCGAGCAACTCTTGTGTGTACTTCCTTTTAAACTAGTGACCTGAAACTACACTGTAGACGCTCTGCAAGTCAACGACAAATCATACTGCTACACATCCAGTCCGCTAGTCTTCCACTGGAGCTCATGTACAGCATACTACAACATTAGTGCCAGACCCTTGGTGTTGGTACCCTAATGTCTCCTGAGACCAAGTCTCGCCCTTCTTCCATGGGACCAGCGACCAATGGCGGGGACCGCGGAATCGTGCCGGTTCCCGCCAACCTCTAATCCAGTGCCCCGTACTTCGTACCATGCCTAGTCCGTGTGGTCTTACCCTTCTCCTAAGAGAAAGGAAGTTAGCGCCGGCAGGCCCCTCAAAAACCAGTTTTCCCTGAGGTAGCATCTCACTTCCTCAAATGAGAGCATTGATGATCGATTCCTTGCATCAACCACCTCCTGTGCGTGTCCGTCACTGGTCCTCGGCACGGGCCTGCTGGAGCCGGTAAAGTTCAAATCAACAACTTTTGTGAGCTAATAGGGCAACCAGCCCTCCATATCACGAGAGTGACTCGCGCCGTCCCCAACCCCTGCCCCTGCAAATTGTATCCGCTACGAAGCATCCAGTATCTGCAGTGATCGTCGACCATTCCGAGTTCTGTCTGGATTCTATCGCCGAAACAGCACATAGAAACGAACAATGGTTCCCCGAAACTGACCTGCCATATACTAGTGTACAGGAACCACCTGCATCAATGGGAAACGTTAGAACACTTGAGAATGAGTTTTTCTCATGTTGAAGTGGTTGCCACCTCCTTCGTAAATGGGCTTCCGCGGCCCCCATCATCAGACTTGCGCCTCGTATCGTACGAAAAAGGTACACTGCGCTGCAGGACGCCTGATTTGATTCCTTCCCTTCGATTGTTTCTCCCCGCCCTGCCTGTGTTGGACTGAGGCTTTTGCTTGACCCGCACAGATCTGGAAGCACAGGCTGTCTGAGCTCCAAGCTTGGCTGGCCCTACTACGAAGTACCAATCCGGTTGCAGACAGTTAAACCCTCTTGAACCCGTCTCGAAATACTTCCTACTGCTCACTCCTACTTTTTTTTACATTTTCTTCCCTTCCAAAGCCCGCGCTTTGCATAACGCCGAGAAGAACGCAAGGAGGAAAATAGATTCGAGGGAAATTAGGAACGGCCCTCCGACCCTCGGATTGAACACGTCAACCGATCCGAACGACACGACTGCGCTCCGCCTAAGACTCAAGAAAGAAACTCTACCAAAATGACTGGTCCCCCAGGAGACGATCCAACTCTAATTCACCCAGTACGTTTCCATCAACGTCCTCCATCCGTCTTCCCACGCCCCATCGACATGGACGACGTAGAGTCGACCTATCATTTAACCCTTCAGCAGTGCTGATCCATCATCTCCAGGACGAGGCAGTCGATAATGATGATGCGGATTCTACCTACGGCGCGGTAAGTCACCACGACTTAAAGACACATCTCGACGGGGTCGTGTCTGCATCTTATGTGTCGATTAATGGCTCAACTTCGAATGCTTATGCGCCGATCGGGGGATTCATTGTATAGGCCAGCGTCGCTAGTTCTTCGACATCACTCTCCTCCAGTATATTAAAACACCGGATGGAAAACGGTCGGAGGTATCACGCGTACAAAGAAGGGAGTGAGTTCGTTCCCCGTCACCGTGACATTTCCGTGAAGTTCCGAGCGCTAATTCATCGCCATCGTCCTCCAGCCTACGTCCTACCAAACGATGAGGTAAGCTACGAGGAGCTCAGTGTCGCATACGAGATGCCCTGAGCACCTCCACAGCCCTCGAAAACTCGCGACTTGCTGACAGTTGCATCCACCTAATCCAGGACGAGAGCTTGAGGCTTGGTATGCTCGCCCGTCCCTTCTCTCCTCTGACCTTAGTCTTCAATACCGCCCATGGCTAACTACGAACAGAACTCCAGCATCATATGTTCACCCTGACATACGATGGCCAACTGTACGTCTCTCCAGCTGCCAAGGATAAGCCCGTGAGCCGTGTGCTCGATTGTGGAACGGGAACGGGCATATGGGCAATCGACTTTGGTATGTACACTATTAACATCCCATGTTGCTCCTTCGGCGTTGGAGTGGACCGAGGTCAGCCACCTTGACAGGGATGGCATGTTAACTTGTTCCCCACCAGCCGATGAGCATCCCGATGCAGCAGTAAGAGATCTCCAGGACCACGAGTGAAGTGAGGCATCAAGATTGACAGCCCCGTTTCGCTAGATAATCGGAGTCGACCTGAGCCCCACACAACCTGCCTTGTACGAAATGAACCTCTCCCTTCTCTTGCCCTTGTCCTAGCACATTTAAACCCCCCAAATGGAACTGACGATGGTGAGTTGATCAGTGTTCCTCCAAATGTAAACTTTTACGTCGACGACCTTGAAGAAGAATGGGTCTACTCGTCCAAATTCGACTTCATCCACGCCCGCATGCTCACAGGCTCCATCGCCGACTGGCCCAAACTCTTCAAGCAAAGCTTCGACAACCTCGAACCCGGCGGCTGGTTCGAAGTCTCCGACATCACCTTCCCCCTCCAGTGCGACGACACCTCCTTCCCCGAGACGTGTGAACTCAGCAAGTGGTCCGACCTCATGATGGAAGCCTCGAGGAACCTAAAACGTCCGCTCGATAGCGCATATTCGTATAAGAAGCAGCTTGAGGAAGCGGGGTTCGTGAATGTTGTTGAGAGGAGGTTTAAGTGGCCGCATAACCACTGGCCCAAGAATAAGAAGTACAAGGAGCTAGGGACATGGGCTTGCGAGAACATCGCGAATGGCGCTTCCGGTCTAAGTTTGGCTCTTTTCACAAGAGGCCTGGGTTGGTCGGCCGAGGAAGTCGAGGTGTTCCTTAGCGGTGTGAGGAAAGACATGAGGAATGTGCGGATGCACACCTACTACACCATGTACGTCTCCACAGCCTTCACCATCATTGTGTGGACTTGCTACTGACGATGTTGCTCTAGTATCGTGGTTTATGGGCAGAAGCCGGAGGAGGCGGCCGATTCGGCTGCTGCGCCGCAGGCTGCTTGAGGAGGCTGGCCCTCGATTTTGGAACAGAATCTCATTTAATGGAGGCCAACCTGGTTAGTTCACGCAGCTTATGTTATCATTATACCATGCATGTTCTTAAAAAATGATCACGGTTTTCAAACTTTAGCACTTTCAAACAAATGTACTGAGGCATAGCAAGGCGGGTTTACCAATACGGGAATTGCATTTTGTGTGACGTAAGTTTAACCTCGGAGTCAATTTTCTATCATCTACATGCAGGGGCAGTCTACCGCTCCTCGAGACAGCTGTACTTGCTTCCAAACCCAGAGGCATACCGAATCAAAGGGGTATCGTACGTTCCCCCAACGCCGTTAGTTCCGTCGACTCCCTTCTCCTCAGCGATAAACTCATCCATCGCCAACGCAATCCGCTCAGCCGAAAGCTTAGCACCCCCGATATTCGGCGCCGCCGGACCGATCTGCAAGCCCGAAAGGCGACCGGCGAGATACAGCGGAACCCCGTCCTTCCACATGAGCCTATCATTTACGCAGGGAAACCCTCCATGCCCATGGATCGGATACGACTTAAGCATCGACTGCAGGTACGGCAACGTCTCAAAGTTGGACTGGATACCCGTAGCGAAGTAAATGTAATCCATCAAAGGCAGGTCCGCGATGGCCGGCTCCGTCTTTACCTCCCACGCGCCGCCACCGAAACCTGGCACAGCCCCCTCTATGAAGTTCGCCTCGACGACTTGCGTGTAGGTCCGCAGGTCGAGACGGCCCGAGGCGACGTGGCGCTTGAGTTTCCCGTGGTACCGGGCCGTAATGCTCCCGCCTCCCCTGGCGTCCATCAGCATCTGGTACCGCTCCGCGTCCGAATCCGCCGTCCAGAACTCGGCTTGTTTGGAATTCTTGTACTTGCCCATCCACGAGAGGTCCACGTCAAAAGCCTTGATCTTGCATGGTCCACGCATCAAGTGCCAGACTTTGGTCACGCCCCTGCGGATCGCGAGGTCGGAGATCTGCGCCGAAGTGAGCCCGCCGCCTATCACGAGGACGTTGGTCTTCCTGTTGGCATTGATCCGGGCTTGCACGAAATCATCCGGGACCCTCTTGATCAGGGCGGTGTGGCAACACTGACATTGGCCGCCTGGCGTCGGATGCATGGCTTCTTCCGGCATACCCGGGATGCGAGGGATTGAGGGACCGTTGGCCGGGCCGACGGCTAGCACGGCGGAGCGGGTGTACCAGACTGATTTGTTTGTTTTGATGGTGAAGAGGTTCTCGTCGTCGATGGAGATGCCGCGAATGACACCGTATGTGATGTCGAGGACTGTTTCTTGGTGGAGCAGGCCTTCGTCAAGGAGGTATTTGTTTCGGACGATTTCGCAATGTTCTCGGAAGAGCTCTCGGGAAGGGGTGAAGTAGTCGTCTCGATCTCGCTCATTGATGTCTCTGTTTGGTTGATGGTCCTGACTGTTGGAGCCCCAAGGATTAGCAGTCTGATTCGGCGTTGTGTGTGCGTGCGCACGACTCACAGGACGATAACTTACAAGCTCGGCCGCACACCCATCCTCGCCTTCTTCTTATGCTTGCTGATCTCCTTCCCAACACAACCCCTAATCTCCACCAACTCATCCTGTCTCCTCTCCCCATGCGCAAACGCCAAAAGCGAATCCCGATCCGCCGGGTCAACATGCCACTGCATCGGACTCCTCAAATGCGTAATCCCATACGTATCGAACAGCTTGTTCCACCTCGCCATCCACTTGTCGCCCTCGGCGTCGAGCACGACCATCCTGTACTCCGGGCGATGGGCCGCCCCGCGGGATACTTTGCCCGTCTTGACATTTTTGAGCGTCACTTTGTTGCCGTGGCGGCGTAACCAGAGGAAGCGGCGGTGCTCTTCGTCGGTGAAGAGGGCGGCGGGGGTGTCTTCGCGGAGGCGGGCGGCTACGGCGAGGCCGCATGGCCCTGCGCCGATGATGACGACGTCGAGGACTTCTTCGGTGTTTGGTTGGGGGGGTTGGTCGTGGGCATCATTGGGGGTGCTTCCTTGGGCCATTTTGGTGAACTTGCAGGGGGGAATCGAACCTGAGCACACGATGTCTGGGGGAGGGTATGAATGATGTGTCCAATCACGTCAGGGATTGTATCAGCTCAGAGCACTTCGATTAAGAAACCTGGTTCCCGTCTTTTATATGCCGGGAATTGTAGCTGTGTCGTCGATATCGGACAACCTTGATGGCCGGGCTAAGCGGCACATTGGCCGAAGAGGCTCTTCGCCGGGACATCAGGGTTCCTACGAAGCACAATGACGAACAAAAGATTGATACAAAAGAGAGGCGTGACGAGGATAAAGTACCTTTATTCATCTAGTTACGCCAGCAATGTTCCGATAATAAAGAATGGGACTGATCCAACTCAACACGGCCTTGACAGCGTCATCGGGGATTTTGGGTATAACGTTTCAACTATTGTCCAGAGTAAATTATTGAAGCAGGGTTCTATAAACTTCCATCCACAACATACTACACCCTCCAAATGCAAATCCCCAGTCAAGAATACTTCGAAGATCCCTGTATCCCAGGCAGTGAAAAAGGCTATTGAAGTCACTGATGACCCTCTCTCGGTCCTGGACGGAGGTGCGGGAACGAATTGTGAGGACGCCAAAAGAAAAGAGCTAGAATCTCATGCGCTGGCACCACACGCTGCCTCACAGACATCAACAACCATGGGCGTATCGGCATTTGCCATACAATTCCAGTCCTTCTCCTAGGCACTCTTCCGGAGGTTATACCTTCCTTCCCCATTTCGTCGCTGCCCCTTCTTCTTCGCGCGCATTAGGGCTCAGTTCCGTTTCCTTGGATTATAGACCCGAATGTGCCTCTTCGCCTCGGGGCCCTTCAGGCTTTGCCTGCTCATTATTCTCATACGCCCCCAGAAGCCACGCGAAGAACGGCTTCACATCCTCATCGATCTCCCCTCGGAATGTTTCCTGGCAACAAGCGTGCCATGGATGACGTTTCTGGAGACTTAGAGAAAATTGATAAGAAGAGGTGGTTCCAGTGGAATAGTGCGAAGTAACTCAAGATCCTGGCATCATCCTCGGCCAACGCGTCTATCAACGCCGCTACGCGGTCTCGCCGACGGGGTTCCGTAGGTTGTAGACTTTGTCTTCATCATATTAAGTCTCGAGTGGCACACGACCAGACCCCAATGGTCCTCCATGGAACCAAACTTGGGGAGGCACGTGTCTGAGGGCGTGAGAGCCTTGTGCTGTTTCAGCATCGGCTGGGTGTTTGGCTCGAAATACGCCGTCTCCAACGCAGTTGATCTCTTCCCAGCGATCAGCGATCATTCGCTCCGGTTAGAAGAAAGGCGCGACCTTTGCTGCGGTGAAGCGAACTGCCTTTATGGCTGATAGTACCTTCCGCTCAAGAGCTGTAAAAGAGCGGCCGTCCTTCTCAAAAGAAAAGTCTGTTCGGCCATCGGTAGAGGAAGGTGCCGTAAGATGGTGGATAGTAACATCCGGGTAGCGCGTGGTTAGGGCCATGTTCACCGGGTATAGAAAGTACAATGCGGAGGCGCGGACAACATCGGCATCGGTAGAGTTGCTCGTCCGACATCCGGTGCCGTACTTGCGTAATCGACTCACGCAGGTCGTTTGTACGATCCGGTCGCGTTCGAGTTGAGGATATTGAATTTGCTCGTTCGGCGTTAAATGAAGCAGGAGTTACCTGGCCGCGAGGTCCAAGACTTTGGTCTTCTCCTCTGATCCATTCTAGATGGGTCTTTAACGCATCAATTGAGGAAATCATATTGGTACTTAAGGTCAGAAATGAAGCCCAGAACGGGTCAGCCTCAACTTCATCGGAAGGCGTGACCTGTAGAGAGTTACTCCTTCCCATGCAAAGCTCGCGTAATCTTCGACAAGTCTTGTCGCCGAGGAGAGTCAAGCGACTGTGGTCCTAGAATGGGGGAGGACGTATCCATATCTGAGCTGTAAAACCACAATTATGAGTACGAACCAGAATTACGGGGAGAAGCCAAGGGGTTGGGGACAAACTCTTGGTCGTCTGCACCTTTACTCAAGACAACAGCGGGATGGTAGCTAGGCAACAGTTGTCCTCATCCGCCAGCTGTCTTTGCAATGCCGATACTCTTCTCGAGTGGTCGGACGGAGATACTTCGAGGATGTGAAGAAGGTCTCGGTTTAACAAGACAAGTAGATTCTAGAGGCTGGCAAATATTCAGGATGCAAGTCGGCATTTAGTGCACAAATGGATCAAGCACACGAGTGGCCACTTTCGACTCGCTAGCGGTGGCGTTGTTGAGGAGAGAAAAAAAGGGAAGAAAAAGGGTGGTGGAAGGAAACCGGCCTTTTATGCTGGTGGAATTCGAGAAACTTGCCTCTGGAAGGCACCACCCTTGAGCTGGCGGAAGGGGAAGGGTCGCGACTGCCCTCCTCTACTGGGACATGCTGCTAAGGCATGAGAACCGAGGGAAGGAGCACGCCAAGTACTAGCATCCCACACATCTCGTTGTACTGATCAGTGGGGGAGAGGAAAGGAGACTGGATCTAGTAGATATCACCCCTGCCTCGGAGCGCCAGGGCTATCTCTAGATTTTGTCATAGCACGAGGCTGTTTACAAAAGCGAAAAGAACTTAAAGAAGCAAAGAAGACCGACGTGTTCAAAAAAGAAAAGGGCACTGGTGTATGAATAAGAAGTAAATAATCTCAAATTGCGAGGGCTTCGATGTTCTCAGATAGATGTGCAAGATAACAAGCAGAGATGGCCGGCAGGTGAGATGCGGAAGGCAGGAGATTCGTCCCACGAAGTAGAATTTGTCTTTTCTACTTCAATTATGCATCCAAGGTGGCCTCGGCGGGGAAATATCATACGAAGCGAAGAGGCAAGGGGGTCAAGATTGACAAGTCACGAGTGGGGGATAAAGCGGTATTGCAGGAGAGCCTCGCTATTGATAGTATATAGATTTCTACTTTCGAAAAGCCCAATGAACAAGCCGTCTCCTCAATTTATCATTAGAAGGGGACACGGTTACACGGCACACTGTCAGCCATGGGTAAGATTGGGAGAGGTTCAAGCCTTGCCTCGGCCAACTCATCCTCGACTACATTTCCCTTCCCTTTATAAATAAGCATAGCAAAACAAACCAGCACAAACGACCATAGCTCGCAGAGAATTGAGGGTCCCGTCCGCTCCCCTGTACACAAGCTGCGAAGCGCCAGACTAGTAGTTGGGTCGGTGACGACCAGCGAATCCCTGGTGTTGTATGTTTTCTTTTTGTATCTCAAATTTTTTGTCTCCTGTTTCCGGTACTCTCCAAAGCGAAGGGCAGTTCCTGGGCTGAGAGGAGGGACAGTCTTCCCGTGACTGTATCCGTTGTGGCTGGAGCAATCATTTCGAGTCAACAACAAATTTGGGATAAGCCCTCGTGAAAGAAGAAACCCTGTAACTTCGTCTTAAAAATACACATCTATTGAAGACAATACGGGGCGCAATGCCAAGCGCTTGGGTGTAGTCTGGTCTGGTTCGGTTCACAAGTCACACGACACAATTGGCGATCCTGTCTAAGAGAAAGAGTCATCATTATGTGGCGCGTCGAGGGTTGGTGCAACACGATGCAGTATTGAATGTCCGCTTTAGAAATCATCCCGAGAGAGCAGCACATCCATCAATGGAAAAGCTCTTCCACTCTCCGGGGCTGTGGCTGTTACATATGTCCAATTGTGCTGTAACTTTAACTCCCGTACATTGTTCCCCTCCGTATAATGAAACTGAAATTTCAAGTGTAAGTCTAAATGCTATTCGATAGAGAATCGAGCATGACGGCTTGCTGATCAGGGGCGTAACGCGTAACGACCAAAGAGTCAACGCTTACCTTGGCAGTCCTTGTCGAGAAAGACAACCTTGGCACTCAGTATCCTCTGATCCGAGATAGGCGAGCAGTGGTTATCAGTTTCGCTCCATGTTCCGGTGGAAATGGCAATGCCACCGGAGCAATCCTCCTGTGAGCTGAAGGAAACGATGGAGAGAAGACCGTCGGCGGGTGGGGTATCTGAAGATGTAATGGGTGCCACGGCCCAGACAAGAATGGCAAACCAAAGAGTCTTCATACTGGTAGTTGTTTGATTAGGTGAACTAGGGTGCACTTGGACGTTGGCTTAGAGCTGCTGGGAGATGAGCGACTATTCTTGAGAAACAGAGGTACGAGCGTCGACAATGGTTTATAACTTTCGTTCAGTGGTACATCCTATATGTCCGGCTAATACCAAGCATCTACACACTTCGTTGTTTATTGTCTAATTGAAGAGCTGTGCTATTATTGGAAACAGGATAGGCTATAGTGCCAATGCAGAACGGATTGCGGGGGAGGGGGGATAAATGAAATCTGGGGATTCATTATTCGGGTCAGCAAATGTCCGGAGGCGGCGGGGACCGAGTGGTTCTCGAGCAGGTTTTATGCGGTCATCTCGACGGATTTGGCGGCACAAATTCTCGGCACTCTGTTTGACGTTTGGTGATTGGAAGAAGAAATAGAAGGATCGCAGTCAAATATCCCTTTTTAATTTCTTCGCCAAAATACGAAGTGAAACGTATGACCTCGACGGCACCCAGGTCAATAGCTGCGTGGCGGAAGAGGTAGCCGAAGACCAGGTGTTAAACTTAAGGTGCAATGATATCTTCGTGAGCTCTGTTGCGGACAGAGATGTCATAGGCGACAAATCACGGGAGTAGATTGGCCTACACTGCAGGAAGAGTCCCCATCCGGCAGGGCAAATGCATCCTTTGCTAAAGTCGCACTGCATCGCTAACATGTATCATGATACCTTTATTGAGTAATGGTAAAGCAGCGCCTACGAATGCTAACCTTGCTCCAGGTCGAGCCCGTTGCAAAACACAGCGTCAGGGCGAGATTGAAGATGCAGGAGTCACGGATTGGGGAGCCATGATCCTAGAACCAGACGGGTTTTCTCGGCACAGTTGGCCGGATTCGCACCATGGCGGAAAGGCCAGGTCTCGAGAACGGAATCTGCCCTGTGAGAATTTGGAGATGTAGCTGAAGAGGTTCGGATATCGCCTACGCTCGTCTTACACGGCGGGAAAGATACCCGTGTGGATGGCAATACGGTTTCGGAGCGCATTAGAGGAATTGGGCTGCCACTCGAATTCGTTGCACAGCCTGGAGAAGGCCACCGGCTTGAAGACAGGAACCGTGTTGAGGATTTGGTGAGGCGAATGCCTTCCATTGTCTTAAAACCCGGTGGTCTTGATGAGGGGGAAAGTATAGGGATCTTAATAAGGGAACTGGGAAGTCCGTCTCCTCTCACACTCTTGTGGCAGAAGAGCCTGTTGACATCCAAGGGTTAACAGAGTGGAAGGGAGGGACTAATCATTCATCGTTCTCTATCGTTGCATCCGCCGTCAAATCTATTCGCACTCGCACCATCCTTACTCCCTTGCTCTTCATGTACTTCTGCTTTTATTACTATTCTCTCGTAATAATAACGAACAAGCCACTTTCGAGCCACTCGTCTTTCGCCAATCTCGTCCCGTACACCAGTATGCCCCCCTCTGCATCGAGAGCATAATGAGCCCGTGCTCATTTCTACCTATTCGGTGGTGGCTTAGCTGTTCGGCGTCCTCGTAGCCGATGATGTGAGACAGGCCGTGTTTGTCTGGATAAACGCCTTTCTATTTTAACTAAGATGTAGAACTCGTACACAGGGAAAGTGAAAAGATACACCTCACGGCAATTAAGCACTGTATCAATTAGTCTAATGGCCTCCAAAAGTTCCCCGGCCCACTCTCCCACTACACTGAAGGGTCTCACCTTCCCCCGTAATCACACAGCAGTCAAGCCGGCAGCAGTAGCCAGAGCCATAGCCAAGATCCACACCTCAACATGGCCAGCTCTACGAGCAAATCCAGTCGCATCCGTCGTCGTCTTCTCGGGTTCTGCTGGGCCTGAGCCGGTGGCGGTGGCGGTGGCGGTGGCGGTGGTGGTAGGCGATGTGCCGGTCACCCCATTAGCATGGCACTGGGCATGAGCCAGACCCACGTCTAACCATGCAGCGCTGCCCATTCTATCTGTCATGGCCTTGTACCATCCGCGAGGGCAGTCGGTGACGAGGTCGGCAATGGTTGAGCTTCGCTCAGTCCACCAAGAGAAGACATCCCCGGCGTAGGAAGAGTACTCCGGGAGCAGCTCGGGCGCGATAGTTGTCGTGATGTCGCACCAACGAGAGTGAACAGGCCGGGGGCAGTCCAGCATGGCAAGGCCGGTCACCGTGCACGTCTCCTCGAAGAGCACTCCGCCGAAGTTGAGTATAGCGTCCTCCAAAGCCCCTGTTGGCACGGGCGGAACGAAGTATTGGACCAGGCTCTCCGTTACACACTGCCAGGGATCGGTGGTTCCAGTTGGTGTTTCGGTAGGGAAGAGCGTGTCGGTGTTGATGGATAGGTCAATGGCGAGCGTGGGGATGACAACCCCAAGGAGGGCGAAAAGCTTGATGCCTCTCATGCTGCAAGGGGTAGCATAGGACGACAGTAGAGAGGTCAGATACAGATAAGGAGGGCGAAAGAGCGTGTGAGAGTGAGAGCGCGTGTGTTCCCAGGCAAAAGCAAAGGCAGGATGGCTTGCGGATGACGGGAAGTTAAGGGTATGGGCATCGCTGATGAGAGGATACGTCGCTTGAAATTTGCGTGACTTGGGGGGTGGAAATGAAAGGCCCACCCTCGCACACCCTGCATCTTGTCCTCCACCGGGAGCGCTTGGCGCTCGTCTAATGTTGCCAAATTCTCCCATAAATTTTCAACGCAATCTCCGCCCAGGCCTCATAGACAATTGGTCTCGTGAAAATCATCCAGGCTTGATTGGCTGGTCGACGCCGCCCCTGTTTCGAGCCACGAGGTCGGTGAGTGGTTAAGACGAATCGTACCAAGTTCAACTCTCGACCGACTCCTCTTTTTTTCTACGAAGTACTAAGATCACTTTCTCGTCTGACACTAAATTCCCACTTTTAATACCTCAATCTCGTTTTCCACTCACCCTTATCCCTGCACGAAAGGACTACTTGGTAGGATGCCTTACCTTTGTGACATTAGCTACTCTCAAGACGCGTGCGTAGCTGCCGTGCGAGATTATTATCAGTTCTTGGCCCAGCTTTACCTCGATGAATCATTCATCCTCGAACCACCAGCTACGGGCTGGCCCTTCGACGCCGACAGTCTCCAAGACCTAGGGAAGTCAGACGAAGTCATCTCGCTGCTCCGCCACCTGCCGTACATTCGGGACGACAACGTTACGGAGGTCAACGCGGCCTCCAATTGTGTCTTTGCCGACTGGCAGAGGTGGGCGAGGCTTATCCGCGAAGGCCACAGCAGCGGCGAGGATGCCCGGCTCATGGCGGAGAAATGCGACCTGTTTGAGATTCTTCCGCTCCATGTCGTCAGTCTGACGGACGGCAACGAGTATAACCCCATCTTCCTCCTCGACACCGAGCTGGGTATCGTCCTGTGGCACCAGTGCCCAACCGAGATCTGGCTAGAGTCCCCTTGGGAACCCATCCAGGACGACCCCTGGGAATACACAGAAGACGACGATGAGCAGGCACAGTGGCGCGCGGATTCGACAGCGTGGGCCATTGGCGACTTCTTCGAGGTACTAAAACACCAGTTCCGTACCATGTACATGGTGCCTTTCGGCCGTCGCACCGTGCGCAGCGTCAACACTCTGTTTTCCCGTCCATCAGGGAAGGACAGCATTCCTGTGGTGCAGAAGATTCTGCGCGAGCATGGCTGGCCCGACATGCAACAGTACCGGAAAGAGGAATGCCTCGTGGCAATCCATGAAGCCATCAAAAAGCAGTTCCCGGACATGGAAGAGTGGGACTTCTATGGGTCATAGTGGTGACTCGAATGCCTTCAAGCTTACGACTCGTTTAGCATGGTGTGACAAGAGAAGAGCATAGACCTCTTTAGCGCGACGCAGACTGGTGGAAATTAGATGAGCGATGACCGCGGGAAGGATTAGCCAAGCTTGGTCACGAAAGAGAAGGATCCATTTCTTGGAAGAAGCTGGACGTTTCTTTTTTTTTTTTAATTTTTTATTTTATTTTTTTATCCATTGATACAGGATAGAATTATCACGGGACAGGGCGACCGGGGAGCTCCAGCAGGCCGACTTAAGGAAAGCCGAAATCCAGAACACACGGAAATTACCGAACCGTACGACGACCGCAAGCGACAGAACAAGTGGGGGGACTGCCCCAGGGCTCATCAAGGGCCAAGCCATGGAAGCAGAATAGTGAGGTTGGGCTAGGTAGAGAGGAAAAGAGAACCTCTACGAATAAAGCCTAAAGAGGACTACTAGATGGCTAAAATAGGGTAGTATACAAGGGGGATCTCTGGAAGGAAATAAGAGGAGAGGAATTCGTGGTCAGTGATACTGTATGCCCTATTGTTCCCCTCCACTCTGTGACATGTGATGAGTTGAACTAAGATTATCCTAGTGTTAAAAGAATCTCGTGAAGTTTGAGATTCGGGGGATGCTAGGGGCGCAGCGTGCGTTTTTTTCATTTACCCGCTCACCTGCACTATATTCCACAACTTCAGATCCTGTTAGCACCGTAATCCATGATTCCAGCATCTCGTCCATCTCCACATCTATTGTGATATCGTGCCTATCATTAAATCCATCGTTTAATCCGCCGTTGAATTAAGCTTGTTTCTGCGTCATGTCTCCACCTTGTCGGTCATGGCAGCTACGAAGGCGGCACCTCTCGTGTGGATTAATGGCTTCCCGGCTCCGGAAAGCTCACCGTGGCCACGGCGATAGCGATGTTGCGCGAAGGAGTGATTGTTTTAGACAACCACAAGCTGATCGACCCCGTCGAGGCAAGAATTTCGCGAACCCATCCCGATTATCAACGGGAGCGTCAGTCATATCGTAAAGCGATACTGGATGAATACGCGTGCGGTGCGGCGATGCTCTCACGGCTGGTCATTTTCACAGTTAAAGTACTCCTTTTCTACCCGAGGAGGTGTTGATAGAGCCAATGCTTATTCGAACCAAGACTTTCAATCCAACAATGGCCTGGGCCGGGATGTAGCCACAGAGTACAAAGATGCGGCCAGTAGAGCTGGTCGACCATTCGTCCCTATATACCTGAGTTGCGATGTCCTCACGAACCTTAAACGCGTCGCCAGCCTCGACCGAGTCAACAGCGGGACGAAAAAGCTGACGGATGCCCAAGTACTCGGAGACTTGCGCTCGAGGTGCGAGTTGTTCCGCTTCGATGACTGCCCCGGACTGACGGTCGAATCAACCACCGCGTCACCTGTAGAGACAGCTACGGAAATACTAGCATTCCTCCAGAACGGCCATAGTCTTTTAGGATCTCGGCAACAAAATACGCCTTAGGTCAATGGTGTAGTGTCTAGCTTATATAGCCGCTCCTTCCCTTGCGGTCGCCGTATCCTTGCCAGGTGTGACCCGTCGGAAGCCCTCAGCTTCACGTCACCCGTTCTAGTGATTCAGCTGCCCGCTCGAAGTTCGGAAGCAATGGGCCAACTGGTAGAAAGTCAGCCGGGTCGCCGACAGAACTAGATTTGAGACCTGAATGTGACGAATTGAGCAAGATCTGTGCAAATATCATATCATTGAGAACCACAAATATGGTCAAAAATGTGAGATATGTAAAACATCGATGCGATTGAAAATGTCTGAGAATTCCAGCCCCTAGTCCTAAAGATCTGCCCGATCTCCGAGGTTCCAATGGAGCTTTCGACAAGATCATCCCGCCAGTGTTGAAAGGATCTTTCCCGAAGTTGGGGATTCGGGGGATATCTCGAGGTTCCTGCTGTCTAAAAAACAGTTGCCGCACTCGGGATCACAATCTTTCCACTCCCAACCTCCGCTCCTCCCCCGACAACATCTGTGTCTAGTCTCCCCTCTTCCTCAGCGGATTGAGATATATCCACCCTAATTACGCACTTCCTTCCAGCCCTCAGCCCCTGGCGAACAAAAATTCGAGACTTGCCTCCCTCAAATTTGAGATGTCGATGCCTCGCCAGATACGCGCCAAAGGGTCCCGCAGCACTACCAGTTGCCGGGTCCTCCCCTGCCATCCCGGGGTTAAAGAATCGTGCCTGGTAGGTGGTTTTGTCAGAGGCCTCGGGGTCCGGGGCCACGAAATAGATGCCGTGGGCCGTGTCGTCTACAGCACGAAGTTGCTTGAGAAGAAGATCGCGTGGTACTTGGATGCTGTTAAGTACAGCAACTGAGGAGAGAGGTAGGATGAGATGTCGCGTCGTGGATGTCGACACGATCTGAGGTCTCAGCGCTCGCCCTTCAGTGCGGAAACCAATATCGGCCTCGGAGAAACCGAAGCTAGCAGCAAGTGCTGGCACGTCTGGATGGTAAGCGTGGGTCCCAGGAGGAGCCTGTCGGAGGGAAATGGAAATTTCGCCGTCCTTAGTCCTCAGAACTTTCACCGGCGAAACAACGCCTCCGAGTTCCTGATGAAACACAAAAGTCTCTACATCCTGCTCGATAGATTGGGGCGTCGAAAAGTTGAGGAGACCGGCGTGCGCGAGATACCACCAAGCACCCAGGATGTTGTGTCCGGATCCAAAGACTTCCCTGCCGTCAGGCAAGAACGAACGGAATCGGTAATCAGCGTTGGGAACGGTGGTGGGTAGGAAGAAGGTAGTTTCGGACAGGTTGAATTGACGAGTTATGAGTTGCATCTGGGTGGTGGTAAGGTTGTCAGCCAGGGCATCTACCACTGCGAGAGGGTTTCCCGTATAAGCCTCGGTCGAAAATACATCGACAATGGCGAACTCGATGGGAGACATGTTTATGAACGAGGATCTGAGGGGGGGTGTGGGATGGAAGATCACGGGCGAGTCACGGAAAAAAGTGTAGAATAAGATTTGATTTATTGATTGCAGCGTTTTGGTTTTCCCTCCTTTTCTTTGCGACCTGGGGATGTCGAGCTTCTATACCTCTACCGAAGGCCTTGGGCAGGGTACGAAGTAAGACGACGTAGATAGCGTCATGGTGCGGACCGTTTGTAGCGCCGAACACGACGACCGCTGGTAGCCGGGTACAATTGTAAGACTCTGATAGATCTGTGGGATTTGTCAGACTGGATGACAAATTCAGACCAATACATTCCATAAATCAACATCTCTGAACACACACACACACTCTAGATCCATCGTCCTAGAAGTTTAGCGATATGAGAAACCACATTGATATTTCCCCCGCAGCAGTTACTGAAATTGGTTTGGCTAGTGACTCACCATGCATTTCTTATGACTCGACATACTCGACATACTCGACATACTTGATACCCCCTCATCCACTTTCCTATGCCTACTCCATTACAGCTGGGATACAGCGGGCTGGCTGTCCTCTCTATTTGAACATGGACACACGTATCATCGAATGGTCCAGCGAGCGGCTGTAGCTAGTATGCGAACCAGAGTAGGCGCTGTTCCATTGTGCCTTGCGCATCTCCAAAAACGCATTCAATGCAGCATCGAACCCCTTCACAGTATTATTGTCCCATGTATTTAGGAAGGAGTGGTACAACGCCGCTGAGAAAATACTCAAGTGGATCGTTGAACTTGCCCTTGCGTTTTTCAAGGCGGACTCGGCATACGTTGGATGCAGGTACGAGCGAGGAGTATCGTCAGGATTCCCGTCATAAAATGCGAATGGGCTGGGCGAAGCCAACAAGGAACGGGTTTCTGAGAAATCCTTCGTCTTGGGCGGATTGGGGGAAAAGCAAGACGTTGGATGGTGTCAAACTTTTGTGCAGCCACAGTTCGTTAAGTTGGAACCCTTCCCTCGCCCCCTTTTCCCTCGTCGCCTTTTGCACAACTTAGGTGGCTGCCTCGGCTTTACCTAGAAACTGACCGAGTTGACGACGACGGCTTTACACTGCGCTTCGCGGGGACGCAGGAGAACTGTAACCTGTTTCCCGAACTCTGCAGTTCTAGGAAAACCGAGCGACTGCATTGTTGATCAATGTGACACATGTAAATTCATCTTCGTCGACTCATTCCTTCGTCGACTTATCATCATTGTTAACTCTGACTTCGCGCCCGCCTCATTCCGAATGTCCCAAATTTTCGCAGGGATATACATATTTCTTGACTCACGGTCCTTACTTACCTTACATTCCTTACATTCCTAGCTATTATCTTCTTTTCTCCCTCTCTCTCCCTCCTCTCCTCGTTTTTTTTTTCCATTTTTTTTTTTTTTTTTTTTCTATCTTTTCTTTTCTGGCCCTCCCCTTTCATCTATTCTCGTTTGCGTGAAATAAATTTTTAAATCGATTGTTATAGTAGTCTATATATGCGGGCGTAAACGTCTTCGTTAGACTCGGTGTAATCCATCTTTTTCTTGATCGTTCCTCTCGTGAACTGTTTGCTTCGAGGCCGTGACAGTATCGGTAGAGGGCAGTCTGGCTAGTGGCCTCATAGCCTTAAATCTATCAAGACCAATTCCAGAGTAAAGCCCTACCGATGGATGCTTCCAATCCGCTGTCTATGAACCCCATATCTCTCCTCCGTCACTTTCCTCTCCAAGCCCCATCCCTCCTCCTTCGAATGCTTGGGCAGCACCGGCTTTCCACCTAGACTTGATAGAACCACGCTACTCGTCGCCGTGAACTCGTCAAGCACCTGTAGCTCTTTGAGGGTGAACCACCTTGGCATGAGGAGAGCCCTCAGCGGGATGAGCAGGATGATCAGAATGGGAAAGCCGATAGCGCCCAAGGTGTGAGAGATAGCCACGCAGGCGAGGACCCCGGCCATCTGAAGCCCAACGTAAAGGTAAGCTTTGCGGCGGCGCACCGTGAGCATGGGATCGGTTTTTTGAATAAATCGCCTCTCGGATTGGAGGATGATGAGCTTCTCGAGGATCCCGTTCGATTCGATAGAGCCCCACTAGAACCGGAAGATGATCAGCCGAGGGAGTCTTTTCGAGGGTTACAGCGAGACAAGTACTCACCCCAACGACGAAGAAGACACCTGCAAACACGGCGGAGGGAATCGTGTGGAGGACAGCGAGTAGCGGGCCAGTCATGGTGCCGATAAGAGCCAATCCCATGAGAAAATGAGTGACGCGCTGTTCAACCACGGCCGTTGCTTTGACAAACGGTCGTCGGATCTCAGTTCCTTCTCCTTCCAAGGTGGGAATGACCTTAAGTTGGGTTTCGTAGATGGTTAGAGAATCCGTATGAACAGGTGCCTGGCTCGGTTGTTAGTATTTCGAGGCCCGCCAGATTAAGGAGATATGGTTCCTCTCGTACCTGGGGTACAAGCCCGTTCGGCATGGGTAGACCGAGAATTCCCGAAACGAAGGTTGTACAACCCAGCAGAAAGAAGTCCCAGTGAAATCCCCCGGGCTTTTTCAAGGGGTACTGGCGAGCCTGAGCTGTGATGCTGCTAACGTTCTGGTAATCCCGAGTTAGGCTCTATTCGCCGTCCGCCCAACAGACCAACTTACATGATCGTAATAAAAGAGGAGCATGACAAGGAAGCCAAACGGCGCAGCAAGAAACACCCATTTCACTTCAAGATTCCAGAAATCGATGAGCCAGTTGCGTGGCTGCGTCGGGTGGAAAGCCCGTGTGACAGGGACTCGTGCCAGGTGTGTATTTTGGATGTTTCCATGAATATGTGAGAAGCCCACCCAAAAGACGGTGGCGAACTAAGATCCCATTTTAGAGAGATGCACTCATTGCACCCTAAGGATAATGAAGAAGAATTATAAACTTACGACGTATGCGTAGTCGGCTAGGATGCCTCGAACGACCGGATTCCACACGGTACCGGATCCCAGCTTCTCGAGAGCATAAATCGTACCGAAGTAGAGTATAGCTATCAGGCATGCTAGATAGCCAGAGCTAAGTCCTTCAACCTCGAATTCATTTACCAACTCCTCGACTCCTTTGACTATTCGGGTTATTAATATGCCTGAGAATGGGAAAAGGTCTTGGGAAGCTGAAAAGGAAGGCGTGGAGAAGACAGACTGATATATATGATACCGACATACATGCCGAAGGATTCGCTAGAGAAGTCGGTAACGTAACGCATATAGTCACATGCGTTGGCTATTGCTACCAGCCAGTGGAAGATAGCAGCCCATATTCCGGTCCAAGCCATGAACTTTGGGTAGATGGAGGCGTCATAGATCTCGATGATGTCGTAGATGGTGAAGTTGAAGAGTGAAATAAGGCCAGTGACGCCGACGATGGTAATAGGCTGGGCGCCTAGGATGCTGAACACCATCGCGGCCAGCGCAGAAGAGAACAGAGCTTCGTTGACGCCAAAAAACTCGCCAGTTCGCCGGTACATGTCCAAGGTGTATGCGATGGCGGGGAGGAGACTATAAAGACAGTGTTAGCAAGGGGAATGCGCCTTTGACAGGGTATAAACGCCAGGTCGTGTCCGGCGGTCAGGACATTTATATGCAGATGCTGGGCTCAAGACGGCTTGGAGGGACACGGAACGAAGCTCGATGGATGGGGCTAACTAACTTGACGAAATATATCCGAATTGTGCTCGCCACGGTACGATAGGTTAAGGCATCGAGTATATCGCTCTTGTAGTATGGGAGTCGCCGCTTGATATCGTGATATATCCCCCGACCTGGCCGTAACACCCTCCACCGACGCCATCCTCGTTCACTGTCGTATCCATAAGTCGACTCCCTAGTGTTCTCCCTGTCAAGCCGTTCGAGATGACCGTCATCGCAACTCAAGGGGGCCAGGGTCAGATCAGGCGCCGAAGAACTTGACATCCTGCCGTCGGGCCGTTCGGGCATTGTGTTCTAATAGGAATTGCGCCGAACTGAACTAGGAGCGAGAAGGGAACGAGTTCGGGACTGCGGAAATTTGGATCTGAGAAAAGACTCTCTAGCTTACAGCCAAAGGATGGTCCCGTAGTTGAAGCAAGATTGAGGAAATAATCTCAACTGGGGGCAACTCCTTCTCTTATACATCCACAGTAACGACCAACAGTGGTGCACTGAGCCAGCCCCCTTTTGGGGGGGCGCCAGGAGGTGGGTCCGCTTCTCCGACCAGAGCTATATACACCGCTTTTCGCACATTCTACTCTCCCGTCTCTGAACATGTTACGCCTGTCACTGAGGAGCGAAAGCGGCATTAGTCTATTCTAGACCGCAAAAGTCCTTGCCGATGTGATTTAGAATGCTGCTTAAAAGCCGAGGCTCGTTGGGCTGGGTGGTTCCAATGCAAGTTCTGCAGTCATCGCCAAGCCTTGACGTTGGTTGTCCCGTATATCACAAGGGTTCCCCCGAGTTCCGTGACGGACGGAAGCTTCAGCTAACCTCAGACGTCACTGTTGAGTGTAGTAGACGGTGGCGGTGAGCATGAACGCGAGATAGGACCATCCAATGACGGGCCGACGTTCCAGAGTACCTGGACAATAAGAAAGGAATTCTGCCCAGGCAGAAATTTTTGCCCATTGGCCAGACATTGACGTCACCTGGCAACAAATTCCGCCAAGCTCGTTCGGTGCCTCAGCCGCATGTCAGACCTGAGAGTTAAATAACTCAGTATCTCTTCGGAGAAGCTTTCAGAAGATCATGTCGTAGGTCTGTCCTGATTTGACATGATTTGTATCTCAGGCATGCCCCGTCTCCATACTTCTAGCTTCTCTCGAACCCCCACACACCCCACAGGCACTCATTTGCTCGTCATTTGCTCGGACGGGAACCCTTGGCGGCACAACTCGTACAGTGCTTGAAAATACTCATAACGCGACAGGTCACCGAGAAGCGCCATGCCCACGCCCTGGCTTGTTACAAGTTTCCATCAATCGCCTCCCACAAAGCAAGGCCGGCCGCAGAACCCTCAACGAGGGCTTGCAGGCAACTGACGAACACCGCGTTTGCACCGAGAGAAACTCGACATCTCAGCCTTCTTTTGAAGCGGAATTTATCTGCCTTGCAAAGGGATGACTATCCGCATGTCTCGTGAATTCTGTCTCGCCCGCCCTCTGCGAATTGCTGAACAATTTCGATACCAACATGATGCCCGCACCGGAAAGGGCAACCACTCTGCGGGAGAGCCTGAGCCGGGCCCTTCTGGACCAGCTCACTGATGCCTTGCTAAATTGCCGATCGATAAACCAACTTCAAGTTCCCATTTTACGTTTCGAGGCGTTCCTAGAGGATGGCGACGAGGACGGTGGCGCCACCCCGGGCAGCAATTTACCGTCACGGCGCCCGATAGTATCTGTAAGCTCCATGGTTCTATTTCAACATGTTAGGATGTTTTCTAAGCCTATCCTGTAGCGGTCAATGGATCTTACAGGGATCCTTCCATCCCCAGACCGTCTAGATTCTTCAGATCGGGCTTCTACCGCTCCCACCCCACATCAACCTTCAGGCCCTTCGCTAGTTTCGATGCCTCTACGGCAGGAAGCGACCACTACCGCAACATCTAGTGACACGGAAGACCCAGCACTACCTACTCACTTCCGAGAGGCGACAGAGCATAACACACCATATCCTGGCGACGAAAGCCGCCGCAACACACTAAGCCTCTTGCGGCCATCCCGAGGACACGCCTCCATCCAAGACTGTGAGGATAGCCACAGGCAAATCAAAATCGATGACCGGAACTTTCCGAAGAGGATCAAGGCACAGAGTGCAGTACCAGTTCCGCAGGAATCGTCTTTTGGGAGGTTTATTGTCAGTATCTGGGAGCAGATACATGGCGGCCTAGACCTCGAGCCGCGGAGCCTCGTGGAGCAGTGGAAGCTCACCGCCATCGTTGCCAACACGTCTATGAGCAGCACGGGGCCCTTGAGCCATGATGCGCTCTTCTACCCACCCACGCAGGTTCCCCTCACACCGCCGTCGTCCACCGTGAATTGCTGTTCTAGCCCCCCTGAGGACGGAAACAGTGCTTTCCGTCGGAGTAGCGAGTTTTGTAGGAGAGTTACCCAAGCGAGCCGAACATGCAGGTCTGTCGAAGTTATCGTACAGGCGAGGTGGATAGAGCACTTTGACGCATACGTGGAATTTTTGCGCATCATGCACCCGGACATATCCCCGACCAAGTGCCGCAAAGCGGCCCTAATAAAAGCCTGCACCGATTTCGGGTGGTCTGAGAAGGAGCTCCGGAACAAGATGGCAATCTGGCGCGGGTATAAGGAAATCAAGGAGGCGGGCGGGTGGGCAGCGCTCGTGTTCTCTGGAATGGGGATTTACCGACTGTGTAAATATCGCATCGGCTTCAATACCGACTGCCTCCGCCAGCTCATGGCATTCAGGCCACGATTCGAGGTGGCCGCAGATACTTTACATCCCCATTGGCGGCAGCTGCTTGCCATTGTCGGCGAGCGACAATGCCAGGCCCAGTTTACGGGCCATCCTCACGATTGGGTGGTCTACCAGGACGGCTCCGAGCCTGCACATCTCTCGTCCACTTATGTTGACCGGGAACCCTATTTCCATTTCGACCACCTTGACGAATCCGTCATCGATACCAATGCATGGAGTGCTGACGATCCAAGGTGGATACCCCCAGCCTTTCCCACTTCCGGTCCCTCAGGTGGATCGGGCCCCGTGGTTGCTATCGACCGGTGCACCATTTGCGGGATGGAACAGTCAGACGACCTCAAGGTGAATAATTGCTACTGCTTCCCTTCACTGTTTGGAGGCCCTCGATCTAGGCCACCAATTCAGGTCTTCCACACCACGAATGGCAAGCGAAATGGCGTCCAGGCCCTTGTACCGTTCGCCCGAGGCGCAGCAATTGGGGAATTTGTCGGCCTCGTTACAAAAGGTATCGAGGGCTCCGACGTAATGGTCAGCTCGGCCGGAGGCCAAGACTACCAGATCTGGCAAGGCCGTCAAGGGAACTTCACCCGATTCATCAATCATAGCTGCAAGGCGAATGCCCAATTCCAACCGTTCGTATGGCTCGGCACGCAGAGGATTATTCTGGTCAGCAAAGGCATTGAGGCGGGCACGGAGATTACTGTAGATTATTCGCAGAGTTATTGGCGTGGCTTGGACAAGACGTGCTTGTGCGGGGAGTCGTGTTGTAGATATAATGGGCAGGCGTAAATGCAACCTAGTACGCACACGACAAAACGATTTGATGGATAGCCGAGCTAAAGTCGGGCTCATCACCTAGATTATGCTGCCCCGTTAGCGGACTGACGTAGGCGGGCTTTGCTAATAGAATATTTCCCAACGAAGCACTTCCGACGAGAAGTGTTCGAGTATCTACGTCAAACCTTCGACGATCATCTTGTTGGGTCAAGTCTTCCCAGATCAACAGGACGAACGGGCACCACTAGAAACATTTGCAGGGCTTCAGTCTTCAGCACTTTATGATGGTATCCCACAGACAGGGATGGACAAAGTGGCATCCGGAAGCAGGAAGAGCCCACTGTAAACTTTCCAATAAAACTCGTGGCCGTATTGGGGTTTCGGGATCTCCCTTGGTGGAGTAGGGAACAAGAGTTAACCTGGTGTTATCGGCTCTTTGTTGTCTTTCTCAATGTCTATGAATGGGGTCAGACACTTGATCCATATTATGCTCCATGTCTTCAAGAATCAAAATCAAACTAAGTAAAAGATCACAAATCTAGAGAGAACGGGACGGTCTGGTTTTGTTCGGCATCCAACATAATATGTCTTAGCGGTGCACGAACCATGAAACATCTAGCAATCAGTTCAAATCTATCCCACTTATGCTGATCTTGCACAACTTAGTCCCGACCGGTACTGTCCTTGTATATCTAAAAAGAAACAGCGAGACCGGTGAATAGGAGACATAGATAATAGAAATAGCCAGCGAATAGTTGCGAGCATACTTCCTACGTGAGATTCGATAGGCATCAATGTAGACCTTGACCAGCGGCACTTGTCAGATAGCCCATGTGGACGGTTAACTGGCCCCAAAAAGGTGCTGCAAAAGACCTTGAATACTAAATTCTCTAACGTTTTTAAACTCTAGAAGGCTTCGAACTAGGCAAGAGGCTTTGGGCATAAAGGAGTTGCCTAAAGCAGTGGTGTTTACCCCTTGGAGAATGGCGCCATAGAACATCACGTCTCACGGACAGCCTAGGGTTGGTTGCCCAGACCCAGGAGTCAAGATACGGCAGGCTCGCGTGGAGCATGTTGAGATTTAGGCTTGAGTAAAAACTAACATCAAGGCTTCTCATGACCCTACTATTATGAAGACAAACTTCACTACTTGCAGTCACACCCTTAGGAGATCTATTTGGAAGCATTTTCATACCAGACTGTCATTCCTACTCTTCCTCGCAGGGAAAAAGCACAGGAGAAGGCATAACAATAATTCACAAAAGATAGATGCATTGGTTGAGCCCTGGAGATGACATATTAGGCAAGTACATCATTCAACAATGACCCAGGGGGGGTTGAGGTCGACGCCGCGCCGCAAATCCACGCAGTCTACAGTCTAAACCTGAGGAAAAGGCAAAGAAACCAGTGTACATGATCCACCGTCTAAAAACACTATTATGAAATGTCGCCTAGAGCGCGTGCAACTCTTGGAGGACGGTGGCCCACCCGTCGTAGTCAGAGAAGGGCAGCGAGTCGACAGGGCAAACCGTCCCCGGCTCCGGGAGTTCCCCGCGCTCAAAATACGCAATCGTCCTCTCTGCCGTGCATTTCGAGGCCTGCGGCAAGATGGTATGCTGATTTCCCAGGTCAGTACGAACGGGGTGCCCTGCAAACAGGAGTTAAACAGGAGGAAACTTACCCCGTAACCTTCCTGCTCAAGTACAACGCTTCCCTTCCAACTAGAGCTCATGTTTTTCGCCGATACAAGCGGTGAGACGGGGTCGTGCTGCGTGCTGATGAGGAGCACAGGGTAGGCTGGATCTACGCGAAAGTCGCCGGCGTATCGCTCTTTGGCGTCCATTTTCCATCGTGAGCATTGGATAGCACTAATGTCGGAAACGTCGCCGCCAAGTCTGCTCAGTGCCCACCTGGTATCGACTCCAGGCATGACGTCGTCGATACGCTCTGAGCGTATTTGCTTGTCGCCGCATTTGATTCCAAGGACAGCATCCGCATCAAGTGGGCTCTCACCAGCCAACCCGGTAGCTGCACTGCCTAGTTGAGTGAGGATCCCGGTGGCATTCCCGGTTATCAAAACCTCAAGAGCCTGGGCCAAGCGGGGCCAGCGTATTGGAAAGTACATATCACTGTAGATCATGCCCTTCAGGGTCGGGTAGTCGACCATAATCCCCGCTCCACTAGGGAGGGTTAGTGGAATCGGATTGTACTTGAGCTTATCGAGAGCGGCGTAGATGTCTTCCTCGAGCTGACCTGCAGTGCGGTTACCTGCTATAGGGCAGCGGTCACCCGCAACAACGCACTGGGAGCAGAACCCAGAGAATGCGCTATCCACGTCCGTGACTTGTTCCAAGTCCCTTTCAAACTTGGTCAGCTGTTTTCCCGCCCGATAGCGGAATCATTTGGGGGTGGTCTTACTCTCGGTAATACTCGTGTGAATTCATGACGTCATCCAGCAAGACTCGGTCGACCCTATCGGGCCACATGGAAATCAAGGTGGCGCCCAGCACCGAGCCATACGACATTCCTGGGAGGGGGCAATCGTTCGTCAATAAGGGTAGGTGCGCTGGGAGAGCTTGATCATGTACTCACCCCAGTATCTCAGCTTGCCGTCTTCTTCAAGTACGTCCACCGCTGACATGATGTCTCGTGCAGTGAATGCGGTTCCGATGAGCGATCCGGCCGCGTTTTGGACCTGTCGACATGCCTCCGCCCGGAGCTCAGCCTCAGCCCAGACCCTTCCGAGAGCGACGTCCGAGGCGTTTGTAGAAAACAGAGCTGTACTTTCGGCCGCCGTCCTTTCATCCTGGGTTGCGTAGCAGGAGAAGGGTAAGGTATTTCCAGTTCCACTATGCCACGAGAGAAAGTCAGTCTCTTCAGTCCCTTAGGCAGGGTGGTGGGACATACCGAGGAACGACATTGATGATATCGTAAGAACCCCCGGAGAGACTACCGAAACTTGTGTAAGCCGAAAAGGAATGCCCATTCTCTTCTATGGTATTACGTTACATGCATTCTGAAAAGACGGCCATAGTAGGCCATTTCCAATATTCCACTGCCGCCGGGACCGCCAAAGTTCATAAACACGCTCCCCCTCTTCGGGGTCTCGGCGGCAGGAATTCTCATGAGCTGGATATCGAGCATTTCGGCCGCGGAGTCATCAGTATAGTCGAGTGGGACAGCCAATTTACCACAGAACAGGTAGTCGGTGTCGTTGACGCCGAGGTGGGCGCATGATCCCCAATGGATCTGGTTGTTGCGACGATCGAATTGGTGATGGCGCGGGTTCGGGGGCCTGCCCCAAGCTGTCGTCAAGATAAGAGAGAACAAGAGAGCTACCTTCATTGTTGGAAGGAAGACGGGGGGATGGATTAAAAGAGAAACTGATTGTTGAGAACTTGGGAGATGGGGGGAGCCGATTGAGATGGGCAGTCGTCACCGTTAAATACGACAAAGGTCATGGTTGACTCGACCAGGACCCCCTGAAAGGCCTCCGTGATCATGTTGGCGGAGCGGATTGTTCAGCTAGGTAGACAGTAATATTAATTGCTGAGATTTCTATGTGTGTGTGGATCGTCAACACCAATATGCTCACACCCCGGCCCACACCCAGCCAGGAACCGTGAAGGATTCATCGAGAATCGAGTTCTGTCTTTTTGGGCGGACAACTTTGACGCTAGTTCCCTTTTGGCGAAACGATGCGCTTCCAGGCGACGTCATCAAACCCGCGTAGGCACGAGCTGACTGCAGGTTCGCCAAGTTCGCCAAGACTGTAAGCCCCAATTGGGGGCGCCGAAGTGGCTGCTTCCTTGGACACGACATGACTGGCTGACGGGGTTGGAACGGAGACGATCGGTCGCCACCCGACCTTATAATAGAGTCTGCGCCTTTCGACTCGGACTTGGTGTCCCGAGCTTTCCACCTTTGCACTCTTTCTTTTGCCCGAAATCTAGATTGGCCGTCACATTCCTTGTTTCCTGTTTTTGGCTAAACTGTGCGCGCGTCGCTAATCGATCGACGATCGGCGAACTCGATGGCTGGGGTTCCGACTAGCCGCGGCTGCGATGCATGTCGCAAACAGAAGAAAAAGGTCAGGCCGGAAAATGTACCCTACCAAGATAATACGGGCTAGCCCGAGAAACCACCAGCGTTATCAGCATTACGCAGTGACTAACTGGAGTTGCGCAGTGCGACCTTGCCCAGCCGGCGTGTGGAAGATGCCAGCGACTCAGGATACCCTGCGTCGGCTGTGGGACGAAGCGCTTCAAGTTCAAGCAGGAAAGACCTGTCTCTCCTGCGTTCCGTGCCGAGCTACTTACTGCCTCTGGATCTACATCCCCGATATCGGCTGATCGTCCCGCTCCCGCGGCAGCACTCGCGATCAAGCTGGTTCCGAGTAACGAGCATGGTCGGCGTAGAGGTGCCTTGGTCAGTATTTTGAGCATCTCGGACCTGCGATATGACATATCGAGCTGTGGCAACTTTCTCCAAGAGTTGCCCCAACGCATGGGCCGAAACCCAGCTCTGGATGCCTCGATCGACGCCCTGGCCAATGCGTATACGGCTCTCCGCACACAGACCAAGTCGCCGGAAGTATTTTCCGCTTACGCCAATGCTCTAAGGTGTCTGAGAATGGTCATGGAAACTTCCGAGACGGCTCAGACACCGGAGACCCTCTGCGCCATTTACCTCGTCATGATATGTCAAGTTAGTCGGGTCCTCCATATCCTCCAAAATCGGCTTCACTTTGCAATACAGACAAAGACGCATATGTTTCTAACGCC
The DNA here is from genome assembly GCF_000732125.1 of Scedosporium apiospermum. Taxonomy (NCBI): domain Eukaryota; kingdom Fungi; phylum Ascomycota; class Sordariomycetes; order Microascales; family Microascaceae; genus Scedosporium; species Scedosporium apiospermum. The sequence continues at coordinate 251,327 of NW_015971790.1, read as the reverse complement.
CTAGCTCACCTCAGGCCTGGATCGGCAACCCCGACGACCAGTATGTGGCCCATTCGGAAGTGGTGGTGCATGTGTTGAACTGCATCGCAACGAATAACTGGACGGGTAAATTCGAAACACAGCTTTTCGTCACCTTGTGCATGTCAATTGTAAGACACAGCCTCCTACGGGAAATTATGCGAGGCCGTCTACTAAATTTACTTCGCATTATTAACAGTTGCCGGAGAGCATCTATAACCCGAAGATCAATCTGGGACCCTGGTTCAAGAAAATGGTCGACGATTTCATTCCGCACAAGACAACATCCATGAAGAACGGGGGCCCAGGCCCCGCTTTGAGTATGCTCACCTTTGCCAGGCTCATCGAGTTCGTACGGGATTCCGGCGGCACCGGCGACGCTACGGAGATTGAAGCGGCGTACGAGGGCATCATGCGCGAAGTGGCCCAGGCCCGGAAGACCCTCGTCCGACTATTCCCCGACACGAGTGGGAAACTAATCAGTGAGGGGGGCGGCCGCCCTATCTTGCCGGCCACCACGGGTGGCGAGAGGGAGAGGGTGCATATGCTCTGTGTGGCGCAGCTGGCGATGCTACTAGCCATGGGGATGCTGGTGAACAGTGTGCTTGGAGCCGTCGCCTTCGACAACCGCGAGCTGCAGGAGCAGGTGGCCGGGTTTCCAGACGAGCTGGTCGGCTTGGGAAGGGTCGTGGACCAGTACCGGCCTCTCGGAGCCGGGTTCATCCCCGTCTGCTTGCTGGTCGGATGCGTATCGACCACCAACCAGGCGCACCTAGCCCAGATGACCGAGGCGATGAAGACGTACAGTTCTAGCCCGATGCAGATGAGCTGGGAGGTTTGGTCCACGGAGATGAGGGGGTCATTCCAGACCTTGAGGTACAATATATCGCTGCGACACACGAGGGATATTAGTCTTATGCCAGGGTATTAGCAAAATAGTTGCGGAACAAATAAAGACAGCGCCAAGAGGTCGCTGGTAGGGCTCGGAAAGCCCATGGGTAACCCGTGGGTTACGTGACCCATCGGGCCCACGGGTCTCGAAAATGGGTAGTAGGGTAGTAGATGAAACCCCCGGGCTGTCTAGGGAATGTATGGGTAGGCAGTGGTGGGTTAGAATCCATTATCAATCAAAGCAACCCACCCGCGGGTTCTATTCACCTACTACCCATTACCCATTATCTACTTATCTACTATAACAAGTCGTATATAGTTTCTATATACAGATTCCTTCCATGATTCCTTCCGGTTGGAATCATGGAAGGAACTCCAACTGGAAGAAATCATGGAAGGCATTCCAACTGGAATCCAACTAGAAGAAATCATAGAAGGAATCCTAGTATAGTAGAATCTATATATAGAATTAGATGGGTTATGGGCTATTTGGGTAACCCGCCCTTAAGTATGGGTACCCTCGAGGACCCGTATGTAATGTTGTAGTGGGTTTATGGGTCAGATGGGTAGCCTGCCATGGGTTGGTGGGCTCCCAGCCTACCCGCGGGCAATGTTGTAACGGGCGGCGGGCGGGTGGTGGGCGGGTATTCCGAGCCCTAGTCGCTGGTGATCGGACGACTCGGAGAATGCCGTCAGATTATAAAGTACTTCGTATAGGTATAGATGATAAAATCTCTAGGGCGGCTCTTCCTAATACCTGAATGTGTGTCTGGTCCTTGATATTCGAGGTACCTTAATAATTAAAAGCCTGCAAATAATCGTAGTGTAAGCATTGGAAATTCGCCAACAATGTCGGCCCGCTCCCGATTCGCCCCGAGCCTGACGGAGCGCAACACGTCGCCATATTGGGACTAGTTTAATTGTGGCAGGGCTTCGTGGCACTAGTAATACAGGGCGCAGACTTGGCTTGCATTTCTCAGCCAACTTGAGGTCAGACATCATTGAGCCCCTCTTGGATGACGCCCGTGTCCAAAAGGTGGCATGGCCCACCTATAAATGATGGAATTGGGGAAAAAACGAGGAGGGGAATGAATCTCGGGATGATTGCAACAGCATCACCTCTAGACCGAAATATTACCTCTGGAAAACATGTCATTTACCCCATTCTCAGTAAACACTCTCCTCCTCACCCAGTCGTGGCACGATGCAAATGTCTCCGTCCTACATTGGTCGACACAGGGCGTCGAGGCGCCAATACTCGTGATCAGGACATCGAAGACTACGCCCCCACACATTACGTTGTTCCCCAACAGTCCAGATCCCAACAGCACTATCGGTCATGTCACTTTTCCCGGAAAGTCGTCAGCAGAGATATCCCTACGGGGGTTCCCCATACACATGAAGATGAACCCATGGTCTTCGAGTTGCATGGTGGAGGGGGGCCACTTAGGCAGGTTCAAATACAGGCAGGAGGAGAAGATGGGAAGCGAGGCGCTGGATCTATTTGTGATGCATGGGGAGGGCGAGGGGCAACAGATCGCGCGGATCGACAGAGTGGGGAAGGGACAGAAGAAGATTGAACTCTTCAGCCAATTTGATGGGATTCATTTTGAGATGCTGGTCTTGACCGCTCTCTCGGCGTGGGCAATTCACAAGAAACTGGACGGCGCAATCTTGAAGGGAATCGGGGAGCTTCTATTTTCGACATAGGGCAACTCAAGTATCACAATCATCATCTCAGTTAAAGGCACGGCTCTGCACTGGACGCGTTGGAAAGTTACAGTATAATAAGTTATATATACAATAGGCTCTGTTGATGCTGCGCCGACCCATGATGAATTCTTCGGTCCACCTCTCCCCCCCTCTCCCCTTCCCGGGGTTGCTCGTATGCCCCGGCTACTTCGCCGGGTCCGAAAAACCCAACAGTCCCCTTTTCGTCACAACCCCAGAATGTCTGCAGTCAATATAGTAGGTTTGTACTTCTTTATTGTAGTTGAAGTGGTCTAAGATAGTGGCCTTGGTGTTCTTGGGTGACCTGCTGATTAGCGTTGGTAGGCGACTTCATTCGCTCTTAGTTCAAGTGGAAGAGGTAGATGAAGGAGTTGTTGTCTTGTTTTGTTAGGCACTGGGTGCGAATGACCTCGAGACTACTGGTGACGGCGTTAGCCCTCTTGCCGGAGCTGTATGTGTTGGTCTAAGACTAGAACGTCTGTTACTCTTATTATAGAAGGCCCTAACAGTGATCTCTTAATCAAAGCTTTGATAATATACATAGAAACAAGGGATGATCTAAAAGAAAACCTAGGATTTACCTTAACAGGCTAGAGGTGGTCTGCTTGGTTAATTGGGCAAGTAGAGAAGCTAAGCAGGACTGACAGGACCGATGAGGACTGAGATAAGGCTGAATTGAAGTTGACCTCGGAGAGAAGGGACCCAAAAAGGGCCTCTCACGCTAGCTAAACACCGTGAGGGAGACGCTCAAACGCCGCTTGCCGTCAAGGACGCCTGGCAGTATGCAGAACGCGATGAGGAGGGGGAGCTGCTCCGGGAGGCGACCGACCGAGGTGTGGTCAACGTACCGCGATATTACCACCACGAAACTGTTCAGATGTCTGGTACAGATGGCGACGCTCGAAGCAATGTTCCCCCGGGGGGGTGGGGATATCACGAGGGCGGAGAATTACCGGCCGGGCCGTTCGATGCTGTCGAGCGCGAATTTAGCTGGTGCACGGAAAGGTCGCAGCGGATGCATCCTGGACCTTGCCGTTAAGGAGCAGCGAGAAGGCGCCTCGGGATCGAAGGGAAAGACTGGAACGAGGGCTTTTATGGCAATTGGAACCCTTCTTGGCGAGCAGCATTCCTTCATGCACGACCTCGAGTCATTCTTTTGGGTACTGTTCTGGATATGCGTTCACCACGAAGGGCCAGAGAAGGGGAGAATTGTTCGCAGATTTGATAACTGGAATTATGTGGATACGGAGGAGCTGGCCCTTCTGGAGAAAGGACAAGTTTTCGATGAAGGAGATTTCCTGAAAAATGCAGAAGAGAACTTCACGGGATACTACCCGCTATTGATCCCGTGGATCAATAGGCTAAGAAGGCAGGTGTTTCCCAATGGAGAGAGGTTGAAGAGGCTGGATCCAGATCTGTATTCCTGGATGAAGCAAATCCTTCGCGAAGCTAGCAGGGACCCGAAAGTTGTAAAAATGTAGCACGGGCTCAAGCTTGTACAATCTCATTCTCGGAACGGATGTGTGTTATCCTTGCCCACAAGCTGACTCTCATCAAAAGGTTGGCTTGTCTAACCATACACGAATCTTGGCAAGAGCAGATATGTCGCGACGCTTCTCTGGCGTGGGAAGCAATCGCCGTTCGCCGCACCGCGCTGACATTCCCCCCTCCACGTTCCTGGTTCCTGGTCATTTGTGGTCGTGACACCTGAACACTGTGCAAACCTTAACCTCTTCAGTTGGGCCGGGAGCCATGTCTGCATATACTCGAATACTGATTATAATGATTATATATATCTATGGCAATCGAGTCGTGTGACGAATATACCAAAGTACAAGATGGATGAGTGGAGGGACCTAGATGCTGCCGACCTACTTCGCATGATCAATCTCACGCCCCCTTTTTTTTTCTCTTTTAACGCAATAGCCCCCGGTCTTCCACCCTCGCTGACCAATCCCAACAGGGCTCGAAGAATTCGAGCTTTTCGCGTGATAAGATGATGCGGGGTTTATTGTAGGTTTGAGACTGGGTAGTCCAAAGGCGCTTCCCCAAGTTGCCTACCTTAACTTCCTTCTTCCTGAAATATAGGGCGTTCGCGGCTGGGTTGGGTTACCTTTTAGCGACAAGCAGTAGTAGTTATTTCGCAGGAAGGAAGGCCCAAGATCGAATGATTGAGGCTTTCAAGTACACATGGGTAGGGGCTGGAGTGCGACTAGGTTTAATGCAGCTCTTAATATAGCTCAACGATTTCATATAGGTTGAAGCACTGAAAGACCCGAAATTTATTGACCGAGGCGGGGACATTCTGCTCAGCAGCTTGCGCACTTTGAGGTAAAACCCCGCATTGCAAACACAAATGCAGCCGGAGAAGCGACATTTTATCAAACGAATTAAGGGCCGGGCTCAGAAAGCGCCGTTTTGTTCCATAATCAACATCTCTATGCTGAACTTGGAGCATACGTGTTGCCTTGTGAATACTGGAGTCCTGCAGATATCGAAGTGTGCTTTAATCACTGTTCATCATGGGTCGAGCCCCGACAAGCGGCTATTGCCATACTTGCAGAAGGAGACGCGTGAAATGCGGTCAGTAGCCTCTAGTTATGCGTCTGTGCTGACATTTTTAATCTTCGCCGCGTTCCTGATTCCAGCGGCTGATCATCTTCAAGACCGAGGCGTACCGTCTTGTCAAAGGTGCCTTAGGTCCGGACACACCTGCCAGGGATATGATATGCCATTGCGGATGATCAATACCAATCTTGCCCGAGTCTCCCAGACATCCTCATCGACACCTCTCCGCGGTCAACCTGATTTGTCCGACCAATCATTGCCGCATAGGACGCCGAGTCTTAACTATGCATCTGAACTAAGTCTCGTAGCTTTCAAGGATCAGGTATCCCTCAATTACTTTCTTTCTAACTACCCCTGGGCCCATTGGTGGAAATCAATCGTGATCGCCGGTTTACAGGATGACACCACTTCAGCAAGCTACTTAGCCTGCGGATCTTTGCTGATGGGATATCTCGGTATTGGGCATTCCGACATGACTCTACGACATCGTAGTATGAGACTGTATGGAGGTAGCATGCGACTTGTCTCCCTGGGACTGGATGTGCACGCCAACATCCCCCTCGCTGATTTAATTCTACCGGTTATGATTCTAGGAATGTATCCCGTGAGTAAAAAAAGGTCTCGTTTGTCAGGTGGCAATGGCTATTAACACCGGTCATGATAGTACGTTATGGAGAAATCCGTCAAGTTAGAGCATGACGTTGGCTTAGGGCTTGTCACAAGGCATTGCGGTCCAAGAGGAAGCCAAGACGACAAAACTCTGAACATTTTCAGATCATGCAGAGCGATGCTTGTAAGAACTGAGGAGTTCCCAAGTTATCAGAAAAACAAAACTAACGAGCTCGGGAGATTTGCACGGCCTTCTCAAAGCGGCGTCGAACGTTCCTGGAAGAAGACGGGTGGAAGTTGACGCCTTTTCTACACTTCAAGAAAACTTTTATGGACAGACTCTATGACATTACGGCGAGTCTTCCGGGGCTGGCAGAGGATCTCCTAATGGCCGCGCAACATAGGCATCCGGAACACGCGGTAAGGATCGCTACTCAAGCCGACCTCATATACCAAGAGCTCCGAATCTGGCGGTACGATTGGGAACGGGAAAACCCCAGAGCAGCGAAGGTATTTGCCGCATATGACCCTTCAAAAATATCCTCTTCAACTTCGCAAGAATGCGCATTAGTCAGACGCCTCCTGGCCAGAGACATCCGATTCGAAAACCTGGATCAATCACTCGAGATATTCAGCTACAATAGTGCCCTTGTGTACTTATACCGATTGAAGGAGCTCCTGAGGTTCGAAGAACAGCCTCGAGGCTGTCTCCCGACGCAAGAAGACATGCACCACATCAACAATCAGCTCCTTGACGGGGAACGGCCTTCGCCGCTCCTTTTGCCGGACAGCCTAAAGCTCTCGTACCAACCAGCTCTGGAGGCCGTTCAGCAGTGTGCCTACATAGCAGCCGAGTTGAGATGCAATAACCCAATAAATTTCATCGCGCTCGCGCCAGTCGGCGTTATTTACTGTGCTCTCAAAAGCCTGGGAACATTTGGAGAGCCCTTATCAGCGGCCATTGCGGGCACCTTCTCTGCTTCATCGGCTCTGGATCAGTTGGAGGTGTTTGGGATATGGAAACCCCTGGAACATTTAACTTGCGGCTAGGGCTTATTTGCACTCGGGTGTTCCGATTACGTTCTGTTTTTAAAGGTGAAGTGTGAGGAAGAGAAATATATTTCAGAATGGCAACGCAAGAGGCAACCGAAGTGTTAACTACATCATTACCATACCGCCATTGGCCGTGACCACATTCCCGCTTACCCACCTCGACTTTTCGCTCGCCAAGAAGGCCACGATATCGGCGATATCCTCGGGTGTTCCCATGCGTCCTCCAGCAGGCACATTCTTAACCATCTCATGCATGGCGTCCCGCAGCGAATCAGGGGCCGATAGATACATGTCTGTGGCGACGGGACCGGGATTCACTGCGGTGACTGTCACCCCATACTTGGGGCCGAATTCAGCAGCCATGACCCGTGTGAAAGCCTCGACGGCAACCTTGCTAGCGGCATACACTGCAGTGCCAGGCATACCAGTCCTAGCATTTGTCGATGACACATGGATGATCCTCCCCCCTTTGGAGATGTTCGGTAGGACAGCCTGCGTCATGAAGAAAACGGGGCGAGTATTAATGTCGAATACATGATCATACATGTCTCGAGTGACCTCTTCGACGGGATGGACATCTGCCACGCCGGCATTGTTGACGAGGATGTCAATGTGGTCAACCCCAAATCCAGATAGAGTTTTGCCAACGATCTCTCCTGGTGCGGTTGCGTTGGCGAGGTCAGCTAGGATTGCGATCGCCGAGCTGCCGAGTTCGGAAATCCGAGAAACCAGCGCTACTGCCTTGGGGCCCGAGGAGGGAGTGGCGTAGGTGATAGCAACCTAGATAGTCTGAGTCAATGACCCGTATTCTATGACGGAAAGGATGGGATACGAGACTCACTCTTGCTCCTTCCTGTGCTAGCCTCAGGGCAATGCCTGCACCGATACCACGGGCCGCGCCGGTAACGATGGCAACTTTTCCGGTAAGAGACATGATGATAATAGATGGACCGATTCTTCCAGACTAACGGCGAAGGTTGAAGAACAGGAAGGTTTAGAAAGGCAAATAGAAAGAGGAAAAAGAGGCAACGCTCTGTTAAATATCTGATGAGCGTCGCACAGTTTCCGATGAATAAGATCAGCTCGCCGACTGTAAATGGTTCTCCACTTGCCTTGTTAGGAAAGTTTCGTCGAGGTGCATAAGGTGCCGTATCATTCTCCGATAGTTGCACACCAGTCGGAGTCGCTCTGGCAATAATATTGGTTAGGGCCTCCATCACCGCCAATCTTGCCTCGGGCGTGCTAGACCGACCCCCGTTACGTTTGCTATCGATATCCATAGGTTTGAATACTCTCGCCGGCGGATAGTGGGGATCTCGTATTATAGTTGACGGCTTCCCCCCTCGCAAAAAAAGAAGGGGGTGGGGGGAAAGAGGGGTTTGACACACCAGAGATACGTAGGGTCAGTCAGAACTAACCTGGGGTCTAATCCGACCGTCGAGCCAGACAAGTGAATAAATAGGATACAACTAAGTGAAACAAAATTACTGAAGGAGGCTGGTCAAAGCCAGCTTGCGTTAATCCCTATTGAATAAGCTTCCGTACTTGGCACAGACGGGGCAATAAACCTGCAAACCCCCCCCCCCCCCCCCCTCCCCCCGGCAAGAAGCAGGAAGGGAAGCCTCCCATCACTATGGATGTTCTATACAGCCCCTTTCAAAACTTGCGAACTGGAATCTGACACCCCTCTGTGCAAACCAGGTTATGGTTTTTGAGAACGGCTATCATGGCGGCACTTTGTCCTTCTCACGCGCAAATCCAATGATGCTCCCGCACCAGTTCACGTACGGCATCTTCAACGACATCGAGCGGACTGGCGCAAAAATCGACCCAGAAGTAGGCGTGATCATTGTCGAGCCAATGCAATTCGCCGGTGGCTTGGGGGTGTCATCCAAAGACTTCCTACCATACCTCCGCGACGAGACCAGGAGGATTGGCGCAGTCCTCATCTTTGACGAGGTTGTTACGTCGAGGTTGTGGTATGGGGGCATGTAGGAGTACTACGGCATAATACCCGATATGACAACTCTCGGCAAGCACTATAGTGGCGGATTCTCTTTTGGCGCTTTTGGTGGTCGCCGGGCCATCATGGATCTCTTCACTCCCGGCGTCCCACGGAGCCTGTATCACTCAGGTACATGGAACAATAATGCCTTCAGCATGTTGGCCGGCGTTGTGGCAACCAAGCTCTTATCCAGTGAAGCACTAGATAGGACAAATAAGCTCGGCGGTGCTCTACGAGACGGCCTCCGTAACATCTTCGGTCCCGGAGACAGCGATCTAGTCATATTGGCTGGATTCGACAGCGTCGTCGGCGTGAAATTCAAGGTCCCCGAAGGGGACAAGTGGAGGATGTATTCTACTTCTATCTGCTTAACAACCGCATATACATCGGACACGTGGGCTTCTTCGCATTAAACCTTACACATACTCAAGAGCATGTGGATCGTGTACTCGAGGTAGTTAGGAGCTTCTGTAGAGATACTGGGATAGCCTTCTATTGATGCCTACTTTTATTATTGAACTCGGCTTGGACAGGATCTTAATATATGCATGTGTTGAAAGTGAGGCAACTTGCATATAGTAAACAATAAGGGAAGGTATTCCCACCTCTCTTCCTGCAAAGTTAGGCTTCGAGGAAGTGTCATTCTTCCAGGGTTGGTAAAAACACAAACAAGGTAAGAAAGAATAAGAAAAAAGAAAAAAATATTGGAATGCCGTCCACAAATTCTGTGGGAGATGACCGAAAGACCGGGACCCAGGACCCAGGACAGGGGAAAGGCGGGGGAGTCACGGCTCAAGTCCACTTGAGGGGAAGTCCGTGTAATTCTTATCAATCTAAGCGCTCCGTCCCATCCCCAGATACCCCATAGAGAAATTCAGGACTCGCTGGGGGACGATATACAGACGGCTTCATACTAATTGGAAGACGAACCGGAACCAAGCAGCTTCTTGAATCGTCCCTATATTTCCCCATCTTCACAACTCGAAGTCGATCGAACAGAAATCAACGATGACTGCGCCTCTTCTGCAAGAGCCGCGGCGCTCCCAAGATGAAAGTCCCAGCTCCAGTCTCGACAGTGCTGATAGGGATAGATTGGACGCGTTGCTGGCGAACCCACCAAAGACAACTACGGGCCGAACAGGGCGGTCGAAACGTCGGGTCCAGACCCCGAAGGCTTGCCCTGTGTGCCGGCGCCGAAAGGTACGCTGCAATGCCCCGAGAACTGGACTTTGTTCCAACTGTAAGGGTTGTGAAGTCGCCTGCCACGTCTTCTAACCCAGTGGAAAGTGAGTGTGCCGAAATTCAGGTCCTGTAAACCACCGCGAGATCTATGTTCTAACATGAGCGTGTTTGATTACAGACCGAACGCCCTTGATAATACAACTGCCTGTAACAAATGCCCGAAACAATCCTTCGAACCGATCACACCTGACCGTCAACGTCAACTCAAAACAGCCGGGTTTCAGCCTACCTACCGCTCCGCGGCCCCAAACTTCACAGCCGATTGCCAGCCAGAATTCCGAATTACATGCCCCAGGGCCACAGTCCTGCCCACCACCAATGCCAACACCCTCAATTCCTTCGGCGATTATGTCTCAGCCGTATCGATCAAGATGAAGCATCTGCAAGAACAGGGCTTCCTAATAGCGACAAGCGTTGTGACTGTGATCCAAGAGACGCGTATCCAACGTCTATCACTTCAAAGCGAGCATTCATCGGTACGGCAGGCGGCAGTCAAGGGTCTGTCCCGGTGCAGGACGACCATCAAACGACTGAAGAGGCACCAAGCTAAACTTGGCTGCACAGCTAAGTTCTTAGATGGCATTCTCCTGGAGATAGAGGAAGAACTGGCTAACGCCACCTCCCGAATGTCAAGTCGTTTAGAGTATTGGCTACAAGGTTTTCCCTGGTTGGTGAGGGACTACGGATCTAGCTCGGAGCAAAGCCCATCATGTGTCCTGGGCGAGAAGCGAGAAGCCGCTTCTAGACTTTGAATAGATGAGCGTGGGTTGAGCGGAGGATGTCGGTATACAGGTATATTCTCCCGTGTGGCAAGGCAGGAACGGCACAGGTCTGACAAGACGGCCAGCTATTATTTCTCGAGCGAAACGAAGCACTTAGCGCCATGTCTCTTTCCACTTATTTATCTAAGTGGAGGATTGAGGACCCCGCTGAGGTGTCAAAAGCCATGGTTACTACAGCAAGCGAAGACAACGTTCTACTCAACAGCCTCATGGCTTGCGAACAATACAGGCGGACCTTGAGCCAAATCAATAATATTAACAATATCGATAACATCGACAGCATCGACAAGTCAGAAAGCCCTACCATAATTACACTACAAGGAAGCGAAGGAGGGCTCCAGTTCCTTAATTATACTATACATTTAATCAAATTAAAGGAACATTAGGGTATTAAACCCACCAAAGCACTTAAGCATATTATACACAAAGAACTCCGAAACTCCAGAGCATGTAGGATAATAGAGCTAGTGCCATGTGGGAATATCAAATATCTTTTACAGGTTATCATTAACACTCTTGGAATAGAGTGTAAGGGTGGATATAGTAGCATCCTTACTTTCTATATCAATAGCAGTCTCTCCCTGCTCTTTCTATCCCGCCTTTTTGCTGAGAGGAGACTTAATTAACTGCAAAGGCTTCAACTCATTATCCCAATATGAATATAAAGCAGATGCTCTGCACTTGTCTCAGCCCCCAGCTCCTGTGCAGTGATATCCTATAGTCTCTGTGGTAACTATGGGCTATTTATTTATCAATAGAACAGAGTTCTTTTCCTGTGAGGGCAGGTAAAGAGGAGCAGTTTCCTGTTGACCTTATATACCCATTTTCAATAAATTTAATTAGTAAGACTGTAAATTTAGAGGAATTAAAAAGGAAACTCTTCACTTTATTCTACTTACTAACTTACTTCTAACTATAATAATTCTCCTTAAGTATCCTTTATACTAGTTATAGAGCATGGTTGACAATAGCAATTTTAACAGAATAGCTGTACTATGACTTAAGATCTAGAATTGAATGTGTTGTCAACGCTCTCGTGCTACCTATTAGGATAAACTGTTGGTGTAACCTGCTCTAGGGAGTGTTTGGAGGAAAGCTGGGAGATTGGGGAGATGTTATGTAAAGATGAAGGAGATACTATCAATGAAGATAATGCTCATTTGTTCTAACTATTAGAATAAATATAATTCCTGGTATCCTTAGGGAAGAGAGGATAATGTCACTGTTAACTATAGACTGTGGTGTAACTCTCTTATGAAGTCAATCTCTCCTATTTGCCTTCACCCTCAAACAAACTAATTGTCCTGCAATCAGGTATCCTGCCTCCACTTCCCAAGACGACAAGGATCCCTCCTAGCCTTTATTCTTGGCATTTAACCTTACTATCAAAGTGCAACAAGAATTCACTTTTTTTTTTTTGGGGGGGGGGGGGATATGGAGAGATTGGCATGAGGGCTTTTGTGGTAATTGGAGTACTTCTAGGTAAGCAGCATTCATCATATATAATCTAGGGTCATTCTCTAGGGACCTGTTCTGGATATGCATCCAATGCATCCAATGCATAAAGGTCTCTTGGTTTAGGATGCCAGAGCACAGGTATAACTTGGAGAGCCCTTCATGATGTAGCAATTTATCTCAGCAAGTCGAACAGATTCATGTCTGCCTTTCATTAAACAAAGTCTTCCAAGATTCTGCGAAATTGAACCTCGGACACTGGTTCCACCACATCATCATCAACATCTACAATTTCATCATAATAATAAAATCCATTAATACAACTGGACTCCAAGGTCAAAGTATCCCTCATTCTCAAGCAGAGATCTTCCCAAGAACCACGCTGCAGAACGACATAAGGGAGCTGAATACTCTTCAGAGTGGCTGCATGCCTCTTGAGTAGTGTAAGTAGAGCAGATGCACGGCCATCACACCATTCAAGACCAGAGTCTGTAGGTGTAGAAGTTTGAGGGAGTATAGAAACCGAGAAGGTATAGGCAAAGTATCTAAGTTTATATTAGACAACAGCTATAGTTCCTCAAGCGAGATAGTTGATTATATAAAGGCGGACAGCTCACAGAAGTCTAATCTTAGCACTGGCCCAGCTTCTAGGGTCGCAGGCAGTATTATCTTCAAGCACTTCAGCCCTCCCAAGGCTTGCTGGTATACAGGACATGCACAACTCAGACCCTGTATGATACCAAGCATCGGAACGTCGGATAAATTGTATAGATTGTCCAGATCGCTGTAATGAAATTCCCCAAGAGTAAGGTCCTCGATCCTAATCTTGGCCTTAGTGAGGGAACCTATAATAGTCTCGAAAAATCGGTATCCATTGGGAGAGGCAAAAAGACTGTATTCTTCATTATAATATACAAAAAACCCCCAGCAACACACGACACCCGCAATCTCCACAGCGTGAAGGGATTGAAACTAACACATAGCAGCAGCCATATCTGCCCCCATAGAGTTTAGGATACCTTGGAACTGACTCTTACGGCTGTACTCCACAAACCTCTCCCAGGCGCCGAACGGCACAACCTCGTCCAGTCTCGGATTGGGCGTGAATACATCAACCGTCGGAGTTTGTTCATTACTAAATACTTCAAAATAACACGACATTCTCCAAACACGCTTGTATAGGGGAGACATAGATAACTCAAGAAATCTCCTAATTCCCTCTTCATCTCATAAGAATAGGATGTGTTCAAATGCCACGACTTCTCCGATCCTTGCCAGTCGCCTACAGACGAGGCGGGTAGATAGAACGTCCTTCTTTTCGCTACATGGACAAAAGTTATTGTCAACGTAGTGCAGATTTCGGAGGATTTCCAGGAGAATCTCGCTCGGCAAGAGAATAAATGGTGCCATTAGTGGAAAGATGCAAAGGATGGGGCGCCCAAGACCGGCGCCCTAGCCAGATAGGGTCATTACCGCCCGGACAGCTAGGTAAAATGCCGGGAAAGAGAGACCACGTTGAAACTCCGGAGTCCTCTTAATCTCGGCGAAGTTTCGGGGGCCTTCAGGTTTGTACGAACTATAAATTTTCCGCTTTGATATTTCAATTCCATATTCGGGAGAGATTTTAATGGTCTCCTTGGGAGATGGAGGAGGGAAGATGGGAGAGTCTTCTGGCTGAGGAATCCACGTAGGTTCCTCTGTTTGTGGAGTGCGGTACTTGCCGAGAGTCGTCGAATTCAGGCGTGAGAACCCGAAGTTGCATTCATTCATTTTAACTGAGCAGGGTGCCGTGAATGCAGAGCTTATGTAAGAATCTTTCCGTTCGGAATGCGAGGCCTGAATTTCAAAAGCCAGGATCAGAGTGCACAGATCTGACAGCAGGTCTGGGAGATGGCAAGCGCGACGTGACAAACCAAATCCGAGGTCGTCGTAGTGACCACACGTAGACGAACCTGTCGTCTCTCCGCATTATAGTATAATTGACAGAGGCAAGCAGCAAGCGTAGCGTCAAGGGCTTTTTCAGGGGACGGTTTGTTAAACCAGGCAGTGTTGTGGCTGACGCATCTCTTTGTTTGATACCTCTGATCTCTTTCAAGACAGGGCCTCGGCAGGCAGAAGACAGCGATGTCATCTGGCAAGGTTTAAGACGTTCTTCCAAATTATACTTACAAAATACTTCCGCTTACATAGAGCTTGCAATATAGAAAGTTGTATAAGTTAGGTATTTTTCGGCAAAAAAAAAAAGTCGACTAACTTGCAATTTCATTGGCTAGAGAGACCCACATCTGCTTACTGGCAAGTCAACCAGACAACTGCGGGCAGCTGATATACCAGGTGGTACCTACACTAGTAAGCCAGATGGCAGTGCCTCGCTGGCTCCCAGCCCCCGCTTCCCGAAGCCTGCAGGCTAAAAGTCTTTCCAAAGTAGCGAACTGCAGCAAGATGCCGCCGATGAAGGAGAGAAGGAATTTACGGCTCAGCGAAATCGGTTGGCTGACAACGTTTGGCGATCGTTTGGGCATCAATGTGAAGTAGGCAAGTCAGAAAATGGGGAGGTCGTGTAAAATGGGGGCTTGTGATTCGCCAGGGCAAGGCTGTCGTACGAGTAGGGTATTGGGTTCTCTAGATTAATGAGACGACAACAGCACCCGCTGCCTGATTTGCAAATTACGAAGTACGTCTGGCGCCTTTGGCGAAAGGCAGAAAGACAGCTCCAACCTGGACAGCATCATGTCAACTGATTGGGTACCGGGAGGGCCCCGAGGCTAAGTACCACCGACATTATTGCCTGCGAGGGAACTTCAAAGCTTGAAGAAATCACGGCTCAGCTGCTTGAGAAACTCTCATTCAGTTTCTCCGCGGAGAGGCAGTAAAACCCTTCGAGACGGTTAAAAATGGGAGCTTCTGATTCGCCGGTGCAGCCAGGGTTTATGCCATTTCAAATCCCAAAAACTCGGGAGATGAGAGCCGGCAGTCATGGCTCATCAGCTGCCACGCAGACCTGTGCCACACGAAAAAATGCTTTGATATCGCCTGACTTGCTGAAACTTCACAGAACCTCGAGTCCGAGTGTGACAACCAACCGAGGGGCAATGAAACTTGTCGGGCTTGCTGGCGAAAAGTTTGCTGGGTGGAGATGTTGCAAAGTGTCTGGACGCGTGATGATGATGATCTGCAAGACAGGTAGCTGCTCTGATGGAAAGGAAGCAAAACAACTTGAAGGTAGGTGGCACCAGCTCCTTCTCAAGAAATTACGGCTCAGCGACTAGGAAAGTAACCCGTCTCTCATACTATTTCGGACGGGAATACTACATTTGCCGAAAAACGTCTCAACCGACAGCGAGGCTTGACAATGGGAGGCCGTGATTCAGCGGGGCAACTAGAGGGTGGGCGCAGGGACTTCTGTAGACCGAGCTGCATGCAGTCGGGAAAAAACGAGGCGAACCTACAAGGCGGCGGCAGGCACCATGTTTTACTTGAGTGTTTTCACATTTTCTCGCTGGGAGAAGGAGAAAATGGACCCGAGGACGCACGGGACCTTTTCCCGCAGCTCCCTGCAGGGCCTGCGCATCGTGGTGGTGACAGTCCACAGCCAATGACCTTCCAAGACGCTGGCCTTGCTGAGGCAGAAAATTTGCTTGCCAAGAAATATCTTCGGTGAGTTAAAAGAACCCTCTGAGCGATGATTTTATGTCGCCCGGTCAAAACTCGCAGGGCCTGGAGCTTCATCTTCATCATCCCAGCTGCCAGCATAAAAAGTACTCATCTGGCACTTGTAAACTACGTGTGCGGTTAGCGGGTTTGCTTTCTCCCGTGGGTACTGCTCTTTTTGCCGTTTTTTTATTGTCATCTTTTCAAAACTTTCTCTGAGTCACTCAAGTTGGTCTATCAAATGTCTTTGTTCAAAAGAGAAAAGGCAGAAGGGCTTGTTGAGGAGCTTGACTGACAATGATGATACCTTGGTCGATTCATCTTCAAGGTGTAGAAAGACGTCCCGTGTGAGGAGTTGCGTAACGCTGACTTGCTTGAAAACGACGAGAACCGACCAATGCCTTTGGAACGAGGTCCGAGTCCACCAGGTCCATCGATTCAACTTCGTTCTAGTCTAGAAAACACCCGGGAACGACTCTATAGTTATACAACAGGATCAGGCTTCTCATTCCGAAGGATCCAGCTCCATCGGCTCACCATTGTCGGCTGATGCAGAAGGCCCACCGCCCCTTTCGGCCAGCATCTTCTCCAAGCACTTCCTCCCCATCCTCGACTTATGATGATTCCTCAACGTGTCTTGTCTCGCGAAGGCCTTTCCGCAACCCCACGCCATCCCATCCGCCAGCGTGCTGCCGCATCGGAATAGCGCATCACCGTGCCCTTTGACATGCCTCTTGCAATCGCTCTCCCTCGCAAAGCTCCAGTCGCATACCTGGCACTTCCAAGGCCTCTCCGTCGAGTGCGAGTGCATGTGCGATTGGAGGTTAAAGTGACGAGTGAACACCTTTTGGCAGACCTGGCAAGTATGCTCCGTCTTTCGACGCTTGAAGCGGTGCTCTCGAATGATGATTGGGTCGCGCTCCGGCGTTTCGGATCTCCGTTCGACAGGTCGGCTGGTGGTAGTCTCGCTTGCCGGATTTGCAACAGCTGGCGTCTCCTCCACACGAGTTTCCTTGATCATGGGCAAATTTTCAGGCTCCGGTTGGCGCGGTCGCTTCACCTCAGGAGGCCGATATAATTCCTCGTCGTCTGGAAACTGCATGTCCAAGCCTACATGCGTACTTTCCATGTGTCGTTCTAGGTCCTTGGCTGTCGGCAACCCCAGGACGGCAAATTGGCAGCCTTCATACTTGCAGCGGAAGGCGCGCTTGTGCTTCTGAACGTGCGCATCTCGAAGCTCCGAAGAAGCAAAGCCGCTTGTGAAGCTGTCGCAGCTGGGCCGCGGGCACTTGAAAATGCTGGATCCGTATTTACTCTGAAGCAGAAGCCTCGTTTCCGCGTTCGACGAGTTCCAGGTGGCTTCCATGGCTTCCCGAACGACTTGGACCACCTCAAATAGATCGAGGACAATCTCAGCGTCGTCCATCTCTTCGTGGTGCTTGAGGTGTTTGCGAGTCGAGACGAGGGCTTGGGCTAGCTCTCTGAAGTACGGTTGGGTTGAGAACACCGAGATGCGGTCCTCGTCCCGTTTGGAAACCACGATTGAGGTTTCTGATATGCGGGAATGGTTGTCCAAGAATACCTCCAGCTCCTGTCCAAGCTTTTCCAGCACATCTGGACTCTCCGGATCGTCTCTCGCCAGCAGTAACCCAGTCTCTAGGTGTCGAGCCCAATAGAGAATGGCGTAGTCCATGAATCCGTAGTAGCCTTGCATGATGTCGTCTGTCAGGCGTTGTTCCTGGGGAGGCAAGCAGAATCCTCTCATGCTCAGATATGTGATGCATTTCCAAGCAAACTCAAGCTCCCCCCCGGCTCGTTTTACATGCCCCTTTCCCAACAGAAAGCTGTACGGTTAAGCGCGAAGTCGTTAGTTTACTACCCCAGATAAAATCGTGAAGGTGACGAGCCGAGGAACAACACGCACTACTTCGCCGTGAGATGAATAAAATCAACTGTTCCATCAGGGTGCTCCTCTACAAAGGCGCCGCAAATTTCTTTGGCCGTGTCCATGAGTTGTCGCTCCGAGAAGTCTACCGTTTGTCTATCCACGTCTATAGACTTTGCTGCTTGGATCTCCCTCCACTTCAACGGCCGCTTTGCGAATACGAGCCATGTGAATAGCTCGGAGCAGTGCTGCCTCAGTGGCTCTGATCGGTCAAAGTTGGTCTCGCGTTTCAGGCGCTCTAGAATTCGCTCATACCTGCAGATGGAGATTTTAGACGCATTGAGCACAAGATCAATCTCCGTGAAAGTGAACGAGCTAAAGAAAGGCGGCAGAGGGAGCTGCCCGGGGTTCCTATACAACTTACGCGTCGTTGATCTCTGACGGAAAGGCGTGAGGTTGCAACTCTTCCTTCAAATCTGCGAGTGTCCTTTGCGCGAGCAAGTTCTGCGCAATAAGCTTGGACAGAAGGAACGATCCTGGAGTGCATATTGATGTTTAGAAATCCTGTGGATACAAGTCTTAGGATTGAGTTGACCCACCACCACTTGCCCCGGATATCTTGTGGGCTAGGTCGTCCTTTTCCTTGCCACTGAGTCGTTTAAATTTGTCTTGTACTTTTGTGCTCCACACCTGGCAAAACTCCTCGATATCGCCTTTGTTGTGGGGCTGTAGGATCTCGAACCTCGTCACGTAGCGGAGGGCCTTCTGCAGAACTTTATCATCCTGGCTCACGAAAAGACATCGGATCTGGTTCTCGTGTGGCGGCTCCGACTGCTCCACCAGCGTCCGAAACCATTCGCACACCTTATTCTTCGTCTCCTTTTGGACACACTCATCGATGCCATCCAGAATAATGTACACTAGATGGCAGTTTCTGATGGCCACTTCCAGCACCTCTTCCAGTAGTGCTTCGTCCATGAGCGTCGGAGCTAGCGAGGTCTGCGATTTATACTTGTCGTAGACATATTCGACAAGATCTGGCATTTGCTCCAGCAGTTGCCCCAGAACGGATCTTCCAGCATCCATGAAGTTGTCTCGTTTGGCGTCATTCTGTCGGAAGTAAAAGTAGAGAACCACTGGCTTGCTCTCAAGCCGCCTTGCTTCCTCGATGACGCGAGACGCCAAGACCGATTTCCCAACCCCGGGGCGTCCAGAAATCCAGAGCAAAGGTTGGGTGACACTGGACTCCTCTTCAAACCATTCCTTCACCTCTTCTGTCTCAAAGAGCCACTTCCCAGTGCCCGGGTAAGCTTCTCTCGCTTTTCGGTGTTCATTGTAGTGAAATCCCATGTCTGAAGGTTGAAGCCACTGGTACAGCTCCTTGCGTAATTGACGGTCGCGCTCAAATGCAGCCTGCTTGGCTTTCTCGCTCTCTTCATTTCGCCGTCGGTGGATTTCTGTGAGCTGAGCGTTGTCGATGAATAACCCTCTATAGAGAGAGATGGAAGAGGCATACCCCAAGAGCTTTGTCTTGTACGTGCTCCACGTCGCAGCGAAGATCTTGGCCCACCCTTGTAGTGAATCTTAGCTGAGACAACATCAAGACCCCATGGAGCAATTGAGGGAAACTTACAACGCTTTTTGAAATACTTGACCGCGCAGTGGTGAAACTCAAGCACTAATTTGTACGCAACGGCGAGCAAGTCGACTAGATTATCGTCTAGGCGATACAGATTCTCGCCCCGTACAAAGAGCTTCAGAGTCTCTCCTAGCACTTCATACACCCCGAGAAGTTCGTGATACACATCAGACACAGACTTGGCCACAAGCAGAACGAATCTTACAGGTCCCTTCAGAGTCATTCAGCAATTAATTGAAGTCCGTCAACTTTTTTCAGGTTTCAAAGAGAGGGGTTGGGTGATGGGGGTGGGGAAGTCCTTACCCAAAGAAACGCAACGAATTCGGATGCCTGGCAGTAGACATTGATCACCTTGCCGAATACGTCCATACCTTCGAGAAACCCGCGGAGTCTGGTCATGTTCTTTAATTTCCTCCCTGTATGCTGTTCGCTCTGAATTTCGTCCAGGGCCTGCTCCAGAGTCTGTCGCGAAGAAATGGAGAACTTCCGTCTTTCCGACTCACTCAGGCTCGCTCTGAATTCATCCAAAGCCTCTTGAAAGGGTCTCCTTGAAATTGAAGAACCTGTGGAGATATCGGCGACCTGTTCCTGGATGGGCATGGCGTTTGCCAGTTCATGGTGGTTCTGTCGATCCATTTCGAGTTTCTGCTTCGGATCTGGGGTGCTAGGTAGGCATGAATTCAACCCGCACGATGTTTCTGAGTTTGAACGGTTTGCGGCTGGATTAATTCAAGTCACGCAATACCTGAAATTAGCCTTTGCGCGAATTTCCAGCATCATGGGGTGCAGCCTGCTGCGCTTTTGAGTGACCTGCAGTATTGGCAGTCTGCTGCATTCTTTTGGCTCGGTCGCCCACACGAAGTGGAAAAAGCCACAGGCGGCTCATCTCAGCGATGCGGACAGAAGTGCAACTGTATGCACAGGGGCGGTGCGCCTCGTCTTGACCACTAAGATCGAGGCTCCCGCCTCCGCCAGGCTGCGTGCTCGGTGGCACCTGGTGCAGATCCCGGTTCAACTCAAGTCTGGTCAGGTCCTGGCAATCGAACCTTGATAAGGAGCAAAATTCCCCAAGACGGAAGTCTAGTTGAATGGTTGGACCCTCAACTGCGCATAATGGAAGTACGCGACCTGCTCCAAACGGCCCTTGTCGGGTCAATCCAACCCAGCGCACCCCCCATCGACAACGCGGTCGTGTCTCGTAGTCGGCAGGTGGCCGCAAACTCGGGTGCTCACCAGCCCGACTTGGTATGCTTCGGAAGCGTAGGGCCATACCGAATGAAGAATGCTCCGTTCGCGACGTACTTCCTAACTGTGCCTTTGACTTAGATTATCGACGTTCACACACTGCTGAAGAGACCAATACCGCCAGATGTATTTCGCCTACAGTACCTGCACTGCAGGGTTTTGTCTTTTCCAAATGCCCACTATTTCGGTCTGCTTCCTCTCCAAGGGGGAAGCGTGCCAGCCGAACAGCGCCAGCCCCTGGCAATTGTCAACAAGAAGACGTGCAACGAGCTGCACAGATTACGTGAAGAACACCAGGTCCATTTCGACGCCACGGCGACTCTGCAGCAGTGTTCCAAAGCCAACAAAGAATGGAATAGCAACATTTCGTCAGGAGTTACGATTGTGATCGATGTCATCATTTACGGACCTCGCGAGGTCAAAGAATCAATTGGACAGATTTTGTCCGAGGAATTTGAGACATTCCTTCAAGCGCCATTGTTTCCCCAAGCCCGCCCCGAAGTCCCATACGAGAATCCTCATTTTCTGCCCCTCCGCTTGTCCTCGGCCAATGACATTGTGGAAGGCAGAAACATGCTGGCGATGCAAGCCGCCGGAGTGAGGTGTCCGACCCAAAGGGATACTATGGATACGTCCGAGGAAGTTGGATGTATCCTTGACTCCTTGGATCAGATGGCCTGTCTTAGGGAGCGGCGTATCGACTCGAGAGTAATAAGAAGTAATGTCCTTCGGTAAGGGTTTGTTCTTCAATCCCATGGCGTCAACCGGTCAAAGCAGGTCTAACCAATGCCAGACACCAGAAAGTTGCCATAGACTTTATCCTGCGGCGCGAGGCGGGAGACTTGTTGAGTGATCTGCGTCTCTGGCAAAAAGATTCTGAAGATGAAGAATGGTGAGTGTATCGAAAATGTTGTCGGGACTCATCTCATGGCCTCAACCAGTTACCAGCATCGCATCACGAGAGACACACGCTCGACAGGCCCAGAGCCAAAAGGTGGAATCATTGCTGACGAGATGGGCTTGGGGAAAACGCTCGTGATCCTGGCCACTATTGCGGTGACTCTTGCCCAAGCTGGCGACTTTGTGCAAGAAGCGGGCAAATTGCTTGCACAGAACCCGTCGCAACAGGGCAAGACTGCATGCCGAGCTACTCTTATCGTTGCCCCTTCGGCCCGTACGAATCTTCTCCCCAACGAATCTAGTCACTTCGAGCTAACTGAGCCTAGTTGTCATCGCTAGCTGGATAGAAGAGATCAACAAGTACCAGGCCATTGTCTTGTTTTCATGGCTTCGTTCCCGCTAATATTATTCTTAGACACACATACATTGGCTCCATGACTTTCCACAAGCACCATGGGACAGGGCGAAACACCGCCGAATACTCCAAGAGGCTGTACAACTCGGATATTGTCCTAACCACGTACGCCACTATTGCCTCTGAGGCCCGAAGTGACAAAAGCATCCTCGCCGATATTCATTGGTACCGCATTGTACTGGATGAGGGTGCGTACTCTACTTTGTCTCTGGCTACCGCCAGATATCAAACCGCTGATGCTCTGCAGCACATGATATTCGAAATGCTCTTACAAAGCAGTTCAAGGCCATCACGAAGTTAACCGCCCACCACAGGTGGTGTTTGACAGGCACTCCAATCCAGAACTCACTCGAAGATCTCAGCGCACTGGTCCGATTTCTCCGCGTGCCAATCATGGAGAA
This sequence comes from Scedosporium apiospermum, assembly GCF_000732125.1. NCBI lineage: Eukaryota > Fungi > Ascomycota > Sordariomycetes > Microascales > Microascaceae > Scedosporium > Scedosporium apiospermum. The sequence goes on along the minus strand of NW_015971790.1, from coordinate 228,837 downwards.
CCCCAAGACATTTCGCAAATACATCACAAGCCAAGCAAGATCCAGCTCCAACGTGCGGTTTAACGGTCTGCGCACTCTGCTCCGGTGCATCTGCCTCCGCAGAACACGCAATATACTCCAGCTTCCAGAACCTGTAGTTCAGAGGCGTGGTGTCGTGATGAGCGACTCGGAGAGAGAAAGTTATCTTGGCATCTTGAGTGAAGGCAGGAGGCGGCTTGAGATCGCCGTGTCCGGAAGACGGAAGCACAGCACCATAAGCACAACGGCTCTGCAGTCAGTGCTCAAGCTTCGCTTGTTTTGCAACAACGGGATCTTGACGGAAGTTTCCTACAAGAATGGCATACCGTTGGATCCAGACGAAGCGCTCACATACCTCGAGGCCAGAGGCGAGGCGACCTGTGTGTACTGCTCCAACACGATTTACTGCATCAGCTCGGCGCGCGACACCGACGGCGGCATTCTCATACCCAGATGCTCACATCTGGTGTGCAGGAGCTGTCTGCACCAGTTTAACGCCGATAAGCGAAAGTGTCCACGCACAGACTGTCGCGCGCCGTCCCCGGAAACTCCTCCAAGTGCTGAACCAAGCCTGGAAGTTTCAGAAGAGGCTGATAGTACCCCAAAGCCACCTGGCTTAGCCACTGTGAGCCCTTCTACTGCTTGGCCTGTCGAAAAGTATCCCACCAAGCTTCAAGAGTATCTTCGCGACATTCAGCAAACCACTCGTGGCATATCCAGGCGCAAAAGGTGAGAAATATCCATTATGCAAAGTGAGGTTCATGACGGCATGCTGCTGACACCTCGAAAGCATCACCTTCTCGGCGTGGAAGAAGACGTTAAAGCTCGTGAGCGACCTCCTCACAAGTCAGGGGATAAAGCATCTCTTTATTCATGGATCTCTCTCGTTTTCCGAGAGACAACGGGTGCTGAAGGAATTCAAGTCACCGCTTGGGGCAGATGTTCTTCTAATGACTCTAGGAACTGGCGCAGTAGGGTACGTTAAGGTTAACCCTTCTCTCATTCCATACGAGCTGACCTAAGCACAATGGTAGCCTCAACCTGGCCGTCGCGGAGTGTGTCTACCTACTAGAACCGCAGTGGAATCCTGCCATTGAGGAGCAGGCGATTGGGCGAGCGCTCAGGATTGGACAGAACGAGCAAGTCACAATCATCCGCTACATTACGGAGAAGAGCGTCGAGGATGTGAGTCTTTTCAGGAGTTGAGTCGATAGGCGAGGACCGAGCCCAGTTCATTCTGACCATTGCTTTTCAATGTAGGACCAAGTTCTGGAAAGGCAAAAGCGAAAGTTGCAGCTGATTGACAATGGATTTGTGCAAGAAAGACTGCAAAATATCATGGTAGGCACAGCCTTCTTCGGCGCGGTGATGACTTGGTTGCATCGGCGGCTGCCTGTACTAACAAACTACATTCAGACTCTCTTTGGCGTTGGGTCTGGTAAGGGACAAACTTCGTAGGGACACTGATGATATCGAAATTCTTTAACAGTCAGGTAGCAAGTAATAACAACATGGAGCGATGAAAAGAAAATAATGTTTGGTAGCCCGGGAGAACACCACACCCGTGCCGTAGTTGACTCAAGCAGAGCATGGCATTGGCATTTCCATCTCCTCACTCCTCACTCCAGGATATGATGTTTTTTTTTTTTTTTCGCGAAGTGTCTCCCATTTCCAGTCTCCAAGCGTCTGACTACCTCAGTAGGTATCCTTGCGATCCGCCCACACCATAGGACTTGCGGTCATCTCCGCTTGCCCAGTTTGCCTGGCTCAGGCGAAAATCTGAAGGGATTGGCCAAAGCCACTTCTTACGCAGCTTTCCCTTACAAAGATGGATCAACATGGACAACTTCTTCGAGCAGTATCCAGTACGCGGCCACAGTTCTGAGGCGAGCCTTCTTTACATTCTTGCCGAGCGAAACCTGGCTCGCCTGATTAAAGCCCACTTCGCCACGTCTTCTCTCTTAGAAGCGTCTTCGGAGCGCTATGAGAGCCCGCTCTTTGCAGCGCTTGCTACTGGAAGCGCCGACGCTGTCCGGGCGCTCGCCGAGCTCCAGTTATATCAAACCATGGACTCCTTCACCCCATTTCAGAGACTTTGTCAAAGCTACTTAGAGAACCCGAAACAAATCCCAAAACTGGGTCGCGATTTCCGCCCTTCTAAATATTCAAGCTGGGTGAAGCTTGCAAAGCAGGGTGAAGCGGAAACCGCTCAATTGTTCCTTGCTACGGTCAAAGTGGATCTAGTTGATGTCGACGCTAAAGACAAGGACAGACGGACGCCGCTATGGTGTGCGGCAAGGAATGGGCACAAGGCGGTCGTCAAGCTGCTCCTCGACACAGGCAAAGGTCAACCCCAACGCTAAAGGCAACTACAGACGGACACCGCTGTCCTGGGCCGCAAGGAATAGGCACGAGGCTGTCGTCAAGCTGATCCTCGGCACGGGCAAGGTCGACCCCGACGCTAAAGACAAGGACGGACAGACGCCGCTGTGCTCGGCGCCAGAGAATGGGCACGAGGCGGTCGTCAAGCTGCTGCAAGTTGCCTTATAATTTCTAATTTCTATCATAGCGTGACACAGGATGGGTCAAGGAGGATGAACGGATATATAGTAACCAGATAATATTCTAGCGTCTTCTAGATAATTTCCTCAATAGTCTCCACGCCTATTAGTGTCATGGGTAACATGTACTGCACATAAAGCGGATATATGGTCAAAGTCAGACGAGCATCACCAATTATCCAACGGATTGATGTGCATCGAGGTTTGGCAGCTTGGAAGTCGTGAGTGTTCTTTAGGGCTCTTCTTTAGGGCTCCATCTTCCCACCCGGTCTTCCGATGGCTTGCTTTTCCTAATCCTTGATCCCACTAAGATGATCCCTGCGTCGAGGAGATGTATGTGTGCACATGACTTGAGCCTGGTGACGGTGCCTTGGTCGCCGACAAGGTTTTTCCTAGGCTTGGAGAGTCGTAGGCTGCAGAGGTAGGAGGAGAATAATCTTGTTCAAATTCTCCGCTGTTACCTAGGACGCAGACCCATTAGCCCCAGCTATCGTTGTTCGGCACACCTACGGCCAACGCCCAGCAGCAGGGGAGCGCGCTACTTGAACGGATTGTCGAATCGGCCAATCCCCATCGAGGCCAGACTAGTCGATCGCTTGTCGGTATACTTAAGCGCATGAAACCGTTCGAACCGCTGGATGAGGAGGAAAGGTCCAGAGACCCGCCACTGGGAGGTCATCCACACTTCCTCCGCGCTCATCTCCGCATGGTCGCTCTGGACCCCCTCGAACCATGCCTTAGGCGAAACCCCCCTCTCTAGCTTGGGCCGGAGAGTGCTAGATGCCTATGGTTCCTCCGTACTCTATTGGCTCATAGGCCCTTTTGATCCTATATAGCATTCTCGGCGACTCGTAATCCTGTTACTCTCTTTGACGATCACTCCCAGTCAGAGAAACGTGCATAAGGCCACACGGCATTCCCGAAACAGGAAGCCTGCCCGCGTTGGTCCTAATGCTTCGGCATCATAAAGCTTGGACGGGTAATCACCGAGATATTGAAAAAGGCAAAACTGCGGGACGTCCGAAGATGCCCTCCTGTCTGCCCTGCTGACACCAACACAAGGTAGCTTCTTGAGTCTGATTGGGCTTGGGTAGGCCGGTTCTCGAGCAGTGGGTCACCATCATGCACTCCCTCTGCATAAATGTTGGAACCTCCTTGCCGCTCCCGAGAGTGGCACGCTCGAAGCGAAAAAGGGGGGGGGGGGGGGGGGGGGGGTTAACACCTATGGGAAGTAGAGATAAGTTTGGCCGTAGGATCCTTGAGTTACTAGAGTACCACGGTTGAGAGCCTTGGTCCTGGACGAGTTCGCCTTATCTGGTCGACATGATCTCCTCACGCAGCTGTCTACCCCCATACGTCCAACACCTCCGAGAGCGCAGCACGACTGTGACAGATCCCCCCAACCGAGTTAATCTTAGTCGTGTCTCTTCGAGAGATAACGTTTGGCCCGAATCCTCTGGAATGTGATATGTTGGCTCGTATTCGAACCAGATAAATCCTCCTGTTTCCATTTTCAGCATCTGTCTGCCTGCTGTCCCGGAGGTGGGCAGGGACAAGTGGAGCTCAGCTCCTGCAACACCTGGCGTACGATCCTGGTCCGCATGGTTGGCATGCTTTCTTGTAGAAAGGCTGTATCAGTGAGGCATTTCACTTAACAGGAAGAGGGTGTCGAGAATGCGCAGAAGCATCGGGTTCGATATAGCAGGAGTGTCGACCTAGGCAAGTATTCACCATCATTCCCTCACTCTTCAACCTAACCTCCAGGTAAGCTACTCCACATAGCTATTATCAATTCTCATCACTCCTAGATGCTGAATGCTCTGTGCATAAGAGCTTGATGGGAAGGAAAATCGTAGCGATAATGCTGTATATGACTTACAATTTCAATATTTACAAAAAGCTCATTTAGATAATGCATCTAGTGTACCTCGTATTGCTATCATCCTTCCCATCCCTTCCTCTCTCCCCTCAGATCAGCACAACCTGGAAGCTCGATAGGGGCATCACTGCTTAAAATGTTTATCGCCACCAAAGTTGGGACACCCATCAATGCTGTGCTTTGTTGACGTCCTCCTGGTTACGGCATTTCCGCAATTGGTTCGGATATAGCATTTCCGAGATTGAGGGCAGTAACAGTATCGAAGATAAATAGGGATGAGTTGTATCGACATGGAATCGAAGACATATTTGAGGAGGGAAGTGGAACTTAATATTTATCGAAAGAGGACCTCTGCCTCACGCTGAAAATGGGATGTGGTAGGGTCACCAGCCTCTGCATGTGACGAAATTTGGAGGAATCAGAAAATGGCATGCTCGACACCTCCATCGAAATTCCACTAGCCAAATCTGCAGAAGGGAGTGGATGTGAAGGGAGATCCTGCTGGGGATGAAGATGATACACCATTATCATACATGACACCATCAACAGCCGATACAAATTCGAACCCTCCAAACTCTCCATATACAACATAATGTGGAAGCGAGTGGAGGCGAGCTCATGGCCCCCTTCCCCTGCGCTTCCCCTTCCCTGTTATGGCCCAAGGAAAAACAGGAGGAGGGGTCCTGAGATAGGATTATAGGGTTTATGTAGTAATGCTAAAGAACTGTTCTGGGTGACATCCTTCTATAACTTAATCCAACCCCAGGACTTCTTCATTGCAGACAGACCCCAATGCCTATATAATTTTCTAAGACCTAGTTAAGCTCTTAAAAAGGAGATTCTGGTCGCATGTACATAAGACTCCAATATTGGAAATACTACAATACAATATAAACTACAAAGTAAGCCGAAGTTACTGAGAAGGAGTACTGGTGTGGACTGTGGAGTGGCAGGTGGATCTCAAAACTCCTGGTTCGGCAGTCTCATACACACCAACAAGATGCGAAACCCATTGATGCCTTCCAAGTTCTCATATTTCCATGTTCCGAAATCCTTTACCAATTGCCAACATGCAGCATGCAACTAGGGTTTTACTCTTCTAGACCAGTATTCTCCTTTCAATTACTATGATGTAGACTCGGCTATATCTCCCGAGGCGACCTGGCTATTAGAGCTTACAGCCACCACAAAGACAAATGTTACGTGAGAGGGTACAAATCTGGCTAGCAACGCATGGCTGGACGGCATATTTGCAAAATCCACTTGGCGGGTCCTTAGGGAATGCAGCACCTTCTTGTCAAGCTCATTACCGGCGAAAGTTGCAGCCGCAGAATGAGGTTGTATTTTTTAAGGTAGCCACAGTGGTGAGATATCACTTAGACGACAGAGAGGATAACAAGGGCCGCACTTTTGTCAAGACAGAACGCACCCGCGGCGTCTCGTTGGACAGCATTGAGGAAGAATGCCGGATGCCCTTATCGAGGCTAGCAGCCCATGTCTCTCCCGGGGAATGTGATGCCTATGCCCACATTGCCAATGCAAACACAGACGGATTCATCAGTAACCATACCCTTTCCTTAACTTCAAAGGCTCACCGCAGAAGTGACAGGTGTAGATGGCTTCGTCCTTCCACCTCCAGGCTTTACGGAAGCCGTTTCCGGAGCAACTTAGCTGTTGGGAAAGTCGGCGGTGAAGGAAACTGTCTTCAATCATGGAGATGTTTACAACACTTGTTGCAACAGTGACATGCCATGGTAGAGATAGGCCGATGCGCTGTGAAGGTGCCCGCAGTGCCCCTTCAGAGAGTTCGAGATACGACGCACGTTTGTCACGAGGATAGATAGAAGGATATGTAAAGTAAATTCATTTATAGCCTGACGCCTTGTTGGTGAGCTTCAATCTGCTCAACTGCAGCTGTGATGAACTCGGTAGCAACTCGAGCCCCGGTAGCAATTGCATCCTTGGACCGGTGGAGGGGAACGTGCAGATAGAGCACATTGCTGGAGTTTCGCTTCAGTTTTGCGTTTGCCAGTGATGAGAAGAATTCAAACTCGCAAAAATACCAACCGGCATCATGCGAAATTTTGAGGTCGAGGCCCTGTGTTTATCGCTACATCAGCATAATTACTCCGCATATACGTACGTGCAAGAGCTTACCGGCAGTCGGTCTCCAACGGAAGAAATGATCTGTTCTATATTGAAGCCGGAGTAGAGGTATTCCGGAAGCTGAGCCCACGGTCCATTACCGTCGACGAGCTCCCGGGGGTAGTACTTGCCATCCTCGCCGGGGTGCTTATACCCCTCCCTCCGCGCGCCCGTCTCGAAGCAGTAGCCGGGATATCTCGGCCTCATGCCCATGTGGAGGGCGAGATCGATTTCGACAGGAGCCTCCTCTCCCACCGCGATGGCCTTGCCGCTCCAGATCTCGTCCATGGCTTCGATACCCCAGTCGTATGTACACGGTGTGTCGACAGGGTGGCGAAGGATTCTGATGCATCGCTTCCCGGGCCGATCTACCCTCTGTGGTAACTCGTCACGGATCATCGCGGCGGTGTTGAAGTCGTACTCGCCGTACGCCTAGTCCGATTAGTGGCAGCACACTACTAGAAGGACTTCATAGTAGGGTTTAAGACAAGCAAACCACTTACACCTCCGCCAGTCACCATAACGACAAAGTCTCTCTTGTCCGAAGCCATGATTATTCAATCTTCATCCGTAATGACGTCCTCGCATAATAGAGGACTTAATTTCTTTACTGATAGTAGGCGCATACCAGAACCAATCCTACTAAGAAAAGAACACCTGATTTGCTAAACAAAAAAAAAAGAAAGAAGAAAAAAATTACTGATGCCAGCGACAGTAAATAGGGACTAGAAGAACTCTGGGGATTGGCGTGAAAAACAATCCGTTACGGAACAGAGTCGTTGAGTGACCAAGCCTTATATGCGAGCGCCTCAAAACAGCCAGCCCGACACAAAGAGCCCAATGTCAATTAATCAAGCTAACACTTTGAGGTCGTGGCTTTCCCGCGGATTTCACGTATATCGACGACCTTGTGAATCTGAATAAGTTCCCCCCCTCTGTCATTGAAACCCCTCTCGATGGTGCTGCCGTGGGTGCCCACCAGGCTCTCGCGTCGCACCGCATTATCACCTTTCGGGCTGCCAAGGAGCAGTGGTACTGGTACATCAACCAGAGCGGGAGGGGTTGACGGGAGTAGTACCTCGAACAATGGGCCCGAGTTGAGCACATCTGCACCCGCAGCGCCCAGCCTGCCCCGGGTAGTTTTTACACTTTGTGTTTTCCAGTCTAAATAGCTCTTCCAGCCGGACCCTGTCTCCTTCGTCGTGGCGCCCTTTGGTTTGTCCATGGAATAAGGCGACTCTTCTCCATTTCTGACAACCATTGCTCAAAATTTCTAGGTTTATTGGATTTCTTCGAGCCCTGTCCTTTGCGCGCCATCCTTAACGCTTTAATGGCCACCACTTGAGAAATGGATTTCGTTGCGGCCATTGAGCCCTTCACAAGCCCGCTCACCCCGTTTCTCGGCGATCCGCTCGGTTGCGATTACGTGCGCTTCTGCCAATCAGAGTACGAGGAACTCTCACGCGACGCCAACATCTCGGAGTGGGTGTGGACTAACTCGCTGCTTAACCCGCGGAATCGTCTGGAGGCTCTAGGCCCTTGCCAAGACGAAGCAGGTCATGGCCCCGGAGGCACCAGGAATCAATGGAGGATCGATGGCTGCGCGGCCATGGGCCGCCGACTCTTTGCCGTCCCGGTCTACATGTGTCCGGACTGCCCAGTGAGGCGGATCGATGTGATCGTGCCCTGCCAGTCCATGCAACCCCCAGCCCTGAGGCGTCAACTCCGATCACCCGATGCGCTATTCGTCGCCGGGAGGGAGCTTGGTAATTTGGAACTGGGCCAATACGTTAACCAGGCCCTCGAGTCATGGTCTCTACGACTACCGTACTTTGATGAGATATACAGAAACATCTCTTTCGGCTCGTCCATTATTCTCGAGGAGGTGTCGCCCGATCCGAGGTCAGCAAAACTCCGTTTCTTCCCAAACCTGCGCCTTGGTAATGAGCTGGCTACCGTCTCGGAGCTTCAGGCCATGTGGAAGTTAGGCTCTTCCGCCTGGCCACCTGCGCTCCCTATCAGTGCCCTACGGCTCGTCTCCCATCTGAGCGAGACCGTTTCTGTGGTGGAATTGCCAAAGTCTGGCTTGACCGGATACTTCATCTTCAAAACGAACACGGGCGCCATTCACCGCTTATACCACGAGCTGAGGGGACTCTTGACGATTGGACCGCATCCCAATATCATTAGAAAACCCCACTACGTCATCACAGCAGCCGCTGACGATGAACCGTCATCTTCCAAGGTCTTGGGGTTCGTTATAGACTATATTAAAGGACGCACTCTGGGAGATGCGCTTGCGTCTTACCCCACAGTTCCGGATGAGCTAAAGTACAAGTGGTCAAGGCAACTAGTCACCACTCTGAAGTACATCATGAGCTCACCTCTCCAGTTCCATTCTGATCTCAAACCCGACAATATCCTCATCGACGAGTCCAGCAGTGAGAAAAACCTCGTATTCATCGACCTAGAGCAAGGTGGCAACTGGGACACGTTTTGCGCCCCCGAGATCCTCTACGTGTCGCGCATGCAGAGGCTTTCGGAAAACAAGCTCGTCCCTTGGGAGAAGCGGAGCGCTTACGAAGAGCTACTCAAGGTCATTCTGCCCCATCGTCCATCGCCGACCAAACGGTACTCCAACCCGCCACTAGGGTACTACAAGGAGTGGTCAAACCTACGGCCGGAGAATCGAGAGGCCGCTATGGTCTTCGCCGTTGGGAAATTGTTGTGGTGCATTTTCGAGGGGTGTAGCCATACAACCCGCTCCCTCGGTGAAAGGGATGCTAGGAGAATCAGCATGGAATTTCCCGCTTTCAAGGATACACCCGAGGAACTACGTAATTTGATACGTCGCTGCACTCTCGGGGCTCCCCACTGGAGAGCTGAGAGCGTCAAGGTCGTCAGGGAAGGGTCTACGCTTTCGGCCGCGGTACGTGACGTGTCGGGTGAGTGGAAGACCCATGAATCCCCCGTAAGCATATTAGCGGCATACAAGAGGCTATGGAAGCATCGTCTGGGCATCATGGAGAGCTATGTGCAAGCGGAGCTAAGATGGCTGTCTGGCTCTTGTGGCAACGAGGATATTGAGTTTCTTGGATTTCTCAACAGGCCATCCCTCAGAGAGGTACTGGAAGGCCTCAACAGCACGTCGAAATGAGTCATCGTAGAGAGTCGTATTAATCAATCTTCATAAATACACCTTCAGAAACCTTCAGGAAAGCTGACAGTAAGACGAGGGCAGTGACCTCAATGCTGCAATGGCCCGTATACAGGAAATAACTTCCTGCGAGAATATCGATAACAATGTCAACCTGTCCTTGGGCTTAATGTGATATGGGACGAAATTCCTTCTGCACCACTCAGGTGCTCTTCTACCGATCTACCGAGGGGCGTCAAATACTAGGGCCCTAACTTCGAAACTCTCACGAGAATCATCTGACAGGCCGAGATGAAACGCAGAATGCAGCGAGTCTGTTTTCCTATTAGCTTGATAACAGTCCTATCCTTCCCGGGAACAGGATATCAAACAGAATTGGAGAAGCCTCTTACACCTCACGGCCGCGCTCTCATCCGAGTCGTGGATTTTGAGGAGGGTGACCTCGTCGGGCTCTTGATTGGAAAGATAATACCAACGATGCTCGGGGTTGTAGGTGGAGTAGAACGACTCGCCAATGTATCGGCGGCGGACCAAGTCGTTGGCTATCAGGTCCCGGCGAGGGACGGTGGTCGAGTCGCACACCGCCAATGGCCAGTCAGAAACGCGCTTGAGGGGCTTCCAGATACTGTTCGTGAAGTAGGATTTATCATTAGCAAATAGAGAGAAGAAGAGTACACGAAGTGTGAATTGGCGGCAAGGAATTAGGGGAAATGTACTTGATGATCCTGAACCGTCGTTTTAAAAGTTCATCTGCGTCGTCCTTCATGTGCTCCTTGACTCTAAGGATCGCGCCATTGAAGCTCTGGTCTGGAAGAAATCAGCAGCGTTTTCATTGTCAACTCCAATTCCGCTGCGGCCCTATCTAATTTCCTCTTACCAACGTGTGGGTGTGGAACTGGAAGAAGGGGGTCCAGTCCATCGTCAAGGTCGAGCGTCCTGGCTTCGAAGGCTTTCGCATCTGTGTTAACACGAAGCTTTGCCATATCAGCAGTAGAAATTTTACCAATCCTAACAATGGATGTGAAGGGGCATGAGAGGGAGGTGAGAGTGTGGCTTAGCCTCCTACCCTATAATCAAACACTTTGACAATGTCAACTTCACTCTCCCCTGATACCGCAAGCTCGGACCTGAGAAATTCCTCCGCCTGGGCGACATACCCGCTCATGATACGGTCGTGACCCAGCGCTTTGACGGCCTCGGCGTCGATTCCGCGCCACGCCTCGGGGCCAGCCCATTTTCGCCAGCAGAAGCCGTTGACATCGAGCGAGAAGTCGGTCTCCCGCCCTCTCACGTCCGTCACCGTCGTCTTGCAGTCCTCGAACTCTTGGTTATGGCGCTGTCGGCCTGGAGGTAGGTTGACGAGAATCTCATAGGGCTTTTCGCGGGTGTGAACGTCGGGATTGAAGCGGAAGTACGAGAAGACTCCAGGGCGGGGCCCTGAGACTGCACCGCTGGGGAGTTGGACTTGGGCCATGTTGTCTGATCAGAGAAGGGTTATGAGTTCCTCTCCGCAATTTTGGAGAGAGAAGATCTCCTCGATCTCGATATTCTACCCTCTTAACGAGGTTTCTCGTGTAATTCGCCTAGCCGTATAACTAGGAATATATAATATATAATATTATTTAATTAGTTAAAAAGTTTAAATTTTATAATGATCTACATAGAAGGATTAATGATATTCTAATAGTATTTTTAACTTAAAAAAATATTTTACTATTTAACTTGTTTTTTACTTTTAAAAGAATATTTATCTTAATAAAAAGGTATATAAATAATTTTAATTTATAAAGTTATCTATATTATATCACTCTACGAAGTATTGTATACCGTTTTCATGGGGTTTTGTTTCAGCGAACGCTTGGTCTCGGTTAATGCCTGAATGAGGATTCTCTGTGTGGCGGGTAGAGCTACCTAACTCGGAGACACTGAGCCCTTGTTCCGGTTCTCGCAAGATTGCGGAGAGTCTTGGGCCGCGGGGCTGCGGCGTTCGAAATACTCATGCATCTTGATCGATAAAAGTCCCGTACCTGGTACAATCTTGTACAAACCTGTGAGTCCAGAGCCTGGTCGAGAATGGTGACGACGACGCCATATCACGCAACCAATCTCCAGCACGCACCCCGAGGGGTGTGCGAGTAAGTTCTCTCGTCACATCCAACAACGGGACGGCTCGGGTCTTCTTGAGGCCCGTTCGACCGCGGATAGGCTATGAGCCAGCCCCATAAGCTTCTCGCTTACCGCCGCTGCTGGTCGTAGGAGCGGGAGTGCACAGTTGCGCGTTATCTACCCCGCTTGTGACGGAATTAAACAAGCATGAGCTCTCGAGAAGTTGGCTCGTCGAGCGAAGGCCCGGACAAGGCGAAGAGATGGGTAGCAGAGTATGCATGGGACAGTGATGTGCACAGGTAGAGAATGTGAGGCGTCCATCATCTTACTCGAAACTGCTCTCGCGGTACGGACGCTGTGGCGAGACACGTAGGCCAGCATAATTCAAGCTCAAAATTGAATTTGATTCAAAATTTACAAGCAGCAATACAAGACGAAACGGATACATTCAACGTCATTGGGCCAGCGAGGCACTGGCAAGAATGTAGCGTGCAGTAGTCTGCCCACTCTGCCCAGCCCTCAGTGTCCTTTGCCCGCTCTTGAAGCCTTAAAGAAAGCCAACGGCATCCAAAAATAGAGATGATATGACGAGAGGCGCGTCTGATATGCGAAAGAGACGATTAGTGCGTCATCAGTTGATGTTGAGAGCACACACCTACGTACCTAGCCTGCAAGGGAGTGATCGTTGAACCCCTCGCTCGGGGTAAACGGGTCACCCTTCGCGATCGCCTCCTTTTTGATTTCGTCAATGAAGGCTTTCCATGGCTGGTCCAACGACTTGGGTTCCTCAGAGATTGGCTCGACCGGAATCTGAATGGGGTTCTCCGGCAGCTGAGTGTTTTGGGGGCTCTCTATGTTGCTCATCTTTGAGGTCCCGATGGAGTGGCTTCAAATAGATCAGTGGTTCAAGATAATGGAAATTATATCACTTGGGCAGGGTTGGGGAGAAGGGAGCTATGAGAAATGAGAGGAGTTGAGAGGCTATCCACGTCTTCTTGAAAGGATTACCCAGGTGTATTATATAGATTACCAGCAATACTTCTTCGTTTTATGATTTCTCCATTATCTTCATCGTTGATTCCACTAGATCCCAGCATCTTCCTGAAGGAATCACGCGCACATGCACCCTGGGAGCCTTCTCCGATGCATGATGACCACTTTCACGACGCATCATGACGGCTGCCGAAATTTACCAGCAGTGACTCGAAATGTGCTGGGAGGGTGACGAACCTGCTCGCTTGCAGTGTATTCCATGAAGGGCAGATCGCCGACCAAATACCGACATGTACTACAATGACTGCCATCTCGATAATCAAGATTGATGTGTTTGATACTTTACAAGTACAAGACAAAACTGGATCTAAATGAAAGGGAGGGTATCACAACAGGGGGTATAAAGAAACACATTATCAAAACATGGCTGCGGGATTAATTACTCAATAAACATAGCCTCCTCATCCCGTCTCTAATCCCAAGTTCGCTAAAGCACGTTCGCCGCCGGCTCTCCTATAGGAGAGCTAGAAAATCAATAGGACCGGTTGGGCCCCCACCCTCACCGCGGGAGACACCTCACTGACAGCAACAACAGTCTTCGTACCACTTAGTTTTCTGCACACCAGGCTCCCGAGAGGGTGAATGGTTCTTGCCAGGAGATGAATTTTGGGGCGCAGGGGGGACATCAGGAGGTTGGTGTCTTGCTGGGGTAGAGGTGCGACTTCTGGAGGGAGGAAATGGGGATCCTCTCCTTGGCGTCTCCGTTGAAGTGTGGGGAGGAGAGACAGGAGCCTCCGCCTCCTCCGGACGGGTGTCTGGCGATTCGGCTGAAGTACCCAATATCCCATTCTGTAAGCTCTCCGGTTCTTGGGGAGGTGGCCTGCGTGGCGTGACGAGGCGGAACTCCCAATGCACAAGATAATCGAAGAGCAGCGGGAAATTCCCAGCATACTCCTCCGCTTTTCCCAGCGTGTCATTTTGAAGCAGTGCTTGGAGGTCGCTCTTCGCCTTCTCCTCCATCTGGAGAGCCTCTTCACTGTCCGGATCCCTCGCTTTGAGGATCTGGGACAAATAGTAGTCACCGCGGACTACGTTTTCCTCGGGCCACGCGTCGCACTGCAGCTTCCTCGATGCTACGGCTCGCATTTGCTTCCTATGGTTTTTGGATTGCGTTAATTATATCGTAACGAAAGGAACGTAGACTGCATCGGCGAGTACTTCTAATAATAATGCAAAACAAAGGGCTACATAGGGAAAAGAAGTGCGTGGAGGTTGACTTACTCGGCAAATTCAAATTTACCCAGAAGGTAGGCCATGATCCCGAGATTCTGCTCCATACTAAGCGCTAGTATCTCGGAGTAGACGATGGATCGACCCTCGGAGTGGCTCTTGATAATTCTCTGAAGAAGGTTAAAGGCCTCTTCTTTGCGGCTGCCGTGCTGGAAGAGGATGTTGACGTAGTCGAATTTGTACAGCCAAGGGTAATTAGTATCGGGACAGGCCTTCTCTGCGAGCTCGTATCCCTTCTTGGCGTGTTCGACAGCTTTATCAGGCTCGTTATTGTAGAGCAGCACATAAGCCATCTGGTTGTAGTACTTGGAATACTCATAGGGCTCCTTGTCCTCACTGCCAATGTCCTTGTACTGCTCGAGGCAGATGTTGAGATGGTGGAGCACGCTATCAAAGTCGTTGATTTGTTGTAGACTGCAGACGAGATCGGTATGACAGTTGTAGAGACGAATCGTGTCATCGGTCTTGACCTTCTTGAGGGAGTCGAAGATATTCTTGCGAATCTTGAGGCACTCGCGCCGCACCCTGAGACCTTCATCCCGCTTGCTCAGCGCCATAAAATCAGTACAAAGGCCCTGAATGACGAGGACATCGCTGAGAAGGGGGTGCGTCTCGTGATTTCCGAGGGATTTCAGGATTGTCTTCACGGCCTCGGTGAGCCTGTACGCCTCTTTAATGCGGCCGCGGTCGTAGCAGTCCATGCCGCCGACGTCACGCAGGAGCCGAGCCAGGAAAATGTCGCCTGTCATCCTCGGGTGGGCCCTCTCGAAGCACGTCAGGGCGCTGAGTACGTGCGGTAGCACAAGAGACAGCGCAGTCGACACATCGGCGTTGGCGATTTGGCGACACGAGGGTTCCGGGTATCGGCGGCGCAAATTCTTTATGACTCGATTAAAGCTCTCGTCCCGTTCAGCTTCTCCCATGTTCATCAAGAGCGCAACTTGAATGGCGTGGTGGATTCGGAGGCTCCGTAGGGTCTTGAATTTGTTGAGCTTGATAAGGCCGGCTCTTACTAGAATGACGATGTCGTCGTTGTGGCGCCGTTGAGCCTGCCCCTGTCCGGACTCCCTGAATTAAGAAAGCCCTTTGTTAGTAAATCTCGCCCTGTTTCGGGGCAGTGGCTACCGGGGAAGGAAGTCCCGTCTTGGTTAATTCAACTTACTCCTCCTCATGAAGTATTAAAACCTCGCTTATATCTTCGTGATTCATGAAGGCAAGAATATTCAAGAGTTCTCTTGCCGAAATGCTGTTCCGCTTGACTCGGTCCAGGGTGAGATCGAGGGCCGCCGAGGCTGCTCTGAGGTACCTCGAATTGCCAGCCTCCAAGCCCTTCTGCTCAGCCATGGGGACAGTGTAACTGCTACGGATACAATCAAGGTACTCCTGAAGATCTAGAGCGCTGTCGCGGATATACTGACGGGCGAGCCACAGGTAGAGGGGGGACCCGCCCAACTCTTTGGAGATGTCCGCCGCCAATGATTTATTATCCAACGCTTTGGGGCCGGCCACATCGATGTCAGTGTTGGCGAGCAGGAGCTGGATTCCTTCTTCGTCACTGAGGGGCTCGATGGGAATCTCCTTCTTGGCGTACTTCCGAGGTACCGAAACCTGAGATGTCACGATAATGGCGCAGCCTGGGGAGCGTGCCTTCGAGGGCCAGACGCGGTCGATGTTTCGGCGCGAGGTCGCATCGTCCCCGCCCACGAAGGTGTCAAAAATGAGGAGCCAACGGCGGTCTGTACAGAAGAATCACCTTTGTTAGCCGAGAAATGTGAAGGAAGGGAAGGGAGGGGCTAGCGAACCAGGTGCATGCTTGCTCTTATTCTCAAGCCAGTACTTGACTCTGGCCACCTGACGTTCATCGTTTTCGCTTGCATCGACGATGCCTAGCGTCCGACCGATGTCGCAAAACGTTCTCTCGAGCTCAGTCTCCTGAGTGGTATCCGCCGTGACCCAAAAGACTCCAGCGTCCCAGTGGTCCTTATACTTGTAGGCAAATTCAAGGGCAATCTCGGTCTTACCAATGCCACCGATGCCGAGGAGCACGCACGACTTGGGCTGCCCGCTGTCGCTGCTCTCATCGATGAGATACCTGTGAAGCTGCTCGAGCTCGTTCTCGCGGCCAACAAAGTCTTCGTTAGGCTCCATGGTAAGGGACATAACGGGTAGGTCAACTGGGAGTTCCAGAACCGACGACACTGGCTTGGATTCTTGGGTTATGCTGCTGACGGCCCGGTGGGTCTTATCCATGACCCTGAGGAGGGTATCGTCACGCCTCGCCGAAGCCGCTGCGTGGTTATCCACTTTGGCCATGATTGCCGATTGGCGCTCCATGACGGTGGACTGAAAGACAAAGTCCGTCTCGCGGTCGAATTTCATTATTTGGCGCTTCAATTTCTCTTCGAGGTCCTTGATATCCTTATCGGGGGACGCGAAAGCTAATAGAAGGAGTAGTTAGCACATACATATTTCCTACACGAATGTTCTTCACTGCCGTGGAATGCTGCTGAAGAACGTACTTCGAGAGAAACTGAATGCATGATTGAACCTGGTCGAGTATCGGATTGCGGCGAAACAAATGTCAACATAAATATCATATATTTTAAGAAGTCTTTTCCGCATGACATCGCTCCAGTTGTACAGGCTCACGTCTTTTTCGAACATCGGAAGTAGCTCGTTGATATCCGCCATTGTTTCGACAATTCGATCGAGGATTTCGGCGGATTCGGCGTAGATACACGAGACCTAAATTTGGGAAATGGGGGTTCCGGCAACTTAGCTAATGCCCAAGAACCAAACGTTGGCTGGGGAAAACGAATGACCGGAATAACGAAACTGGATATTTCTTTCGATTTACATCTGACACATATGAGAAAGGTGGCGTACCTCGATGACGATCAGTAGAATGCCCCAGCCTAGACATCCAAATCCGTCGGGTACAACCTGGATAGCTGTGGAAACGCCAGCTTGGAATTGGCGGACCCAGTATGCCGCCTTGACGAAACGTTGAACTTTTCGCTTCAGCCATCCTGGATCTTTAGCTTGTCTTTTGGAAAACTGTTCGATGAGCTTGGAGACCTCGGTGCGGAACGTCTCATGATCAGTAATGAGATTAACAACTTCGTCGATGTCTCTGATGGGCTCGTCGGGCTTCCGCCCAGCAAGTCCATATACAGCGACTTTAACCCGGCCTGGCTTCTGCTGCTTCTGTAACTCCTTCATGAACTCGATACAGTTCTCCCTCTTCTTGTCAAAGTAGTCCGTCCAGACATCAGGCAGATTGTCGAAGTCGTCGTCGTCTTCCAGCGGAGGTGGGAGGAAGCCGTCGGGCGCGGCAGCCGGCGGCGTGCCAACTGCAGGAGATTGTAGTCGACCGCTATCATGTCTCTGGGGATGGGGAGCGGCCAATGAAGAAGGAGAGGTAGGGATCGAGGTGCGCGCCGTCTGTGAAGAGAGCGGAAAGGTGCTTTCGGAGTCCTGCGTTGACTGTCCATCGTCGCTGCTGCCCGGCGTTCTTGTTCGCCTGACGGGGCCCGCCGACTCGGGGTTCGGTGGAGCGGTGAGGGGGAGTTCCCCGACCGCATGTGCCTTCGCGTTCATGCGTCGAGGAGCGACACCGGACGTAACGCCGTTAAACAGCCGGGTTGTCGGAGCCATTGGGCAGGGAAAAGGGGGGTGAGTGTGGTCCGTCACGCAGTGCTCGTCGAGTAGGAGGAAAGGGAAACGGTCAAGGAGAGTATAGACGAGATCGGGTTTCAGGTTGGCTGTGAAAGAACTACTCGCACAGCTTTCTACAACGCTCGGTCGTGTCGACAGTTATCCATGACGAAGGAGTCTTGATCATAATCGATGCTTGGGCTCTTCAACAATAATCTCTTCGTGCAGGCGCGCCATCCCTTGGACGACGGGGCTGGACGCTCTTCCCTCCCCCTCCCCCTTTCGCCATATTTCCCTCATGAACATTGGTACGGTCCGCCTCAGAGCGCCTCCTTCCACGAAGTGAAAAAGAGGCTGATCAGTGGCCAAGATGGCAAGCAGGCACTTCAGCCCACACCGTAGAGGGGGCGCCTTCCTGAGGATCAAAGCCATATCTCGCTCCAACTCCCAGGTAGGTTGCAAAGACAAGGCAAAACTGACTCCTGGGTCGGCCCGCCGAGACCGTTACCAAAAGCACTCATCAACAATTCATTGCCATCTCGTTTTGAGTGTGGGGGGCGGTGATAAAGCCACGGCGAAGGGGTGGCATGAGCGATTCTGGCGGACTGCAGAACCCAGAGCCTGACCAGGGGTTGCTTGATGGGTGTTTAGACGGCACCAATAAGAACGAAGATTTATCGAACCCGGTGTGACGAAATAGATTAAGACACAGCGAAACAGGGCTGATTTCAGGACAGGCCCAGGGAGGACTGAGGCCCCCGCGGCCCGAAACCTCCATAGGTATGCTTCGTATTGCATCGATGTTTCGGAGGGGAAGCTGACTACCCCCATCAACGTGCATACGAAGTAGAGTGACATTTTCGACGATTCCAACTGGTCGTCGATCCGATGCTGCGAGCTGACTTAAGGGTTGCATTTGGGAGTTGTATTGAGGAGAGGGCAGCCTGGCAAACGCCAAAAGGTAGAGGTACATCAAAAGGACAACAATGACAGGATGACACTGCCTCGCGCTGGAGCTGCAGTCTGGCTCGGATGATTGAACACAAACACAAGCAGCCAGCGACAACTGTCTTCTGTGGCTGGCCTGGCCTGTAGTCACACATCGGTTGAATTGTACGAGCTCGCCCTACTTTCTACCTTCTACCATTTACCCATGAGCGCTCTCTTACCTTTAGGCTTCCATACAGACAACGCATGCAGCATCGTAGGCAGTCTCCAGGCTCAAAGAACAAAACAGTAGGTCGCACGTTTTCTCTTTCCTCGCCTAACCGACCCTTTTTCCTCTTTCTCGTCTAGACAATTCCTCTATCGATTTCTTCTCGAGAAAGGAACAAAAGCCATTGATCTCTCCCCTCTTCTTCTTGTTAAGACGTCCATGGCGGAAGATCATTCTGACTCTGAACTTGAACTGTCCACCGAATCATCTTCTTCCCCTCTTCTTCCCCCTCAGCAGAAGCGGATGCCCCCGAGGCGAAAGCTGACTATTGCACTTGCCGTCTTTATCGTCGCCTTAGCCTTTATCTGGAATTTCGCATTCCGCAACTCGGACCAACCCGCGAGAATTTGTGAGTAAAAAGATGGAAGGAACAAACCCTTGGGGAGGAAATAAAATAAAATAAAATAAAATACGCAAGAAAGAAAATAATTTCTTCTGTCTTCTTTTATTTCCTCTTTTCCATTGGATGGAGAAAAAGAAGTCTCCTCCTTGCTGCAGTTCTGCATTCTGTAGAAGAAAAGACTCGCTAATCTCGTCTCATCCTCCCAAGATCCGCCTCCATCCAAAATGGTGGACCTCCCCGCTAGACTCGGTCGGCTCGGCCCGACAATCGAGCGCATCATGGCCATCGGGGGAACCCCCGGCCTCTCCCTCGGCGTGTTCACGAAGAACAATGCTCCATATTACGCCAACTATGGCTTCCGTGACGTGGAGAAGCAGCTCAAGGTCACCGAGGACACCGTCTTCCCTGTCTGTTCCCTCACCAAGGCACTTACCGCCGCGGCATTGGGGCTACTCGTCGACGAGAAAAAGGTGACCTGGGACACTCTTGTCAAAGATGCGCTGCCCGACTTCAAGTCTCGTGATGATACTTTGCAGAACAACGCCACCATAACCGATATCCTTAGCCACCGCACCGGCATGGGCTGGGCCGATAACCTCATCATCGGCACTGACGCCAACATTCTCATCTCCTCCAAAGACATGGTAAAGTACGTAAACGACCGCCCACGCCAGCTCCCTTTCCGCGGCCAGTTCGCCTACAACAATCTGCACTACGAGATCGCCGGTCGTATCATCGAGGCCGTGAGCGGCCAGTCCTACTACGACTTCGTCAAGGCCCGTATCCTGGACCCTCTGGGCATGCACCGGACGTTCTTGAGGACCCCGTCTGCGAACAATGACGCCGTCAGCTTGTGCTACAATGCCCTCGACGACGCTACCGTCGCGCCCATCACTTGCCCCAAGCTCGGTGACGACTGGTACGGCGCCCCCAGCGGCGGGCTGAGGTCGACGGCAAGCGACCTCGGCAAGCTCTACACCTCTTTCATTTCAGCCTTCAATGACCAGTTCCACACAGGCCAGACCTCGACTGAGGGAAACCCCCTCAAGCAGGTTGCTCACCTCCTGTCGGCCAAGATTCCCCTGGATCAGCCGTCCAAGCTTGAATCTTCCTACGCGCTCGGGTGGGCTAGGGTACAGCTCCCCGGAAAGCTCGGCCAGATTGGTCTCAACCCCGGCCTTCTCCCGCAGGGAATGCCCCTTATTGGCCAGGGGGGCGCCTCGCAGCTCCTCATCTTCCACCAAGGAAGCCTTCCGGGCGCCCTCGCCTTCGTAGGGCTCCTACCCGAGAGCGAGACAGCGGTTGTCGTCCTCACCAACTCGCTAGCTCTCAACGATGCTGCCGACTGGGTCGGCCACCTCGTTATCGAAGAGCTCCTTAGCGTGCCCGGCCACCAGAGGAACGACTATCCCAGCCTAGCCGAGGCCGCTGTCAAGGAGAACCTGAAATGGTACCCGGCCCTGACGAAGGAACTTGATGAAGGTAGGAAGGGCGGTGCCCCTCCTAGACCTCTGGAGGAGTACACGGGCACATACTGGGACCACCTCCACGTCGTTAAGATTGACGTGACCCTCGAGGACGGCCAACTGTACTGGCTCATCCAGGGCCTCCAGTCGGAGAAGTTCCCACTCGCGTACTACGCCAACAATACTTTTACGTGGCTCCTGCCTCGCAACGAGCTGTCTCGACGGGGTCGATGGGTGGGCTCCGACCAGGAAGCGACATTCTGGAAGGTCAACTTCGAGCTGGGCGACAACGGCAAGATTTCCAAGCTTTCTTGGGCTCACGACGGTGGCGTCCCCCCAATTGAACTCACCAAGGTATGATACAAAAAGAACGAAAAGACCAACACATTTCCTCATGTTAGATGGATACGTCGGAAAGATGACAGTGCGTTGTATAGCGGGAAAAATATCATGTCACCTTGGAGAGGGTGCCATTTTGCAAGCTTTGAGATGGAAGGACTGTTGAGGGACGATGTTTGTTGACCTCCGTGGATGCGCTCGTCCCATGGATTTCTCTGCTTTCTCTTTCTCCCTCTTTGTCTTCTCGGTTCCTAATCGTTGACTTGGATGCCAGACCGTTGATGCCCCATCCTGGAAAGCGTTGCCCCGCAAGCTTCTATCGTTCACCCACCGCGCAAGGAAACTCTAAGGCTATCTGCATTAGATAAACTAGCTTTTTTTCTTCGCTGGCATTTCGGTTGACTGGAAGGTCTAGAACTTACACTTGGAAGAATGGGTTTAGAGAGCAGTGACGGAAGACAGAAATGAAGAAGCATCACTCTTAACTTAACTCTTATTAATTACTCGTACTTGATGCCTAAGATATCAAATAGTGTCATACCACTGGGTTGGCGGAATTCGCAAGCTGCAACCACCATACTAAAATGAGGACCTGCTCAATACGTTTTGCAGCGTCGCATCATGGCTTCTCGTAAGAAATTATAGTCGATTCTTAGCGACGACCTGGCCGAGTGTAACCACATCGGCCAGCCACCAAATCCAACATGAACGACACAGGACGACGGGCGGCCGGTCGAACATTCTCAGAAAGATGGCACACAACCTTCCAAAGGGCTCGAAAAGAAGTCGACGAAGAGGAAAGGGACATCAATTACTGAGTTTCAGCAGGCTTCTCATGATATCTAACTATCTCCGACCCAATCCCAGTTCACAAGATCCTCCCAATCCTCAAGGTCATCCATACTCGTAACCCTGGTCATCCCTGTATCCCCTGATCTCGTGGAAGAAGCTTCTACAGTCACTAGTTCCACTTGGACTGTGCCTCCCTCTTCATGTCGCTCCTTTTTGCTTAAAGAAAAGCTGCCTTCACCGTCGTCGTTCCCTACGATGCTCTCTAGGCTTAAGAGACCGTATCCCTCCATTAACTCCTGGTCTCTCTCGTCCCATCCACAGTGTTCTCGCAAGATCCTAGCAACCGTGCCATGGCCTTCATTTATGGCCCGCAACACTCCTCTCAGGTACTGGGCTCTGCCAGGCCCGGTGGTGTCTGCCCCTTCGCTAAGAAGTAGTTGGACCATGTCAATCCGGCCATGTTCAGCAGCACCTTCTAAAGCCGTCCTTCCTGCATGCCTTGCCCCGGGAGCATTGATGTCTGCTCCCAGGTCAATTAACTTTTTTGCAGTTGCCAGGTTACCTGTGATAGCGGCGAGCTGGAGGCTTGTCGCGCCACCCCGAGGTGCTGGTGGCTCGTTAACTTCTGCTCCTAGCTCAAGGAGTTTGTCGATAACCTCTGAAAAATTGCATTCGACTGCCATCTGAAGACACGATCGAGGAGTAACCTGACCATATTCATAATCATAATCATAATCATCGTCAAAGTAGCAGGGACAAATGTTGTCCACTCTCTCTCCAAAATCCACGAGTGTTTGGAATAGCGCCAAGTTCTTATGATATATCGCCCAATACAATGGAGTTCAGGCCAAAAGCGGCCCGTGCGACCTACAGCCCAGGGCTAAATGCCTAGTGACGATGCCAACCATGACTTCTGAATTGCACAGAGCTGCTGTGGTCAGAGTCAAGTAATCGGGGTGGAGTCCACGTGCGAGGAGGTCTTGCAGGAGGTCTGCGTTGCCTGCAGCGGCGGCAGCAACCATCGGTGAACCCTCCACCCGAGTGTCGTTGTCCCTCCAAAAAGGTAGGAAATTATTTCGAGTAAGAGGATTCAGAAAACTGGTAGCCAATTCTCCATGTAGAGGCAGCTTCCAAACGTCATTTGGGAGAATAGCAGTTTCAGGAGTAGCGATGTGTTCTAAAAGAAGATCGACCAACGCGAGCTTTTTACTAGCAATCGCCATCGCTAACGCAGTCCCTTCTAATTTGTTTACGGCGCGCTCCCTTGGTCGGTTTTTGAGAAGGCGTGCAGTCCAGGTCCAATCGTTGTATTTCATGGCGAAAGCTACAGCTGCGCAAAGCGCCCCAGCTTCGTAAAAGGATTGATCTATGTCGAAGGACTTCGCGATCAAGTCAGATTGCCCTGTGAGTATAACAGCCTCCAGGGCGCTTTCTCCTGTTGTAGATCGAGTATTCCAAGAAGCCCCACTTTCAATCAATCGGGTTATTAGGTTCCAGCTTCCGATCTTAGCAGCGAGGAAGATCGCCTTTCTGCCTGGTTGAACACTGCATTGGAGGAGAGCGCCAACAAGCCGTTCAAGGTCGCTAACACCTCGGCTCTCCCCAGCCTGGGGAAGCATTTCCACGGCCAGCTCGAGAAGGGGCTTTTCATTTATATCCTGGTGTGGGTTATCTTCAGCCTTCAGCAAAGCGAGCGCCAAATCAAACTTGCGCCACTCTACCGCATGGTAAAGATCACCTGGCGTAAAGGCCGCACCCTGTTCAAGGAGGAAGAGCGCACATCGTTCCTCTCCTTGGTTGAATGCGGACCCTACGGACGTAATGGTAGCTCCAAAAGGTGTTAGTTTTCTTTTGGTTGTCAATCCCAATAGCCAGCCGCGCCTACTTGCCCACGTTGGGAGACGGGGATAAGGGCCTATTTCCCAAATACTTTCAAGTTGGGCACCGTGTTCGCATAGAAATTTGGCCATGTCAACACGGCCTGACATACATGCCACATGAAGCGGAGAAGGGACGTCAGTTTTGCCGGTATCAACCGAAACTCCGTGACGAACGAGGAACTCGCAGGCCTCCAGTTGGCCATCACTAGCGGCAGCATGGAGTGCGGTAATTCCGTACTCGTCCACTAGGTCTAGCCTGCCAAAGACACTGTAAAAAAGTTGTAGGACGTCGACGTTTCCTACTCTTGCAGCTCTCATGACATGTTCCGCGATGATGAAATCTTGTGCGGGTAGGTCAGGGAATAGTTGGCTCGATTTTCTTAGCAGATATGAAACTAAGGTAGCTGCATTTGTACCAAGTTGTCCAGATCTTTGGAACTCTGCCGCAGAACCTAGTGCAGACATATCGTTGAACATCCGTACCGGATATCCAGTTTGTTTCACCGGATCCCGCAAATCAGCGCCGTTGCAGATGAGAAGCTCCATAAGCGGTATGCTCCCCATCTTAGTCGCTAACACTAAGGGAAACCACTCATCCCCCAGGAAGGGACCTTTGGGCGTTGGGTTGACCTCGGCTCCGATTTCAAGAAGCCTCTCGACTAACAGCAATTTTAGTGGATCTTGCACTTCCTTCCGCGCCATATAAGACAGCAGGAGGCATAGGGGTGGACTGGTCTGCCGACAAAACCCAACAGTACTATTTGGGTCTGCCCCAGCATCAATGAGCATATTTGCAAGATCGACGACCCCATAACAGCAAGCTGTCTGAAGCGGGGTCATCAGTCCATCGCTCAAAGGCATGATGACGGGGCTATTTGGAGGGTATCCACAAGAAAGCATCCACCTCAAAATCCTCTTGGTTTCGGAATTGTCGTCTTTGAAGTTGCTGGTGTAGTAATGGTGACCTTGGTACTGTTCGTCTCTGGTTGCTCTCCAAATATAGAGCCGGAATAGTTTTTCGGCAAAAGCAGACATTGTCAAGTCCCCGAGACAAGCGAAGTTCGGAGCAGTATCTAGCATTCCAGATTTTCGCAAGCAAGTTGACAAGGCTGTCCATTCACGCCGAAACACGGATGTATGCCTGTTCTGAAGCTGTAATCCACCTCCGTTATTCGAGAATACGAAGACAAGTCTCATCGCCATATCCCACAGGGCGTTGGGTAGTCCTCGAATGGCGGCAGTTCCTGTGCAGTCGAATTGTAATCTATCACCAAACTCGAGACTCAAATCTGCAAAGAGCGAAGTAAGCTCAATGCTATCATGCTTGACTCCGACAATAGGGCTTGGATAGAATTGGAGTTTCGGGAATGCTAACCATATTGTGTAAGTTAAGTGAGTCCGAGAAGACAGCTTGGCGTCCTAAGCATACCATCCGACCAATTACGCTGGAATTTGAGCCATGGCAGATTTGGCGGAAACCGGCCAATTACTGCTTCCTGCGATGGAGGAGTGCACACGATGATATCGAGGTCTGGCGGTGTTTTCGGACTTGGAGCTTCTAGTCCTTAGCGTTGGTCGCGAAGAATTAGGGTGGCCGTACACAAACCGTTTTGAAACCGCGCGAGGACCGAAGTATCTCGATTCCGATAGGTCTCTTTCTCGATCTTGGGAGCCTGCACTTCAGCGGAACAATAGAAAACCGCGCTCGGTTTTCCTGCTCGCCTCCTTTTGGCAATTTTGTGATCAATATAGATCCATCCTCGTCTGGGGATATTGCGCATGAATCCCCATTTTTTCAATCGATATTCGAGCTGCTTCTTCCTGCGGTTCATATTAGCAAAGAGGAAACTTCGGTTGGAATTTTCCTTCGACATACGTTGCGTGAAGACCGGAATCGGCAAGTTCACCTAGGAGCTGCTGGGACGGTACATTATCCGTAAGGACTCGGCGGCGGATCAGAGCCTTTCGACACTGCCAGTCTTCCTCAGCCACCGCCTTTGATCGGGTCATGGTTCCTCTCGATATTTGAACGAGGAGTAGTAGCACAGGAATATCAGTAAAACCAGCAAATCTATCAGATTAGTAAAGAAGAAAGGGAAACAAAGTTGGATGAGGGGAAATAGCAGACGAATGGAATTTCTAAAGAAATGTAGGGACACAGCATCCTGCCTGGCCGCCACAACTTGGTCAACTTGATTGGCTCTTACCAAAATCCGAAGTCCTCGTTGTGTAGCATTTGCTTGCAAGCTTGGCTCGCTCTGACTGGTCGAGTCCAAGCACCTCTCAGCCACACCGCATCCTTTGCAGCCCGTGTGGCTCATTCCAAAATCCCTAACTCTCCCCCTCAGCTCAAGGAGGGGCCCTTTTCCGCACGCCCTATTTTTGTGGTAAACCCATCAGCCGCCGTCCTCCCGCAGATGACGCAGGGCTGCAAGGTCGGAAATGTCGTCGACACAAATCAGCTCTCAACAAACCTGCGATCTTCTTCTCGCAGGCAAACAAACGCTGCGTTGAGGCGATTTGGTGCGATGTGGGGCAGAAAATGATAGTAAAGACGATCCAAGTTATCTATCGGAGATTCAAAATATTCAAAATCCTCCTATCACTTTTTCGACGGCTAGTAGTAACATCTCGTTTGTAGCCTGGATGGCATCAGTCAACCTCTCGATCCCGCAAAAGATCGTTTTTACGTCAGCAGTACATGTTTCCTTGCCTTCCCGCCGGGACGTCCTACCATTCTCTTGTCCCGTGTCGTATCCTCCTCCATATCTTGATCCCTGCCTTTGCTCGTGCGGCGCCGAACATTATACAAGTCTAAATGCAAATGCTAGCAGGACTCCCCCAGCCAACAAAATGCACATTATCTCAAAGGCACAGGAAAAGAAGGACGCAGGAGCGAGAATGATTGTGCCGGCTTGCTCACTCCCGTAGGGCCAACGGCCCATCATAACTCGCGTAGCCCAGATTCCTTTGCGACCCGGAACAAAGTTTGCTTTTGGCATCTGACCAAGAGCAGAACACAAGAGCGACTCTCTACTTATACCGGCGGCAGGAGATTCCCGTTCTCCAGCCCGATATGTACAGTAGTGATCGTAATACAGGACCAATGGATAGGGGACGAGCCGTGAGGGATCGGGGATGGCCGCTGGCCTGATGATGTCTCGAATCAGGGGCTATTCCTTCAAACGGATAGATGTGACTTACACATGAGCTTCTTCCGTCGGAGGTGCCGAGAGTAGGTGCAGATGATGACGAGAGTGGGCGGAAGTCCAACCGCGAGTGTGATGATAGCAACAATAGCCTCGACTGAAAGCTCCATAGCCAAGGAGGAGGAAGGCTCTATTGATATGTTGATGCAGGAAGGGCTGTGACTTGACAAGCGAAACGCAAATTGAAGATGCCTGATATCACTAATAATTGTACGGGCGGGTGAAAGGGATATGTACGTCCCGTCGTTGAGGACAGAGAACCGTAAATACTGAAGACAGGTTCCCGGATAGCGATGAGAACAACATTGCGTGGCAATGAAGCAGAAGGATATTTATCCGCCCAGCTTGCACATGCAGGATCCTGGACCTTGTCAACAGATGAGCAAGCATTATTTCTCGGATTCTGGCTTCCACGAATCGTGTGTACAGATACGCTTGGAGACTCAGGCTGGTCTCTCGGATTCCGGCATTGACCAACCAAACAAGGAGCAAAGTGCCCAAGCTTGCACTGACGTCTCCCGAGGCGCAGAAATGCATCTCTCTCGCAGTCATCTTGTGTATCTATGTACCTCATTCCCAGATTTTGGCCTAGACCAATCAGAGTGGTCAATGTTTTGACCTAAACCAATCAGAATGGTCAATGTGAAACATTGGGTTAGCTCCGGCTCAGCCCCATTGATGGCATAGCTCTCGAAGTGCCCGAAGGGAACGACTCGAGGTATGAAATGCCTCGGATAATCGATAATGGGAATAGAAGTCCGAATATATTTTTCTTAGGGTGATGAAGAAAACGCTTGGGAAAGCGGGCCCCCGATGGCATGAAAGGAACTATGGTGGGCGCCCCAGTGTGCTGGAAAACCGACCCTCAGGGGATCTAGTTCAAGTATTATTAATGGAAAAGCGTCGGTTTGGTATATCTTGTGTATAACAACACGCCGACCACCAGGTGACTACAGTCCCAATGGGCATGCCGGAAGGCCTAGGGAGAGTACCGGGCTCAACCAACGCTGTAACTTCGAGAAAAGCGAAGGCAGGGACAGCTTGGAGTACGTCAATTCTCGGATTGCCAAACGAAGCGATGAAGGAAAAATGACCGGTAGTATCATCACTGGTGCCAAGCAGAAGGATGTGAGGGTCGAGAAGGAGACAAGTTGGTTCAGCAAGGCTTTCTACGGTAGGCGGTTCATATCATTGCAATCTTTCTCAAAATGTAAACTGACCGCGAATCTACTAATTAGTCAAGTTTCAAAGGCCAGGACACGAGAAGACTTCAGCTTCATAGCGATGCTTCACCTGCTACACTCTCTAACGTCGATAGTCCTCTGGTTAGTAGATCTACCTTGGTTTCGACGCCGGATGAACGGCCGGAATGGCAGGTCGCTACAGTCTATCGCGTAGTCTCCAGTCTTGAGCTTGTTTTGCTGAATAAGACATCATTGATCTTAAATGTCTCCTCCTCCTTCCTCCCTGCGCAGCTCTCGGGTCAATTACATCCAACCTGGCCCCGGCTAGCTTGCTTGCGATGCTTGGAGATCCCTGACACTTTTATTAACAATGGCGATCTCAATGTTTGCGAGATTCTCCGAGGCCATTCCGAGATGCCATGCGAGGATCTCACCCGAGTGCGCAACGTGACATGGAACCGGAGATTCTTCGCTGCGACGATGAATCAGAAATCGAACAAGAACGGGGATACCGACGCCCAGAAGCTGGACGAGAGCGAAGATTCAGACGGCCATCAGACGGCCAAGGACCTAGCTTTGGACCCCGAGAAAATGGTTGACACACCCGACGGCGCAGCGCAAGACGAGAAGACCAGCCATACGAGCCAGTCCCAAGCTGGTGTATCTGAGAGAGGCAGCTCCGGAGACAATGATGAGTGTGACGGTGACGATACCCACCCTGACAGCTCCAAGGGCGACAACGGGGACTAGGAACAAGACGACGAAAACGGTGAAGAAAGGAAGAAAGCGAGGGAACGCGAGAGTCAAATATGACCCATAACTATGAGGACCTCTTCGGACTCGGTCCGCCAGACGTTGAGGCGGGGGACTACGTCTGTATTCTCTAATATAACAGTAGCGTGCCTGTCATCCCGTGGGAGATCGAGCCAGTCCCAAGTCCTTACTACAAACTTATTGGCAAAGCGTACGTCTGTAGTAAAATGGAAGGGGAGGCCAGGAACGATCTCATTGATGGGTTGAGGAGGGGCAAGAAAGGGGTTTTAGAATTGCGGCAAAGTGGTGAACGGTAGGAGAGGATGTTCCTCCAAGTTCGACTCCACAGATCCTTCGTTTTATTGCTCTTAGTTCTGTTTCACTATTGGGTCACGAAACTGTTAGATGTCTCGTTAGGCCTGTCCTGTTATTCTTAGTTTCGAGGAGGGCATTTTTCAACAATGGTGGCATCTCGGGATCACAACATTCCAATCACACTACCTTCTGAGAAACACGTTTTCATGGAGAAATATTTGCTATACTGGTTCTATAAGTAAAATTGTCATCAGCATTTTCTAGGTGGTATGACCGAACCTCGGAGTAATACAAGATAGATCATGAGATCCGGCCTGGAGCATCATGGGTTGTAATTTTGTATTTTTGGGTGTCTCTTCTGACTGGGAAGGTGCGGATGTGCTCTCAATTTTTTTCTTTCTCTCTCTCTCTCTCTCTCTTTCTTTCTATATATATATATATTTATATATTCACGATATTTTTCTCATTTCCCCTTTCCTTTCTTTTCTTTTTGTCCTTTTTCATTTGTCGATTTGTTATTTTTTTTTTAGCATCTTTCTTTTAGTACCAAGTATTATTGAAGTTGTGGAATATCATTAGACTGATGCATCTCGATCCGTGGTCCTGGCACTGTCAAGATAAACTCCGGCCCAACAAGAGCCCTCACTTGAGGTTTTGGTGGGGCGGCATCTACCGGCTTCCCCCCTCTTGGTAGCGCTTGCCCTGAATCAGCACGCGACAGGGGCCACAGTGCCGCCTCCCGATTTTGGGACTGTCTCGAAGCTGACCGGCAGTTCACCGACAATTTCTCCGTTGATCTCTCCAGAGAAAGCCCCATCAATCAAACATACCATGTCGCCACTCATGTCACCACCAGAGATCTCCGGGCCAAGACCCCGGGCTTGCGCCGTCTGCCACAAGAAAGATGGCCTCATGCGCTGCTCCGCCTGCCAGGCGGTCCACTACTGCGGTCGTGACCACCAGACTTCTGACCGCCCTTCCCACAAGAAGGCATGCACAATAGTCAAGAAGGCCCGCGCCAAACTTGACCAGGAGGAGACGAACCTGCGAGAGTTACCCAGCGACTTTCTCACGCCGCCTAACCTCTTTGAGAATGCCGTCGGCCATTTTTGGGGCTACATGGAGACGCGTCCCTACATGCGGGCGCGCTATGGCTTGGTCGATAAGCTCCTCATGAACTTTGGCGGTGCCGGAGCCCCCGTCGAGGTTGTCCAGACTTGCCTCGACCACCTATTAGACATGATCCGACTCTGCCGCTCCGACAATATGGGTGTGCGGGATTCTATTCCCGCCCTATACATCCGCCTCGGCAGGGATCAGGACGCGTATGATTTTATGAAATGGTATGGGACTACTGGTGAGGAGATGGATTATGACTGGTCAAATATAGACCTGCCGTTTCTAGATGTCAAGGATGCCGATGTTCTCGAGGCCCCGGTGAAGAGATGGACGAGCAAGTACCTCAGCCTCAGCCACGCCATGTGTGTGAGCCTCATCAAAATCCACGTCCTGCTCGACTTGGTAGCCATGCAAAATGTCACCAGAGCTCTCCGGGGCAGCAGTCTACCGCCTGAGATCATCGACATCATTCGCAGTCACGTTATAAGCCGTGCAGTATCTGCCCGATTCCTCAGGGCCGACACGAACGAGGTTTCGCGCCATATCAAAACCATCAAGGCCCAACTGAAACAGATTTTCCGAGGGATCAGGACCTATAATCCGTCCTTCTGGCCAGCGATGCTGGAGGACGGCTACGCTGCCATGGCGGCTAGGCCTAACGAACCTTATGCTCATCAAACGCGGGAGGAGGCTTGTTTGGTGCTTAGCTTCAATTTCGTCTCGTGGGATGAGACACCTGGCGCGGTGAACATCATTAGGTGTCTAGCCAAGGAGTATTGATGACTTGAAGAGAGAAGTATAATCTGTGGCCGGGGCGTAGATCCCCTATGCGTGGCACTGTTATGATCTCGGCGGATAGAAATCGACATGGAGCAGAGGATGATCAGCAAGCAAAGGAAGAAGCTTGGCATGTAGCGAGTAACGGCAATTGACGATTAATTGGCGACGTCTAATACCCGAATAGTTCAATGCAGTTCTTGAAGACTTTCGAGAATGTACGATACCCTAGTCTCTCTATGGGTCCGTGTTTCAGGCAAGTCTTAGTGTGCGAGGGGATCGAGAGCCTCGGAGAGGCAGCCCCGGTGCCTGTTTTGGTAGACCTGATGTTATGTCAGATCGAAGAGCATCGAAGACGGTTATTGAGGGAGTTTCTAGGGTCACTTTGTTTGCTACTAGATTCGATACTAGATTCCTAACTATCCCGTCAATAGACGTTGGACGCGAGGTGTTGTAAATCTAAGTAACAGCCTCTTTGTTGCCGTTATGAGTATGTTCTTTAGATGTCGGCCGGCATTATAGGACTAAGTCAATTACGAGCCTGGTTGCCGTCGAAGGCCACTACCAGAGTCTAGATGCTTCGGGGCCAAGCATGGCTGCTTTATTAGTCGTTGCTCCCCAGTACATTGGAGATAACTAGATTGACCCGCTTCGTATATTAAATTCACTATTTAGCTGAGATTGTCGAATGCCTGCACTATGCTGCCGTGCTTTCGTCCACCAACATAATATCCCTTAAACCGCCCTTCACCATCTAAACCTTGCGGGCCACAATAAAAGGGCGACAATCGTTGCCCTTCGTCGCATGGAACTCATTCTCGACAATCTCAAACCCCGCTCCCTTGATCTGTTCAACCAAATCCGCCTCGCGAAACGACAACACGTTCGGCGCCAGACTGAGAGCCTTCATGGCAGGCAAAGCCAGCTTTATGAGGAAATTCATCTGTCCCACACACACGGTCTTCGTGATCAACAGACCACCATCCTCAAGCATGGAATGCACACTCCGTAGTGTCTCGGGCAGGTCGCGCACAAGATGCAGGTAGTTGAATCCCAGTACGGCGCTGAACCGCGTCTTCTCGGTCGCCAGTGTCTCGGCGCTTGCCACCCGGAATGATAGGCCCGGGACCGGAGATGCTGTGTTCTTGTCGTTTGCGATCTGGATCATCGCCGGCGAGATATCCGTCGCCAGGTATGACTCGGTGGCGGGAGCGAGGCGCAGGGCCGTGGAACCCGAGCCGCAGCCCAACTCGAGGACGCGGTCGGTGGGTTTCAAGAAATTAGCCGTCCGGTTCAGCGTCCGCTGGTAGCCGGCTTCGTCAGAGACCGGCTTCTTAGCGTAGGATTTTGCCTGGCGGTCCCAGAATTGCGCATCGGTTTCGACAGACATGGTGTGATGATTTCTCCGCGATACCAGATCTGGGCTATGATTTATTTGTAGGGGCGTCCACTCTACCGTGTACAGGGCTCTTGGTTATTCGGATGTTTTGCCCTTAAACTCGCGGGCGGACATCAACCTCGATTTCAGGAATCGCTGGGGTTCATATCCTCCAGGCCGAGTGCGAAGCTGCCAATGACCCTTTGCGGGGTCTCCCGGAGTTTTCGTGCTGTTCGCGTACTTCGCATAAACACACATGCGTGGCACCAGCAGGATATAATCCATCCCGTGGCCGTTGACCAACCACCTCTCGACAATGCAGCCATCGACTCCAGGCAGCCGTATTTTTTACTTTTGTGATCGTGGATGGGTGGGCACCAGAATTTATCTTGGCCCCCCGGCTCGAACCATCCCGGCGATCGTGACAACTCGTCTGTTCGTGATTGGGCATTTTTAAACTGTCGCTGCATTTCATTGCCACTCCATCATGTACGCATTGCGTAATTGACGACCTCCCATTTCTTCAAGTCTGCAGCTCCCTTATTATCAGGCCAGACATAGTCGTTCACGGCTATTATCAGGTAATTGATATCAACGTTTGAAAGCCATCAAATAACCATTGTGATTAAAGCCAAATTCAGCCCTGCCGATCGAAGGACCCAGGTCCGTCTCCTTTGCGTCTATTTTCCAAACCACGTGCCGAGAAACGCTCTGTTTGTTGTGTCAACTCGTACGGCGGGCGGGCAGGGGAGGCATGGCAGTGGACGCAATCGGTCTCCCTGGGAAAATCTCCACCCTCCATTTTCTCTCCCGCGGAGCAATTGGATGGGTATACCAAATCAACGACAGCATCGCGCTGAAGTACGCTCGTGATCCCGATTTCCGAAGAATTTGCTAGAGAGAACAATATGTTCGATCTCTTTGAGAAACAGCCCTGCTCACATGTCATCCAGAGCTTCCTGCGCCTTCTAAATGCTAATTTTCTCGCCTTTATGAGTCGTGGGTCTCTCAACGATTGCCTAAATCACACTAGGTTCGCGACGGGCCTTTCGGGAAAGTCCTTTCCGTGAATAAGAACAGAGCCGGTTGAGCTCGTAGAGCCGTGGCTTAAAGAACTCTCCGGCGCAGTGGCGTGGCTAGAATCTCTAAGTTATGTCCACGGCGACCTGCGCTCAAGTAACTTTCTCTTAGATGGAGGGGATCATCTTAAGCTGGCGGATTTCGATTGCATTGAGAAGGTCGGCGAGCCTTCAAGCAGGAATGGGGCCGCCTGGGCTCGGGTGCGAGGTGCAGACGCCGATGAGGTAGGGCATAGAGAGGTTCGTTTGGGATGAACGGGCCGAGAACTGAACAGTTTGCTATCGGGTCCAACCTTTACTGCATGGTGTATGGCTTTGAGCCGTACGAGGATAGGGACGACCGGGGTCCGGTGATTGCCGAGGTTCTTTTCTAACAAAGATGGTGGTTAGAGGCTTGGTTCTCCTGGCTGCGGAGTGAGAGACCTATCGATCAAAGTCAAATTAAGCACTGTCGATCGGAGATCGGAGGCCCGTGACGCCGCCCGCCGGTACACACCGGTGTTCAGTGTTTAGCACCAACAAAAGGAGCACAGCACACACTCCGAACAAGTCGTCATCCAGTAATCCTCAATTCACTTCTGATCCACTACGAAAGTAACAGCGGTCAGACTAACAAGGGTGGTAGGGTCCATCAAGGATTTTGCGATGAAGGGATGTGCTAAGATCCAGCGATGGCGTCATCACCAAAGGAAATTTCGTGGATTCACCAACAGGAAGTTTTGGTTTCCCCCGCTTGAAGGAGTAATAAATATCGGGAATATCCCGACTGGTTGTCCCCATCTCGATTGCAGATACTTTCCTTCCTAGTAAATCTTTGTAAGATCTGCGAATCGGATGATGCGTTGAAGAAGACGGCTCCCAAAAGGCTAAGCATGTCGGATCCGAGCCGTTTTAATCTTCATCGATTCCGCATTCGTCCCTCGGCTGAGTCGGCCTCTCCCTTTAATCGACCGGATTCGTCACCGCAATCTGAACCTTTGGCATTCTCCGATTCGGCCTCCGTCCGACGTCAGCCGGCATTATCAGATGAATCCACCGTCTCCACCGGCAGTAATAGGCCGGGCACGTCAACTTCATTCAGCCCGCCCCCGGGACCACCATCTATTAGCGACCTGGCATCTGCTCGGGGAATTCGGGCGTGTGAGCGGTGTCGCCAGTTCAAGAAGAGATGCAGCCGCACTTTCCCCGTTTGCACGCTCTGCGCGAATGCCGGCGTTCCGTGTTCTCTCACCGTCCGCGCCCGCGCTTCTGCCACCGAACTCCAGCGCCTCCGGGCCCGTATTGAATGGCTCTCTGATATCGTTAACACCTATGTCCACGTCGAATCCTCTGGGATAGGGGCCGTTGAGACGGGAACGGACCCAGCTTCTTTCATTCGTGACCTGCCGCGCGTGTCGGAAACTCCCACGGACACCGCGTCGCCGCCGTGGCCTGATTTCGACATGCACGCGCTCCTCGGACCGATTGGCTCATTGGCTCCCGCTCCCACTATACGTGAAATTTCAGACCTGGAATCCGCACTTGACGAGATTCCTCCAGCAAACACCACCGCACTTCCCGCAATCACCTCAGATGCGGATCGTACGCCGCATCTTGAGCCTCCAAGTTCCCAGGCTCTCGAGACGGCGCGGACCCCCGAGACGCGGACCCCCGAGATGCGGAGTGGTTTTATTTTGAGACCACAAGCCTTCCACCATCCCGGAATCCCTCCTCGGAGATTTGTCGATGCTTATTTTAACAACGTCAACAAAGCGTATCCGCTGGCCAACCGGGCGCAAGTACTCCGGACACTCGAAACTTTGGATAGTTACGCGAAGATCGATTACGAGGATCCTGAGTCTACTTTCTTGTATCTTATCATGGCAATCGGGAGTACGACGCTCGAGCGCGCTGGCCAGATTCCGAAGGGGACGTCGGCGCAGTTTACGGTGCAGTACCCCGTGATAGTTCAACAATGCTTGGAAAAGGGAGACGAGAAATCCATACAAATTCTCGTGTTACTTTCTCTGTACTCTTTGTTCGATCCTCTAGGATCATCCACCTGGTCTATGGTGGGAGTCGCTGCTCGACAGATTATGTTACTCGGCCTGGATCGCCGAGCGCCCGATGTCTCTCCTGCGCGGGCCGAGCTTCGCCATCGATTGTTTTGGAGCGTTTATGTGATTGACAGCATGATGGCCGTGGCTCATGGATTACCGCCTGCGCTCGTGGTGACCAACACAGACGTGCCATTACCGGGACTCACGGTCGAGGAGTTGAGCTCCCCCGAGAGGTTACAGTTTGCCTCGACCCTACAGACGAATCACCATGTAATCCGCCTACGACAGCTGGAGAACACGATTCTCAGCGAAATACACCATAGGAAGCAGACGGCCATTTCAACTATGTCCGAAGCCGATCGTCGGACGATCCTCCGCGACTTGAGAACTGATATCGACGCGTGGTACAACAGCGGCTCCCTGGTCCCAACAATGGGAAATGATAACATATCTGTCCATAGCGCATCCACTTGGCTAAGTGCCCGGTACTACCACCTGCTCCTCACACTTTACTACCCGTGCCAGTTCAACTCCTTCACGTCCTGCGTGTCCCCTGCGGAGCTGTTGCATTTTGCCCAAAAACACCTGCAGTCGATGTCCATACTTCTTCAGCAGCGCCAACAGCCGCTCAATCACATTGCGCTCTGTCGCATGCTCCCCGTCGGGTTTGTTCTACTCTACGCGTTTGCCTCTTCGACGGACGACGAGCCTCTTTCAATCCGGGACGAAGTCGGGCTTGTCATCAGCATCCTCGAGGCTTTTCCCGAGGGCTGGGACAACGCCCGTAAAGCTGCCTGCATTTTCCGTCAGTTTCTCGCCGTCGTACCGAATCCGCCGACATTTGTGCCACCCCTCGGCTCCTCCTCCGATACTCTGAACGACGGCATACGAAGTCGACGGCCGAGATCGCGCTACGTCGACGTAGTGAGCCCGACTGTGGTTTCCCTCGTGTCGCTTATGCTCGACGTTTTGGGGAAATCAACGTCCTACGCGTTGAATGAGTTCCCGGAAGTGCGCGAGTCGGGTGACCTTTCCGCCTTACAGAATCATCAAAAGTCTACCGGTGACGCTAGACGCCGGTTCGACGGTGGTTTGTTTCCGGATCTTGCTTCGGCGGAGGATGCGGTGATGGACTACGCTTGGGGCTACCCGCAGCTGAGCTTCATATGAATTCGAATTAGACACCACTCTTCAGTTATATAAGAGCCAAGTATTTCCCCGCGGAGCTCAATGTCAAAATACCAACAAGGAGGAGAGTAAATGTTTGCCAGAGGCTAGCCGGATCTAACTAATAAGAGTAGAAATATGCAAGTGGCGGCGTAATTCTTTTTTTTCTTTTTTTTTTTTTGCCCCTCTCGTCACACTACTTAGAATACGGCTCCGGCTTAACACCATACGGGATCATCCGCACCATATGCCTCCTCTCATGATCCTTGAAATCTGGAATAGCGGTATGGGCAACCGATCTCTGGTCCCAGATCACGACCGAGCCCTTCTCCCATTTCAACCGGCAACCGAAGTCCAGGCTCCGGATGTGATTGTTCAAAAACGATAGCAGGGCCTCCGACTCCTCGGGCAAGAAACCGTCCACCGCGTGCGCGATCGTAGGGCTGACAAACAGGGACGGCTTTCCCGTGACGGGGTGTTTGATGACGAGGGGGTGCGTCGCATTGATGGCTTCCGCGTATGCGCGCTCGGCGCCGACGCGGCGGACCTCGCCGATAGAAGCGGAAGTGTGCCGCAGCTTCAGGGAATGAAGCGTCTCGCGGAATGCGGGCGAGAGGGCCTCGTAGGCAGCGGTCAGGGAAGCGAAGGCCGTGTCGCCACCACCGGCTTCGGGAATCTCGAGGACCCAGAAAAAGGTGGTTGAGGGGATGTTGGCTGTGAATGTCTGGTCAATGTGCCAGAGGTCGTAGGTTGTGCGCGGCCCCAGAAGACTTCGGAGGTTTCCCCTGGAAGTATCGTCTTAGCACCTGAGGTCGGCATAGAAGTAGGGAGGAGGGAATATAATCGGGATGCGGATGCTTACGAGTTCTCATCAGCATAGACAACGTGGAACTCAGAGCTGGTACCCTTGGGGAATCCCATGGTAGGGTGCTTGTGAAGAGGACCATAATGCCTCGCGATTTCAAGCTGTCGCTCGAAACCAATATCGGCAAAATCTTGGTCTCTCTAACCGAGCAGACAGCAACCGGATTGAGTTAGTCTATAATTCTAGATGTATTTTTAAGTTGAAAAGAAAAAAGAACGCCAGGTCTTACAAACACAACCACCCCCCTCTCCGCCGCCAGCAAAGCGAGCTCGTCAAGACCCTCCTTCGATAGCTCACTTATTTGGACGCCGCGGATCTCGGTCCCGATGCGTGGAGTGACATTAATTGCAGTCACCCCTGCCTTGAGCAGGGACGGTTTCGCCGGATTCGCGCGGCGGGCTGGCTCGTCAGCCTCGAAGAACGGCACTGCGATGGGCACGCTAGGTCCATCGGGGCGCGTCGGAAGATAGGCGGGATAGAGCGGCTTAGACGGCATTGCGAGATCGATGTCACCTTCCAGAGGAAGGGTTGCAGGGTATCTGATTGCTCGAATTTCACGGGCACCGGAAGTGATGTTCGAGGTATTCAGGCTCAAGATAGACTGATTGACTTGTAGACGGCATTTACTGATATCAAGATGGTCTTACTTGCTGAGTATTTATGCCATCTCGTCTGCTCGTGCTCTCCACACATTTTCCGTGAATATCCTCGCGAGTGAGTGCTAAAACCAGCGGGGTCGGGTTCGTGCGAAAAATTTACCAGAAAAGGAAATTTTGTCGCGAAAGGCCGCCGATAACACCATTTCCAGGATGCAAGACAACATCGCCGAACAGGCCTTGGCGGCCCCAGAAGGGAGCAGTTACCCCTCAAAATTCATACTAAAAACGGAGCTGAGAGAAGAGAATTTTACGTTAGATTTCAATAATGGCCTATTTCCTTGGAAATGTCGGACTTTGCCCGACTTTCCTTCGGCAGGTCTCCATACGGCCGGTCGGGAGGCAAAAAGACACCAACTTATACGACATTGAGTCATTGACGGGGTTAATCTCGTTATTCGAGCCCTGCAATGGAGGCAGAAAGCTCTGCTTCCAAGGACGTCCGAGCTCATGGCAAGGTCAATATAACATGGAGGGCAATTCCAGACTGGCTTTCTGGCCGTGAAGCTGTCCAAATCCAAGTCGGATTCCTTTTCTTCGACTTTGGCGAGGGTAATAGCAAATAAATTGCAAAGACATGTCGTCGCCGGCACGCGAACCCAGAGGTTCGGCCTCCAAGGATGTCGTCGAAACGTCCACGAAAAGTTCCCTGGCGGCTACAATCGCCGAATCGAATTCATGGCTTGCGAAAGTGCACCCATACTTCAAGGACCCGTCCCATGTCATGCTCTTAAAGCTGGACTTTCTTCTGCTTATCTGGGCCTTTATCGCTGGCCTTTTCAAGGCAAGTATTCGGAGTATGTCCTATCTCGGAGACGCTCCCCTATGTACTAACATCATACTTGTAGGACATGGACCAGTCTGCCACCACTGCCGCATTTGTCTCCGGCATGAAAGAGGACCTCAGCCTCTACGGCAATGAGCTCGTAGAGTTCAACACTTACTTCTCCATCGGTTACGCGATATTCATCGTTCCCGCCATGCTATTCCAGACCAAGATCCGTCCGTCTCTCTTTCTACCGTGGTGTGAGGTCATCTGGGGCGTATTCACGCTCTTCACATACAGGGCGAAGAACGCAAAGACCGTCTTCATCCTGCGGTTCTTCCTCGGGGTTTTTGAGTCGTCGTCGTGGCCCGGCATCGCGAACCTCATTTTTAATTGGTTCGTCGCTCTCAGAATCATTCGTCATTCGCTTTCCACAAAAAAGGAAAGTTTACAACGTTGCATACGCGGAATACTAACAGTGCGCTGCCAATCCCTAATAGGTATAAACCCGAAGAACTCGGAAAGCGCCTTGCATTCTTCGGAATCAGCGGTGTCGCCGGAAACATGTTCCTCGGCATCCTCCAAGCTGCTTTATACAATAACCTTAACGGCGTCCTGGGAAAGCCTGGCTGGCAGTGGCTCTTCATCGTCTCCGGAACCATCACAATCACCTGGGGCCTTGTAGGCCTAGTCGTCATCCCCGATTCGCCCGCCAACACGCGGGCCATCTACTTGACGCTCGAAGAGAGGGAGCTGGCGCGCAAGCGGATGGCAGACTGCGGGACGACGACGCAGGAAATTATCAAGGTTAAGACCCTCGGCAAAAAATTGAAACTCCTAGTCAAGACGCCTATTACGTGGCTGTTCCTCCTCGCGTACCTGCAGTTTGCCTGGAGCCAGCGCGCAAACTCGTACTTTCTGCTCTTCCTCAAGGGTTTGAAGTTGTCGGATGGAACGCCCCGATATTCGGTGTATACCGTGAATCTCATCCCTCTCGGAGGATACGCGATCAGCATGGTCTGTAATTTGGGGCTGAACGCCCTGAGTGACTGGAAGGCTTGGCGTTGGCAAGTTTCCATCGGCTCAGCACTGGTCCAGCTGCTTGCAACCGCCGTCTTGTCTGCCTGGCCATCAGACTGGAAGGTTATTATGGCCTTCTACTTCCTCTTATTCTCGACTGCAGCCTGGGGGTATACGCTCGTCGCATGGCTTGGCGATATCCTCCGCAAGGAGCCCGAGGTCCGGGGTGTGCTCGTGGCCCTTGCCGTCTGCCTCGTTTACACGGGCCACGCGACGATACCCTTGCGCGCCTGGCGAGTAAGCGACTCCCCGCGGTACCCTATCGGTTTCCCGCTCTCCGCTGCTTTCGCCGTCGGCAGTATTATCGCCATTTTGGCACTGCGTTATTACGTGAATACGCATCCGCAAGTGCAAGAATGGGGCCTTGGTGAGGATGGCGAGGCGCGTGCTACAGAGGAGACCCTCGTGATCGAGGGAGAAGACGACGTTAGTCAAGATGGGTCACGAGAAAAGGAGAAAACAGTAGTCAAGACATAATGTGGGTGGTACTCGCTTGAGTAATTGTGTATTTTTTCAAATATAATTCTTCAAACTTAGTAGAATATCCCATCGATGCACATAGAAGTCCCTGACCAGCAAGCGGACATCCGTCCAGAATTTAGAACTACCCGGATGGACTCGACATGTCGCATACATGGGCTGTACTGAAGACTCCAAAACGTATTCAGGTGGGAAATAGTGAAGGTGGGGGTCGCTATTTTATGTTTCGCGCATACGATTCTACAGAATCCCTCTTGCGAAATCTTTCCTGCTGTGGGCCGGTATCCTTATAGCTCAAGTTAGAAACAGGATCCGAAATAGCTACAATCCCAATGCAAGGAGAAAGTCTGGCTACCGAAAGGCGGAAGCTCGGCTCCGCCTGGGGTAGGGGTGCTACATCGATAGTTCGTAGCCGTTGGCTGGCGGAAGCTAAATTGGGCTACCGAGATTCTTTAAGTGTTCTTTAGAACCCAGTTCTTCATATCTCAGACCCCATTGGCACAAGTTACACGACGAAGGAAAAGATTGCATCAACGTTGGTAGCCGGTGCGCTCAGCTTGGATACAGAAATTGGCAAGCCACGCCTGAGTGACTGGGGTCGGGAGAGGCATACCTGAATAGAAAGGACACCTGACAACAGAGTAACAAAGCAGGTGGATGACCATCAAGGGCCTCGGCCTCTCACGACGTGGTCGAGTGGCGTCATCAAACACTGTCCCCCACGTGGGGAACAGATAGAGGAAA
Source organism: Scedosporium apiospermum (assembly GCF_000732125.1). Lineage (NCBI taxonomy): Eukaryota > Fungi > Ascomycota > Sordariomycetes > Microascales > Microascaceae > Scedosporium > Scedosporium apiospermum. Next base: position 187,384 of record NW_015971790.1, on the reverse strand, counting down.
GCTCTTAGAATTATCTGACGATGGGTGTGCTTTCTTATAGAATATCCTTTCTGGAATGGTATCCGACGTTAGCGACGGTCTGTTGAAAACCAGCCACTGCAGCTGCCGCCGCTCCGTCGCCCCCCGGGATTACCCCCATTAATGCCCATCTCGGACAGTTGCCACCTCTCGGCACTAGCAAGTCTACCTGAGCTCTCAGTACGAAGTAATATTAATAAAGATCAAACAATGAGGAGGCATGGGGGCTTTTATTGGCCGAAGTATTTCACAAAGTTCTAAAAGAAAGTTAAGAAAAAAGCTGATGTTTTTTTGCGCAGCAATCTCTTCCGAATCTTAGCTTTCCTCACCATCCGTTGTTTAGCTGGCCTACCAGCCATGATGATAGAGGTATGGCGACGCCGGTAGTAAGATTGGCCCTATATGTAGTACCCCTGACTCATTGGCAAACTGGTGGAAACTAGAATATGGATATGGGAAGGGGAAATCAAAGAAACAATACAGGGGAAGGCAAAACCCGACAGGTTTGATTCGGTCTATGAATAGCAGAGGCCATTGGGACTGCCGCCCGGGTACGGATAGGACGAGGGGCGCGAACTGGAGGAGTGCCCGCAGTTTCCGTAGCCCAGCCAGACACTGTAGTCTCGGTTGTCGGCGTAGGAGTGGCCAGAGACACCGTTTCCATTCTTGCAGCAAGTGCCCTCGATCCAATAGACCTGATCTGCCGCCGTAGCGCAGAAGATGCTCGTACCATCAGAGAATTCCTAAGGGCGGGAAACGAACGCCATTAGCCAACCCAGCGTCAAGGAAATATCCTTGAGTAGAAGCAAGTGAAAAGGAAAGCATCAAGGAAGGGAAAGAAATAGAAAAATTCGTCACTTACACTGCAGATATATGACGCGCTTGTATTCTGGCAAGTCATACGGCGACATTCTTTGTTGGGGGCACCGCACATGCCACGAAGTGACCGAAGGTAATTACCCGCATTCTAAAGAAACCCGAAACGATACGGTTAGCGCGTTGCACGTACGATTACACAACGCCGGCAACTGTAAAAGCAGACGAACCTTTGCGTCATAGTGACCGGCGGTTGCCATGACTGCGCAAGAAAGTTGATTTCTCTTGGTCAGAATGTCTCTAGGGGTAATGCGTGCCTCGGCGTCGGAAACATCAGCGCCAGAGAAGTTGGGATTGGCCTTGATAATGGCGTCGTAGATTTGCTGTAAAGTAATAATGAGAACCCATTCTAGTAATCACATCAAGCGAATGTCCAGGTAGGTCGACGTACCTCTGCTGTGCCGTAGAGGGTAATGGGCTCCTCTCCTTCAAAGATGTTTCCGGTCCATTGCATGCCTGAGCCGTCATCGACGCTCAGTGCTTGGAGGTCTGATGATTTCTGCACAGCCGCGACTGATTGGCGGTTGGCTTGTCCCGGGGAGGGAGCAGCAAGTGTCTGAGCCTGCAGCTTCAAAGTCAGTAAACAGATTGGCTTAGGGGCAGATATATTAGCATACCAAAAGGCCAGCAAGAAGGGGGAGGGCTGTGGTTGCGTGGACAAGCATGATTCAAGATAATCGTTCAATATCAGAAACTTTGAGTGGCTTGGAGAAAGGTTAGTGAGGATTTAACGAAGGCGGGCAAGGGCTTCCGAAGGTATTTTATACTTGAATGGGGCAGCCCGCCGTTCTCACTGCGTCTCCCTGGGCTAGGGCGACCTTGGGTTAAGATGGGATGGAGTTCGGATGCCTGGGCTCTGCGGTCATCCTCCTAAAGGATCACAGGCTGCATAGGACGCATGACTTGCCCTTGCACTCTTGCTACTACGCCGGTGGGCGACGTCTTGCTGAGCCGAGATAGATGCTTACTGCAGGTCCTCGGGCCTCACTTTTTACCTTGCGTGATGGGCATTTTCGAAGACATTGGCTAAATTACAATCTGAAGGATCCTAAAATGTGCGCGACTTACGACCTAGAGTCGTATTTATTGATTCTGTATCGATGGCTTACGTCTTGGCCATACCACCGTCGCATAATCGCTCCAAGTTCTACTTGATATTGCTGCAGAGAGATGGCCTCAAGGGTACTTTTCCAGGCAATAGTCATCTTCCGACGGACCGCGGAGTGCACGGAACTTCTGAGTTATATGGTTGTACTTTTGGAGGAGCTGCGCCGCCTGTGCCTTGCGCCTCGGTCATACGTTACACGGTGCTTGGTCTCTCCTCCCTACTTAACCCGCATGGTGTCTGCCTTAAAGAAAGCTTTGGGCGACGCAAGATGAAGATACTAGAGCTGTAGTCTTGCCATTCCTAGAACCAAAGGTGCTGGTTCTCGGATCCACAAGGATATGCTCGATATTACGATAAAAGATGTAAGAGCACGATGAGTATGAGCTGTTCTGAAAAGCCTCGCGTTGCAACCACCAATTATACGTGAGCGTGAACGGCAGGTCCTGTTTAACTACACGATTACATAGGATGAAGGCAGATCGTGGAAGGGCGGTCTGTCCAAGGTTTTAGGAGAACTGTTAACGAGCTGTGTGGGGACGGAACGGGACGAATTGGAAAGTGTAGTTAGCTTCCTGATTGAGCAAGCCAAGCCAAGCCAATAAACTTCACGAAGGACCATGCGTGCACACCAGATGATGACGGGCATGAAGATAAAGTAGGAGGATTCAGGGGCCAGAGGACCACCACGGCCGTACAACCTACTGAAAGAGGAGAAGGAGCTGCGAACCTTAAAGAGGGGGGTTGACCGAGTCTCACCCGCCAAGAGTTGGGATGACACTCCGCCAGCAGGACATTAATGTTGTATGCATATGTCGAGATGAGTCGTTTAGCGCCAACACATTGTCGGATTGTGGTAAAAGGATGATCAAGTCGCCAAGTCGCCAAGAGTGGGATGGGCTGCTCTTCGCCAACTTCGGCAGGGATGTCGTGTGATTTCTTGTACAACGTACTCTGTACAACCTGAAGTCAAGCCAAAAGGGTGCCTTATTTTCCATAGGTGTTAATTACATGATGATGAATTATGAAGTACTTCAGAGCTGTACTTGCGATTAGTGATTATCTGGACCCCTTCCCTTCACTTGCCCCTCCCCCCGCCAGCCACCACTTCCTTTTGTTGCCTTCCCCGGAAATCTTTCAAGGCAGAAAATGTCGATAAATTAGTTAGCGGAAATCATTCTTGTCCTATTCCAAGTTCTCAAGTTCCCAGTCTAGACTCTACTTCGTGGGCGAGAGGTACTACTTGTCCAGGTTCGCTTACCTTCGGAACGAAAAGGGTGTGTGGGACACCGGGATCAGAGGTCCGAATCCCCGAGACTCTTTTTGTATTAGTAACCATGCATGGAGCGCGAACTAAATCTAGTTTATGAAGGAGCGGCATGGAGGAATCGTCCAACGCAGTTGCAGACGATAGGACCCACCTAGAATGGGACCTGGGGGATTGGACTGGTGTGCGAAAGACTCCAACTTCTTCGTACGCTTCACTCACAGTGGCAATGATCTGGCTTGTTGGATATTCACGCACTAATAATAATTCACCACCTTCTTCCAAACTTGGCTTCACCTCCGATTCTCCCCTGTAATTAAGTCAAGACCCGGCCACTTTCGCTTTTAAGCGTAATTATGCGCAATCCATATGGTATACGAAGTACAGAAATACAGATTGCATAATTATCCTGCAAAACAGAATTGGCTAGCTAGAGGGGTGCCCGGTGGGCAGGGGTTTTGACTTATCCGTCGAACGCGGCATGAGACGGATTAAAGGATAGACCGAATTCCGATACTACCCCGGATCAAACCGGTTCCTTCTCCCCTCTGTTTCCACCTATTTTCAAAACTCAAATGAAGAAAAATACATGCCCGCCCCCATAGCTTTTCTGATCACTCCAACAGCAAGAACCTCAAATCCGCCAAGTTCAATTTGGTCTTCCAAGGTCAAGAGGAAAACGCACCTGGTAGAATTATGCTTCTCAATCCTTCGTCGTGCAAGAATTTGATTTGATTGAAAAGGGGTAATTCATGCGCCACAGGAGGATATGACCCCTGAATGTTGTACAAGGTAGCATTTCGTTTGAAACAATTTCAAGATGACAGCACAAAGCTTGGTCATAAATAATGCCTGAGATTTTAGAGATCAATTGATGAACCGATACATGACACGTGCGCAGTGACAACTCTCGACGTTGGTCGTTTTGTCCCCCTTCAACCTCACGTTTCAACAATTCCAGTACTCTCGTTTCCTCTGTCCGCTTTTCCTTTAATATCCTCCTTACGCCTGTATGGGTGCTCGCCCAGTAGGGCGCTATTTGCGCATTTTCGTCGTCTTCCTGGTGGCCGTGTCCGGGTTATACATCTACCTAAATCCCTCCCAGCGCCCATACAGCCCAGACTACGGTCGCCTTTCCTCATTAGACCACACCTCCCGCTTTGCCATCGTAACCTTCCTCGGCAGCGACACTTCACAACGGCAAGAAGACGACTATTTCGTTGCCTGTCGCATATTAACCTACCAAGTCCTTCATGCCCAACAGACGCGACTCCGGGACGAGAATATGGAGAAAATCGATTTCATCGTGGCAGTTACCAGCGAGGTGGATCCCTGGAAACGGGAACAGCTCCAGGTCGATGGCGCAAAAGTCGTCGAAATAGAAGATCTGCCTCTTAGGTGGTGGATCAGGACAGGGGTGACCCGGTGGAAAGACCAGTTCACCAAGCTGCGCTTATTGCAATTGACCCAGTACTCGCGCGTCCTCTTCCTTGACGCCGATACCCTGCTGCTTTCGCCGCTGGACGACATTTTCAACTCCGACGCGAGTAGAAATCCCTCGCAGACGAATTTCACGTATAGGAAAGGCGATGAAGCTGATTTGCCTGCCGAATACGTCTTTATGGCATCCTCGGATCACCAATTCACAGGTGAGCGCGACCACCCTGTGCCACCTGACCCTGCCAAGACGACGGGGTCATTTAGCGCCGGATTTTGGCTTGCGGCGCCATCACAAGAAGTTTTCGAATACCTCCTTAGTGTCATGGGTCATTACCGCCGATTCGACCCTCACACGATGGAGCAAAGCCTTCTAAACTACGCTTTTCGGCGATGCGACGTCAGCCAGAAGGCGAGGGAATCCTCGTCCGAGTGTCCCGAAAATGCGAAACCTGGGCCGATGCCGTGGAAGGAATTAGATTGGAAGTGGTCTTCGACTTGGCCCTCATCGCGAGATGTGGAGAATGGAGTTGTCAGTTTACATGAGAAACTTTGGAAGACGGGACCACAGCCATTAAGGGACCTATGGGGCAAATGGAGGAGTGAGATGGAGGCGACCTTGGGTCCTGTATCACATTGAATGTATTATATTGGAATGACATCATGCGGTCGGGCGGTTCATCGTTTTCAATCTTTCTCGCTTTATTTTCCAAGACTTGCATATTAACTACGCCTGATTTGATAAAGGCGATGGTTTGGGGGCGGGGACAGGGAATTCACGAAGAACCGCCTTTAGTCTGGACGATTCCCTACACTTGCTCACGATAATTGTAAGATGGGTGTTGGGGTATGCATGAATTATTATAACTTGCTAAAGCTTGTCTGCCAGGTTGCATCCGACCACGCCACCGCGCGATTCTGCGGTTTTAGTTTGGCATTGGTCATCCGTGACAATCCACTCGACGCTAATATTATACAAAGAAGCTTCCCGAGCCCTCAATTCAATTCGACCACGTATCCATTCCCTTACAAGTGGACGGCGACCAAGATCTCGGCAAGGGTGCCGGTGAGGAGGCCATTGACAATAGCGAGGAGGCCGTTGGCGGCCTGGAGCAGCTCACCAACGAGAGGAACGCACTCGGTGACAGAGCCAACGATGCTGAAGACGAGGTTGAGGACGGCAGTGAGGAGGCAGTTGACGGCGTACAGGATGTGGCCGAGATCGACAGTGAGGGTAGCGACATCTAGATGGAATATTAGCAATTCCCCTGATCGCATTATGGGACCGGGGTCCTAAGACGTACCATCACCGAGGGAGACGACGAGGCCAGCGAGAGTCTTCTCAAGTCCGGAAACGAGGGCAGTGACTTCGACGACAAGGTTGAGGAGGACCTGGAGGTCGCCGACAGCAAGAGCAACATCGATACCGGCAACGAGAGGAAGGACAGTGTTGACTACAACCTCAACCTCGGCGGTGAGGGAGACGATCTTGGCCTTGACCTCAGCGACAACGTCGACGGTGAGGTCGCCGGCGCCAACAAGCGCGGCTGCAATGGATGGATTAGTACAAGATGAGTCTCAAAGGGGTGGCAACGGATGTTAAGAAGGGAGTGCGCGTACTGATGGACACCAACTCCTTGTCGACGGTGGCCTTGAGGTCGGTGACGGTGGTCAAGACCGCGGAGACGGTGCAGTCAAGGCAGTGGCCAACATCGGCAACAGCAGGAGGAGCCTGGGCAGGGATGACCGAGGCATAGGCAGTGAAGGCGAAAGCCGCAGCGAGGAGTCCGGAGAACTTCATTGTGTCGGTATTAGGTATGGAGAGGTGGATGATATTAAAAGCAAGTAGTTGGATTAAAAAGCAGAATTAAAGAATGTCAAGTAGTTGGTTGCGAAATGAGCGACGAGAGCGAATGATGTGAGAGTGTGGGATGTAAAAGAAATCATGCCACTTCGACCGCGGGAAGACAGTCTTTTATACATCTATTCCGGTCGTCCATGTGCCTGCAAACTCTTGCCTGACGATAGGCGTTATTGCGGCGAAACGATCATGGCCTAGACGCTACCTCATCTCCTGCCCCGTTGTAATTTTGCTATAAAATATTGATCAACGCAGCGAACTATTCCAAAGACCAAGTCTTCATGGCAAACTCTCCGCATCTGGCAATCTCCCTGTCAATCAGTCCTGGTTTAGTGCCCGTGCCAACACCCACCAAGGCCGCAGATCGACACGCTAACATGGATCCACTGCCGGTGGCGTCGATCCCATCCGAGTCCATGGGTCATTTGATGTGTTCTTATTTGTCTAGGTTAGGGGCTGGGGACATTTTCGGCGAGCTTGTTGTTGACCGCAATTCCCCTTTGGTTAGTAAACACCTTTCGCTTCTTGGCCAGAGGAATTAATTACCCTTGTATCGTTGATCATTGTCCTGATTACCTCGGTAGTGATGTCCAATTTGAGGCTCACGCATCCGTGACATGAGTCGAATTGTCAACAGCCACGTTCTAAGATCAAGATTTTCCTCATCGTGTAAAGGGGGCAGGGAGTTTAGGGGGGGTTGGGCTGGGCTGGGGTTTGAGGGGATGAGGGATGGGATGTCCGATTCTTCGAGACTGCGATCTACGATCCAATAAAATCATCTTGTCAACTACTTTAAACCTTGCAATTTTCACGTTCTAAACTCCTTTTACATCCTTCTCCAAGTTCACCACAACACAACTTTCCTATCCCTACACATTTGTTTTTGACGGGTCGCCCTGCATCTCAACCCATGTGTGGTAGTCATCACCTTTGCCAATGTTCCTGTACCTCCCCAACTAAAAGCTAATGACATGAATACAAGAGAAAGCATGTGTGCCTGAGATACTCACTGGCTTCGGACAGTTCATATACCGCCGGATGTCGAGTAGAGCCAGTGTGGTTTGTCCTGTTGTAATCCCATTCGGGAAAGCCGCGAAGACTAGCATCACTATGACGGAGTTGGCGAGCGCGTGGAAGATAGACGCACCCCAGTGGAAACTACTGAGCTGAAATTTTGGCATTAAATCCTTCCCCATCCTGTACTTGGTGTCAGGTCGCCTTGCTCCCAGGAATGCACCTGGATAAGTCTCTTCTGGGATGGAGTCGGAGTATTCCCCATGATGGTTATTGATCTAGTCCTTGCGACAGCCTTTATCTGGCATGCTTAGAGAAGGCATATGACGATGGGCTGTAAGCAGAGAAGGCAACGCAGTTATGGCCTCAATAACGCTGAAATCTGACCAGCTACATAAGAACCAGATTGAGAAAACAACGGAGGAAGCTGCGGATTGAACAGCAAATGGAATTGCTTCGTAAGGAATGCTAAGACATCGAATTGCCATCCGGAGTAGTTTTCTGACGATGAATTATCTAGCCCCCAGTACACTTATGAAAGTGCCCAAAAGACCGGTATATATCTTTGTCTCATGAGGCCTTTCACCAAGTCGTATCCTTGAGCCCGTCGGGAAGGATTAGACTGCTTATTTTATGACACATCACAGTCCTGAACAGAAAACCTGGTCAGTCACCGCCCGGTTGCCCCAAAACAGGAATCCTTGGGCATAAACGGGCATATTTAAGCTTAAACTGCTGGGGTGCTTTCCCAAATCCACCTAGCGTGCTCTTCGGTGACACTGAATCATTGCTTGTCCGCTGGAAGGGCACTTGGGGAACCTTAATTCTCTGGATGGACCTGCCTATGATTCAGACAAACCGTTTTATCAGGCACATATTCTTCCCGATGTGTCGCCCGGTAGGAATGCCGCGATATTGTCCTCGCAGAACCTGAGGTCCCCGGGTGATCTTTTTTGAAGCTCTGAACCTCATTAAGAACATAGGAATGGACTTGTTCCAAGTCTTCGTTGACCAATGGTGGGGTCGAATAGATGCCCTCGTTTATTCCATATTCGGCTGTCAAAAAAACCAAAGCTTTCGGCAGCAATCTCAAATTCTCACACCTCTCCAGGGTCTTTGGAACTGAGTACCTCCCGCGAATTGACACGGACCGACCCATTGCTGTCTTTCCCTGACACCTTTTCAACGTAGCTTGCTTCCAAGTGGCTGGAGTGGACATCAACTAAACAGGCATGCGCTGTTCGGATCGCTCGTATCGCATAGGAAACTGCAGATGCGGCTCCCTAGTGTACTCGATTCGTGCAAGTTTAACTGGCGTGGTAAGGTACTTCAAGGTTTTCCCGTCACAGGAGAAATAACGTATGGGGTGAGCAGATTCATTCTGTCTCAGCTCATGAGTCTCGCGGTTTTTCGATGTGCCCAGGTGTAATGTACACATTGGGCCAGAGAAGCAGAAGGTAAATGGAACGACGTGACCGCGACGACGATCCAGCCCCCGGAGGCCACCCGGATGTTTGAAGTACGGAGGAAAATGAAACATCTGGTCTTCGCGACCGTGACCAAAACAGTCAGCATCTAGACGAAGTCGGCGTCTCTCGCCGCCCTTAAGCTAAGCTGACATCTCTCACAGAGGTTGCTCGAGCACCACATAGCTGATATTATACACGCGGCCTACTCCAAAACCAAATTTAATACTACAGATACAAATCATATCATCTCGCCAGCCACCAGGCTCTTCTAGCGCGAGGTATGACAGTGTTTGCGGCAACAAGCCTGGTCAGTTCCTTTGGTAGGACATCATCCCCATTGTCAAGGCAAAGTGGCCTCGGATTCAAGAGGACCAGTTTTCTCGTCTCCCTGTTGATGACAGTGTTTCTAGTGGATAGATTTCCGTAGACAAGGCATGGTCGAATGAATAGTATTCTTTTCTAAGAGTGTATCGAGCCAAGAAGAACAAGAAAATAAAAGAAGATTGGTTCTTAGTTATCTTTTCTTTCGATTCAGATTGTTCGAGGAGAGAAAAAGAGAGTGAAAAAAAAAAATACAAAAAGCTCGCTCGTGGCGCGCTCCCAGGATCGAATCCCGGTTGCTTACCGCGAGCTACGAAAATTGCAATTTTCTAACCTCCTGAGCGCTCCAATGACCACTTGGTCATTGGTCGCAGTCGCTACTGCTTTAGCTTCTCGGTTGGAAATTCTTGCCGTGGCATCGTATATAAAGTTATCATATGTGTTGGTGCCTAGACCTTGAGGAAGGTGCGTTGGGGGCTCCTTCCTCCAGGCCGACCATCTCAGGATGGGTTCAATTGTTGATATTAGATGAAAATTAGATGCTCTACTAAGAGGGAAGACACGAATTTATTATAGCATGATTGTATTCAATCAAATTCCTTGCTCTTTTTGTTACCTACACCTCGTACCAACTGCGAATTCACATCGACATTACAGTATCTAATCCTACACATCAACACGAGCGCCCGTCAACGACCTCGTCACTCCATCGCGGCCCCTTCTCTTCACCAACGTCCACCAAGGCACTTTCTCGGTGAAGGAAGTCGATATGGTGATTCGGATACGCAGGTTCTGGAAGTGTCTCGAGAGTTAGGTGTGTGGTCGAGCACGATAATTGAATGAGATGGCTTGTATATTTCCGTCAACGCAGCCGAGCACTCTTCTCCTCTTCGCTGATCCAATTTGTGTATTAGGGACTTTCCCGCGGACCTCTTCCACTGAGCTCCCTCTTTACCCTGGCTTCTGCTTCCTCTTTCCGGGTGGTTCTCACTGCCGGTAATTATGGCCAACGCCGTGTAGTTTCGACACAAGATCTGCATTCACCTGTGAGGGTTTCACCAGGCTCGCAAACTCTTACAAGAGAACCCCCAGACCCCCCTCCGCTTTCACATACTACAGATGGTAATATAAAGACAGGATAGTGCTGAGGGGGAGTATCTCGAGGTAACAATTCTTACCTGAGTTTTCCTGGCTTGGCCCAAATCCGCTCACTTTTCCCGGCATTAATCAGATCACATCTCACGGTACAGATGATCCCTCTTCTTACCGCCCTCGAGTCCGCTTCCGAGGGGATGTCTTTCTGTTGGAATATCTGGAACTGGTATTTGTGGATGACATAGGTGTAGGTTTACATAGATTCTCAACAACGAAGAGAAAATGAAGACCCGGAATCAACACTCTCCCAAAGATGAGGGAACCCCGAACCTAAGAATAATTTGGACCACATTACGAGTTGACGACCTCCAAGGCTATTAAAGAACTCGATGGGGAATTTTTTCAATATATGTTGACATAGGTGTCTGGCTTAAAAGAACATGAGGGCATTTCTCCACGCTGACTGACCATTGATTAGAAGTGACGTCATTTGAATAGACTTGGGAGGCACGCTTTCGCCGACGATCGGGCTAATCCAAGCTTCTCAACCCCATGATTTGTACCGGCCGACGGCATACGGAGTACCGAATCAACCCGGATGACCCGGCCGAATAGGGCTGATAGTGCATGCCGAGGGATAGATTGATAAGATCCTGTCTCGCGATTGAACCCGATAGAGCCACATATACCTGAGCTGAAGAGGAAGAGCAGGGATGATGTCCACTTTTAAGGCAGCCTTGACGAATCGCATTGGCCGCTTACCGAAATGGGTCTAGGCAGATCAGGCGAAGGTCGCAGCGGAGTCGGTGATAATCGGTCCAAATGTCGGCCAATGTTTCCAACAAAAGACGACCACGTTTTCATCATCAACCTGCCGGTCATCGGCCCTGTGAACCGTTCCGGGGAGCATAATAAACATTTTCCTGTCCGCGGCCGATTATCACCGGGTCTGGGCATCGTTTCTAGAGAGATTGTCGTTGTTTGTTTTCGACCTATTGCATTTCAACCCCTCACGCCATCACGCGCTGGTCCAGGACGTTGCTTCTTTGAACCCCTGCAACAGAGATCATTCCCACATTACTTAACCAGCGTTACTTGGCGAATTATGAAGCCATGCCTTACCCGCGTAGGGTGACTGCATGTGAGCGATGCCGAAAGCTAAAGAGACGCTGTGATCGGGTGCGGCCATGTTGCTCCAAGTGCCGCCAGACGGGATTCCCGTGCTCCTTTGGTGAAACGAGCACCGCCAGCTTCAGCTCCGGGGGATCGAGCTCTACGCCTTCGAGCCCCTCTACACCCTTTGACTTGGCATGTCTAGACACCTGGACCGATGGAGTACTTGAGTCGCCGGTCGCGAACGATTTCATCAATGGCGACTCTATTATCTGCAGCATCATTGCACCAGCCACCTGCGCCGAAGTCAGAGAGATCCGTCGACGAAATCGTGTGCGGTTCTCCTGTTCGCGGTGCCATCGGATGAAAGTCAAATGCGACAAGAAGCTGCCATGCACGCGCTGCCAGAACAGTGGAGTGGCCGATGACTGCTCGTACATGCATCGTTCCGCAAATGCAGAGAATGCCAACGAAAGAGAAATTGAAAGCCCCGAGCCCGAAGATTTTAATACTGTTTTTGAGACCTTCAACTCGAGGCACCGGGGATCTAGCCACTGGAGGATATTGATGTATCGGGTAGGTATTTCTGGGCAGCAATCCTTGTTCTTCTTTACTTTTTCCTTCTCCTTTTTTTTTTCCTACTGTCGATTTTGATTGATCGATTAGGGGAAGAAGAAAGAGGCAATAGCGAAGGCTAACGATAAATATGACCACGTCAGATCAAGGCACTTACCTCAATAGATTTCCACACCTACGCTCAGACTCAATGGGAAAAGCTCGACCACACGACGTGTGACCTTGAGCTGATCATTCCAGTCAACTATCCATTTGGAAGTCCTGGTGCGGTAAAATACGCATCACTTAGGTCCGTAATGGATCTCCTATCTAATTGCAGCTCCTCTACTCAAACATATGTCGACAACTACTTTCGAATTTTCGAACCTCTTCATCCTATATTCGACCCCGATACCCCGGGACATGGAGTGGTACTCTTTGATATATCATCACCGCCCTCATCTGTGGAGGATCTGGTAAAGCTTGCACAATACCTAATCGTGCTAGGTCTTGGTTGCTCCGCCACGACAGGAACCCAAGCTAACAGCACTGAATTCTACCACGCCGCCGAGGCATGTTTAATGAAAACCCCGTTCATGTTTCGGCCCTCCCTCGCCACCCTCCGAACCTTATGCTTGATGGTCATGACGAAGCGAGTCGCAAATGCCACCTGCTGGGCGGTTGATGCTTCGTGGTCCTTAGCCGGGTTGATGATACGGCTCGCCGTAATGCTAGGACTGCATCATACTTCTTGCGACTGTTCCGAAGAGGATGAAGTCGGCTGGGCCGACTGGCACGCGTGTAGAAAACTATGGACGACGATTGTTTATATTGATATTGAAATATCCATTCTTACCGGCATGTCGTCGCTCCTACAAAAGGACGAAATGGTGTCTTGTCACCCGCTCCCTGACCCGAGTCTACTCGGAAACCATGTTTCCCAGTACGACGATCCACTATACAACACATTCCCCCTGATCATGGAAGTCGAAGACAAAGTCAACTCGAAATCCTCCAATCTGACCTACGAAGAAGCTGTCCAATACAACACCATAGTCAGACAGCTTATGACCACCGTCGTTAACACAGAGACCGGTCTACGTCGAACCGCCCTCGAGATTTTCTTCCGCCGCGTCCTCCTTGTCCTCCATCGCAAATTCGCCCACCTCCCCGAGTCCCCCTTCGACTATCCGATATCGTACTGGTCCTCCCTCGAATGCAGCCTGGCGCTTTTGGTACACCAGCATGGCATGTTGGAAGGGGGCGATGCCGGCCTCCTCGAGGTCGGGAGGGCTTTTATGCTGGACTTTTTCGCCGCGGCGTTGACGGCTTGTATACATGTGCTGAGGGAGGACGCGCCTCTTTCAGCGGCGGCGGACGCTCTGGATGGTGCGATTCCGCCTCGACAGACTATTTTGGAGACGCTGAGGTCGTCGGTGGTGATTTGGGGCTCTCAGCAGAGGAAGTCACTTTGCATTCGCTCGGGTTATTCTCTACTGAAAACCATTGTTGAGAAGATCCCGGACGAGACACCGTCGCTGCTGTGCATCTGAGCCTCGGGTGCTCAGCTTGTGTCTTGGCTCGGCTCATGTACAGTATACTATGAAGAGGGTTGGTTTGTCCTAGTTGTCATCTAATCTCCGCTACTTGTTCGAATTCCACCCATATATAATACAATGGCACTAGACATTTTTGAGCATGCAGTGGTCATTGAAAAGTTCCCTCACATCATCTGGAAGGAGGTAGATATCGGAAGCTGCCCTCACCAGCAACAGCAGCCGATCGTTCACTGTTGCATCCGTGAACATTCCCAAAGTATGAAGCTTATCCATAGAGTTTTACAAACCGTTTTGAAAATTGATGGGGGACCGTCAGGAGGATAAATCAACACGATTTATTCAAGAGACGGGGCGAGAAATATAAGATAATGTTGCAACTGTCAGTTGTAGTTATAATGGCTACTTCTCGCCCCGTCGTTTAAGCCACCATTGCCCTCCGTCCAAACCATGGCCCGCACTGCTTCCGGTGCTGCCTGTCTGACCTGCTCTCCTATGCTGAGGCCGGATTCCTTTTTCGCAAGTTCTTCGAACGTACCCCGCCAGAATTCCCAGCGTTCCGCGCACATGGTCTTCCACCCATGGTATCGCGAGCCTCCATGGCGATAATTGTAGAAGTCAGCTGAGGGCACCACCGTTGAAATTTTATTCTCATCTGCCCAATCCAGAGGCTCCGAGGCGGATTTGATCCATTCGTAAGCAGCGCGTATCCGGCATTCTCGCAAAGATACATGTACGATGCTGAGGTCGTCTTCAAGAGCCAAAAGCATGGCGTCCATGGTCTCAAAGGTGGTGTTGACTATATCGAAGGAGTTGATATTTATCCATGTCTGAAACGAGTCTGGGTCGAGGCCTAGCTCATCTGCGGCCGGCTCTTAGCGAAGCAATGTTGGACCATGTCGATAGCAAATGGACGGTTTACATGCGCAGTGGCATACATGTACGGGTCTTCTCGCCCTACTGCTCTACAGAGGCATCCCGATGTCGAGGTTCTAATTTCGGGCTGCGAAAAGTAACAAGTAGCCTTCTGTCTGTATCCCTGTTGTTATTGGTTTGATGAGGCAAGATCCTAGGCTACATTGTCCCCGCTATGGCCGCCGATCAATAGGAAAGCACTTCTTAAGGAAGAAGCCTCTCAATCTTCTTCGATTTCTTTCTCTTTATGGAAGCTTCCCTATTCCTAGGCCTCTGCTAGATATTTACCTCCGGTCAGCTCTTGAGAGGAGATCGACATATCTTAAACGTGAGAGTCCCACCCCTCCAGTTTCTCTATGCCCAGTCGCGGATCAAGCCATCGTTGATGCGATTCTATCTTCGGAACAAGGAGGATAATTAACCGAGACGTTGTGGAACACCATCGGGTCACGCCTCAGGTTTAAGGCAGGGCAGCGAGGAAAATGCGAGTCTTCTGGGCGTCATCCTATCAAAGAATTTACAAGATTCCCCCGCCTCCATTGGTTGCGGGGTCGAGTTTGGTGTGCTTTCACTAGGTCTATATGAACTGCTCTGTAGACTTGACGGCAAAGTACACACCAGTCACAGCTGTGGACATTCTAGATAATGACCCGATAACGAAGCTCATGCAGCAAGATGATTATATGATCATTACTGGATTACTCAACATGATCGGACTAGAGGGGTCACCACCAAAGCTCCCTGTTCCAATCAAACAGCCGCGTACGGCAAAATTATTTTCCCGTCTTACGTGTTGAGGCTCGCGGAGGCATCCTTGCATGTCAGTACATATGAGGGAGAAGAGATGGGACGAGATGCTAGAGACAGACGACGTTTCTCCCCTCTCCATCAATTATCAACTCTTCGACTCGATCTGGACAACGGAATTTTAGGCCCGTCATCTACGCGAATTATACCAACACCGAGGCTCATGGGGAAAACGAAGAGGTTTCTTGAGCGGCTCCGTTTCAAGATGAAGAAGAAGAAGCTGACCGAAGCCAAAGCATCCATAGAAATAAACACAAGGCTAGAAGATGTCCCTGCAACAAACACCAAGGCGGCAGCTACCCCAGCTACCGAAGCAGCAACCCCAGCTACCGAAGCAGCAACCCCAGCTACCGAATCAGCAACCGTAGCAGCAACACCGGTGGCAACCCCGGCGGCAGCAATCCCCAAAGCAGAGAAAGAAGCAGAGGAACTACCCGCAGCGAAGAAGGAGACAATGAAAAAACTAACCGCAGCCCTTAAGGAGGTCCCAGACTACATTATCAAAGATGGGAAAAGATCTTGGAAAAATTCACCCAGTAACGTCATCGATGCTGCCTGCAAAGGCGGGGCCAACAACGTTGTCTACTGGGGTCTGCGACGGCTCGAAGAGACAGATAGGCATGCTTGGCGAGAGGCGTTGAACCGGGCTGTTCTTACGTGTGCGGCACGGGGTGATACCCGTCTCCTGTCGTGGCTTGTATCTCAAGGCGGAGATATAGGCGTAAGCAATGTCACTGAGGAAGAAGACACGGCTCTACACTTGGCGGCTGGGAGCGGCCACACGGAGACGGTGAAATGGCTTCTCTCCCAGGGCGTGGAAGCCTGGGTGATGAACAAGAACGCGCGGACCCCCCAAGAGTGCGCAGGAGAGAATGGTAGGACCGGGTGCTTTCAGGTGCTTAATAAACTTAGACCTGGCCAGAGAATCGTCGTTGAGCGAGGTAAGCCTGCTCTGTTTTTACTTCTATTTTTTTTTTTTTCCCATTGCTTATTTGACATTTTCTTGCGCTTGCCGCGGCGCTCTGTCGTCTATTGAACGTTTTAAAATTGCTAACAGGGAAATAGGCGTCATGTGGTATGACTATCTAGGAAATGATCCCGCTGATAGACTTGGCGCCTACGATAGACCGCGCCCTGGAGGGGGTGCGGATCCATATCCAATGCGCGCGCATCCTTGGGTTACGCCTGGCCGGACTGGCAGATACTAGTTATCCGTCTATGGGTCGGTGTATGCTGTTCTATTCTTGTTTCCCCAACGAGGTGATGGGCGGCGGTTCAACTCAGCTCCACTACCGGTGCGAGGATGGCCCTCTACCTATCCTGAATCGGACAAGTGCAGGAGTTGGCAATTACCGCCTAAACGATGCGAGCGGAATCAACATGGCAAGATATGAGGGCTTCCAAAACACCCCCGGCAGATAGTCTTGTCTCACTCCCCAAAGACTAGCAAGGCGGCCTCTGAGAAGGCTTTTTGGCGGCGACACTCTTTTCCTATCTTCTGACTCTGCGTTCCGAGATTGGAAACTGTCCAATTATCCGCGGGAGCCCAGCGGCCGACATCAACCTATGCTTGACAAAGTCGACTTTATGTTGGTGGAGGCTTTTTGAGATATTACATACTGCACAAGCTACCTTCATACGTCAAGAAGGGTTCACTACGCGGGTAGTGGAAACCACTCCAGACCTCGGTGGTGTTTGGTACCGGCTGTTAGCTTTGCTGCAAAGAGGCTATTCCCTCCAATGAGGGCGGCCCAGATGACTTTGCAGGAATTATCTATCACTCTTAGCTTTCGGTCACAGGAAGGCCTTGAAAGGGGCAGGAGGAATGTGGCGGCTGTATTACCTCGGATGAATTCGTGGCGCATCCAGCAGACTGGTCGGAGCAGCATAAAGGTTGGAGAGACCCCGATGACAGGGTCGCGGCCAGTGAACGTTAGGGCGAGACATACTTAGATCATTGTCTATCCATATCAATCGGGCGGATAGAACCTTTGGCGATACCCAAACTTTGCTTCTCAGGGACGATCCAGCCAAGATCAACAAAGTAAGTGCCAATCGCCATGCCTGTCCTCTCCAACATTTCCCGCTGCAGAGAATGGTATGAACTTGAAGGATGACAGAAAGTACTCCCCGGAAAATTTTCCAATCTGGTGGGCGAGGACAGGGGATTCCAACCTATAGGCCGATTTATCGGGGCTTGTCTGGGACAAGGGGCGACAGTGGTGAATCAGGGCCAGCATTGGTCGCGGTTTTGGAAGTTACTGTGCTGGAAAATATGTGTATTTGAGGAATATCAGATCAGTGAATAGTACGGTAAGGATAGCGAGAAACTTGAATAGTTGATACGGCCGCATGGACCCGAGATGAAGTAGCGATCAGTCAAACCGTGCCTGAGACTCTTGGCTCAGCCGACATAGATTCACAGGAACTTGGATCACCGTAACAAAACATGTCCGCATTCATAGATGTGTTTAGGCAAGCCAATAAAGGCTTACATCCTTCTCTCTCCGTCTACCTCATGAATGTATACGTGATGGTGTTCTGCTTCTAACTCAATAGGTGGGCGATCTGCCACTTTCAGCGTATCGGGTTTCGCAGCATCAGGGACCTCGTTCAAGGGGCCTTCTGCTGGGGGTGTTTTCGAACGGCTTCGTCTTCGTCTGAAGAACAGGGCAGCTAGGACAATAAGCAAGACACCCACGACAGAGCCCAGCACTGCCCCGATAATTACTGCCTTGTTATCTCCAGAATCGGAGGCCTTCGCGGTGGCGCCGGAGTTGGATGAATCAGAAGAGACGGAGGGTGTCGAAGTTGGAAGGGTTGAAGATACCGGCGATGACAATGATCCGCTGGCTTGCGCTGCCTTCACGACTTGGCCACCTACGATGAGGAAGCCAGTGCCCTGCCGGCAGCATTCTTTTGTGGATTCGGAATCAGTGCTGCCGCAGCAGAGACTCCCATCATCGCAAACTGTGATTCGCACATCGGTCGAACTCATCGAAAAGCCTGCTGCATCTTTCGAAGTCCGTTTTAATTAGCATACGCCCCAGCGTGACCAGGAAGTGCTACAATCAGAAATCCACCACTCACTGAGGAGATCATCGGCACACAGCTTCAAACATCCCGGTGATTTCCATGTCGGATCTGTACAGCTCTCACGCCAGATCTGCTTCGAAGACGGGTTGTAGCAAAGCCCGTTGTCTCTGCAAATATCACCGGTCCCGGAGTTACAGCACATGCTCGCTTCGGTGGAGTTTTTGCATGGTTGGTAGTTGTGATCCGGAGCATCCTTGGCCTTATTCCTGTCAACACCGTTGGGCAGGTAGCACTCCGCGACGATGCATGGTGTTATGGATGCCAACAGGAGGAAGGCGCTGAGCACGACCATGGAGGGCAATCGATGGCGCGAAGCCCGGGTTTGTCGAGATTGAGATGGAATTTTCGTCAGGGATAGGGGTCGGATGAGGAGAAGGATCCGATCCTTACCCTGCGCTTGGTGAGAAAGGTATTTTATACGATACGAGTGGTGGAAATGAACGCCACCACACGACATGAGGGTAAGCGCCCCCAGTTATCCAGGAACCAATCGCGTGCAGGCTGCTAGCATCGTAAGCCACGATGTCAGATTCACCGCCCCATGAAGAGTTATTAATGTTTGTGTTCGTGTTTCGTAGCGTTAGTGCGCGACAATCAGCAAGCGGAAAACGCCGATGGCTATCTTGCATCTATGTCCTACGGCGAAGGGTGTGTACCTCGGAAATGCGGATGAACCCAGGGCGATTTCTATGCATGAACGAAACAATGCTAGGGCCTTGTCCCAACGGGCCATGGAGAGGGATTGGGTCTGACACTTCAGTATGAGACGGGGTTCAGCTGACAGAGCTCGAAGGGAGACAAACACTGCCGTCATCTTGCAGCTATATATACCTAAATGAGGCCACGATCGTTCATCCGTGACTGTGCTCGACCTACATTTTCAGTGATGCTTACATCTAGGTACAATGGGCCTAATTCCGCCTCAATGTGGAGAGGCCAATAGTTCTGCTCATCCGACTCGATGAGCACCAGACTGCTGACACGTGTATTTATCCGGTGAGATGTGCATATTAAACTACTATTTTCGAACTGGCTTTGCCCCCGCCTCACTTTGTACATTGTCGATTTCGCCTGGGCGGCGAGCGATGGCCCTCCTGCCCTTCTCGATGTGAACAGTAGCTCTCAATGCCCCCGGACCGCCATTACCATCTCCGTGCTCCTCGAAGCAACTCTGGCCAAACTACCATCTCTGAATATGTAAGCTAGCTCGACTAGCACACAGGAGCCGAGGGGTTGCTATATGGAGTTCTTCTTTGGTGAGTCTATTCGTATTTGAGGCATCCACGAATATTTCCTCGACACATATTAATTTTTACTAATAGGTTTCAACGATCAATCTAGACTCCATGACGTTGTAGCCACTAATATCGTACTCTAGCGTAGCCATAATCTCCATGACGGAGAAAATCTAACACCTCACTCGGAAGAGTAGCGACTCCATAGAAACTTCCCTCTATCTGCTTCTTTGAATCCGTGAAGCCCGAGTAAGTTATATTGTCTCAATTACTATCATGCTCATTGTTCGCAGATCTTTTCGATGAGATCGGGCCGAACGCCCCATCGATGAGTTCCGGAATCCAGAGAATGATCCAGTGAATTGATTTTAATGTCTTGCCTGGTGGGACACCTTCGTTCCAGGAATGGCAGATTCACCCGGGCACGAAGACCATGATGGCGTTGCGAGTTGACTCCAGTGGCTCGGCGAAAGGGATCAATGATGTCTCAGCCCTACGAAGCAAGTCCCCACGTTACCATAGGCCAAAATTTGGAGGCCTGGCGTGGCGATAGCGCCTGTGGCACTTGAAATATTAGGTAGGAATTCTGGGCAATCAGCAACAGGAAATTGAGGGGTAATAAAATAGGGGTCCAGTCATGGTGGACATTTGTGACAAAGGGAACCATTTCTTCCGCACAAATTACCGCTCCCGTTCTCTCACATCTTAATCTCTAGCATACAGAGTGATATCGGCCGCCGTCATGAGTGCTAAGGAATTCCTCGCGAAGGTCAAAAGTGGGCAGATCCCAGTTGACTGCCATGATCAGCTGTTGCGGATAGCATTCATCTATATGGATGAAGCGTTGTGCGCAGACGAAGGAGTGTTCGACGTGGTGAATCAACTCCACGCCCGCGGGTGGTCATTTGGGCAGGGAAATTTGAAGTTCAATCGGTATGATTTCCAAGCAGATTTTACTATTGCGAAGGAAGACTAACGTGATAATCGAAGTACTCTAGATATATTTTACCCAGCCCAGATAGCAGCCGGCATCTACCGCTCTTCTGATAATCTCGACGACGAAACCCCCTCATTTGATGACTTTGACGCATTCTACGCCCAGCACTATCAGTTACTTCACGAGGATGCGTGGAGAGAGTACTACTCAGAGACTTTCCTAGCAGCATCAGCTCGTTTCTACCGCCTCCCTGACTTGCAAGACCTACCAGACGCAAGTGACGGACTTAGGCAGCCACGGCAAAAAGGCATCGGTCACTTCAACAAACTTCCCCGCTGGGCACAAAACGTCTCGCTGACTTACGCGAGGCAACCAACACTCCCTAGAGCAACCATCATTGAGATAGGCCTCTCCACCCTCCAGCAGATCATCTTACGCTTACGGCAAGACTATCCAAGTGTTCAACCTTACTCTGAGACTCAAGCCCACTTCTGGCTTAATCAGATGGGTATAAAGCCGGGTCGCCGCGCTAGGCTGGCTTGGTGGGGCCCCAACATATTTGGTATTCATGTCGGGACAGGATTCTATGATACGTGGAGGTGGGAGGCGTACTACTCGCCGAAATTATGGGACTCGATGGAAGCGCGAATTGCACCTCTCGAGCCGGATTTAGACGGGACGCGTCGGAGCGAGGTACAGTGGTCTGGGTGGCCTGATGGTGGGTTGAGTGCGGAGGTGTGGATGAGAGGGTGGGAACCAGAGCTGGGCAGTGAGGAGGAGATTGAGTTCTTGGCTGCCGTTGCAGTGAAAGAAACAGAGGGTGTCGATATGAGCAATTTGAACTATGAAATACGATCGCATATGCTTTTGGGGGTGATGCGTGTTGCGTTTGAGAGTGAGCGAGAAAAGCATTTGGAGAATCTGAAGCAGAGGATAATTGAGGCAGGAAGGGTTGATGAGGATAAGGCTGAGCAGTGGGTTCAAGAGGCTTTGAAGGTCATGGAGCCGTATGTGCAGAAGTGGGATGCATGGCCTGCTGCTGAGGATCGGAGCGAATTGCTACGGCACATCCTCGTGGAGAATGGGCAGCTTTTTGGACGATGGAAGCTTGCAAAGGGTTCCAAGGAGTTTTATTTCGAGCTGAAAGCACCCAGGGCATATTGTTCGTAAATAGTACGAAGTACTAATGCCTCTGCAATACCCGGGCCAATGACGAAGACAATGGTATGTGTAAATTGTGCTAACATACATTCAGGTACATATTAAATAGACTATTCTTGATATATCTTCGTTTGATTCATTAGCCTGACTTCACATAGGCTTTACGAAAAGCATCACTGACCTCCAAGTTCCGAACCCATCATCCTCTCCTCTCCTCTCCCCTCAACTATGCACAGGTACCAAAGGCCGACTGACATCCCGTCCCGCAGTACGCGTTAGTAGAACCCAAAATCCATACTCTGAGCAATAGTTGCCGAAGCCAGATCCAGCGTAAGTCGCACCAAATGATCGCTGTTTGCGCTGCAGGCGCTGTCCGTGGAGACCGGACCACTGGGATTACAAGTACCAAAACCTGTCTGGCAGCCCGTGCCGCAATACTCGCTCGTAATCTTGTGAGGAGAGATAATAATAATATTAATACAGTATCGAAGTTTCGCATAATCTCTTTTTTGTCCATTGGCCTTCGTATTAATCACTCAACAGATCCTTTCACGTTGCACGTATAATTGCCAATCTCCTAAACCTGCGTCATGCTGCATTGACGAGAAGGCCAAGTCCCATGCCCACTAGCGCAAGCGATTCTAAAGTCTGACCGCGGCGAGAAATGGCCTCGTTAGTACTTGCTGGAGAGCGAGCAGGAGGTGTCGTAGAAGTCAATTTGGTTTCGGTGTCGGGGTGCGCCTGAAGATAGCATTCGGCATGGGCCAAAGCGATCTTGAGCCACTCGTGCTGGGCCGGATCGGGTTCTGCCCAAGCAGCAGGACAGCTAGTTGACAAGACTGAAATGGTTGCCCTCTTAGCCGTCCAGAATGACACGGCCTCTAAGACATATGTCGAGTAGCTAGCCATAATGTCTGCAGGCGCGGCAGTCGTGAAACCACACCACGATTTCGGGTCTGAGACTGTGCAGGAGAACAAGTCGAGCCCAGTTGCCGTAGCCCTACATGGCTTGGCCACTTCGGCACCATAGGAATTAATGCCTTCCAGGACTTTCCCAGTAGGCTTGGGGACGTCGAAATACTGGCTGATGTTCTCCGTTACACATTGCCAAGGGTCGGGCGACAGTGTGCTAGCTGGTGGCTCAGGCGTTGCGCCTGCCTGTCTCTCTTCGAGCAACCTGGGCACCCGAGTTACAGGCGGTAAGTCAGGTAGAAACCAGGACGGTATTTCGGCCGCCGCTGCGAGGGTGACAAAGCCACCAAGGAATACCTTGAGGTGCATATTTGAGGGGTGGCAATGGAGGCATGGCGGTTGGGAGTGAGACGACTTGGTGAGTTCACAAATTGTGAGGGGACATCCAAAGTGGATGAGGAAGGGTAAGGTGGGAATGAGAATGAAGGAGAAGAAGCGAGGAGTCTTAAAAAAAGGTGAAGAGCGTGTAACATTATTGGGAGTGATTAAGCGAGGGAGATTACGAGCACCCCTTTCATGCTCGGATCTTATGTTGATTTGTGGAGACGGTTACGCAAATAGATGCTTCCTTGGGAAGCTAGTGGAGGCTTGCCGGTTCTGGGCCATTCCGGTTTGGCTCGAGCGACAGTCTGGTTCGATCCTTGGGAACTTTTGCTAACATTGACGGAACGGACCGACCCAGTTAAAATTAGCAGAAAGTGGCGGCGTGGGCACGTTTTACAGCTTGAACCTCGGATACTTAAGGTGTGCAACTCCTCTCCAGTCATCCAGCTCGATTATTATATCTTCCACACCAGTCAGAATACGTGAAGGAGCCCAAGATGCCGGAGCTTGAGGATATTACCTATTCCCGTGCGGACACAATCACCGCTATCGGCGATTTCTACCAGTTCCTCATCGGAATGTACATGAAGGATTCGCAGATCATTTACCCCCCAGAAGAGGGCTGGCCATCGATAATCAATGCCGACCCGGACATTCTCAAATCCTTGGGAAAGTCAGATGAAGTCCTCTCGCTACTCGCGCATCTACCTTACATACGCTGCCCCGGCAACTGGAATGACGATGCAGAGCCTGCCCCTGGCTGTCGATTTGCAGAGTGGCAAGATCTTATTGCCAAACTTTGCAGCCCTACAAGGTCCACCACTGGCGACCAGGTACGCATCATGACCGAGGGTGCTGCATTCGCCGAGATAGCTCCAGCACATGTATTTAGCCTTACCTGCGGCGACCGCGAGAATCCCGTTATGGTGCTGGATACAAAGCTTGGCATTATCCACTGGGAGGATTGTCCACACGAGATTGAAAGGGGATACTACCAAGAATCAGTTGAATACGAGTCGGATGAAGATGTGCCAGAGGAAGAGGCAGACTGGCGCCAGGGAGCAATGGCGTGGGCTATCCCTGACTTCTTCGAGATCTTCAAGGACGAATTTAGGAAACTAAACTGGATTCCGATCAGCCACCACACCGTGTGGAACGCCTCGGATCCCGAGGGTCCGGGTGAAGCCGGGATGGTGCCCATGCTGCGTGAGATCTATCGTCAACACCACTGGCCCGACCTTGCTTCGTACCGCAAATCCGAATGCCTGGAGGCTGTGCAGAAGGCTATGAAGGAGAAATATCCTGATTTTGCTTGTGTTCGAGGATGATTAGGTACAACCTATTTCTATGGCTTCTGTCCCGAGTGCTTGTCTAGTGAGTAGGAGTCATCACGCGTGACGTCCGATTCGGTAGCCAGGGTAGTTTTAGGGATTCATTCCTGTAAAGCTGTCATCGCGCGATTCAACAAGTGCGGCTAAGGTTTAATACCAGTCACAAGCAGTCAGGTTTTTCGACTTATATTTACATAAATTGTAGTACTTCTGGTATATATCTTGACCTAGCCTTGACACAAAATCCATTACTAGTATATGGCATCTAATTATAGTTCCTCCTATTCGGCCTCTCCGTTGGCAGGCGCCCCATTTTCCCTTTCGAAGACACCGCCTTCCGCCACTGAGAGCCCAGCCTCCGCTTCGCGAAGCGCGCGGAGCAACGTCCTCCTACGTTCGATCTTTTTCGCCGAGACAAACGTTTGACCCGGAGCCCACCAATACAATGGGTATCGGCGACGACCCAGATTGTTGATAATAAGGGTCCAGCCGAGCATGATCAACGATGAAGCCAGAACGGTAGGAAGATAAAGCCACGAGAGGGCGACTATTTCCACTTGAACTGCCGCGTTAAGACCAATCGCGCCGGCTCTAGGAATAGAGAAACGCAAAGAGTCAGTCCTTGCACCACACATTAACCAAGGGGTGGAAGCTCACTTACGGTGGGTGGACTGCACCGATAGCCAACTGCCCCAGGGCTGCTGTGGCCATACAAAGGGCTCCATTCACGAATGTGTTGCCGTGAAAGCTCGTGTTATCGAGGAATCCTTGATACTGTGGGTTCATCGTCCAAAGCCTCGTGATCGCCGTGCCGATTAAAGCAGATACAAAATGGCCCAGAATGAAGTTGCGGGGCTGAGCTAGTGGCGATTCGATGGCGGCTAAGAGGAGCACAGCTGATGCTCCGAACGAAGTCATGATGATTGGCGCCCCATAGACATCGCGAAATACTGTGCTAGTTGACATGATGGCCTCGATGAGTAGGATGCCGCCGAAGCAGCCGATCCATGCGAATATCCATACCTCGAGACGCATTGGCAAGAGCACGAGCCATGAGAAAGGGGGGAAGTGTAAGGGCTGGTAGGGAGGACTATCCTCTGTCGGAGGGCGATAACCGATGAAACGTGAAACAAAGACAGGCAAATTAGCCCTATAATCTCTTCGGAGCTTCAAGTGATCAAGGTGGAAGGATAATTGCTTTGACATGATCGGTGGAAGGGGAAGGGGGAAGGTCGTTGGGCCCGTTTTAGCCTAGATATTCATATCATACCCCAATGTGACACGGATTGTAATTGGCTTCTGGAAAAGCGAAGGCTGTAAGGTGGATCGCATTTATACCAAGTCTCAGGTTAAGATACCTTTTGTTAGTATATCTGCTTGGCGAAGTGTCATAACTCGGTCCGCTAAGGCCACCCAATCTGCATGATTCAAGACATATTTCGAGAATCTAGTTTGGGTGTATTCTTCATCGAGAGCGCCATACGTATGGTAACTGGCTATCCGAGACAACACTTTCAACTAATGAAGTTACTCCGTCAACCCGGTAAAATCGGATACCGGGTGGAGCGGGTGAGTCCAAGTCGAAACGAATTCTGATGAGGATGATGTCATCTCGATTCTCACACCTTGAATCGGCAGCGGTAGTAAAGCAAAAGATGCCCCCGCAGGGCCGGCGGAGAACCGTTACATGAGAAGATGAATTAAGGTTATTTCGGCAGCTGTCTTGCCGTGGTATTCAAATCTCAGAACTGAATAGTACTCGCGTCCTTCAACCCAACCAAGTAATCCTCTCGGTAGCGTCAAACAACATCTACAACTGTCCATCCTCTCCTTCGGCATTATGGCTACCACTGCCAAATTAACAAACCGATAGCAGTTACCGCTTGAACCTGCAACCACCTGTGAAAAGTGGATAAACCTAATCTTGTTCCCGATCCTGATTCTCCAGGGGTGCTCGCAGTGCCGGTGGCGGTTGGGATTGGCCAGGCAGGCGTAGGTCTGAATGTCAAGACGAGGGTAGGCGCCTCCCCTCCTGTAATGGGCGCCGTAGCTAGTGACTGGTTTCGCGAAGATTGTTGAGCAAGAACGGAGCTGGGTATGGGAGCGACGGTGAGGCTGAGCTTGGTGCACGATTCCAAGTAGAGCGTAAACCTTGTAGATGCTATACCGTAAAAGAGCCGACAGTCTTCGCAACTAGCCAAGAAGTCAGAGTCAAGAACCGTGTCGTAGACTATATTAAATTGAAGGCAAAAGCGAAGAAGGGTGAGCTTACGAGTCGGACACAGCGACGACACCTGCGGTGCATTTACACGAGGCTTCTGCATCGGTGCCGTGTGCCTTCCTTTCTATGTCGCAAGCGCTATTCATGTCCATAGCGACCGAGCAAATACCGCCTCGGCCAAAGCAAAATTGAAGGCCCTGGTCGGGGCTTGCGAGTAAAGTTGTTGTTGCCTCCGACTGGCTTGCATTTCCATCTTGAGCGAGGACGATCTTGGTGAAAGTTCCAAAGATAAGCAAGATTGCGAGGGTGAAGCGGGTGAGAATTCTTGTCATCTTTTGCTTTTCTTCTTGGTTCTCCTTTGTTTCCCTTTTTTTTTTATTATCAGTTTATTAAATTTTTTTGGACAACAAAAGGAGCGGTGGACGATGTCGAAAATATCGCGGCCCTTTGGGTCTGGAGAGTTGGAGGCGAATAACATACAAAGGCAAAGCCTTCGACGAGTCTCTGGGGGTCGTTGAATTTGACTCGATCTCATTTCGCAAAGCCTTCCCGAAATTGACTCTACCCTCCTCGATATGCAGATCCCACCCAGGTCCATGGATCTAGGCCAACCAAGCCTATCAGGCTGTCGCATTTAATGTCCCTCTGCCAGTCTCAGTGATGCCACACAGTTCTTGGCATGCATGTCACTCGAGTCCTAATTCGCTGCGGGATAATATTTCTGCCGTCTGACTGCCGTGTTGCCCTTGCACTTCTGCGCGATGTGTCTCACCAGCTGTTGAGCACTCCATGTACAGACATCTGTGTATTAGCAGGTTTGCATGAGGCGTTTTTTAATGGTGGCGGTCCCCGAGTCCCGGATCCAAGGCGGAAAATGAAAGGACTAGAGAAGTCGTTTATCTTCTCGCTCCCCAAAGGGACAGTCGTTCCCTCCCAAATCGCCTTGATCTTCGACTGAAGCTGGGGCATTTTCGATCGCGATGGCAGAACTCACCGTCGGTTACGCCGCTGGCATAATTGCCTTTGGGGTCGTAGTAGGTATGTACGGCGAGACTTCCGAATATTGACGAATATTGAACGGTTGAGATTTATTGGCCGAGAGCTAACTTCTATCCAGCGCAGCTCTTGTTACCGACAGCGCTGTCGTTATTCCTGGTCGGGGTCCTACGCGACCAAGAATCGGCAGCATCATGGTGAGTACAGTTTTTTATTTCTTAGCAGACTGGACTGAATTGTCATAAGAACGGGCTTGTAAACTAACGGCAGGTACTAATGGCTAGGACTGCGGCCGGAAAGGTTCTTCAGTCGTCGTACTGGCCAACAATCTTGAGGTCAGACGCGACGCATAACCATGGCGTCAGGAAACCGATAATGTTCGCAGTACTTGCTATCCCCCTTATAGCGATTCTGACCGCCGTTGCCGGTGTCGTCACTCCTCTTGGACTTTACGACGACTTGATGGCATATAAAGAGGTTGTCGGGAGTTTCGAGTACGTCTCGGACCCGAGCGTGTACTTTGATGGGACGAGCCCGCGGAAAAATCTACCATTTTCTAGGACCTGTATGTTCATGGCCAACACCGGGGTTTGTCCTTTTACCGATGATAGTGTTGTCTACAGCAGAAACAGCTCAACAATCAGCTTCGATTTTCCCAACGGCGTCCACACAGATATTCCCTTGGTCCTGCGAGAGGTCTATTCAAGTGGGACAAAGATGGCCACGACGGTCTCCAACTTTTTCGACATTGAGTGGCGGCAACTTACAATGAGGACTCAGGAGGTACTGAATAACGGCACCGAGTACCCCGTGGGAATTTTTCGCCAACTGGACAGCATACTTCTCTGGGATTCTTACAAAGCGGTTGAGGGACTGGTTGTTAACGGAAAGGAGGGTGGCATCGGCTTCCGCAACCACACCATCCCGACCGGCCTCGCAAGAGGTGCAAGCTGGAAGGAAGATCTGCTTTTCGTCGAGCCAGTCACGGCCTGTGTTGATACCAATCTCACATTTGATTTCACCATTTCGTCGGCGATCACCTTCAACACGAGCAACTTCATAGACTTTCGGTTAACCGATCGTGGTGGGTTCGTCAACTTGGTTCATGAGTATCCCTACTACGACCTCTCCAATCCACAGAAGAACCCGGATGTTTGGGGTCGAGCATACAAGGCGGCGGTGATCAACAATTTTTACACCATGCTCTACCTCAACGTTACGAGCCCATCAAATGAGACCCTGGGTACGAAGGCCTTCGCGTACGTGAATTCGGAGCTCGGCAAATCTTTCGACCTACCAGCACCCACTTCACTCTCTTTTGACTCCCTCGGTATAGATATATCTATTCGCTACGGTGACTATCTCTTTGATTCACTTAAACCTGCCTCTGACAACTACCCCAATCCATGGAATATCACTGCGGATGACTACTTCGATTATATCCGTAAGTGATAGTCTAAATTTTCCTTGGGTGTGGCGGTATTTCTAACTTATCCGTAGCACTGATTTGCGCGGGTGCCGGATCGGGAGATATTGCGAACATTACCAACATCCACGTGGCATGCGGCTTAATGAGAGGGATTCCCATTCGCACCGATGGCGGACCAAAGGCCATATTCGAAGATAACAGCACGTGGTCTATGCCGTTGTATTCATGCGCAACGGCCTCACGAGCCAGCATTAAAACAGTCGACTTTTCCGTCACAGGTGCTGGTGGACTGGACTCTCTACAAGTAAATTCTATCGATCCGAAGGAATATGCAAGCGAAGACGACTACCCGATATGGGGAACCGAGGACTCAGGCTTGCGAATGACCGAGATCCCGATGATCTGGGGCATCTTATCGCCCGAGTACACGGGGTATCCGAACGTCTCGACCATTAAGCAGCCGTCGTTCTACCTTCCTGGATACGCGAGCAATGGCATACAGCGATCCTCCTTCACAAGGTCGCCTGTTGTCCTGTATCAGAACCTGCCAGGCCACGACTTCGCCGTCGACGTGGGAAACACGGTCTACGGCAGCGGCATTAGCGGCCTCGGGGACAGCTGGCCCATTGACGTTCTCGGCAGAGGCAATCTTGGTGTTTTCGCCCGGTGGTCCGATTTATTGAGAAATTCCAATGCCAACACTATTATTGATTTGATATGGACTGATCTTGCCGCATCTGCTGTCGTGGGAACGAAAGGCACCCTGGGACCCGGGAATAACGCCGCTGAAGCCGCCGAAGCACCGGTAATCATGATCCAGCCAATAGTTAGACGGGTGAGGTACCACCTGCCTTTCGGCATCCCAGCTTTCATCCTCTTGCTCGCCGTTATTCTGGTATGCGGCATGTCGCTACTTACCCTCCTCACGCACCGTTCTATATTCAGCCTTCTGCGCTTGCGGATCCAGCAGCTCTCTATCGGTAGGGTATTTACAACTATACTATACCCGGACCGTAGCAGCTTCACTATGTCACCGAAGGAGTGGAGTCAGGCTGTCGGGAAGAGAACTGTAACGTTGGACGGAATAGGACCCAGCATGGGGCATAACAATACCCAAGCCTACGTTGTGGTGGATGAGAAAGCAGTCACGCAGAGTACTCCCCTAAATTCTAGCATTCAGGGAGACTCCAACCATGGTTGATTTTCTTCCAGAGCACCCCGAACAGGCCTCGTGGTCTCACAGATTCGTATATAGTGTAACTTAATTAATGTCCTACTACATCGTCGAAGTGCGCCTTGTCACGCAAGCCCCATCGAGCCACACCGGCCATGCGGACTCATTCTATTGCTGCCGTCTTCGAGTAATTCAGCACATGCCGTGGATGAACATCATATTTACTTATTCAAGTAGTTACCACGACACAGCCATATTCTGGGTCCTGCTCATGGATTCTCTAATGGAATTAAAGCGATTTGGATGGGGATCTACATGAGACTATCCTGCGAGCGATACCAGGCTCACTCATTCTGGGATGGAAGACGGTGTGCCGGTTCCGCCAGAGGCGGCAGATAAACGGGAACTGGATCTTCCTGCGCCCTCTAAAATATCAATGATAAATGTAGTCTGCGAATCCCCAGAATCAAGATGAAAATCACGACGTACAATGCCGAGGAAGCCTTCAGAATTTCATGTATATACAATTCCGGTAAGTGATCATTCTGGGAACATCATGAACATCTAATGCAGAGGCGTCCCTGCCAAGAAAATAGCCAGCTGTGATAAATATTTAATTATAAATATAAAAACTTCGATAAAAAAGGCAGATATCCAGACGACTTTCCCCTCTTATCTTTGACTTATCATGCAGGCTAGGCCATACCGTATTCGGCCCCAAACACCATGGTGGGTGTGCCAAGGTGTGGTGTGCTGTTCCTCCGAGAATCTCGTCATCCATCCATGATGTGGTGTAACGACCACCACCAGAGAGATGGACGTGCACTTGGGGTAAAGCCCATCAGGCCGCCAGCCAACAAGATAAAGACTTTACAAGTATCATTTTCTCCCAGATGTTATTGATTGGCAGCGGTCGGACCTACGAAATATGATAAAATGCCTCACGATGATCTCGCTCGCCGTCTTGGAATGTGATGTCTATGGCGCCATGTTAGTGGATAGCGCACCATGGCGATCTATTTCCCTCTTGAGTCTGAAGGAGGCATGGGATTAATACTATATCATACCTTATATCCAGCTGGTTGGGTGACGAGCTGACTTCCATGACAAGTGTTGTTGGAAGATAAGGCACCCCACACTCTACTCTAATTCAGATACGATAGAATATCAGCTTTGAGCACCCCAGACTTTTGAAGGAGATAACATGACGGTCGACGCGAAGCCGGTTGATGCTCTGGTTGTCGGTGGTGGTTTTGGAGGCATACGGATTGTTGACCTGTTCAAGAACAAGCTCGGCCTTGAAAACGTCGTTGCCATCGAGAAGGGCAGTGACCTTGGAGGCACTTGGTACTGGAATCAGTACCCAGGTGCCCAGACCGACACGGAGAGCTGGGTTTATCGGTTCTCCGACGATCGAGATCCGCCCAAGTGGAACACACGCTACCTCAAGGCGGGGGAGCTCCAGGAGCAGATTGTCGAAACAGCCAAGAAGACTGGTGTTTATGACAACTTTATCTTCAATAACGAAGTGACCTCTGCACGTTACGATGATGCAACCAAGCGTTGGGATATTGCAACCGACAAGGGGCTCCAATTCACTGCGAAGTATTTCATTACCGCTCTCGGAATCTTGACCAATCCGTATATTCCTGATTTCCCCGGCATCGATTCATTTCAGGGCACTTCCTTCCACTCTGCAAGGTGGCCCAAGGGCCTTGACGTCAGCGGGAAACGTGTCGGCGTCATAGGAACTGGTCCCTCCGGTAGCCAGATCGCGGGGACCATCCACCCGCTCGTCAAGCAACTCACTGTCTTCCAGCAGCGCGCCCAATATATCGTGCCGGTCAACAACCGACCCGTTGGAGAAGACGAGAAGGAGGAAATCTTGAAAAACTACGACTCCATCTGGGATACGGTATTCAACTCCCTCTTCGCCATGGGGTTCGTCGAGAGCAAGAAGTCAGCTCTCGAGGTATCGGAAGAAGAACGCCGAGAGGTGTACGAGCGAATCTGGAACAAGGGTGGCGGCTTCCGCTTCTTCTTCGAGACGTTCTCCGACCTCGCGACTAGCCTGGAGGCAAACGAGACGGCTGCGGCTTTCGTACGAAGCAAGATCGCCGAAATCGTGAAGGACCCGGAGACGGCAAAGCTCCTTCAGCCCAAGGGGCCGTATGGAGGGAGACCCCTCTGCACACATGGCTACTACGAGGCTTTCAATGAGCCCAACGTGTCACTCGTGGACATTGCCGACAACCCGATCGCGAAGATTACGCCATCCGGCTTGGAGCTCAAGGACGGGCAGTCATTCGAGTTTGACATTATTGTCTACGCGACAGGGTTCGACGGCGTTGACGGGGCCTACCGCAACATCGACATCAGAGGTAGCGAGGGCGTCCGGCTGGTGGACGCGTGGAAAGGTGGATCGAACGCCCTTTACGGGGTCAGCGTGGCGGCGTTTCCTAATTTCTTCACGGTGACAGGACCAGGCGGCCCGTTTGCTAATATGCTGCCATCCATCGAGCTGCAGGCTGGGTTCATTGGGCGGCTCGTTGAGGAGGGACGGGCGCGGGGTCAAGAGTCGATTGAGGCCGAACCTGAGGCCCAGGCTCGCTGGGCCGAGACAGTACAAGCTATCTCCAAGCAGACAGTGTTCGACAAGGTCAAATCGTGGATCCAGAACGACAATGTCGAGGGCAAGAAGAAGTACAGCGCCTTCTTCCTCGCTGGGCTACACAATTACATTGATAAGCTTAGGGAGGAGACTGATGCTAAATACCCGTCCTTTGTATTTCACACTTGAGTCTCGGATGGTCTCGAGATGGTAGCGACGAAAGTCGTATTTGGCAGTTATTCGATATTTTATGATAATGCAAGCTTAAGATTGTTGCTGGCAGGACATATTGGACATACAAATAAACCAATAGTTGATTAGTCAGCAACATCGCGGTTTACCTGGACAACGCAAACTCGCGACTTTGTCAGGGAGAAAGAAGCCCCACAGCGAGCGCTTCCCAACCTCGTACCACCCACCATCGGGATCTCCTCTTTTGTCGTAGCTCCCCCCTGAACCGATCCTTTTTTAGCTCACGTCTTGTTGCCTCATGGGACTTGAATACCATCCCGATCAAAGATTCACGCCGACAGACCAAAATCCTTAACCCGTCATTGCACCATTTCCCATCATGGACATGTTGCAGCTTGATATGCTGTTTAGCGCAAATGGCACCCCTTTAACGGCCCCTCTACAGGAGGCTGCCAAACAACGCGGGAATATCCCAGGCGATATCGAGAACTTGTTTCACTTTCCGGGCCATCCTGACGGGAAGGTCCGTCTGTGGGTCGTTGACCGCATCTTGGAACCCCAAACCGTTGCGCATTTCCTGGAGTTTCTCGGGATGGGCCTCCTGCCTGCGAACCGTGCACGACCTACTGGAGAGGAAGTTGGGAATCTGATGAAGCCATACTCTGCCTGGGCCCCTGCTCCATTCAATCAAATTACACGACCTGCAGTCGAGTCGATCATGATTCGGATTGGCTCTTTTGAAGATCCAAGGCGGCTAGTATGTATCGCCAAGGAACTTCATGCGATGAAATCTCGGATATGGGAAGGGATCCTGCCGTTGTCTGAGAGACGCTGGAAAGACTTGAACCTGGATGATCCGGAATACTTCCACATTGCTTGCCGCTATATTGCCTCAGTCATCAATGTGTTCCATTACCTCAATCATAGTGGAGTGAGCCGCGCCTTACGAGAGACCTTTAATCTGATATCGGACCACCTGAAAGAGGCTGAGCAAGCATTGAATGCAGCACGGAGACTAGCTTCCGCGGACGGTACATACCAGCGCGTGTCCTTGACAGATTTATGGTACGAATTTATGAGAGCCCACTACGACGACATCTGCTCGAGGGCTCATCATTGGGTCATCGAACACATTCAACGTCTTCGTGCCCCGATTCTGGAACAGCTCGCCAACTACCAACCCGAATACGACTACGACCTGACACAATGGGCTCTGGCTGACGCTCTTCACGATCTGGCCGAAAATGCCTCCCAAGCCGATTCTACAATATTTATACCCACAAACGGGTACAAGGGAAATCCACAGCCTGCCTCCGCGTCCGAGAACGACCCAGGCGACCCTATTCCTGGGTTTCTCGTCGAGCCTATTGTCTGGTCTCCGAGTCTTTACCGACGGAGGAACACTTACAACGCCCGTGTCAGATTTCTTTCCCGCCTAGAGATGTATTCAGATCCTCATTATTTAGCACCTTACCTGAGGGAACCAGACTATGTTTCATCTGATGTAATAATTACAGCGCGCAGCCAGGTCATAGCCCAGGCCAGGGCACGACAAGAACTCCGTGGTGAAGAGCCGCCTCCGGGCCTTGACCCTTGGGTTACTCTGATTCGACGTCACGTCCATAATCGCCCGAACTGTGGTTACGTGGTCTATCGACTCAGTCATAGCAACCCTGAAAAATGGGACGACTTCAAAGCAAAGTTCGAAGCAGATATCTCGAACTGGGGCCAAGAAATCTCCGACATCGACGACGTTCGTGAAGTTTGCGAGCTTCATTGGCTGGATGGAAAGGATTTGGAGATCAAGGATGGTGACATCGAAGCGGCGAGGAAGTAAGTCTTATTCGAAGCCTGTTCTTTCTTGCTCCGCAAACTGACAGTTGCCTCTAGGCACTTCAACACATATGTCAAGTCTGAGGATGTCTCCAACAAAGTTCACAAAGACGTCTTGCTTGTTATCGACGATTATGTTATAAAATCGTACCTTGATCAAGCCGAAGCCAACCTCGGGTTTGTTCTTGCAGTAGAGGCGGAATATGAACCGTCGGAGGACAACGAAGAGTCACCCGGGTATTCGGGAACATTGCGCGTTCTCGGTAGTCTTTTGTGGGATGACCTTGGAGCTATGCTGGTCACTCAGGGACCGCATCTTGTTGACCTTTGGCCGCTTGCAATGGCCCACCCTAACTCCATTTACATGGGCCCTAGGCTCACCCAGGTCCTTCGGTTCACATCTTTGGCGGAAACGACGCGGTGGCAACTGGCGAACGCCCTGTTCCCCTCTCTAGTGCAGTACAGGATTTCCACGAATCAACGATGATGACTTCTGTGTAGGATACAGTCCGGGCCAAGGGAAAAAAAAATGGTAATGGTAGGGAGAACTGTTTGTTATGGTTTCGAATACGGGAAGGCTCCTTAATAGGGCATTATCAATAAAAGCAGTGGTGAATTGATTTGATGTCTCCTACTAGGACAGGGGACGGAGCATTTCAATATTCGATAGCAAGCAAGCATCACACCCAATACCTAGGGAAGGACAGACTAGTAAGAAACAAAACTAGTTCGCACTTCTGATTTGAAAGTCTCTAGTTCCCGAAGCGTCGACCAACAATTCAAATACGGATACCTCGTGGATTAAGCCTCAGCCAAGGTACTCGATAGACGCGCCCCTTTCTTGGAAATAGATATTGCGGTAAGATGGTCCTACTTTTTGGACTCCGATTCTAGTCCCCTAATTAGATCCGCAGCTCGTTCAGCAACCGCGTATGCAGTTGACTAGATTTATGTTAGCCAAAATACTTTACGTGTGGAAAGGACAAAAAGAAAAGGAAAAGGACAGAGAAACGCACCTGAGACGCATGAGCTCCAGGAATTATCGGCCACGAGGAAGCATCAACGACTCTCACTCCACGAACCCCTTTTACCCTCAGCTTGTTGTCGAGCACAGTCCCCAACGGTACGGAACAACACCCATGTGCCGCTCCAGGTGACATATTCTGCCTGATAAATTCCACAAGTTCCTCTTCTTCCTGGACTTCCAGCCCCGGGCTTGTCTCGATGGGCTCAAGTGGTGCCATCTCCCGTGAACCAAAGATCTTCCGAGTCATACGCAATGACCCCAGTACGTTCTCCAAGTCGAGAGGGTGAGTGAAAGTGCGGTGATTGATCGCCGGTGTGTCCCAAATGTCGGTCGATGTCGCCTCGATAAAGCCCCGCGAAAGGGGTTTCACAAGTATGTTACGCTGCCCGAGGCTGGTCTTTTCGTCGACTGCCTGGTTGCTTGTGGCCATGCTAGCGAGAATGAGTTTGTGTTGGCGTACATATGCCTCTGCGGTCGATTCGTCGACATCAGGGCGGAGGTATTTTCTCGGGTCCTGGCACTTGAATCGTGAGAGGAGAGATTTGGTCTTGTCTCCGTGAAGCATGGAGACTGAGAATAGGACCATGTTATTGTCTCCAGTTACGGTATAGTAACCCGTGTTATTGGTAATGTATTGGTCGTACTGGTCGTCAAGCCAGGTCTTGTTCGTTTTCTCGTTCCACATTCGCTCGTCAAATGTCAATGAAACTATGTGAAGCAATCTTTGTTAGCTATGGTCATCGACGTCCGTTGGAAGCGATCAACTAACGGTTGTACCCGAGGGTGAGAGTTCCGTGGTCTTGGAAGTTCTCACCCACGGGGATATCAGCGATGGACGTGATGTTGAGGGCTTCAGAGACTTTCTTTGGTCCAACGCCCGAGATTTGAAGCAGCTGGGGCGACTTGACAGCTCCACTTGCAACTATAACTTCTTTCGTAACTCCCGCAAACTTCGTCGGGGAGTCTGGATCTTCCGCATACTAGGAGGGCTTGAGTTAGGACACTAGCTCTTCTTGCAGTTGCCATTACTCGAGAATGGCAGGGCCAAGTATTACACATTACCTCGACGCCGACTGCCGTCGTCCCTTCAAACACAATCCGCGTTACTGCATGTCCAGCCAAGAAATGAAGATTCGGGCGGTCCTTGACAGGATCGTAGAACTCCCTCTTGCTATAGCTCCTGGTGTAATCGTCGGCGCGTATCGAGACTGGGTACCAAATACTTCCCACGTTATCGCCGCTACCCTGTTCATCTTTCAGTGGGATTCCCAATCCCTTATGCGCTGCGATTTTGTAGACGGTACTCGGGAAGAACTGCGGTGGGAACGTCGTGCTGAGAGGCCCGTCCTGACCGTGGACATCCATATCCCACGTCACGTTCCCCTGGCTACGATACGACTCGATAGGGGGAGTGAACGTTTCAGACTTTTTGAAGTAGTGAAGCATGCTGTCCCAGCCCCAGCCCTCATCGTCCAAGTAACGCGCCCAGTCGTCATAATCACGCCTGCTCCCGCGGGCAAAGAGCTTTCCGTTCACGGCAGAGCCTCCCCCGGCGACCTCAAGATCGTAATGTTAGCATCCATTCAATGTGATGTCGAGGGCGGCTCACCTTGGCAATGCGCATGTTTTGTGTTCTTCCATCAACCCCATCAATTGGGACCGTAGTCACATTGGGCCACGTGTAAACACTTCGACTAGGATCGAGTCGCTCATAAGTTGGGGCGACGAGCAGATCGTCAAACTCTTCTTTGCCGTCAAGGATTGGCCCGGCCTCGATCACCAGTACCGATTTGTCGCCATCTTCAGACAGGCGACCTGCAACAACACACCCACTCGTGCCTCCACCAACAACGACGTAATCGTATTCCTCATATGCAGCCTCGTCAACGATCACAGCATGGACTAGAGCCTCTAGGCATGCTAGGATCGACAGCAGTCTAAGGATGGTTGTCGATAACATATTGACACTAAGTCCTGAGAGGTGGGAAGATGGTTATTTCCGGGGACCATATCACATTGAGTAGGGAAGAGGTGATTAGAATATTTGTGAATACGTCCTCATTAGCAATCGAGGCCCTTTTTGTTCCTGGCTAAATCCATAGCCGTCGGTCCAACATAAGCTTAATATATTGGAGTCTTGCGGGGTAGCTACTCGTTCTCTCCACTTGGGTGGTTTATTTTTAGCCCGCTATTGGACTTGCGCAGCTTTCCATGGAAGAAGAAGGATCAAATGAATAGCTGACATGGTGGCTTGAGTATATGAAATATTCCGTTTCTAGCTCTGGCTACGGCATGTCTTAATGCATTGGCCGCGGGCGGCTTCCCAACACCTGGGGGAGTATGCGACTTGCAACGCGGGGCGTGTTGAGTATGAGGTTCTCTACTATCGCTGTCAGACGGATCGGATAGTAATGAGACTAGGACCTAGCTGGCCGAGACTCCTGGATTAAAAGGAAAACTGCCGGCGGGGCTTCCTGCCGGCATTATTGTACGGCTGGTGAAGAATACCCAAGCCATTCCCAAACTCGGCTGCAGCCCAGTCAAAATTATTTTGTAGAGGCTATCTTCCCCGGCCCACAACTAGACAGGGTGTTGAATATCTAGACGCATTGATGTTGTATGGGGAGTAATCTAGCCTCTGGTCGACTTCCCGACTTTTCTCTAGCTGTAGGGAGCAGAGGCGCATGAGCAAGCGAATTTGAGTTTTTGCCTCAGTTTTTCTTGCCGGTTCTCACGGATGGTGAGGACGTCGAGATACGTGATGGTGATCTCCTCGCCCTTTTTGATTTGTCGCAAGGCGTGGATTGTGTGCCGTTTGATGTCATCGTTCCAAGCTTTCTGGGCATTGTTGTCGCAGTAGTGGTTGATTTGGCAGGCATATCGAAAAATTCCCCAGCCGCTCTCACCGTCATCAATAGGGAGGCCGTTGGTTTGAAAAACACCGCAGAATCGCGAGACGTCGTCATCATCGTCATCCGGGTAAATGTTGTGCATAGAGAGGTCAGCTTGTGGGTCATCTTTTGTAAGCTTCCCAACTTGTTTGTCGATGATCTCTCTCAGTTTTGGGAGAGTAAGAGGTTCTGGCGCTCTGATGATTGGCACTTCGGAGAGGATTCGCGTCCCTCTAGGGATGACCCGCGTGGTCACAAGCCCCTTGCTTTTTCCAGGAATATCCTCGAGAGCGTACATGGCATCAGCAGTTGGGCTGACCATGTCCACGAATTGCTCGATTTAATTTTGAACTGGGGGGAAGATGACGAACCCCGCATTCCCAGATGGAAGGCAACAAGTGATGGTAAAGAGCGGCAAAGGTCGAGAGACAGGTCGACCTGCGGCGTCGAATGGGTGTGCTGCCTACAACACACTCGGCAATAGAATTGGCCGTCGAAGGATGACTGACGGCATCTGAATATCCTCTTTGCCCTCACCCGCCAGCCAGCAACCGCGAGATTTCCCCAAGATTTCAGTTCAATCAACACTCAAAACCGCAGGTTTCAATGTTGAGATCGTTGGTCGCATTTGCGTTTCTCCTTGGGCAAGGAATCCCGTTATGATATCCTCGAATCTTTGGGGACACTCTGGAGTTCATATTTTCCCAAGTCAATAACTCCATGATATTAGCTTTACGTTTTAACTTTCAAGCTGATCTCTGTGCTGATTGCTTAGACGTTTCCGCGAAGCCAGTTGCAGACTTGCGAATCCCTGAATAGCACATTAAATTTACCACAAAACAATATTATTTGTTGTCTCAGAGCGATGCAGTAATTCAGGCAGAATCGATAAGCTGCAGCACACACACAATGACGAGGGCTATAATGTACAGCGATGGCGTCATATGTACGACCGCCGTTGAGGGTGGCATACCTTCCCCAGCGCGAAGGCAGACAAGTGAATTCCGTGCTGCTGTCCAAATGTGTAGATCGTCCTTGCTGTGATTTAAGAACGTTGGGTTGAGATCCTTATTCCAGCCCCAGATAACTTGCATTCCCCAGACCTGAGTACTGATTGTATTGAAAGTCGCCCTGTGAAGTCCACTTTGGGGGTGGGACTCAGAGGAGTACCGCAACACATTTGGGTCCCATGGCGTGAGATTACCACCTGTGAGCCCGATATCCTCGTGTTAGCTCCCTGCATGTTACTCTTTAGGGACTCGCAAACTGGGGAACATCATCTCACCTGTGACGTGGTGCTCGGACTCGATTTGGCCGTCGCAGCTCTCCGCTAATTTGAACTTGTGGCACGGGGAACTTGCTATGCCGTTTTCCTAGTCGAAAGATGATGTGGCAGCATCTGTGAGATTTGCCCTGCACTCGAATGACAACAGAGAAAAGCACGTCTCATCGTTTTTGTTGATCCTGGCTGCCTTTCTTGACGCGGAGGAAGTTCAAGCGCAGGTATCATTGGTCTAAATGATCCCCGGTATCCGGAGACGCGTATCCAACCGGGTTGAGGTAGAGAGCCGTGCCAGCCTGGAAGAGCGCCGGATCTTTAGTCGGCACATCCGAGGCGCCGCGTATTTCGGCCGACCACTCATTTTCGGCGCCCTCCCATGATAACCACGGAAACTTATGCCTAGTGTCGTAGCCAATTCGTAATTCGTAGCGTAATTCGTAGCTGGCTGCTGCGCCTGGGTACTCCATTGCTTTATCCCATGTCGGCTGGTCGATCTCGTAGATGTCGCCCGGAGAGACCACTCTCGCTGCGAGACTACGGACGACTAGCACTACGATGGCGACGAGAACGTATCTGGATGTCATTGTAGTCATTGTAGGGAGCATAGTCAAAACTTTGACAGTTGGGTCGGAGAGAATACGATGTAGGCTCAGAGTCATATTGTCCGAGGCCAAAGATTGATAACTTGCTTTCGCTGGGCACTGCCTCTCGATCCTGTGCGGGGTGTAGAGCAGCCACATGCGGCGCCATGATCGTGGCTCGGACGAAAGCGTCGACTCTGTGACCAGGGGTCCGAAAGTCGTAATAATACAAAGTTCCCCATGGGTCATTGGTAGTGAATATCACTCCGTGTGTCTTCATTATTTGACAACATGATTCTGCTCGTTGACGTACATGGGAACTGAGAGCATTAGTTAGGATAGGATGGAACAAGTCAACTCAGACAAAGCGATGTAAAATGGCGTCATGTAATCTCCAAGTGAGAAATCTCCTATTTTGGAGATAGTTTCATAGACAAATGTTCGCCGTGTAACCTTGCCAAGCCAAGCTGTTTATGATCTAGTGCGGCTAATACTGAACCAGCTGTCGGATCACGTCTCACGTTCCTCTACATCACCTTAGTCATTTGGTAATATAACCCCATGTCTAGATCGAGCTCATCTATGGAGTATTTTACTCTTTAAAGTTCAGGCCAGGGCTCTACCCTAACACCGGCCAATTGCGAAAATCGTGGATCTTTCAGACCAAGCCTGAGTGATCCTAGGATATGTATCTGACCGTCCTCTTGCTCAAAAGATTAGCTGGGTGCATGTCAGTATTAAAGAGGCTATTCTTCCACGGATTGGATATATGACCTAGCAGTACTTCGTACACCTATTTCTTTTGGCTGTCCCGTCGCGTTCCACCGGGACAGCAGGTCATTGGTTAATCCTTGATATCCTTACCCATACCATAAGCTTAATTCCACCTCGGTAAACCGTTAAATCGACAAAATTGAGACGGCGTTTCTTCTAGCCATACGCACATTGCTGCATATTTGGGACAGATTGTTGCCATGTTGAGGCATTCATCAAAACAGTCGCCAGAAGGAGGTGGGAGAGGACGGGTAAGCTGAACAGGGGTTCACTCATAGCAACCACACTAATTCATTCTCACGATGGCGCCAGTGCCTCCCAAATTTGCGCTGGGATTTGGATCACGTGGCAGCGCGAGCACTAGTCTGGACTCGTTACCGACGCTTTGGTCCGTCCGTGACCAAATCCTCCCCCTTAATTTTACATGTGTGCAAATGAAGTTATCGTCATATTGCGCGAATTTGTGTTTGTCCTGGTTGGGATTTATTGGATTTTAGCGTCATGCTTCACGCCGCGACGCCGACTGATTTCACACAGTCTTGAGGGGTCTCCCAACCTTTGTCGGCGAGCAACTGTGCCGCCTTTTACGTAGAGTGAGTGGAATCTACCGAGGCGGGCCTCAATATCCTTCTCTCCGGCAATAGTTCGGGTTCTGGACGTTCCTCTAGACATATGTCGCGTCCTGCCCAGGTAGATTCTTCACTCCTTTGCTACTTACGAAGTACTCGAAGTCGACCCACATGCCCTCCACCCCCATCGAGGGCAACATTATTGAGTGTCCAGGAAACTCTTTCGCGATCTGAGTTTCCCTGAGACTTCCCTTCACACTCTCGTCGAAGCACCGCCATATTTGCCTTTCGTTACAGGCAATGCGCTTGCCCCGTCTTCTGGCATATTGTGTCGCTCTCCTCGCCGCGGGCACTTCGGTCACGGCTGCCAACCCGGCGGGTAGTTGCGACGGCCCGAGGGCCGTCGCGGCGCAGCCCGACGAGTGGAATCTTGACAGCGGCACGTGTGGAACCTCTCACCTTCGGAAACGCAAAGATACCTTCTTCCTCCGTATCATGCCCCTCGGTGCCTCCATCACCCAAGGCGAGTTCTCGTCGGATGAGACCGGGTACCGTAAGAGTCTTCGCCAACAACTACGTTTTGATGGCTGGGAGGTGAATATGGCTGGCAGCCGTCATAGCGGATCAATGAGCGACAATGTACGTGCCACAATGAGCGCTCTCGAGTTCCGACTCCAGACACAATCCCATTTGCCCTCCTTTCCGCTCACGTTCCTTCCTCCCTACTCTTGCAGTACTGCCCGGCTAGGGATACGCAGGGGTGTTTTCCTCTGTTATCTGGTTTGTTACCAAACGCTGACCTGAGCCGTTATAAACAAGATAGGATCATGAAGGCTGGCCCGGCTACAGAATCGACCAGGTTTACAACAGAGCCATGGCATCTGTTCCCGCTTTCCTCCCCAATCTCTTTACCATTAACGTCGGGACAAACGATGCTATTCAAAACTATGACGTCGGCTCTGCTGGTGAGCGTATGTTGGCACTACTCAAGTACTTGCGGTCACAAGTACCAGATGCCACTTTCATCCTCTCAACACTCCTACCGCTCAGGTCCCAGCCGAACAACGCACGCTATATCAATACGCAATACCGCTCTCTAGTCACCCGCCTTCGGGGTGAGGGTTGGAAAATCGTGCTTGCCGAGATGGATGATGGCTTTATTACACTAAATGAGCTGCTAGATGGGACTCACCCGAATGATGGTGGATACAGGAAAATGGCCCACCGGTTTTACTTGTCCATTAGTGACGCCATCAAAGCCGGTTACCTTGCCGCTCCGCATTACGCTGGCTTCGATGATTCGGCTTCTGTCGCCACCCCAGCGTGTCACCGGACGATAGGGAGGGTTTGGGGTTCCGCGATGTTGGTGTTCGCCATGTTGTCCTCGGGTAAGTTGTATTTCTAGCACCCCCACACCAACTTTGAAGTCTAGTTTGGTTGAAAGGTATAGAAAATTTAATATTTAGTTAAAAATAAAAATTATATGAAAAATATAAAAAATTATCAATAGAAGTATATATATCATCATTTCGCTCGGATTTTGATAGCTGTAATTGACAACCTCGGTGAACACTTTATTTCAGGCCGTAGTTGCCAGGGCAACCAGGTAAAAACCAAAAAAAAATAGACCTGCTTCCACACGGATTCGAACCATGGATCTTCGCATACCTGAGAACTTACAAGTGCGACGCCTTACCGCTTGGCCATAGAAGCCGGTTGAGTCCGGGATCCTGACTTGCTTCAGTCATGTATTCCACCCTCTTCGTCAACTTCACAAACAGAAGCTGGCGAGTGGCGACTCTCATTGTTCAGACCGCGACCAGGGCCGCTTGTTCAACTCAACCCGCCTCAACTCTAGCGGCTGGCAGGAATTCGACCGCCCGTTCCGATATCAATTTATCGATGGTGCCGAGCTCATAGAGAGGTATGAACCTGGAGGTTATCATCCAATTCAAATCGGTGAGGCGCTCGGTCCCGGGAGCCGGTACCTCGTTATTCACAAACTTGGTTTTGGGGGTTATTCGACCTCGTGGTTAGCGCAAGACAGAGAAAATGATCAAAGACTCGTTGCAATCAAGATTGCTGCGGCAGCCCCTCAAGCCACAAGTAGTATCAACGATGAAGAAAGAATATTACGGCGACTGCAGTCAGCCCAGGTTGACCTCCCAGGGAAGCTCTATGCAACCCGAAAATTGATCGATGGTTTTAGTCTTGACGGACCCAATGGCACTCACAGGTGCCTCGTGATGGAACCTGGGTGTGCGAGTGTTCACGATTCGAGAGAAGCGTCATATTGGTTATTGTTCCAGCCAGAAGTCGCCCGTTCAGTAGCCGCCCAGTTGATCTATGCCGTCCAATTTTTACATTCCCAAAACGTTGTTCATGGAGGTACGTATGCCGCCTTCCTTTCCCACCAAGATCCACCACATTTCATCGACGGAAGAGAGTTGACACAGTTTGTCAGACTTGCATTTGGGGAATGTACTTTTCCGCCTACCTTCATGCATCTCGTCTATTAACCGGGAGCGTCTCTACGAACTCTACGGCGCTCCACGATGCGAGCAAGTGAGGCGGCGTGACCAGACAGACGAGCCTCTCCCTCCCAATGTCCCTCTAATGGCGACCATACCAGTTTGGTTGGGTACCGCGAGCGACAAAGTACCTCTCTCAGAGTCACAAATCGTGCTCACAGACTTCGGCGAGGCTTTAGATCCAACAAAAACTAAGCGGCTCTACAGCAATACTGTACCGACTCACCGGCCTCCCGAAGCCCTGTTTGCCGGGGCAGAAAACCGGCCACTTTCCTTCTCTGCGGATGTTTGGACGCTTGGGTGCACACTCTGGGAGCTCATGGGCCAGTGTCCGCCCTTTATTTCCTCCTACGGCTCGCCAGAGAGTGTTCTTGCTGACCAGATTGGAACTATTGG
The DNA here is from genome assembly GCF_000732125.1 of Scedosporium apiospermum. Lineage (NCBI taxonomy): Eukaryota > Fungi > Ascomycota > Sordariomycetes > Microascales > Microascaceae > Scedosporium > Scedosporium apiospermum. The sequence goes on along the minus strand of NW_015971790.1, from coordinate 142,412 downwards.
CCGTGAGAGTCTGCCAAATCAATGGTGGGAGCTGTGGGGCATTGGGCGCAAAGAATATTTCAACGACCAAGGGCAACGGGTCGATGACGACAGTTACCCAGCGAGGACATGGATCCAACGGTTCGAGTATCATATTCAGGAACCAAGACGGGAGAAGGGGATGTCCGAATTTACAGATGATGAGAGAACGGCTTTTCTGCGCATGATAAAGTCCATGCTAGTTTTTGAACCGAGCGAGAGGGCAGGCATGGATGATATAGCCGGCTGTGAGTGGGTGCGACGGTGGGCCAAAGCGGACTACACGAAGATGAGCAATGATGCACAGGAGTAAGAATATCGGACCGACATCGTTTCCCCCCCTTTTCTATGATGAGACTGGGCCAAAACTTCATACCTCTATTTGAAAGCCACCGAAGACGCATTCAAGATGGCTAGAAGCAAACCTGACTGAGTCGGGAAGGGAACTTGAAGAAACAGCTTTGTGGTGCCGCGGGCTGAAAACATCCACGGGTCATTCTAAGACACCCCAGGACAGTGGAAACTCACGAATTTCAACCGAATTCGTCAAGGCATGTGACGAAGCGACGCTAGACCCAGGGAGCAACAAGGTAGCGAACAAAATGGGGGGATTCAAACGGCCAAACAAGGCGGTTCGGAGAGTTTCGGAAGCACAGGAACTCATGGATGTGGCAGTTAAGTGTGTCAGGGAGGGTAACCTCGCTGAACGGCGAATGCTGCAAGTCGTGATTAATCCCTCAGTTTGCCTAAACGTACAACAGCCCAATCTCTGTAGATGGGGGATGCCTATCACAATGGCATCGCGCACACTTCAGCGAACCTAGTAATAAACCCAGATGTTTGCTGATATATCTTTCCAGTTCACTTTCCATAAAAAAGAGTGTCACAATCGACGGCCATAGTATTGAAGAGAAAAGTGACGTATCCTCGTGTCCCTCCCGCCCAAGGGTGATTAAAATGGAAACCTGCAGAGCCCACTCCCTTGCAGATGGTCGCAGGCCGCCGAAGCCAAGTGAGCTGAATACGCACTCTCGATATCGAGAATCACATTGCTCCCCAGACCCTTGAAGTACCTTGATCCCTGTCGTAAATGCCCAGTAAATCACATCAGTCACATCTTTCTTCTAGAGAGTCCAGTTTGTACGATTGCGAGCTCGGAAGGTCGGCAGAGAGGAGTAAGCTGAGGAGAGCTGAGCTGAACGCGAACTACCACATGCTCTTGAACGTACCCCTACGCCGAGTCACAAGTCCTACCTATGCGTGGTACAACGTGTCAGACACGTCGTTCGTATGACTCGCTGACAGGACCTCGACTGGAAACACCTACTGATAAAGCTTTTTCTGGGCGGGGAGCCGGTCGGACATCTTGAAGAAAAAGCAAAAGAAAACGAGCAAAAGCGGCGACGCCAACGAGTTTACGGTCATGCCCCGCATGAGGCACGACATGATGTTGCGCGACCGTATGCATTCGCGGATACTAATCGAGAAACGGCAGACAAGATTGCGTTTTCACTCGAGTCGAAGCAGTAACAGCTCTCTACACTGGGTAGCCTTTTTTGATCAGAAGTGGTCGGCCCGGATGCAACGACGCCACACTCGGCGCACTCTTTGCGCGGGCCACTTTTCAAAGTTCCAATGACAATCATCATCCTAAGCTTCCGGAGTAACACGACAGTGAGACATGTCGCACGGAGAGATTCGAGGATTTTTGCCCATATCTGTCGGGGCAAAGGAGTTCTTCGGGAGGATTCATTCTCCCGCAGGCTCGCTGCAAGGGAGTGTTGAGATCAGCCGCATGCTCCCGCCCCCTTACAGGACTCTAACCGTTTCCTCCGGAGAGAATATAAAATAAACCAAAATAGCTTGAGGGATATACATCAAAGCTAGGTGACCTGGTGTCCTATGCCAGGTGTTCTCCGTCACTTCGTTACCATACTTTATGATCAAGATCAGACCCACAACATGCGTCTTTCACATGTGTTTCTTCATTTCCTTGCCGCGGTTTCTGCCGTGAGTGCACGTCAGAAGCCAAGACTACAAGCCTTGGAGCGAGACGTCGCCATCATCGGTGGTGGGGCGTCTGGGACGTTCGCAGCCGTCCGACTCGCGGGTCAGGGCCGCTCTGTGGCTTTAATCGAAAGGGAGGATCATCTAGGTGGACATACAGTCACCTACAAGGATCCCGATACAGGAATACCACTGAACATGGGCGTAATTTTCTATCACGACCTGCCGGTTGTCCGAGACTTCTTTAGCCACCTCGGCGTTGAAGTCAGGAAGGCCGCCCTAGCGAGCGGCAGCGTTCAGTACTTCGACTTCTCCACCGGTCGCGCGGTCCCAGGTTTCGAGCCCGCAGACCCAGTGGCCCTTGGAACTGCACTTCAAAAGTACCTCCAGATTGTGGCCACGCGCTATCCCAATATCTCCCTGGCATATGATCTCCCCGATCCCCTCCCTGACGAGCTTCTCAAGCCATATTCTGAGTTTATCGACGCGAACGGCCTGCAGCCTATTGTGCAGTTAGCCAATACTGTTGCTGGCGCAAACGGGAATCTGTGGGAGCGTCCTGCATTGTATGGGATCAAGGCTTTAAGTCCAATGCTCATACAAGCCGTCAATAATGGTTTTGTCAATGCGGCATCAGGCGATAATCTCGATCTCTACCGCGGGGCAGAGAAGTTGTTGGGTGATAATGTTTTCTTGAGCTCAACAGTTACTCGCGTCGAGAGGAATCACAAAGGCGTTAAAGTGTTGGTGGACACACCAGACGGCCACGTTATTATCAAAACAAAGAAATTACTTGTCGCCATTCCACCGATCAGGGAATCCCTTCAAGACATTGGGCTAGATGTGACCACAAACGAGTCACGCCTCTTCAGTCAATTCAAAGCCTTTCCCTATAGCGCAGCTGTCCTCACCCATAGCGGTACGAATGAGAACACCATCCTCGCTAATGTTGGAACGGATACCCCGTACCATCTTCTAAATCTCCCGGGCTCTTACTCCTATAACACTGAGCCAGGCACCAACAAGGTCAAGGTCTTCACCGGCGGCGTCGAGAGCGACATCGGTTTCTCAGAAGAAGAAATCAAGGAACTCATCACGGGGGAGCTAAACAACCTTGCAGGGGCCGGAAATATTGGAGAGGGCATGCCCGAGTTCAAGTTCTTCGTCAAACACAGCCCCTTCCATGTTCACGTGTCCTCCGAGGCTATCGGGAAGGGGTTTTATAAGAAACTCTATGAGCTGGAAGGGTTGACCAACACATTTTGGACCGGGGCTACGTTTGTGGATGAAGATAGCTCTCTGATTTGGGCATGGTCGGAGGAGTATCTTGTGCCTCAGATCCTGGAGTCTCTGTCTGAGTGATCACATTAATGTCGCAGGCTCACCTCCTATTATGAATCGATAGTTGTCTAGAAGTAGATGGAGTGATAGACCCCTAGAACGCACGTCCATATTGCTAAATAGTTTGGCGGAGCTAAGACAGTTACAAACTCTTCATATTGATATGTCACAATGTCAGTAGCTGGCTAGAAAGATATTATAACTGGCATTTCAATTCCTCGGCTCGTGTTATGGAATTACCGTTACTATATTATTTTCCTTCCCGTCTCAATGACATTACTTCGTAAATCTAAAGGTTTTGAGGAAATCTAAAGTTCTCCCCGGCGTATTGATACGGTTTGCCAGTAGCCTTAAGCTCCGATTCAATATCCATGAGACGGTTGTATTTGGCAGTTCTCTCACCGCGACAAGGCGCGCCGGACTTCAGATGACCGGTCCCTAGACCGACTGTCAAGTCAGCAATGAAGTCGTCTGTTGTCTCACCTGAACGATGAGAGACGAAAATGCTCCACCCGAAACTCGTCGCAAGATTTGCGCTGCGAAGTAGAAAGTCAGTCGCGACTGTTGTGGTAAGGTGAAACACCATTGCAATCACTTACGCCGCGATGGCTTCACTGACTGTGCCAATCTGGTTTACCTTCAGCAGCATGGAGTTGCACGCCTTCTTTTCCCGAGCAATCCGTAACCTCTCTACGTTAGTCACAAGCAAGTCGTCTCCCACAAGCTCAATCTTGCATGTTTTGTTGAATTCCGTCCAGCTATCCCCGTCTTCCTCTGCGAACGGGTCCTCGAGCAAAACGACGGGATATTGATAGATCAGCTGATGATAGAGCTCCCCCAAGCCAGGCGGCGTGAGAACATTTCGTGTCTCCTGCTTGAAGCCGAGATCGTACAAGCCGTCACGGAAGAATTCGCTGGAGGCGGGATCTATGGCAAATTTGACCTTCCCGGTGTAGCCACAATCTGCCACTGCGGTCTCCAAAAGGTCTAGAGCTTGCTGAGGAAGGACAATGGGCGGTGCGAACCCCTCCTCATCACCGACACCAGTCGCTTTCAACTATTGTTAGCGATGGAAAGGCTTAATACCCGTGGCATGACGTTGAACGTGGCCTACCGGTTGGGCCATGCTTGGCCGTGATGACCTCCTTGAGACGATGGTACACCTCACAACCTATGCGAATGGATTCCTCAAAAGAAGTCGCACCTACCGGGGCAATCATAAACTCTTGGAACGCCATCTTGTTCCCAGAGTGCACACCTCCATTTAGCACGTTAAGAAACGGTACCGGGAGCACAAATGGGCCCTCCACCCCCGCTTCACCACGAAGAAACTCATAAAGCGGTACGCCCTTCGTCAACATGAGCGAAACATTGTTAACCACTAGTACCATCCTATACGCAATGAGTATCTGGGGGGCGGGTACTGACGCACTTTCTCCGCGGCACCGGCTCTGGCGCAGGCCATGCTCACACCCAAAATTGCATTTGCGCCAAGACGTGCTTTATTCGGGGTGCCGTCAAGCTTGCGCATAAATTGATCGATCTCTTTGAGTTGGGTTCGAACGTCGAACCCCTTTTCTATCAGGGCAGGTCCAATGACATCCTGAACGTTTTTCACTGCCGTTTCCACGCCTTTGCCTCCGTAGACTGACTTGATCTTATCCCGGAGCTCGACGGCCTCATGTAGTCCGGTTGATGCACCAGATGGAACCAGAGAGCGGAACCATCCTAGAAAGTTACGGGGTAAATAAACCATGATGCAATGCCGGTCTAAAAACGATGGAAGTCTTACCTTTGCTGGTCTTGACATCTACCTGGATGGTAGGGTTGCCTCGCGAGTCTAATCTTTGAGATGCTCTTACAGCCGTAATCATGGTGAACGAGTATGCGACAATGCTCAAGCTTCAAATATGTGCAGAGTTGATGAGCCGAGTAGCCGGATGGTTACGATGAAACAACAGCCTACAGGATTTACGAAGAGGATGATATTAATACTGTCATCAAAGGCCAAGTCATGGTAATGATAAGATCTTCCATCGGCCCAGAACCGAAGACAACTCCGCTAACCCGCCATCCTTTCAATACGGAACAAGCGGCACAGCCGGATTTGAAGGAAAAACCGGATGTAACATGGGAAACAGTTTGGGCAGCGCTCCACCGATGGTGGGATCGGCTTCGTCATGACAGAAAGAGCGAAGACGGAGCCGATGAGACATGACTTTGCCACCCTGCCGAGCTAGCATGAACATGCCACCCACCAAAAGGGGTAAATTAAATTCAAGGTCACCAACATACCTCTTTTAGACTTCGGTCCCGAGCGCTACCACCACAAGTGACCTGATAAAGCTCACAAACTGCATGTAGATTTACCTGATGGACCACCGAGGAAGATAGATACAGTGCCTGGGTGGTACATTTCTGCACTGAAATATGGCGCAATCTTCCGTGGCAGCACAGCTCGTCTGTTGTGGAAGAGGGGTACGGTACTCGGAATCTTCTTCCAGTCATCAAGGTAAACCTACTATTCAACTTCATGACGTGGGGAGATGATCTCATTAGCCCGGCCCGAACGCCGATTTGAGTAGTGACCGACGATCGAGAATCTATGGCGATTCCACTCGCGTGCAGTCTGACACCGACCCTGGATGAATCTGTTCTCCGCTATATACTCCCCTTATCTTCTAATAATATAGTCGTCGATCTCAATTCAGGCACCAGAGACCGCATTACATAGGATGCAGAAACTTACTCGCAACATCTAGTCACCTGTTCTGAGCTCGATCGGCCCCGTTTTTTTTTTTAAGCCGTTTCTCGCGCTCTGCTCGATACATTTCACGCCTGATTTTATTTAAACCGCCTCATAGGTGGAGGCTTTGCGTAATACGATCAGTTGAGCGACTATCATGGGTCGGTTTCTTCACAGACGTTCCAAAAACTCGGCAACAGATGTCGAGGCTGCTGCCTCTCATGGGCAACAGTCGAACGACAGCGACCAAACGAATTTCCCCAATCTAGGAGAGTACCCTGCCTTAGACCGATATATTAGCATCTACCGCGAAGACGCCACCCAGCCGAGCGGTGATGTCGAAGGGGGCAAGCGCAAGAGAAGATGGTGGGATTTCTGGAAAGTGTTTCAACACTTAACAGACAAGGTACCAGCTCAAAAAGTCCAAGATGTGCCTGATGCGTGGCTCAAAACTGAGATTGGTACCGGACTCTCGCGGGCTGCGGTTCTGGAAAGGCGGAAGGTTTACGGATGGAACGAGCTCACGACCGAAAAGGTCAATCCATTCTTTAAGTTCATAACTTATTTCCAAGGCCCTATCCTCTATGGTATGCCCCATCCTAGTCTTAGACCCCGTTACCAGAGATCGATTGTTAACGTGTGTGGCCGTTAGTTATGGAGGTGGCAGCCCTGTTGGCCGCTGGGCTGAGCGACTGGATAGACTTCGGAGTCATCTTAGCCATCTTGTTCCTCAACGCCTTTGTTGGGTTTTACCAGGAGAAGCAGGCCGCAGATGTGGTGGCCAGCCTCAAAGGCGACATCGCCTTGCGTTGCAATGTCGTCCGGGAGGGGGTCGAGCAGAACATTTTGTCACGAGAGCTTGTGCCAGGTGATATCGTGATAATCCGAGAGGGGGACACAGTTCCTGGAGATGCGCGTCTCATATGCGATTACAACCATCCCGAGGACGAGGCGCTCTTTCGAGAATTAGCAGCGGACGAGAGATTGGGAGACGACACCCACGAAAAGCTCCAGGAGAAAGAAGAGAAGGAGGCAGAGAAGGAGGCAGAAAATGAGGGAGAGGAATCATCGGAAAATGGCGAACAAAGCAGCCCCATTAGTTCTCGGTCACCGACCTCAATTGGTCCCCGATATCATGCCCTGGTGGCTGTTGATCAATCGGCCATAACAGGCGAATCCCTCGCCGTTGAAAAGTACATGGGCGAAATTGTGTACTACACCACGGGCTGTAGGCGTGGCAAGGCATACGGAGTCATTGTGGCATCTGCAAGACGGTCATTTGTCGGCCGGACGGCGGAACTTGTGCAAGGCGCTAGGGACCAGGGCCACTTCAAGGCTGTGATGGACAGCATTGGTACTTCGTTGCTGGTGTTGGTAATGTTTTGGATCCTGGCCGCTTGGATTGGGGGTTTCTATCACAACCTCTCCATCGCGACACCTGGATCGCAGAACCTACTGCACTATGCCCTTATCCTTCTGATCATTGGCGTTCCCGTCGGTCTTCCCGTCGTAACAACAACTACACTCGCTGTTGGTGCAGCGTACCTAGCCAAGCAAAAAGCCATTGTTCAGAAACTGACTGCCATCGAGTCTCTAGCGGTATGTATATTCCCGATGACCCTTACTGGTCGTTATGTGCCATTGAGTCTCTAACAAAGGCTTTCTTAATCCAGGGCGTGGACATCCTGTGCTCGGATAAGACAGGAACACTGACAGCAAATAAGCTATCTATTTCCGAGCCATTTGTCACGGCAGGCCAGGATGTGAACTGGATGATGGCCGTCGCCGCACTTGCCTCCTCACATAGTCTCTCCTCTCTCGACCCTATCGACAAAGCTACAATCTTGACACTCAAGCGATATCCAAAGGCGCGTGAGATTTTGCGCCAGGGATGGGAGACCGTGAAGTTCCATCCTTTTGACCCAGTCTCGAAGAAGATCACAACAGAATGTGTACTCGGAGCCGACACATATATATGCGCAAAGGGCGCCCCCAACGCTATCCTGAGGCTCATGACTCCTCCCGAAGAAGACGCCAGGAAATATAAGGAGAAGGTCCAAGACTTCGCTCACCGCGGTTTCCGTTCTCTTGGAGTAGCCGTTAAGAAAAATGACGAAGATTGGACTCTTCTGGGCCTGCTGTCGATGTTTGACCCGCCGCGCGAGGATACCGCACAAACGATCCTGGAGGCTGGACAGCTTGGGGTGCCAGTAAAGATGCTGACTGGGGATGCTATTGCCATCGCAAAGGAGACGTGCAAGATGCTATCTCTAGGCACTAAAGTTTACAACTCCGAGAGGTTGATGCGAGGAGGGTTGGCTGGAAGCGTCCAGCGTGATCTCGTGGAACGGGCCGACGGATTTGCGGAAGTATTCCCGGAGCACAAGTACGCTGTTGTGAGCATGCTTCAAGAGCGAGGACATCTCACGGCTATGACTGGAGACGGTGTGAACGATGCACCATCTCTCAAAAAGGCAGACTGCGGCATAGCTGTTGAGGGCGCATCGGAAGCAGCTCAGGCAGCGGCTGATATTGTCTTCCTCGCGCCTGGCTTGAGCACGATCGTCTTGGCCATCAAGACATCACGCCAGATATTTCAGCGCATGAAAGCCTACGTTCAGTACCGAATTGCACTGTGTATTCATCTCGAGCTGTATCTGACGCTCTCGATGATCATTATTAACGAGACTGTTGCGGTCGATCTCGTCGTTTTCCTCGCCCTCTTCGCCGACGTCGCTACCATTGCTGTAGCTTATGATAATGCGCACTGGGAACCTCGACCTGTTGAATGGCAACTTCCAAAGGTTTGGGTGGTTAGCGTCGTCCTGGGCTTCCTTCTTGCAGCAGGAACATGGGTCATACGGGGGACCATGTTTCTTTCGCATGGCGGCGTGGTTCAAAACTTTGGATCCGTCCAGGAAGTCCTGTTTCTGGAGATCGCGCTAACGCAGAATTGGCTAATATTTGTCACCCGAGGTGGCAGGACATGGCCATCTGTGCGACTGATTCTCGCGATTTTGGTCGTCGATATTATCTCCACGCTTTTCTGCTTGTTTGGCTGGTTGTCTGGGACGGCGCAAAGGACCTCGCCGCTCGATGTCTGGCATCAGAGAGGGGATGGATGGACAGACATAGTAACTGTGGTGGTCATCTGGCTCTACTCGTTCGGCGTTATTATCTTTATTGCCGTCATCTATCTGATCCTGAACCGGATTAGTTGGCTGAATGATCTTGGGAGGAAGAGCCGGAGTTATAGGGACACTATTGTGGAGAATATGCTTGGTCACCTCCAGAAGTTGGCACTTGAGCATGAGAGGGATGACCGGCTGGGCAGGGACAGATACATACTTGCAGAGAAGTCCGCTGAGGAGGAGGAGGAGCTATGATCCTAATGGAGGATATTACGATACATTGTCAGTCTTTGGGAAGGACTCACTCGGAGATTCGCTCATGATGTACAATCTTGGCTTCCCATGAAGTATTCTAGCAGCTTCCAGAAGTTGTTTCCATTCTACTCGTTATCCAGACAATGCATGAACGAACCCCGCTACAGCAGGCGTTTGATGTATCACGGATAAGTATGATGAATTTCTAGCTTCGTCTGAGTTCTTTAGAACAGGCCGTACAGACTACACGGAGGGAGGGGGCGACTGTGTCCTCTAGGCTCACGTCTCCACAGTGTTGATGGGAGACCTTAGAAGATACAAAGAGTCCCACGCAAGCTTGGGGAGAATATATCCGATTTTAGAACCTAGCCGAAATAATTTTGCTTCTAGTCCTTTACTGGTGCCTGAGCACTCGTCACAGACTTCGCCTTCGCCAGAGCGTCCTGTATGATCTCCATGGTGTCCCGGTCGCACTCAGAACATGCTGTTTGCGCCTGTTCGAGAGCATGCACCCAGATATCCCACCTCTCGTGGTTAAAGCCCTTCCATTCCTTCTCCTTATACTGTGAGCCTGGCTTGGAAAAGAAGTCACTCTCTGGTGGAATGTCGTTCTCGACGAAATACCACAGAGCATCCGCGGCGTAGGAGAACCACAAGCACGCCACCCGAAGCGTAGTCGTACCGATAATTTCGTGGGGCTGTATATCGCCCTCAAACGCAGCTCGCAAGGACCACAGGGCGATGTGTGCAAATGAGAGTGGGCTGTGCGGTCCGGGAGGCCTAGCAGCGGAGGTAAGCCGAGCCGTGAATGCCACCAAGTTTATCCACCGCTGTTTCTTCTCTTCTTCTAACCCTAGGTCATCTGCACCTACAAGAAAGAAGAATGCCGGTTAGCCGCTGGGAAGTAGGTTCGATTCCCATCCAACACTTCGCCTACGTGAATGTATTCCCCAGGCGCCACCCCAGCCCGAGGCAGTCTCCATTCCCGAAGCACCCAAGCGCTCTCCCCAGGTGTGGCTAGCGCTTCTGCGGAGAAGCATATCATCACTCCACACTGTCCCCCCATCATGTGTCACTGGCTCGTTTGATTCGGGGTCGAGTTCTGTTTGTATATAGAGCTGGCTTGCAAACTCTACCAGTCTATCTTGATTGCGTGGCTCGGTTCGGCAGGCGAGTTGGACGAGGACGTCGGCAACACAATCGGGTAGGATACCCGCGAGCTCGGGTTTACCTTTATTTGCTGCGGCAGGAGGTCTGTCTCTGTTCGCTTCGATTTCTGCGAGGAGTAGATTATGGATCCGCTCGAGAGCGTCCTGCACGGTAAACGCCGTGGTCGGCTGCTCGGTGAGTTTGTTGAGAGTCTGGAAGACTTCCGTGCTTTCAAAAGCTGCCCAGGTAAACCCACCCATGGCTGAAAATATGAGTTGAGGTAAAGATGGATCAAAACTGCACCGCTTTCTCGAGGAGAGCCGGCACAGCACTGCCCTGATACGTTGTGGTCTGGACTCTGTAGGGAGGGGAAGGGGAACTTCAAAAGTGTCTGTGCGCTGTGGAACCGCAAGCGAGGAGCGAGCGGCCTGCGCCACAGACTGTCTCTTCATATCTAAGATTCCTGAGATTGCGCACTCCTCGCCATCTTAAAGCCGTACTGATGAATGCGCACCCCGACCCGAGTATACCCTTCGAAGAAGAAACTTCAATGTTATTTTATCCATTTCATCTGCCAATAGTGTGAGGATAAAAAGCGCCAAACAGCAGCCATCGCAACCAACACCCTTGAGTTGAATGCTCTGGAGACGTGTCTGTCTAATTCGCACTGTTTCTGTCCTGATGTCCGACCACGGCACTATGGAAAAGTCTCAAGCAGCTGGACCGGAAATACTTGGCCGCGGCGGCTCGGGATTTGTGTGGATCGACAGTTGTGATACTCACTTGGTGCTCAAGAGCTATGAAGTATGGAAAAACGGCCGTTGTTACCATCGCTTCGAGCCCGTTGATGATGGTCAAGCTTGTCTGGAGCGAGAAGCTAAAATCTACGACGACTTGGATCTCACCCCGGGATTCTAGAATACTATGGCCAAGTCCAAGTTTCTGATAATGTCTTGGCTTTGAAGCTTGAACGGGCCGAAGGTAATCTTCGTGCACTCATGTCGACGCAATCCCCTCCCCGCAACAAGACTCGGCTCAATGTGGTAATTCAGCTCGCGTCCGGAATGGCTTATTTGCACCGTCGAAGAGCGAGACAAGACGTTTACTCGAAGTTGCAGGACGGCTAGGAGCACAATGGATTAGATGTGGATCGACATAGAGATCGACATCTAGTCTCTATTTTGAGTAGCTGCGTGGACTCGTGCGGCTGGGAGACTCCGCCTTGGCGTGTTCACTCCATATTCCGCAACGGCTAACTAAAGCGCAGATTTAGATATGACATTCCGGCCTCTATGATGTCGACTCCTAAAGGCGCAACCTTCGCATCTCCGGCCGCGCCAGCTGTTACCAGAAGTGGGGTGAAGTGCTATTATGTGCGAAATTTCCGTTAGTCCAGATACACGCGAAGAACATCGAATCTAGGGATCGGCCATAATATATGCCTTACCTCGACTGTCGGATGTGATCGCTTAAATTCATATAGAGATTCCAGTTCCAGCAGTGCCTTCTTCCTTTCCTCGGCGTTGTGGTTTTGTACCGCCTCTCTTAGATAAGTATCGAAAGCCCTCGACTCCTCAAGGACCTTGGCCCGAACTCTCTCCCTCTCCTCATCCGTCTTGGCCTCCTGGATTTCAGCAATGGACGCGAATGAATGCACCGCCATGCCAGAGCCTACGATGAGGTAGCCCTCATGACTGAAAGAAGGGCCAACCAATCAGCCAGGGAAGCAATATCAGGGACTGAACGACGCACCGTAGTGACTCGAAGATCTGTCCTAAGCGGATCTGGCTCTCCAAATCATAGCCGTGATATGTGGATACCTGTATCACGGGAATTCCAAGAGGCTTCTCCGGTGGAAACATGACCTTGAAAGGTACCCAAACCCCATGGTCGACCCCGCGCTCCACACGCTTGGCCTTGACTCCCGACTTAACGAGGTGTTTCCATACCTCCACTGCGAGGTCTGGCGAGTCCTTGTGCGGCCAGTCATACTGATATACAAAAGGTTTGGAATCGTGGAAGTCATTAACGAAGTCGTGCTAGACAGGTTCAAGTAGGTTTTAGTTATCTGCCGAAACTGGGCCTCTTGATGCCCTTATAGGGCGATTCCACTGGTTTTGGCTTACAAGGATGTAGGTTCCGTCCTTGACGTTCACTTGGCGGGAGTCAGAAACCCAATGTCCTCAGCTCGCTACCAAAGGTGCCCCATTTGTTAATAACATACCTTCAATCACTCCAGGTCCGTGTATCTCTCCAGCCTCAAAGTGGCCACTAAATGCTATGATAGCCTTTGGTTGGGGAGACAGGGTGAGAATCTCATCACCAATTTTCCTTAGGTTGTCTTGGACAGTATGATTGTTCTTCGACTCATTGAAGAGTAGGCCGACTCCAGCATGGCCTATGTAGTATACCGGGAGCGGCTCAGGACGCTGGGTCTCTAGTGCCATTAGAGCCGATTAACGAGAAGTTGAATTTTGAAATTGGAATTCACAGAGGACTCAGGTGCATCTATCAGATACTCGAAAGAACGATCAAGTCAATGCCGCGCCAGATGTGCAAGCGAATCAAGGATCTTCTTATGTAAACTATGGTCCTTGCATGCCTGTGTCAGCGGATTACTGTTCATATCATCCTCCGCATCGCGCGTATTTGGTTCCTGATGGCGTCATGTTAGAGGCCTTGTTCTGGGCTGCAACGGCCTCTCGATCTCATCCAGTGTTTCAGTACCAGTATTAATAATTGCACGGCGATGGACAATAATAATCCTTGTCGATATCGTCTGTTAGCGTCCACCTTTTCCCTCTCCGAGACAGCAATACCCCCACATTCCCGCTCACGACATATTTAGGTCGAAGACGACACAACTGCAATACGAGTGCAACCTAGCAGTAATAGAACTAGGTAATTGGCCTACATCCGGCTCCTATGTGAGAAGATTATGGTTTCTCTGCATGCCGTTTGCCGAAGAACAGGCCGATGGAACTTTGCTTGGACCCGGTCAATGTCCGCGTCGGGATGATATATAAGATTCGATTCCCATGTGGCTCCCTACCATTACCCGCTTCTCACTACGACCTAGGGTATCATACATTTATTGCAGTTGTCCCGTGAAAAATGGCGACTCAACGCCCTGAGAACGGCTCCATTAGCCAGGATGCTACGGAAAGCGACAAAGAAAAGGGCATCGGGAATATAACACCCGCCAAGCCTGGCAGTTTCGAGCGACACTCGGAAGCTTCAAGTGATGGAGTGTTTCATCAGATCATCGTTAAAGATGGACAAGATGTCCTTGTTAGTTGGACGCTTGAGGAAGAAAAGCACGTCGTCCGTAAGGCCGACTTCCTGTTCCTTCCAATATTTGCTGTGCGTATGCTGATGGGCGTATACTGATCGGGGTATGAAAATTACCTGCCCTCTTTGTGCTAATAGTTGATATTAGTTGATGTTCACATGGATGGCTATCGACCGGACCAATGTCTCTGGCGTTTTAACATCGACGTTCCTTCATGACACGGGTATGACCCGGGACCAAGCTAACACTGGCGTGTCGCTCCTGTGGCTTGGCATTGTCCTGCTAGAAATACCGTCGAATGTAGGTCTTCGATACCTTGTAACGCATATACAACGGTACAGAGCGGCCCCGTTTCCTAACTAATGTACTCTTTTCTGCGATAGGTTATCCTGCATCGCATTGGACCTACCTACTGGATTCCCGGACAGGTCGTAGTCTGGGGTCTGATTGAAGTTCTGCAGTGCTTCGTCAAAAATAGTAGTGGGTGGTATGCCGCCAGGCTATTCCTCGGCATGGCCGAGAGTGGTTTTATTCCAGGAGGCTTATATACGCTCTCGCGATGGTACACCGAGGACGAGCTCACCTCACGCACTGCTGCCTTCTTCTTCGGCCCATCCATATCGGCTGCTTTCGGGTCCCTAATTTCGTCAGGGGCGCTGCGTCTCGAGGGTCAGCAGGGGTTGTACGGTTGGCAATGGTGGGTTCTCTGCAACCAAACCATGGCGGACGTTGCTAACACAAAAGACTTAATAGGATATTCATCATCTGCGGAGTCTCAACTATAGGTGAGAATGCCATGACCGTATCGAATTTATCGCGTGTTGTCGTGTGGCTAATACCGAATTCCCTCTCCACCTAGCCACCGGTGTACTCGCGTTCGCTATAGTACCGAAGTCCCCTTACCACACCGGGCGTCTCTTTGGCGGACTTTTGCGGGTTCGCGGTTGGCTCTCCGAGCGCGAAGCAGACATCTTCTCCGCAAGGCTAATAAGAAAAGGCAACGCAAAAAGTCACGGTTCGACTCTTCATATCGGATGGAAGGATATGTGCGTACAGATGTTTTAGACTCGTTAAGAAGTTTATCGGTCTGGCTAACACCGTGTCTGGCAGAACTGATGTCATTTTCCACTGGGCCACCTGGCCCTACCTTATTGCCTGCCTGAGCGGTCTGCAGGCAATCAACGGGTTAAGCACCTGGGGCGCCACGATCATCAAGTCTCTTGGGTTCAGCAGCATCCATGCCAACCTCCTCAACGCTCCAGGTCCCATATTAGGGGCTATATTTGGCCTGGTTTTAGCGTCCTTCGTCGATCGATATAAGCGATTTGGATACGCTATTTTATTCACAGGTTTCTGGACTCTCGCGTGCCTAATTGCCCTCTACGTAAGTGAAGACCTAGAGGGATTAGATAAAGGTAACGGAATCTAACTCTCTTTTCTTTTCGTCTCCAGCACCTCCCAGTGAGCTCGAAGAAATCCTGGTCGTTCTATGCGGCTTATCTTTTGACCCAGGCAGCTCCGTAAGTTATTCCGTGCAGGCATATAATGCCATAGACTTACTGACCTGACCTCCTTTCAGTGGTTGGCAGCCGATCAATGTTACCTGGCTTTCGCTCAATTTCAAGACCCCACAGAAACGTGCCATTGCTTATGCCGTGTATAGTAAGTAACCCGCCCCAAATCGAAACGGCGTCTGTTAATAGTAGGGTCTAGTTGGATGTTCGAACCTCGGCGGAACATACGGAAACCAAGTCTTCAGAGGGGTAAGAGTGTATAATCCTCAGTTACATTGGATAAGAGCACGTACCTAACGATAGCCTTAGAGCGACGCCCCTCTCTACCGGAAAGCATGGATCGCATGTCTTTCGCTAGCCGCCGTATGGGTTGCGACTATCATCACGCAGGTCTTTCTCTTTAAACTCTCGAATCGACGGTTCCAGAAGGAGTTGGATAGTAGACCCGATTTAGAATCGGAAGTTGCTTTCAGCGATAGGAAGGGACGCAAATACCGGTACTATTGGTAAAGTTATCAGGTTTAGTTGTTCCGTGGGCCTTTCTCTCACTGCCACTGCCGCCCTCGACGAAGGGTAGTAAAGGGAGCGGCGCTTTGAAAATGTCGCCTAATAATTGACATCACCTAAAAAGGCCGGGTTCCAACTCACTACAGTCTGGAACTGGGAGCGAATTTGCCTGTACCTGCGCAACATTCTGTTTTCAGCCTTCCGTACGATTTCCAGATTCATCAAGAATAGAATAGCGGACGCTCGAAGCCCGATGGCTCCATAGTACAGTGTTACCGTGCTCAGACGACGGATGAGCAGCATCCCGTGCGGTAATGTTAGAAATGCGGAAGGGAAAAGCCGGGGTTAGTGTGAAGTTACATGGCTTTTCTGTCTATCGAAATAGGCCTTCCAGTTCCGCGAATGCGGCTTTCCAAGTGTATAAGGCAACGCCAGTTAGATACCGTCGTTCTGGTAGATAACCCCTTTCTCTTTAGTATTCGTGTTGACCTCGTAGGCGCTTCCTGCTACGAGCATTCGGTGCTGGTCTGTATCTAGCTTCAGGCCGACTGTGCGAGAGACTCGGAATGCCCTCGCGTCGAAAGGGGGCCGGCCCACGGCCACCTCGGCCATGGTAATTGCGTAGACCAGGTTCGTCCCGTATATATTGCTGAAACTAATTCCACGGGCAGCGGGGTCTCCTGGCTCCCAGTCGCACTCGTATCCGAGGCAACTCCTAGTGGCCGTGCCTATAGAAAGGGGTTCCCTGGCAGGCATCACGGCTTTATACCGTGCTCCTCGGCAGCATCGTGGGAGATAGTACCTGGTCCCGCCGAAACGCTGACACTTTCCCCCAGTGGGCGGACTACAGGATCTATATCCTCCTCAGCCTGCACACCGGCGCGTGGCAATAGGCTACTGTGTGGTGGTTCGTGATAGCGACTATGCAGGGAGCGAACGCTGCCCGAGGTCAGTTTTCACGAACATGCGAGGCAAGAAGCCAACATGAACTCTGATAGCTCAAGACACCTGGATTCAATGAATGGACTAGAGAGGGTCGCGACAAAGGCGAGGGGTGAGCTGGGTCAGCGCTAGAGAGTTGACAATTATCACCAATTCCTCATTGAAAGGTCACCCATGTTAATAATCGGGGGGGTTCGGATTTTGAAAGAACAACCGTTTTGCATCGGTAATAGCGCAAATCCTGATTATGAGCGAGAAGATATGGCCATCCGGGGATGACCGTGTCTTAATCTGTTGACCGATGTTTGCCGTTCCCCATGACTTTGAACCATCTTAATCATGTTTAATCATGACGCCGCCTTACAAAGGCCCCTTAACAATTCCTGACAAAGACGATTTTTGGTGCTCGCGTAATCTGACAATTGTTCACAACGACAAGTTATGATGATAACGTAAAGATCAATTGATACATATTTTTTTATACATATAACGATGGCTATACCTATTCCAAGCCTCCAGTTCCTGAGATCTCAACGACCAAAGTCTCATTGACATAACCTTGCCGGTCCGTTTCGCAAACATGGCTCCCGAGTCGGAGATCGTCCAGGAACGTCCGTCTGAATCCGACAGCACCGCCGACTTGGGCGTCGCAAAATTTGATGGTTCCTTCGCATCTGGCGTGAGACCAGGCCAGCCTCCTTCGCTGCCATGGTATCAGACTCGCGAGTACGTCACTGCAGGTTGGACTGACTTTTCCATATGGAAGGCTGCGGTATGTTCTAATCTATTATCAAAACATCTCTGGCAAGACGACTTATGCTCTATTGATGGACTACATAGTTTATAGAAGGGGTCGGAACATGTTGTGTCGTGTACGTTTCGGCGATGATCGCAGCGACGCTCTTTAGCTATAATACCGCTCAGATAGGGGGTTATATCGGCATTTCCAACATTGTGCTCATATCGCTATCTATATACGCGACCGCAGCTACGACCGGAGGCCACCTCAATCCCATGATTACGTTTTCGACGATAATAGCGGGTCTCTGTCCTGTTGCAAGGGGTTAGTTGAGGGAAAATTAGAGCGACCTAAAGACCAACAAGGCAGCATACTGACGCGATTTTTCTAAGGAACTCTCTATCTTTGCGCTCAGCTCCTAGGTTCAGCGCTGGCGGGAGGCCTACTGATGGGCATTTGGGGTGCAGAACATGCTAAAAGGTAAGGCGCCTCCTGCCCAGCGTGTCTTTCTTTTTTCGGCTTTTTTTTTTTTTTTTTTTTTCCTTCTTTCTTCTTTCTCAGTACGGTGAATGCACCTCGAGAGACTCTAATCCGAATATTTGATACCATTACAGTATTCATGGAGGGGGCTGTTTTTATGATTCAGCCGAATTTTCCACAGGACAGGTTTTTCTCAACGAAATCGTCGCCTCCTTCGTCCTTCTCTTCTTTGCATACGGAGTTGGTCTCGACCCTCGGCAAGTTATTGTCTTTGGCGCCCGTCTCGGTCCTATTCTTGTCGGCCTCGCATTGGGTCTCGTAACGTTTGCAACCAGCGGCATCGCCCCGGGATATGGGGGTGCGCAGATGAATCCGGCGAGATGCTTTGCCTTTGGGATCGCGAGACAAAATATGTCAGGTATGTACTGAGGTTCCGAGATCAACAGGGAGCGGCAGAGCTAATTTGCCCATGTAAAGGTCAGTGGATCTTCTGGTTCGGACCGGCAATCGCAGCGATCCTGTTCAGTTTCGTGTACAACTCGGCACCGCCGCAGCTTCGCGGTCCAGAGGAGAGGCGGCGGCGTGAAAGCACGTGCGCTTGAGACAACGAATTGCTTCGAGGTCAGAGGTTGAAAGGAACATTGAAATCATATAGAACAGCGTATCTATTTTTAATACACCAAGATTTGCCTAACTCCTATTGGACGTGCTAAAGCAGAGTGTCAGATGTATGTTCTGTTTGTTACCTCTCCCACGTGCAATCTCTAGGTGAGGAGGCATTGTAAAGGCAACCCAAGTTCGACGAGGTTGGGAAGTCCGTAATAGTCTACATATGGAAAGCAGTTTCGCTGTCAATATACTGGAAGGGCATTCGAATCCTCACTTCGCTGGATCGAAGCCTCATACTTAGCTTCAACACAGTCTCCAGACCAACTTTGCGTGTGGATACGACGAAGGGATACATACTTCGTATGCAATCCCTGCGAACCATCATCGTTAACTTATTGATCCAAGAGAAGAATCCTCAACTATAACCACTACAAGGCCCAAAGCTAGGGAATCAAACCACATTCAACGCTAGTCTGTTATTCCAATACGCCAATTTAGATATCATACACCCCAAAATCCGCATTCAACTTTTCGAACAGACCAAGCGACTCCAAATTGAGGTCAATATCAACATAGAACATCCGACCACCAGACACCTCTTCCGTTTACATTTCAATCAAAATCTTCAGAGCATTATGCTGCGCTGCCGCACCGAACGTTTTATACGCATTTTCAATCTCACCAAACTTAAACTCTAGAGGCGGCGCGTGTTAACGTCAGACGTAATACGCAAACTTGTATGTCAAGAGCGGGAGGCATCCAAATCCAACTTACTGTGAGTAATCATCCGGCCCGGGTGAAGTTTGTTAGCTTCGACCATTTTTATCAAAGTCGAGGTCGTCACTGCATCGACTAGCTGAGTGGTGATGGCTGTAATAGTGAGGGGTTAGGTTAGCAATCGTTGGGGGGGAAGAAGAAAAAAAAGTTGACCGTAATATGTGGAAGGTGGAAGCTCACTGATGTTCTTTGACCACAATTCATCCAAGAACAGAGTCGCGTTCGCCCCATGGACGCCAATGTTCGCGAGGACACCACCAGGCGCCAAAATTTTCTGGCAAAGCTCGAACGTTGCAGGAACGCCGACAGCCTCAACAACAGTGTCGCAGCCCTTGCCTCCAGTTAGCTCCATGACGGCAGTGGTTACGTCTGTGGTAGTGCCGTTAATGACAGCGTCAGCTCCCATGCTCGAGGCGATATTCAACCTGTTGGCGTCCATGTCGATGGCGATGATTTTCGCAGGAGAGTAGAACTTGGCCGTGACGACCACTCCAAGGCCAATTGGCCCAGAACCGACAACGGCCACAGTTGATCCAGGTTTAATCTTTCCATTGAGGGTGCCGCACTCGAAGGCCGTGGGATACGTGTCGCTGATGGTGACAAGCGACGAGGGGTCCTTGGTGTCGCGCGGGACATGGTATAAACTCGAATCTGCGTGTGGAATGCGCACATACTCGGCGTGCGTCCCGTCAATCTCGTTCCCCAAAACCCAACCGCCAGTAGTGCAGTGCGACGGCATGCCCCGGCGGCAATACTCGCACGTGCCGCACGAGGAAATACACGAGATAATCACGACATCGCCCTTCTTAAATTGGGAGACGGTGCTTCCGACATCCTCGATAATGCCGACACCCTCGTGTCCAAGCACGCGACCGAGGGGCACGCTAGCCACATCTCCTTTCTGAATATGCAGGTCGGTTCCGCAAATGGTGGTATACGTTAGCTTGACAATTGCGTCGGTAGACGCCTTAATGGTCGGTTTGGGTCGATCTTGGACTTCGACTCGGCCGACTTGGGAATATACGAGGGCTTTCATTGTATTGAGATGGCGGGCCGTCGTTGTAAACGTACGTGGGTACGGTGCTGCAAAGCGTTTGGCGATGGGACCAACGCGCACACGTGGGAGGAGAGCAGGTAGCCTCCAGTACATATACGCAGATCCGACCGAGACTGGCCTCAAAGTGACGATTGACATGGCCGCTAGTTTCTTTGGCGCAAGGTCCAAGTGAGCTCGGAGTGAAGTCAGAGCTAGAAATTCAAATTATTTCCCCGAAAGCCTTTTCTTGTTGTCTGATCCTCACGCAAAAGGCTCTCCGTTGGAGAGTCTTACACTTGCTATTAAAGCATTCGGTTGAATAAAATAAACAATTTTGTGTCCTTTTTCTAGACTCCCTAGTAGGCCACTCGATTTTTTTTTCCTTTTGGCTCTGATGATTATATACAACAGGTTTATTGCAGGTCTCCATCATAGGAAAAGGAAGTATTAACATGACATTCGTGATCTTCACGAGTGCGCCAGGCACCCTGGCTGGACTCACGTGGTTTCCGTGTGAATTGAAGAGGGGGAAGAGTCCTCCCTGTCACTAAACGTCCCTGTTGTGAGGTCAATCAAATATCTGGAATCAGTTATGCAGGCTTTCGTGGTGTGATAGCGGGGAAACCCGGCAAACCGGACACATCGATCAGTAACATGTCACCCAGCTTCTGTGTCCCCCCAGAGCTGTCATGTTGAATCGAGGTATTTCTTCCGCGGGTTGCGCGTTCCCCCGCTTCAACAAAACGATCAATGACGTCGATCACTTTACGTGCGACAAGCTGTGAGTGAGTACGAAGTACCTCGTATTTCCCGCCCGTCGGTCGCTGCTCTGAACTGAACTAAACTAAACTAACTTCGGCCAACCCCGCCACTTTCTCGCTCGGGGCAGTGATCGAGATCGTCATAGTCGCAGCGGCGGAAGCCACTGACATCAGGCATTTTGACAGGAGCAGTCCCATCCCTGTCAATGCGACAGGAATGACCAGCACTTGGGCAAGAGAACCTTCCATGAGAGTCTCCAAAAAGACTACGGAGTAAACTACGAAGTTGTCAATTCCGAATTGATAGAGCCCAGAAGTTAAATTATCTCGGGACGGGATTACCTCAGAAAGCGAAGCCAGGCTTGATTAGATGATCGTCTACTCCGTACTTCGTCGGTGGCTGCATGAATAAGGCAGGACCCTCTCGGATTAGCGGCCGGTCGGCCCCCAACACTAGTGAGCTAGCCGACGGAGCAAGTAGTGCGCATTGCGTGAGGTCAGCTCAACTGCTTGAACGGGGCAGTACTAGGAAGCCATTCACTCTCATGTTTCCCAAGTTCGACAGTCTGTGGAATTTCGACGCACTGAAAACTCCGTAAACTGCTGACTGGTGTCCGGAACCGGAGCCGGCCGTTCACAGCACGGGGTATTTATCCCCGAGCCCCCGTCGGGCGAGGTAAAGTAGCCAAGGGTATGGGAAAGCAGCTCGCCTTCCGGTGGGGTGACCTGCAGCGTAATCATGACCTTTGACTCCTGAGGGATCGGGGCCTGACCTGACGAGGACAGGCTTCCGCGATCAGACCCCGTCTTCGGATAAGTAGGAAGCATCATTCTCCAGGGATTGGCCCGGTTTCGTTTAAGGTTTTCCCCCCTCCGCGCAGCGCTCCAGTGTTCGCCCTCCGTTGTGGCTTCCGATCGCTTCAATTGATGCATGAGGCCATCAGCAGAGTGAAGGTGGTCCGATGTGCTCAGAAACGGTGCATTGAGCCATGCGCCGAATCGCAATATGCGGGTACCAAGATAAACTGATCCAGCATCAGATCATGGAAGGACCGGTTGTCTGCCCAAACTTCTTAGAACCTTGGCTCTATAATTGACGGTACATGCACGTAAAAAGGCGAAAACAAAAAGGAATAGATTTCTCGAGCACTGAACATTGAAATATGCAATTGAATTTCTCGATTGAAACCACACCACACAATCACAATCACAAACACAACTACGACTACGACTACGACTACGACTAATTACTTTTTTTTTTTTTTTTTTTTCTGATTTTCTGATATCTATAACCTCTTCTTCCATTAATTAGAGAATCAACAACCCCCCCAAGAGAAAAATGGGAGGTGACAAAAGCTCTAAACCCCTCGTCCTCGAGTTCGAGCATCTCTCTCGCGGCGATGGACCATTGGTTGGCGGAAAGAACTCCTCGCTGGGCGAGATGATCAATGCCCTCGTCTCCAAAGGAGTCGAGGTGCCCACTGGCTTTGCGACAACATCATACGCATATTGGCAATATGTCGACTCCAACAACCTCCGCAGCAAGATAGCAGAATTGATCGACGAATGGCAGGACGGCAAATTAACCCTCGCCGAGACGGGCCAGGCGGCACGAAAGCTGTTCGTCCGCGGCACCTGGCCTCCTGATGTGGCCGCCGCCATCAGGAAAGGATACCGCGAACTTTCTGCTCGGGCGGGGGTCAAGAACCTCGGTGTCGCCGTGCGGTCTAGCGCCACGGCGGAAGACTTACCCGATGCCAGTTTCGCCGGACAGCAGGAGACGTATTTGAACGTGTCGGGCGAAGATGCCCTCTTGGACGCGTGCCGACGCTGCTACGCTTCACTCTTTACAGATCGGGCCATCAGCTATCGACAGGCTAAAGGATTTGATCAGACGAGCATTGCTCTCTCCATTGGTGTGCAGCGCATGGTCCGGTCCGATTGCAGCGGCTCGGGTGTCATGTTTTCCATCGATACGGAAAGCGGTTTCGATAAAGTCGTGCTGATCAACGCCGCTTGGGGTCTCGGCGAGAACGTCGTGCAGGGAACCGTCAATCCCGACGAATACCAAGTGTTCAAACCGCTTCTGTCCGACCCGAAGGTTGTTCCCATCTTACAGAAGAAGCGTGGCGACAAGCAGATCAAGATGGTCTACGGTGACGAGCAGAGGCCTACCCGCAATGTGCCGACATCCAGGGCTGAGCGGGCCGTGTTTGTGCTCAACGACCAGGAGATTCTCAAGCTGGCACGCTGGGCGTGTATCATCGAGGAGCACTACAAGTGCCCAATGGACATGGAATGGGCTAAAGACGGCATCACCAACGAGCTGTTCATCGTCCAGGCCCGTCCGGAGACAGTGCACTCGCGCCGCGAAACCACCGTTTTGAAGACATACACGGTCCACAATAAGGGTCGTGTCTTGACCACTGGTCGTTCGATCGGCGAGGCGGCTGTTTCCGGCAGAATTTGCCTCATCACGTCTGCCAAGGACATTGACAAGTTCGTCGATAACTCCATCCTGGTAACGGAAACGACTGATCCCGATTGGGTGCCCGTTATGAAGCGTGCCGCCGCAATCATCACTGACCATGGTGGGCGCACTTCCCATGCCGCCATTGTCAGCCGTGAACTTGGCCTCCCCGCCGTGGTAGGCACTGGAAACGCTACATATCTTCTGCACACTGGTCAAGACGTCACAGTCTCGTGCGCTGAGGGCGACACAGGCTTCATTTATGAAGGTCTATCCGACATCCAAACCAAGACGATAGACCTGTCTGGCCTCCCCAAGGTACAAAAGACCCAGGTCATGCTTAACCTTGCCAATCCGGAGACGGCTTACCGTTGGTGGCGACTCCCCACGGACGGTATCGGCCTGGCGCGTATGGAATTCGTCGTCAGCAACACCATCCAGGTTCATCCCATGGCGCTTGTTCACTACGACCGTCTCCACGACCTAGAGGCCAAGAAGGAAATCGCGCGTCTGACATCAGGATATGCCCACAAACCGGACTATTTCGTCGACATGCTGTCTCGAGGCCTCGCAGCTCTGTGTGCCTCCGTCTATCCTAGGCCGGCTATCGTTCGTATGAGCGACTTCAAGACGAACGAATACGCAAACCTCATCGGCGGTGCCGAGTTCGAGATCAAGGAGGAGAACCCAATGCTCGGTTTCCGCGGTGCTTCGCGGTACTACTCGCCGCGCTACAAGGAAGGGTTCGCACTTGAATGTCGCGCTGTGAAGCGGCTGCGTGAGGAAATGGGCTTGACGAACGCCATTGTCATGATCCCCTTCTGCCGGACGGTCAACGAGGCTAAGAGGGTTCTGGATGTAATGGCCGACAATGGGCTCAAACGCGGCGAGAATGGACTCAAGGTCTACGTCATGTGCGAAATCCCGTCCAACGTCATCCTGGCGGACCAGTTCACAGAGCATTTCGATGGATTCTCCATCGGCTCCAACGACCTTACGCAGCTCACCCTTGGTGTTGACCGAGATTCCGGTGAGCTGTCCGACCTGTTCGACGAGCAGGACGAGGCGGTTAAGTGGATGCTTGAGCGGGTCATCGGAATAGCGCGCAAGCGCGGCTGCAAGATTGGTATTTGCGGACAGGCGCCTAGCGACCATCCGGAATTTGCTAGTTTCTTGGTCGACTGTGGCATTGATTCCATCTCTGTCAGTCCCGACAGCTTCTTCGCTGTGAAGCGGAACGTTCTTGCTCGTGAAGGAAATTCGACTTGATGCTGGGGTGGTGTACATTTACATGTGGAATCTTAAGTGACGGCGAACATAATGCGATGATTGGAATTAATGTATTTTATTATGGTTTTGTCGGTTAACAGTCTTAAAGAACGCAAAAATACACATGGTATTGGTCTCTCTAATAGTTCTTGCGATTCAGTGTACTCTCCAAAACATGGTCACGGAGTCAATTTACGTGGGCTTTATTGCTTCTGTTTCACTTTTCCTGCCACTTGCCAGGCATCGCCAGCCAGTGCCTCTGTGCGAAGTACTTCCTCATCGATATCCAGTGGCGGCGTCTCGATCAATGTGGAGAACTTCAAGCTAAGCCTACGGTTCGACGGAAAACACTGAGCCAGCCCGGACCTCGAATCGACCTTACATCGCCCAGGCATTGAAGAGAGTACTCCGCAATCCGCAGGAAAAAAATAGATAATTAGGTCCTTTGGCTCCTAACACCCAGCTTCAGTGTCGTCTCGCCACACGGAAACGCATCATTCGGACGCCGAATGGTACAATATAAATCTCGATTTATCAAGTTTACTGTGCAGAATAGTGTGTGTATCTGGCCAGGAAGTCTACAGCGCAAAGGGGGTGACCTTCTGTCTCGGTTGCTACTCGGCAGGATCCCAAGTCCTCGTCCCACCCACTGTAGCGCCATGTGGCAGCCCACAACCCACAGCTATCGACGCATCTAGTCAACGAATTGAATTTTTATACCCGAGGTACTTAAGGGACCATAGTCGTCAGCACTAGCAGCGCGGTCAGCTCATCTCGAACCTCGAATTCCAAACTTCCTGACTCCAACTTCAGCTTCTCCATCGATGAATGATATGATAGATCAAGGTTACCCTCGAAACAAACCAGACACATCAGACTTTTTCTAATACTTCATCCCTCATCCTTCTCCTCGTACTCCTCGCCATCATCACCAACGGTCCCTTCATTTATGATCACGTCCTTCGTTCTTATCAGTTGTCCACGCTGGATTCAGAACTCCTCGAACCCCCGCAAATGAATCAGTCACACCCCCAGCAGCACAGTAGCCTTCCGCATCATCATGAGCATCAGCGCATAAAATGGCCCAAGGAACTCGTCCCGACCCTGATCATTCTCTTCGGTTTATGTGCGCAAATTACCTTCAGCATCATTCCCAACCTAGAGGAGGAGAAGGTCCTCTCCTCCGGTCGGAACATATCGAAAATTCGAACCCTGCTCAGTCTCGCCTGGTTGTTTCTCGCCACCTCTTGTGGTCTCGGTTGTGCTTTGGCATTGTGCCAGCATAACCGCACCGACGGGATATTCGAACACAAACCCCACCAATATAAAATTACCCAAATTACGCTGTGCACGTCGATCCAGATCACAGGCTTCATAGGACTTCTGTTCATCTCCCTGGTCATGCTAGAATACACTGCTCCTGTGGGCTGGGTCGCGGTGGGACTGATTTGTCTGGCGGCGGGAGGCGCGTCAGTCTGTTTTATCATGTGCTGAATTGCGCAGATTCCATTTTTATGTACCGCGTCGTGTGGGGGACGATATCGTGCATTCCAAATTAGAATGAAGATACAGAATCGCTTTTTACTCTACCAGGACGCGGGCGGTCGGGATACTCTGGGAGGAGCCTTCAACTTGGGATAACGAATCCCTCGCGGATAAAAATCCAGATCCGACCTGACTCCTGCCAGCCTGGGGATCCGAATGCATGGCGTGCGAGCTCCCCAGATATTATAAATTGCATATCTAAATCTTGGAATTACTCATTGTACCTGGGATGTAGAGCTGGAATTTTGGTTGGCATTTTACATTTTATTAGCGAATGGGGTTGGGGTTCTGCTGCGAGGGGTTCGATCCATCCCCAAGAAGAACAAGATTAACGTCCATATATTGTTCATATCCTCACCATAGATTGCTTCCTTTGCTAGATTGGTCTACTAGGTCCACTAGTGTTTAGAAGCTATTGACACGTCACAAATCGCTCCAGTGCCTAGGACGTCAGAAACAGCTTGTACTGGTCCTCGCGGCAAGTGACATGGATGCCCATTACTTTCTTCGAGTCAGGGATGGGTGTTACGCACGGATTTTTCATAATCTCCGCCGCTTGGAAATCGACTTCACCCCGGAGCAACCAACTTGAGTTTTTCTAACCTCTTATACCCTCTTGGGTCGGGTGCAGTAGTGGTGGCGAGCGTGGAACTTTCAGATGGAGGCTTGAACTTGACCTCTGTCGAAGAGTTGTTTTTAAAGTGGACGTTTCGAGGTTGTGGAGCTGTGATATACTCTCCCGTATTCCCCCGGGCCTTAAACTATTCGGTGGGATCGCAAGTACCGACGTGAGTCTTCGTGCAGTCTGATTGTCGGTTTGGTTGCCTAGACTATAGAGCCTTGCTGGTCAACGATGAACGGGACATGGGTACTCCAGTCACCAGGTTCAAGATGTGCTCAGTGTATACAGGACAAGGGTCTCCCCCTGAAATCTGCCATCGGGTGCGTGAAGAGGGATGAAAAGGGGCCGTGGACGCGGATAGTAGACTACGACGTAGGAGATGCAAGCCATCTCCTCTTGAGTTAAGAGAACTGTTTATGTCTTGACCATGTCAGGCCACTTCACCCAGTCCAATCGAACTCTTAGCCACACTTGAATTTCATTGTAACTTATCGGTTATTCTATAAACGTATAGAACTTGGAGAAGTAAGTGATCTGTCTCTTGACAATTTTGCAGTTACCAGTCTTGCCGAAGGCAACGATTACACTAGAAATGTTGAATGGTCCTTTCCTAGTTAGCTTTCCAGATTGGGGATACATTATGAGGACCAAGAGCAGCTTGTTTGCCGCCCATGGCGTTAAATGTCCTTACTACCAACGAGATATAGCCATTTGGACTCCGCAGAGTTATCGAAGTCCCCTATGCTGTGCACCCATGAAGAGGCCGGGTTTAGTAGTGAAAGTGATGCGATTTCCCTTGGGCCAGGATAAAACGCAGACAGGGACTGTTGAGTCGGTCGACCTTTCAACCTCACACAATTTCGCGAAACTGCCGTCCTCCTCGACTAAGCTCGATACATCTGGAAATATTGCTCAACAGAAATATCATAGTAGATAGCCATCGATCCCAATTTGTAATGTCAAGGAGACAAGAGCACATGCGACGCGTCCTAGCAGGCAATACGCCAAGTTTGCTTAGAAAACATTTACGAAAGCAGCATTCTGCCTGAGAGTGGAATAACGTCACCGGACATATCCTGGATCACCAGCGCGCAGAGTGGAATGATATAATGCAGACGAGGATAGAACTGGGTCTTACCAGCTAGGGGTCGATGCCGCTTATGTAGAATAATGTGGTTAGCGGTCTTTAGCAGTCTCCGGACCCAGGCGCGTCCATGCAGGCTCTCTGAAGTCTGACTGGCGCGGCTGACGAGTTAACATTTCCATCCCTTGCATCCCTCCCCACACTCCACGACCCCAGACCCCGTGGGGGATGCATCATGCCACACATGTGTTTCCCAACTCTAACTCCGACGGAACTTGAATATTCTCAAAAATGACCTTCCCTTCCAGTCAGATCCGAGGCCTCGGTCCTGGATCGGTCGCGAAGCATCGTCACTTCACTTTGTATCAAGGCTCTGCAAATTTTACAAGCGAATGCGCTTAGTACCACGGCGCACTGCTACTGTGACACCAACGAATGAGTGCACAAGAAGCAGTAATGTCAGCCTATGCCTTTCAGGGCAGTAGTAGCAAGATCTGGTAGGACCGTAGCATCGTAGTACAGCAATTGCCGAGGATGTCATAAACGAAATTGCTGGGTTAGGGTCATCTGCCAGCCGCTAAGATAGACCCGGACGTAAACGCCGGCATGACGTTAAACATGTAACACTAGTCCAGAATGCAGCTGTTTTCAGACATCACGCTTGACAAGCCATTAGGGCGTAACAGAACCAGAGTGGAAGACGAGAAACCCGTAGATCGAGGCGTTGCTCGAGCATTCTCGGAGGAGTCCGTCGGCAATTGCACGGCTGTCAGCATCACTGACCCTTTGCGCCGACCGATGCTGCCCGCGGGGGAAATAATCATGGTGTCACGATGTTACGATGTCACGATACCTCGATCCCCATTCATGCACATGCGGGGATGATTTAGACAGAAAATGGGGAAATCGGAGCTAAACTCTCTGTCTTCTCGCCCTTCGTTTCCGCACTTGAGAAGCGCGCCAGTCAGCAGGCGGACCGAAACCCCATGAGAACAACTAGTGTCTTGGTGAATCATGACCAAATTTGACAGTGGAGTGAAAACATTCGGGTCTTTGCCTATGCCCAGATCGGAAGTGACTGGGTTCTTTGGTCTGGAGCCTGCTTCTTTCGAAAAGATCTGGATGAGTGGTGCGCAGGAGGCAAGAAAAAAGGATCTGAAAATTACTAGAACGGGGTGATCGAAAGATCCCTAGCAGCATGATTGGAGCGCATATTTTCCAAGAGTGGATTCTCTGACAGGCTCTAGCCCTGGAACAGTTGGGATCAGTAGCAGGGTATGAAATTACTCCAAACATCCTAGTGCCAACCCAAACGACGCCGAAATAGCTAGCGTCACGCAGAGCGGGAGCTCTGTGGTGAAGAAAACTCAGGGATTCTTGCCGATCCCACGCTAGTTTCCTGGTCCGTAAGCGGAGAAAAGAGAAAAGAAAAAAAAAAAAAAAAAAAAAAAAAAAAACAAAAAAAAAAAAAAAAATGGATCCATATTCATAATGGATCCTAGCTTTCGTCAGATACGCAAGGCCGAGACCATGGGGTGAAACTAGGAGTATAAAGCCACATCAGATTCTCATCTGGGGATCCGGGGAAATTATGAAAATACTCATCACGAGCCCTCCATAGGACAGCCTTACTTAATACCCATCCATCTTCTCCCACGTTCTCTTGAATAGCGAGTGGTGGTGAGCTTCTCATTTGAAACCAAGATGGAGCGACTCCCCGGATTCAATGTCGCCAACTTCCTGGAGAAGCGGCGGCTTCTCTTCGCCGTTAATTGCATCGCCGCTCTTTCCATCTTCTTCTTCGGTTACGACCAGGGAATGATGGGGGGAGTCAACAATGCAAAGGACTACATCGATCTCATGGGTTTCGGCTATGTCGACCCAGAGACTGAGGAGCCCGTCATCACCGACAGTCTCCTTCAGGGAGGCATCGTGTCCGTCTACTACCTTGGAACCCTCGCTGGCTGTCTCCTCGGTGGATGGGTTGGCGACAAGGTCGGCAGGATCAAGACCATTGCTTTTGGCTCCGTGTGGGCTATTTTGGGTGCCTCGCTGCAGTGCTCTGCTCAAAATGCCAACTGGATGATTTGCGGTAAGTGGATTCTGAGATAGGAGATGGTCCGGCGATTAAAATGCAGCAAAGGTGGTTGTGTGGGGATTTTTCTGACATTGGGCAAAATTTTCTTAGCGCGAGCCGTCAACGGAATCGGTACCGGTATTCTCAACGCCATTGTTCCGGTCTGGGCCACCGAGACGGCGGAGCACACCTCCCGAGGAAAGTTCATCGCCATTGAGTTCACTCTCAATATTTTCGGTGTCGTCGTCGCCTATTGGCTCGAGTACGGCCTCGCCTACATTGATGGCGGCGCGTCGGCCTTCCGGTGGCGATTCCCCATCGCTTTCCAGATTATTCCCCTCATTATCTTGCTCTCTATCGTCTGGTTCTTCCCCGAGTCTCCGCGTTGGCTCGTCAAGGTTGGCCGCGATGATGAGGCTCGCTTCATCCTCCGTCGGCTACGAGGCAGCGAGGGAGAGGGCCTTGAGCGCGCCGAGGCCGAGTTCCGAGATATCGCCAACATCAACAAGCTCGAGACCAAGGATGGCGAGAAAAATTCCTACTTCCACATGCTCTTTGGCATCGGCTCTGGCGAACTCCATACTGCCCGCCGCGTGCAGCTCGTCATCTGGCTTCAGATCATCCAGGAATGGGTCGGCATTGCTGGTGTGACCGTGTATGCGCCTACCATTTTCCGTATTGCTGGATTTGATACTATGAAGAGTCAATGGGTCAGCGGTTTGAACAACATCTTTTACATGTTCGCCACTCTCATCTGTGTCTTCACTCTCGACAGGATTGGTCGCAGGTGGACTCTGTACTGGGGAGCGGCCGGCCAGGGAATCGCCATGTTCTTGGCTGCTGCCTTTTCCAAGTTGGGCCAGGAGGCTTCGGCCGCTGGCGATACCTCGAAGGCCAGCTCGTACGGTGCTGCGGCTGCTTCTTTCGTCTTCATCTTCACGTCCGTCTTCGGTGCCACTTGGCTTACCGTTCCCTGGCTGTACCCCGCCGAGATCTTCCCTCTCCATGTTCGCGCTAAGGGCAATGCCTGGGGTGTTGTCGGCTGGAGCATTGGCAATGGCTGGTTGACTCTTCTTTGCCCTGTAATGTTCTCGAAGATTGGCGAGAACACCCTCCACATCTTTGGCGCCTGCAACATCCTCGCCATTCCCATCGTTTGGGCACTCTACCCCGAGAGTAACCAGAGGACCCTGGAGGAGATGGATCTCCTCTTCGCCGCGCCGACTCCTTGGGTCTGGGATGCGGAGAAGACTTTCGCTAAGCTGAAGGCGGAACGCCCCGAGCTCGTCAGTGCCGCCCACCATGGGCACCTTGTTGTTGACGCTGAGAAGGGCATTTTGGATAGTGCCGCCGACTTGAAGACTGGTGGAGATAGCACTGATTGAAGATGGAGGCGGTGACATTGGGGGAAATTTTGGGTGGGAGGCTCCAGTCAAATATTGACGGGTCCTGACACCGGGAGTAGTAATATCGACTAGCATCCGCAAATACCAAGTAAAGCGGTCATTTTGTATTTTAATAGCCTCACTCTCTGAATATTAGATCGTGAACGTGAACCTAGGCTCGCCGCTCTCAAGGAAGACTCCAAGGAAAATGAGAAAGGACTTTGTTATTTAATAAATCCATCAAAACCATGCTCTATTTCGACCAAGACATAAAACGGAATGTGGATCCATCAAAGATTCCCCAGTCCTCCTGTTGCCAATCGGGGCCTTCTTCATTTCCACTACCTCTTCCGCCAGAGCTTGTGCAGCAAGCTTCTTGGTAGCGACGAATCGGCTCTCCGAAATGGGCCCGATTACGAAGGTATTCTTGGCATAGCACAACACCGCCAGCCTCCGCCCTTCCCGTGCCTCACCAGCACTCCCACTTTCCGCGAGAAAGCTGGAACTTCGAATCAGCTTTGGCCACCTGCAAATGGCGACTGGACTCCGCTCCCCAGCGAATGAATACTATATAAGAATGACAGCGCACGTCGACCGCCATCATCAAGCAGACTGAGATTAGCGATGGCAACGTTCAGCGGGTCCATATCGAAGTTAGGAAATATCCGACGATGATCGCAGTCTGTTCCCCAGAGAAATTGGGACATCGTCGCATTCAGGGCCTTGGCAGCCCAGGATGCCAGACCATAAACGGAGATACTCCCGTGAATGGGGCGGGACTTCGTTACCCCGCGTTCTACATAACATTGTACCATTGACGAGAAATAGCTCAACTTGGGAAGTTCGAAGGACATAATGCTACACATAGTCGCAGCCGTCTTCATAGGACAGATCACGGGGACTAACAACGCCGTTTAAGTGGAAGGTCAGATCAAAGGGTCCTTGAAGCATGAAAAATATACTCCAGGATCGATCCCGTCACTTACTTACGCACGGGATTTAGCTTATGCCGGTGCTCAAAAAAGGACGCTCATGCAGCTCGCGATGCCAGTTTAGGTAGGTCTGAGACTTACCGTTGCAAGGCCAGCTGAGCGTCATCGTAGCAATGGCATGAGAGCAGATCTCTCGCTCCTGTTTACTCCTCATTCTCCACCAGAATTGTGAGATATAAGTATACCGTAATGTCCTCGATTTAATGTAAGTCTAGAACGAGAGACACATACTAGGTAGAATATCAATTAGCCATCAGTCTTGCTTAGACGTCACCAGTGTATGCACAATGAAGCTGAGCTCTCTTTTATTATGTGCCCTTCCGGCTGCTGCCCTGGTTCTCCCAGGAGGCGGTGATACGATTATTGCTCTCTCCAAACGCCAAAGCATCAACACCGTCACGGATGAACTCCTCTTCAGCATCACACTTCCTGCATTCACGGCCCGCAGGAACGCGCGTGACCCTAGTACACTAGACTGGACTTCCGATGGCTGCACGTCATCGCCTGACAACCCCTTTGGATTTCCCTTCGTGCCGGCCTGCAACCGCCACGATTTCGGCTATCACAATTACCGAAATCAGAATCGATTCACCGAGAGCGGCAAGCTGAGGATCGACAACCAATTCAAGACAGAGTAAGGATTCCATACTTCCTAATGACTCTCGGGTCAACATGCTAATTGCTCTGTTCACTAGTCTTTACTACCAATGCACAGCTGTGTCTTCATGGACGCAGGGAATATGCAGGGCCCTCGCTGATGTATACTATGCGGCCGTCCGGGCTTTTGGTGGTGACGACGCTTCTCCGGGCAAGAGGGATGAGGATCTCATCCAGGAGTACGTGGAGAAGCTGGCGATTTACCACAAGCTTGTCCAAGAAGCCCAGGAGCGCGGGGACTTGCCTCGCTTCGAGGAGTAATTCATGAAGGTAGGCCGAAATGGTGGGACTGGATAGTGGTATTTTGTACATATTCATTTTGGTTAAGCGGACGACTTCAACGATAAGACGGTATTTTTGGCTCCCTCGTCTCGATTTTCTTATCGCAATATCGAGTTCGTATCAAAGTGCAGGAGTAGATACAGGAGCATGTGTCTGAAGAGTAATCTCGACGCAAAACCTCGGGAGAATAAAGTATTGAATGGAAATGGGTAGAAGAGTTCCCATGAATACTATAGATTACATCCGCGCATTCCACCGTATAAGATGAGGGTCGAGATTCATTGAATTTCCACATGGAGTATCGCGTTATGGTTTGCAGTCGGCAGGCTGTGAGTAGAGCCGAAGAGGGAAAGAGGGAAGATGAATGGCTTTCAGACGTATGTCCTTCTCCTCGGCAAGGCGTATGAAAGCGCCCCGAGATATCATGGTGCTTATCTTGTGAGCCATGGACCTGGCTGATTGCGGATCAGGATCAGGATTCATAGGATATGAACTAAAGCATATGGCCAGCGGAAGTAGAGTTGGGAGTGGATGCAAGGTGTTTCGTTTGATTTGCTTGCCACGTGGACCATCGGTGTCTCCCAGAGGCACTTAAAAGGTGAACCGTAGAGTCAGGCAAGTGTATGAATCCTCGCTCTTGGGTTGAAAATCATCAGGGTTCGGGGTGGTACTAACTACTAACGACTTACGTGAAAAAATCGGTCCTCGAGATCGAGAGAGCAGAGGACGTTACTGAATCGTCATTTCTGGAGTGGCATTCCTACCCAAACGCCTTCGATCCTCGCCACTACTGAGGCTCTATGTACGATCCAACCATCCACTGATCAATCACCAGTAATTCATGGCATCAGCATGGCGTCACCATGGCCGTGTCGAGAAGTTGCTGATGGTCCTGCCCTAGCCTTCTCTTCCTCATCCTTTTCTTCCTGAACAGTGGCGCTGTGCGGCTTGAAGATTCGGCTTTGGGTAGTTTTATTCTTATAATGTACTTGAGGAAACAGCTAGCTCGCTCCGACTTTATTGCTGGACTTAGAACTAGGAGGGACCTTTGACTTAAAATTGAGCTAGAGAGAAAAATAAAAACATAAACATAGAAATATACAAAGCATGTGGCAAAAAGCATCATAACGTCTTGGCATTACGATGACACCTGTTCGCTTACGTAACCCTGATTGTTCAGCAAGCCTGGGTAATTGTAATTGTTCATTGTCCTGGCTTCCTTCGTAGGAGCAGCCACCAATTCTTCGACACTTTCAACTCCCACAAACAATAGCGACGATGATCGTCGACGGCGAGAAATTTGCTTGCGAAGCATGCATTCGTGGCCATCGTACGGCCCAGTGCCAGCATACGGGTAAGTCCCGTCCATACATCGCAAGACAGGTGAGATTAGCTGATCAGTCGAGTTCATTCAGACCGACCGATGCAGCGGATCGGCAAGCAGGGCCGCCCAGTTTCTCAGTGTGGCCACTGCAGGACACTGCGAAACTCCCGCTCAGTTCACACCAAGTGCGAATGCCGCCTGAAAGTACGCAAATCGGCGTTGAACCACTCTAGGGGAGGTACGTTCAACGTGTTCAACGTTCCACCATTCAGCAGTACGGAGCACAGTTAGTCCTAACCATCAGCTTACATGTGTATAGACTCAGAGAGCTGTCTCTGCTTCCGGGATAAACCTTGTACATGCGCCTACAAGACCAAATCCCCAGAAGATGATGCGATGTCGGAAAAGAGATCTAGAGGGAGAAGCACACCTCTATCTGAGTCTCGCGAATCTCCTGGAAAGGGCGGAGAACTGACCCCTCTTACGCCCTCAACAGCATTCAGTGACACTGGGCAAACTCCACGGAGTATCGCGGTCGGCAATCCCCAAGGACCATTGGCGCAAAGCGTCCGAGAACTAGATAGCCTGGCTATGGCAAACCCGTTGGGGATGCTGGATAATACTCCTACAACTGAGGGCCTCCCTACCCCGAGCCCGCCCGTCGACGACGCTTGGATGAAGCTTTGGAGTCTTTTTCCTGACCTGAGCGAGAGCTTCATCTCACCCGAGTTGCAGATCCCAGATGGCTCCTTGCCAGTCCTTGATCCCTCCACCTTGCCCGACACTTTTGCCGTGCCTGAGGGAGTGAAGCATGATGAACCTCCCGGGCTGCTGAGTGCGGCTCCAGCCCCGTTAAGCGCCCGCGGGGTATCGGGTGAAGCCTACAACGATCTCGTCGAATATACAACGGTCTTCGACTTCCCTTCTTTTGGACAATCATCTCTCTCAAACACCACCCAATCGGGTGCTGCAGATATCCCATTAGTGGAGGGACTTGTTAGGGACGAGAATGATCAGGAAACCCAAGTTAATGATGCATCTAATCTCGACGCAGAGGCCATAATGCAGCAGATATTTGCTTCGAGTTACGGAACCAATCCCATGTAGAATAATCTCAGAGTGTCGAAACGAAGAAACAAGTTCCTACAATTAATGCTAGTCTAAAGTGACGCCTCTGGTGAGTCTAGTGATTCCAGATAGGGGCTTGAAAGAACACCTCGCCCTCCAACACGCACGGGCTTGGGTCGTATCATCATTGATTTTTATTGAATGGCGGCCCCACCCCCAGGGTGATTGAGCACTTTGTGCGTCCAGTGACTCCATCTGCGGTGCCAGTGAACCGCCCCATGGTCTTGGGAGGAGCCCGTGAGGTGTTTCTGCGCTCTTGCGGCCCAATAGACTCGGGCTTAATATGCACCATCTTTGCGAGCTCCCTAATTGGGGCCTCGCCGTCGGGAATCGTCGCCCTCCGACTTGTCATACCTGAATTACTGAAGACATTTCCAAGCCTCCTTATTACCAATTTGCATCTTTTTTTCTTACAAGCCATACATTGACATGCGGTCCGGTCATTTGGAGTGACTATTCCGTACCAGCTCCGGGCCGTAATCTCTTGTGATTTATTCTGGCAGCCTAGCTATCCAGCAGCTCTCGAACCCACCAGGCCATCTCTTTCTAGGAACCGAGGCAGTAATATCTTCAAAGTGAAGGTCATGAGGCGGAGGCCTGAAAATTCCTACTATGCAGGATCGGCGAAACCTTCCGTGATCCGCCTCAAAAATTACTTTACACTCGGTCCAGGCTTTTTTTTGTGCCTGGTACCATTAAGCCCAACCGAGGGAAGTTTCAATTATACTAAAATCGAATCGACAATAACTACCACTGAACTCTTAACACCGAACCCGGAGCGCTCGCATGGCCCGGCCAATTGAGACGTATTTCCTTGTGAATAATACGCTTGTCTAATAAGCTTTCTTATTGGTTTCATTTTATGGTCAGTGTCAGTTCTGCTGTCACAATCCCTTAACCAGACCCTGTTTCTTGGAATGACCGTGTTCCCCCATGACCATTTTATATCGAGCGGTGCAACTGGGGCGGAGAACGACCTACCAGGGCCCCACCTCGGTCTGCTATTCAGGCTGCGAAGAATTGATTGTGGCGCGGAGGGGTAAACGACGAAGATTAAAAGAATAAAAGCAGAAGGCATAGGTTGTATCAAATATATAGCCGGGACGCATCGTCCTGGCGCTCCAATCGAAGAGCTCTAAAGGTCGCATTGCTCTAAGTGGGTTGCAAATCCCCTCTCGAGATGTCGTTATTAAAACCAGGATGGTTTCCGCCCACCGGATCTCGAAATACTTTTCGACAATCAAGATTGCGCAAAATGGGTTTTCAATTCAAAGGAGAAAGAGCCCTGTGGCTCTCTTTCACAAGGCTTCTCCTGTTCCTCCTCCTCAACTGCTCACTTACCGAAGCCGGCCGGATCGCAACTCGCCAAGATGGTGTGGCCTCCGCCACAGGCCGGGAGCGTATAAGCCTCAACGCTGGCTGGCGGTTCCAACGCTTCACGTCGAACCCGGATAATCTCAGCTATAGTACACTAAAGCGATGGATCATGCCATCAGCAAACAACTTTGTCAAGGACCCTGCTCGTCATTCTCAACGTCCGGAAGACTCCCCCACGGACGTGGATTTCGCGCAGGCTTCGTTCGATGACAGCGATTGGGAAGCACTCAATCTTCCTCACGATTGGGCCATCAAGGGTCCGTTTTATACGGGCTCTAATATGCCCGTCGGAGGAAGTATGGGACGTCTCCCAATTCAAGGCGTTGGATGGTATCGCCGTAAGTTCGAGATCTCGGCATCCGACGAGGGAAGGGTTGTCTACCTAGAGATTGATGGTGCCATATCCTATGCGACAGTCTGGCTAAACGGAAA
Source organism: Scedosporium apiospermum (assembly GCF_000732125.1). Lineage (NCBI taxonomy): Eukaryota > Fungi > Ascomycota > Sordariomycetes > Microascales > Microascaceae > Scedosporium > Scedosporium apiospermum. The sequence continues at coordinate 104,464 of NW_015971790.1, read as the reverse complement.
TCTTGTTGGTGGTTGGCCGTACGGCTATGCTTCCTTCCGCGTTGAGCTGACCCCGTATCTCCAATCCGGGGAAAATCAACTTGCCATCCGGCTAGATCAGGCCCTAGATTCCTCGCGTTGGTATCCTGGCGCCGGCATCTACCGTAACGTTTGGTTAACGAAAGTCCATCCCACGCATGTCGGTCAATGGGGAACGTGGATTACGTCCCGTGAAGTTTCTGCTGAAGCCGCAACATTGGACTTGGTCGTTCAGGTCGAGAACGCTGCAAAAGCTGGAGGGGACGGAGAAGTCCAGGTCGTCACAGATATCCATGAGTTGGACGGGGCGACGGGTAAGCCTGGGGGTAACGTGGGACAGGTCCCCAATGCGACCATCACCGTTAAAGCTGGCAGTATGGCGTCGACGAATTCCTCCGTCGTGCTCCAGAATCCGAAATTATGGGGTCCTCGGCCATCGCAGGAGCCAAATTTGCATATCGCAATTACCCGACTTTACCTTGACGGCGAAGAGATTGACTCGTACGAAACCACTTTTGGCATTCGTTCTCTTCAGTACGATGGAGATGGTCTACGGGTGAACGGAGAGAGGGTATACATCCAAGGCGTATGCCAGCACCACGACCTAGGTTCCTTGGGGTCTGCCTTTAACGTCCCAGCGGCAGAACGGCAATTAGAAATGCTGCAAGACATGGGCTCAAACGCCATTCGGACCTCCCATAACCCTCCTGCACCCGAACTCCTCGACCTAGCCGACAAGTTGGGCTTCTTGGTTCTGGATGAAATCTTCGACACATGGGGCAGCCACAAGGTCAGGAATGACTTCCAGACTATCTTTGCCGATTGGTCCGAACCCGACCTGCGGTCCTTTATTCGCCGGGACCGGAACCACCCTTCTGTGTGGGCCTGGAGTTTTGGAAATGAGGTCGCCGAACAAGGCAGCAGCGGCGGTGCTGCTACAGCGCAGCGCCTTCGGGACATCATCCACGAAGAAGATCCGACGAGAAAGACGACGGTCGGTATGAATAATGCAGGTCCTGACACCGCCTTCACCTCCATCGTGGACCTCATCGGTCTAAACTATCAAGGCGAGGGGAAAGGCAACGGCGGACCTACCTTCCAGAACTTCCGTGGGAAGTACCCAGACAAGCTGATTTTCAGCTCGGAGAGCTCGTCGGTTGTCAGCTCGCGTGGAACATACCTTTTCCCCGTGGCGGACGGGAATAATGCCATCGTCCGCAGCAACGGGCCTGGCGCCGACCCAAGAACGCGACATGTGAGCTCATACGAGCTATACGCCGTCGAATGGGGCGCGTCTCCCGACAAGGTGTTTGCGGGCCAGGATCGGTTCCCGTATGTGGCAGGCGAGTTCGTATGGACGGGCTTCGACTATATAGGGGAGCCCACGCCGTACGACTCGTCGCGGAGCAGCTATTTCGGCATCATTGACCTAGCGGGGTTTCCTAAGGACAGATTCTACCTCTACCAGGCGCGCTGGAACCCAGATTTTAAAATGGCACACATCCTTCCTCACTGGAATTGGCCGGACCGCGTCGGCCAAGTTACACCAGTTCATGTCTTCTCTTCCGGCGACGAGGCCGAACTCTTCGTCAATGGCGAGTCGCAGGGCCGCAAGAAGAAGGCAGAACTTACCTACCGTTTCCGGTGGGATGATGTCAAATACCAGCCCGGAGAAGTATCCGTAGTGACGTACAAAGACGGCAAGGAATGGGCGAATGCTACCATAAACACCACCGGGGAGGCTACGAAATTGCAGCTCTCGACATACAAAGATCGCCAGACAATCAGAGCAGACGGGACTGATCTGATATTTGTGAGTGTTGCTGTGGTGGACGACAATGGTAATTTTGTCCCGGACGCCGAGCCCGCAATCACATTCTCAATCGACGGGCCTGGGGACATTGTGTCTACTGATAATGGTGATCCCACGGATATGACCCCGTTCCCTTCGAAGGAGCGCAATGCTTTCAGGGGACGTGCGCTTGCCATTGTTCGTGCCAACACTGACGCTACCAAATCGATCACCCTCACCGCCGAAGCGGACGCTCTCACAGCCGCCGAAATCACGATAACGGTGGAATAACCGTCGCTTGTCACGGCAGCTCAATATCAACGCGTTGAACCATTTTGTTTTCTCACGGCTCAAGGACTTACTTGTCGGACGCCAGGGAAGAAAGGCCCTCTTATTTGTACATACTTGTCTCTCGCTTTATTTTTAAGCCGCACTGAACCTTCCATTGCGCCTATTGAAACGCCTTAGAGACGTTTTGTTGAATTTAACCTTTATCTTCTGGCCCAAGAAGAATGAGACTTTGCAGATAGCAATAAGTAGGGCCTAAGAGATTGCCCTAGAGAGTGCACAAGGCTAGGGGATAATGATATCGAGGAGAGATCAAGTCACGATCAGCCTTCGGCCGTTCCTTGTCGGTATAGTACATAGAAATGTTCCTGGTGATTTGATCAAGGCCGTTATCGTCGCAACCTGGCGAAAAAAAATTCGTATTCTTGAACGTATTGAGCTTTGATGCCATCGCTGGCGAATTGACTATTCCAATAATCTCTGGCTTTGCCAGCCATCCGGCCAGTGAATCTCGAGGGGGGAAAACCTGTCAAGGCACCGAGCACTGCCACGATCTCAGAAAGCCTCTGCTCCAGTTGTAGTAAAGTGGGCTTCACGACTTTCGTTGCGATTTGGAAGGCTCAATGAAGTCCTGGCGGAAGAGCCCGACGTAGGCCGCGGAGAGCGGGAAGTCTAGATACTGTACCACCAAAAGCCATCAGCTGGGACAGATCTATCCATTCCACGCCCCCGCAGATCTCCTTGTGCCAAACTAGGCTGTGACATTCGACCACTTCTAATAGAATTGTCACAATGGCGGCATGGTGTTGAACAGGTATTCGCTCTCTTCCTGAATAGACCGCACCCAATGCACGCGGGGGTTCTCGGCAATCCCCATCCGGCCAAGCTCCGCAGCCATTGAGTCCAGTCCGAACAGCTGGGCAAGACCCATAGCTAAAGCACCGGGGTGGTGGCCCTCGTCCTCCAGCACAGCTCCCTTTTCAAGTAGGTAGTGAAACAAGTCCACGTCCTCCTGCAAGGCTGCCGTGGCAAGCGGTGGCGGGGATCCCAGGTTCACGTCGGCACCATAATCGACCAAAAGTTTGGCAATCCTTCTGTGGCCTTTGCGAATCGCTCGATTCAGATACAGGCGGTCGTTTGGATCGGCACCGCTGTCTAACAAGAACTGGACAACATCCAACGACCCGGCAGATACGGCTCCGGCCAGCGCTAAGCTCATGATTTCTGCACGGTCCAAAACGGGAGGCCCGCTCTTTGACTGCCCCCAAAAGCCCGTACGATCGTCTAACAAAGCGTCGGTGTGGACGAAGTAGTCGATAAGAGTAGGATGTCCGCACCCACCTGCATGTGAAGTTCTCCACCGCGTCCCTTGTATATTTGTTTGCACGAATAGTGGGATCGGCTTGAATGGGAATCGAGGTCTGGTCGCATGATCATACTCCCTAGCGATGATGCTGTACGACTCATCAAGGATCTTGTAAACCTGGCGATAACTATCGGCAGAGGGGCAATACTGGGCGATTGATTTGAGGCTGTCGACATGTGGTATCCATGAGTCGTTCTCGTCATGCTCATCGAGAGTGTATTGGAAGAGCTTTGCGTTACGAGCTTGGCATGCCCGTGCAAGCAGCGAAACAGCTACTTCGCTTGATAATCCCCTTGAATTCCCACCAGCGTTCAAGTGCAGGAGACGTATGATTTCAACGTTTCCACGCTCGGCCGCCAGCCTAAGGCGGATTGATAGTTTTGAATCATGCAAATCACTATCCCCAGAATCCTGCTTCTCTTCCGCCAAGAGTTGACGAGTCATCTCAATGTCCTGCAGCCAGATGGCGGCATCGAGGAGATCGCCTCTGAAATCTTCGAAGTTCCAGGCCCCATCGTCTACAGCATCAAGAAGGTGCGTTCTTTTTTCCCAGTCTGCCTTGAGGATGTCCAGGGCCGCAACGTGTTCTAAGTAGGCGTGCACATCGTCCGCGGGACCAGTATTGGTTGGTCCTACCCTCAAATCACATAAGTGTTGAGCTAATCGGAGAAGGTAGGTGACCTTCCGAGCCTCATCCGTTGTATGCGTCTTCCCCGTGATCATGTAGTGGGCAAGATATCTCGCGACGAGAGGTAGCCATACTGGATGGCAAAACTCAGCGCTAGTCTGCCAAATTTTGCTACGCGTCGATAGCACGGTTAAATGATGAGGGAGGACGGCGTGGTCTAGAATATCGGTGTGCAGGAGAGCATCTGTCGTATAGTGGTCAAAGGTCCCTGTGCCTAGCATCAGCCCACGGTTCGACTTGAAGAGACGAGATGAGGAGTATCTTCTCAAGGACACTTACGGTTAACAAGTCGTAGCCTCGCGGCCCTTCGATAACTGCGAGCGCTAACAGCATAGAAGAATATGTTATTCAGCACTTCTGGAGGGAGAGATAATATGCGCAGCGACATTCTTGCAAAGGGAGCGACGCGGTCTTGTGAATGTTGTGACCCCGCCTAGACATTGGCATAGCTGCACAGAAACACGATGTCGGTTAAATGCTGCTAGAATCCAAGGTTGAAACCCCTGCATTAAACAACACCAAACCCAACTTCCGCTGGAGAATCACGAGCCTGGAGAAAGACAACGGATGTTTTTGGAGCGGCAACGTCTGATAAATGACCTGGTCACTTTGGGTGAAGCTTGCTTTCCGAGGCTAATATTCAAACTAACAACTTACCTCTCATTGTGACAAACCCATCAGCTCCAAGTTATAAAAATACCCGGCTATATTCCCATTTTTCGAATGCACCCTTCAGATATCGAGTACGCTCCCCCAACCTCACCCCGTTTCTCACTTACCCCCCGATGGGACGTCCCTCTCCAGAAAGCCTTCGTCCACCGCCCAAGTCTTCGTCCGAGTCTGAACCCGAGCCCGAACCCGAGCCCGCTCCCGACCCGGACCCTGACCCGGAACTGGGCTCAGGATCTGGCACCGTGCCGGATCCGGAGCTTGAAGAACCAGATCCGGGAGACTCTCCACCCACGCAGCCGCCATTAACACACGTTTGGCCCTGATCACACTACACAGGGAAGAACGGTTAGACTGTGTGCTGGCATAAAATGATCATAGATGGAAACGGTGAGAGAGACGAACCTTCTTAAAACACTTTCCACAGTTATTCACGTCCGATTTGGTATCGCCGCAACTGTGAGCATCAACCATCAGCTGCAATCCCATCTCAATGTGTCAACCCCGTTCCGATGTTAGTAAAACGGGGCGATGGCAAGGACAACCTACTCTATTCCCTCTGTGGGGTAGCCGAACGTATTCTTGCATATCGCATCCCATCCCAGTGCGGAAGAGGCATCAAGGCCACTAATCGCCTGTATCCGAGTGCGTGTGTTGACTGCTAGTGTCGAGAATACGTTGGGGTCTTTCGTCAATTCTCGAGAAAAGTCGATGAGGGTCTGCCTCGCATGCTTGATTCCCTTATCATACATAATATTGAACCAATCCATGTGTGCCTTGGCATGCCGTGTACCTGTCGGCTTCTGCGCGTTGGTCTTGTCTAAGTCCGACCTAGAGTGCCACGTAGGCTATAAATCAGCACTCATTTCTTCTCAGAGTCGAGGAGAGACGGGAAGCAAGAAGTTGCAGGGGGAACTCACAGAACCTCGTTGATAGAGATCAGAGTATTCCTCAACTGACGCTGCGTCTCCTCGCGTTCCATGTACTTGCAAACGGAAGCGAGTCTCCCAATAGAGCAAACTTTTTGATCCGGTGTCCTTGAGCTGAATCTTTTATCAATTACTCGGTCGGCGAATATCTAGAACGAGCCAAGTTATCAGAACACTAAAACACTCGGGACGAAAGATTTCTGGGCCACGTAGGGTTAATATCTACACTCACTCGATATTTGATGCCATTCTCCCTCAGTGGCAAGACCGTCATGGTGTTAGCATAGTTGAGCTTCGTCCCAACCTTGGATAACAGTTGGTCGGCCACGTTGCTGGGGGATCCAGGAGCGGGTGTTTGACCAACTCCAAAGATTTTCTGGACATTATTACACTGCATGTTGAGGTCGGATGCCAGGTAGTCCCAGAACTCTAGGAGCCAATTTCCTTCGTAGACATGTTCGGCTGTGCTTCTGTCAGTATGTACCATTGCTCATGGACAGCAAGAAATCCGGAATTTGCGTGTCGGTAGTAAACACGAGAAGATTGCTGCCACATACCAGACCATTTTCCGTAACTTGGCCCATTTTCGTTCGTGTCCAGAACTCCCCAATCTGACCCAGGTGCGATGTCCCACTTGCTCGCTGGGCATTTGCTTGCCGTGCATGGCAGCAATGGCACCATAATGGGAACAGCTCCCCCTGCATTCCTAATCGCGGTTGGGCCATGGTAAGGCTTCAGTTGAACGTCTACTGGCGCCGCGGTATTGCATTTCCACTTCAGGACTCTGTTCGATGCGCGACGAGCCAACCCATTCATATCCCTCCTAGAAGTACCAGCTTCACTAGCGTCGTCAGCCCCGTCGATCTCGGCAGACCACCACTCCTTCTCGTCAGGGTCATCCCCGTCGGGGATGTCGACATCGCAGGACGCGCCGGAGGAAAAGCATACGTCCCCGAGGGGATACAGATTGGGGAAATCGAGGAGTGGCTTGCTGACGAGGACCTTGTCTGTGCTGTCGATGCCGGCGGCACGGCGTGCAACGATTGGTAGATGTGAGATATCCTCCGCTATTTTCTGTGGTATCTTCTCTGCTCCTCGCAGAAAAATGACTTTTCCCTTCTCAATATCCGGCAGGGATGCAGATTTTAGCCTCTGGACGATTTGGGCGCTCAGCTCTGTGCCGAGGTCGACGTGGATGTTGACACCCGAAGACGGGCCAGTGTCCTCCGGACAGAAACCATTGGGATCTGATACCGCAGTTAGCATCAACACTAAGCCGAAAATATCCCAAAATTTGTGCAGCTATGGGAACAGACTATCGCCGTATGCGTCTGTGACAGGCTGCCACCAGAGGCCTGAACCTGTCAGAAAAGCAAAAGATACCTACCAAAACCGGTTGTGATGTTAAGGTTAATGTCGACGAATTTCCAAGCCAGGCCTGCAGTCAGGCCCATCTGGTCTAATATAGACACAAGTCAGCAATGCCCCGTCACAAGAAGGAACGAAATCAGGTTCCACGAATCTCACCGAAGGCAACAACGCCAAACCCGGGTGCAACTTCAAGATAAAGACTAACTCGTGCAGCTAGGTCGGCATCGAGCTGCAATGGGTGCACTTCAAACTCGGGAATCCACCCGTCAATTCCAGTATTAGCGACCGATAGAATATCGAGTCTCGCCACTGAGCTCTCCGGGATCCTCGCCGTGGCTCCCGTCGTAAGCGTCGCCGATCCTTCGATTGATTCAAGGGCAACTCCAGCGACGAGCCTGCTGTAGGGACCGAGATTTAGGAGCTTTGGAATTGTCCAGCCGCCGGGGAGGGGTATATCCCTGATGTTGAATTCTTGCTGTAGGTCTCCAATGCCTAGATTGTTTGGGAATTTAAGAGCTCCAGAGAGAAGGAACTCGAGGTTGACGTCAACGTGGACATCCCGGGGCACTAGGGATACGTCGAATCTCGTAAGACCCTCAAAGACACCGCCCTCAATATGCCCTTCATATGCAAGATGGCCGTGAACACCGCAGTTGACGCAATTTGCCTCAAAATTCGCATGGTTTGTGCTCCCCGGAGTCGGGTCTCGAACTGGGAAATTAACAATTTGCCCTGAAAAGTCCGCCTCCAAGTCCACCCTGAATTGCGTGTCGAGAGCATATCTCTTCATCTTCTGGAAAGCTTGGGTCCCAGCATTGCCGAAATCCACACCGTAGGCATACGTGACATCGGTCCACTCCTTCTTCTCCGCCACTAGCCGGATGGTCAAGGTCGAAGCGTCAAAAGTCGCGGAGCTAATAAGCCATGGATCCCGATCGTCGCCTGACTTGCAGGCCACGGGATCTCCTGCCAGGACGAAAGCACGATCGGCAGCTTGATTCACCCAGTCCCAGGTTTGCACGGCGCGATCAAAGACTGAGCGGTGTTCAAATTGGAGAACCGTAGTGCTGGCACATTCAACTGCGGCGAGGTCTGAGGTGAATCTCTCCATGTCGATGATTTTCTGCCCTGGGTAAGGGGTAATGCGGATGGAGACGAGAGCTTGGGCATCGCCCTCAGTGCCTGATGTGGTTATAGAGACTTATCAGCGAGATACATCGCCATCAATAATAGTCAATATTCGCCCTACCGTCAGGGGTGGTCCACGCCAGCTCTTCCTCATCTTGGAGGTCCACAACTATGCATGTTTTGACACGGTCTCCATTTCCTGTCTCTTCGTGATGCCCATGACCTCCGTCGCCGTGTTTCCCACCATGAGTACCATTGTGATGACTCCACTGGTCTTCTCCTTTTCCTTTTCTTTCTCCATGAGGATGACCGACGAGACGGCGATGAGGCTTGCAGGCCTCTACTTCGCTATTACCTCTCCTCTCGAGAGAGTCATGCATGGAAGTTAAATGTCGGGAGAGGGGTCGCAGAATGATCGGTTCATGTGCTGCCGCAAGCTGGGCGAAGGTAAGGGCTAGGACCAAGATGGTGCCCAAGCTGACTCTTGCCATGGTCACTTTGATGTGGCAGGTGTTGTAGATGAGGCAGATTATCTTTCTATTTCCGAATATAAACGATTTTTGATAGATTTGGATACGAAACGGCTACAGTTACATGTCCTTCTCAAGGGAAACGGTCGCCATTTATATGCTAACTTGCCGGTATCATATTGAAGAGCTTCGCGGACATCGCCATTACGGCTCCAGATGAATCAATCAGGCAATAAGTGAAGTAGATCAAGTGCAATGCCTCTCATGCTTTTCCCAACAGTATCGGCGTTGCATGTACTTCGTATGACTTGGGCCCAGCGGCGACTGAGCTAACAATATATTGCATGGGAGGAGACGGGTTCATTGGCGGCTTCGAATCATAAGATTCCAAAAACTCATTCCGTTACCATCTCATTGGGTTGGACGTCCGCGGCAGCCTCGTCAAGCCAGAGCCACAATTCCGACTTTGGGCATTATAGGCTTGGCATGACCTGTTAGGAAAATTTGCATCGCAACTGATTTGTGATCAGTAGAATACGATTATACGGCGTTGGCAAACACGCATCGCCAGCTCTTCGATGCCCGACAAAAATGATTCCTCAAGCGGTTGCTTGTGGTGTGAGTTCCATGTCAACTTACCGATGGCATACAGACACTCCAGGGCAAATAGGCCCACAAGTCTCAGCGAGACCTAAAGTGGAAATATGCAATTTAGCGATCTCAGCTGCAGCGACATCGAGAAGCCTCGCTGAACACCCATGTCTAAAAATCGAATTGGAGGTCCAAAAGACAGGATAATTACCCCGCATGAAGTATAGTTGTCGTGATGCCAAATGCGGAAAGATCCTGCGAGTCTACGTTTACAAAGGGCAAGATCACCCACTTCCCCGAGATGTCCGAATTAAGAAACCTTTTAACTCCGTCATCACAACACCGATCATCCATTTGGCCAATCTTCGTTCTGGTTGGCCGCGTCAGAATTAGCAATCGCGTGTTCCTGACGAGTGACGTCATGGTACTTGGAATGACCCACTCGATTCTTCATTTCTCTCCATCATTGATGTCATGATCAAGATATCTCGGAGAAGATAATAACCAAGTCGATCGGTAGACATTTAAGACCTCCGGACACTCTTTATTCTTTCGCCTTTACAGTCTACGCAGCACGCAGCATCTTTAACGATGACTTATCCGGATGATTCCTCATTTCCAAGCTCGGCTTTCGCCGCTTTTCGCAAGTCGCCTCGACAGGAGGACCTCTCCAGACTCGCCGCAGAGCACCTGAAACATGACCTGACCGAGGGCGATCGCGATATTCTAGCCAAAGCATCTAGCCGGATAAGCACTCGGGCCACGGTTGGCTCGATACTTGGTCTAGGATTGGGAGTTTATATGGCTTACGGGCTACGGAGAGGCCGCGTGGAAATGTTTAACGCTTTCCGAACGGCACGCAAGCCCGTCCAGGTGACGTTCGCGGACGGAACGACTGGTAAGAGCCATAACCTGTAATGAAGGAGGGGACTGGACAAATAGGAGCTATGCTGACCGTGTGTACTTCGTTTAGAGAAGCTACCCGACCTGACGCGAATAATGCAGCCGACGGCGATGGGTGACGTCTTCACCTACTTATTATGTGGTCTTGGGGGCCTCTTCTTTGGCGGTGAGACGGGGTTCTTGGCAGGAACATGGTCTGCGACGAGAGCGATTCGAGAGAATCCTGACACCGAGAAGCGCATCGGGGTGGCCTACCGACGGTTCAAGGCCGACTTCTTGAGACGGGAGGCGGAGAGGTTGGAAGCAGGTGGCCCTATCGACTTGTTCTAAGGTTGGCAGATAGGCAGGCTCTTAATTAGTTGTCTCAAGGGTTGGGTGAAGAAAATTATCTCTTGATGGTTAAATATTTTGACTGTGATTGGGCTATGTTAATGTTCCTCTGCCAACCTGCTCCTCTTGAGGCAGACAAGACCATCACTTGGTTCCCCCCGCCAGCTCAAGAGTTGCTCCGAATTTTACAGATTTTTATGTGCTGCTGCCGTGATATGGTGAACATCACCGAGAGACGCGACTCTCAGAAACTATGCATTGGAAATAATCTTTCTGTAGAATGCTGTTTTTTTCCTTGATTTTGACGACCTGATTAAGGCTGCATATTTTGAAATTAGTATTTGGAGCTAGAGAACTTTGGAAAGTTAGAACTTGGAACTATGCTCAGTTCCGCACAGAGGGCCTTTGAGAAAGGCAGTCCAGGGCCGCTGTGAAGGTCCCCAAACACCCTTCAGTATTCCATCTAGTCCTAGCGGGCAGGGGCCGGTGAAAGAGTTGTGAGAAGAGCATACACACTAAGGCGAGAGTACACCAGAGAGAATCAGCGTACCGACAATAATACGAGGCTTGATGCACACTCGGATATACTAACGAATATGTATCGATTCAAGATGTACATGGGCAATAAAACTCATGCAGAAATCAAACGCTCAAATTCTAAACATCGGCCGTATTCTCATTGCACATTAATAATGGTTATGTGGTGTAGTTGGCCACTCCACTGCTTCGTGATAATACCTGGGCGTCTCGAGCTCCCATGGTGCTTCCGGTGGCTTGGGTTCCGCATAGTAATAGTACTGCCGGTGCAAGTTGCTTTCTGGCTGGGATATCCCCGCTTGCTGTCGCTTCCTATAAAAGACCCACACAAAAATCAAGAGGAGAAGTGCTGCGGTACGACCTCACTGCTCTTTCACGGAAATATCCGCCCCTGTTGTCGTTTACGATAGAAAAACCAGCGCAACAAGCAAGAAACGCCAATTCGCACCCTTGGCGCCCATGGGGACACTTGCATTCGCTTCCCAACTACCTCAGTACCGGTACGTGTCGCTCTCAGCAGTGGATCGTCAGCCTTGGCCATGCAAGTGCTGCCATTTCGATTCGCACACATGTAGCCCTTCCGCAACAAAAGTGGGGTGATTCTCAGAAGTCGCAACAAAGAAACTCGCTCTGGATTTCAGTCCTTGGCCCTTTCTTGACAGCTCTGCCGGTGATTGGCCTACGACGTACCCCTGGAGAGGCGAAAACGCGCCTGAGGTTTCAGATTTGCGTGAAGGAAGCCAACCCCGCAACCGGCCAGCTTTGTTTTCAAGCGTAATTATGCACAATATACGAAGTACCTTGCATAATTCCCCTCAAGGAAAAATAAGAGGGTTCGGCTTAGCCACTCAGAATGGCGTCTTAAGCGCCGCGGGTAGCAGGGATAGGTCGCCCAAAAGACCCAAGGAATTGATCAGGATTTTGGGGAGTACATCCCATGATGTCCCCCCCCCCCCCCCCCCCCCCGGATTTTCCCCTGCTTTCCATCCCCGTCTCCTTTTTTCCATCCCTCTCCTTATTGTGATTTTCAATCATCGGTTTCGTTAATCTTAACGACGCCTCGAGAGCGTGTCTGGCACCCGCCACAAACAGACCCCACGGTCCCTCCCAGAAAGCTGTGCGTTTGATAACCCAGGCCTCGAGCGCTCGTCGCCAAATCAGCACATTGCTGAAACTCATGGACGGCCTACAAGTCGTGCGAGGACCGGACGACCCGCCCGAACGAGTCTATAGCCACGCTGATGGTTGGAAGGTCCCTGCTAAGCAGGAGCATGACTACGGAAACACATACGCATACGAAGGAGCCCAGCCCCCCGCGCAAGTTTCCCAGCCCGACGAAGATAAGATTCTAGGTTTACGACGCGCCACATTCATTCTTCTGCTACTCTTAGTCTTGGTCATCATCATTGCGGCAGTGGGCGGCGGGGTGGGCGGTTCCATCGCAGTAAAGAAAGCATATGAGTACGTTAGCTGGCGCTGAGATCTTTCTACCTCCTTTTTTTATTCGCGTGAACTGTACTAATCCGTATTAGACGAGGGCTGGCAGAGGCACAAACATCGCAACCATCGCAACCATCGCAACCATCCAGCAACACAACGAACTCAGCCGATCCGGCAGCGACGGGATCCCGAATCTCTCCTCCCCCAACGGAGGGCCTTCTCGAGCTCGATTGTCCAAATCTCACGGAGCAAAAGTTCACTCTGGCACCTAAAAGCAGAGCGTACAAGTTCCAGGCGACATGTGGCATGGACCATCCCAGCCCAGGGTTCGGGTTAGATATCACCACCCTCGTCGCGTATACCTTCCAGGATTGCCTAAGTGCCTGCGCATATTTTAACGATCAATCGGATGCGTTAAATACAACGTGCGTCGCGGTACAATTTAATGCCGAATTGGTATGGTTGAGCCGTGTAGGTGGGAACTGCTGGCTAAAGAGGGAGCTCATAAGCAACTTGGTTGATCAGAACGCGACATCGAAGAATTTACATGTCGCAGGGATATTGGAAAATTGAACTAAATAGGAAGAAGATGGCAGACTATGAGCCAAGAAATAATGAGCATACGCGGATGTAATGTATTCGACTCCTGTTTAGTTGGCTGCCTTCTCAACCGACACGCATCGGTGGCGTCTTTTTTTTTTTTTTTTTCCTGGATCAGGATGAACCAAGAATTGGAGGTTCCATCATTGGTCCGGTAAAATCTATATTTATTACCCAAATGTAATTGCATTTCTCCTCATGGAAACAGAGTACCTTTGCCCTAACCCTTCGTTCTCGTCGTCAAATACTATCCGTTCTTCGTCAGACATCTCCTTGGCGATAGGGTACCCAGCCTTAGCAAAGTTTCTCCACCTCTCCAGAATATATGGTTGTGCAATCTCTGGATAGCTTTCCTTATTAGATATGAGCCTCGGGTTGAACGCGTTGAGAATATACGAACTGGGCCAGTCCGCGGTCTACTAGGATCCCGCCTCGTCGCCTTTTGTTGTTCAGGAGTTAACGGGATCTTCACGGAAGATCGGCACTTGTCACCAATCAGCCACGCGCGTAAGGACATCATTGTTGTGTATTGCCCATCCGCCAGTATATCTGCCGTGCTGCCTTAATCTATAAACGAATCATCTTGCTATTCTTGACTAGCAAGCTCACTCTAGATAGCGTCCAATCATTAGCCGTCTTCCCAGGCCTCACCTTAAACCCAATCTCTTAACCTGATCGACTGCTATGGATTGTTGTGCAAGCGGATGTAGTTTATAATCCGTCGGACAAGCGAGGTCAGGCGGACAAAAGCCCAGGGCATTATAGGGATGCTTGGATGACTCAACTCCCGTTGTCGTTGGTGATTGGCGGCCAGCACTCAATTGCGTCTCGCAAATTTCCTTCTTTATAGGCCGAGACGCTGACGTATCGCTACCGTCGGCAAGACTCTGCTCACGTGGAGAAGAGAATGAAGTGAGTGCTGCACTGTTCCGGCGTGGACCGTGTTGTTGTGAGGGGCCCTGGTCGGTGAACGTAAGGCTCATTTTTTGCGCACTTGCATCGTCGTAGTTTTATGCAACCAGATGATGCCGGAACAGATAAAAAAAAATTATGTAGACTATGATTATTCACTTCGAGTTCTGTTACTCACTTCAGTTCATGTAGTCCTCGCTTTCTGAAGCTCCGTATCATTGTCCCTCATCTGATCCATTCCACTCATTACTACCTCAACCTAGCACAACTCCTGGAGATACTGTCGGGATTCTGAGCCACTCGGTGCGAGGACCAATATTCTACTATTTATATGGTAGATTAATGCTATACAAACATGTACAATCTTATTTTCCAACTAGAAACAAGGTTGTCGAGCGGAACCCCCCCGAAACAAATGCCTGCTGGAGCTGGGAATCTCGCCTGATCTCACGTCAATTTGCCATGTTGCCTGCGCTGGTAGCGTGCAACCTGGTGTGTATCACCATGTGACGTCGTCACATACTGTTCGTCTCATACTTCACACACCACGACCGCTCTCCCAATTCTAAGTCCTGTTGAGGACATGTTCCGCAACTTCACTCGGCCATGGTTGTGTTATCCTTTGCTTACAGGCCTAACGAAACTGTCTCATCCATCTTTTCGACTTGAGAATTCTGAGTGCACTTATGATGGATGTATTTTAGGAACGTGCTTGGCTTGCGTATTCTTCATTGCACATCCTGCTTCATCCTGGGATTTCACTCCCGTTCCAATATCATGCATGAGTCGTAGATATCCCATACGCACCTGGCTGAGCCGCGTCGCGTACGAGCCGTCATTTTAACACGCGTCGATCATTACGCATGATAACGAATCTAACCTTCTGCTGATTACATATTTAAAACTTCAGATCATTCTTCCTGGTATTGACTGGTACCTTAAACGCATGGGAACCACGGCAAAACTTTGTCACTTTAACCGCCGGATCATTCTCTGTTTATAACCAACGCTGGCCGGCTAAAGGCCTACGCCAGAGGCTTGTTTAGTCAAACTTCAATGTTCAACGCCTCATTTCAACAACTGTCAAAAAGTCAGCATCAAGGTCTTGCGCGCCAGTGCCTGATGGATGATGGCGACTTTCTCGATAACCCCATTTTGTTGCCTAGCAATCGCCTCGCTGCTCTTCGCCTACTACTCTTGGACACAGCATATACCCGCCGACAAAACCTTTCCCGATCAGTGTCCAAGGCGCATCTTCGAGGAACTCTACACATGCTCCCAGTTTTCATATGACTATGCGCCTGGCCAGAGCCCAGGCAGTTGGGGCTACTGGGACTGGGAGCCTTTGTGCTTTGCCACAGACCCAGAGCATGAAGCTGCATCTACATTCTGTCTAGTCTCGTCAGTGTCATTTAACAGCGGTCATGGGCTCAGCATTGTGGCGAAGAAGGAGACCATTTTGAACCTCCATAAAGCCCTGCTCAACAGCGAAGCAGCTTCCAGAGCGAAACCTCACCTCGGCCGTGACATTCTCGATGCATATGAGAAAAAGAAGGTCCCGGGGAAGGGCGTGGGCATCCTAGCACGGCGAAAGATCCAGCGCGGCGAGGTATTCATCACTGCATTGCCAGCAATCATCTTTGACAACGAGTTCAGGACCCTGTTAGACACTACGGCGGAAGGACGGGAAGTTTACCAGCGGGCGACAGACCAACTAGCGGACCGACAGAGGGTGATGGGTTTGACGAAGAGGGTAGGAGGTCATGCGCTCGAGGATGTGTTGGGCGTAAATTCGCATACAGGGAATGTCTTTGGGAGGGCCATGACATTACTATATCCCGAAGTAGCAGTAAGATTTTGTCGAGATCCAAGGACATTAATCTCAGAAGATACTGACTCGCCGGTTTCTTGATAGAGGCTGAACCATGCCTGCACTCCAAAGTAAGATCCCCCAAAACAGATTCCCCGACAAGTAGCCGGCGAGTGTGTATATCTAACTATGACTAGTGCTCTTGTGCGACTTGCTCCCTCGAGTATGATCATGGAAGTTGTCGCGGCGGAGGATATAGCTGAGGGAGAGGAGATTACCATCAATTGTAAGTCCGCTTGCACCGTTCATAAGCGTTTGTCTTCAACGCAACTTAGATTTGCCTATAGATATAGAAGACGGCCTGGTTTCCTCTGAACGGCAATCAACTCTGTCCACCATATTCGAATTCGAGTGCCGGTGCTCACTCTGTGCAGCGTCAGACGACATCGTAAATCGCTCAGACCGAAACAGGCGGCGGCTCCAGGAGATATGGACGATATTTGCTGAAGAAAGGGAGAGCCCCTCAACGGCTAGTCCTCGGACCATCTTAGACCTCTCATCAGAACTGCTGGAGCTCGCAGCGGAGGAAAAGTTGGGTCCATCTCTCATGAAGCGCTACTACCATGACTTGATGCGGGTCTTTTTCGAGCATGATGATATTCCATCTGCCATTGCCTACGCGCAAAGGTCTCTGGAGTTGGCCACGGAATTCGACGGCAGCGAGGATACTGATGGGCTCCAGGAGGCATTGAGGCGGAATCTGGAAGTTCTTCGAACTTACCTGTGAAGATTGGTAATTATTACGGGATTGGGAGTCCCCGCATGGAACAGCAATCTGTACCTTGTAATCCCCGCACGAGGCCGGGGCTTTTTGATCTTCGCGAACGGATAATGAAGAATTCATGTTACATCGATCGATTCGCCCAAGGCAAAGATGCCTGTTTCGTAAAAACATGGGATATTGCCTGTTGCCAACGTCGCACTGGCTTAGGCGGATGGCCTAACCAAACGGGTAATTTCCGCTAGATCTACCGACTCCTCTTCCCGGTGAATAAGCATAACTCCAATTTCACTGCATTCTTATGCTGCATTACGAACAGTTATGCATTGATATTCCTCTTTGAGCCCGACCCAACTCCTTCGCTTAAGCTCATCACACTGACATCACTGACATCACTGACATCGGGATTGTAATGTGGAGCCTCAATTCCTAACTAGTCGATAAGCGAGATACTAAGTTTCTCGTGTATCGGACTATTCGCACTTCCCGCACCATCATCCCCAACCTGGCAGTAATCTGCGAGGATGAACAGGCCAAGGAGATCAGCGTCTGGGATAAACAACAGTTCTTGGGAAATGATCCACAAAAGAGTGTACCAGGATAATAAGGAGCAGCTACCTGCAATCAAGGGGCCATGATGGGAGAAAGAGAGTTGAGGTTTGAAAAGTGTTCCCATCAGTAGCTACGGCATCATCGAAGAAAAGGACGGCATGATGAGTCGAAGACTGATTATCTCCCGCCCATGTATTCCATTGCATCGCAGTGGGGGGAACTTCGGGACAGCTTCCAGAATGTGTGATACAAAGTCGCCTATGAGGGGATGAACGGCGCCATCGCGTAGGCTCGCGTCGAATTTCCAGTTTCCATGCTCAAGAAGGAGACGGCCATCCTCGTAAACTTCCCCAACCATGATGACTCTGGCCATTTTAGGAGGGTAATCTGTAAAAGGTGTAGGGGATGTGTACTGTGATCTTGCTTACCGTTGAAAACGCTGCCCCGATATATAAACGAGGAAGACAAGTGAAGCAAACATGGAGCTCTGGGAGTAGCCGATGCTGTCCTCGTATGTTCATCAAGATCTCTAGAGTTAATAGTTGACCTTCAAAAAAGTCACAGCAGTCACCTTGAAAGAATGTTTGTGGAACTGAAATGCCAACTTGGACTCGCAAAGGCGACGGCCGCTTAGCGCATTAAATGGCTACGGGCATACACGATCCACTGCAGAACTGGCTCTACGACCAAGCCAATGTATTTCTTTCATTGTAGTTCACAAAATTACGTCAAAGAGAAAGCCACCGTGCTTAGGGAAGCCAACTCGTCTATCCAGGGCCCCAAGGAGCTACACAGGAGGCTCTTCAGCCTCAGTGATTTCGCTGGCTTTATTACCACGCTAACCATGGAA
Organism: Scedosporium apiospermum; assembly: GCF_000732125.1. Taxonomy (NCBI): domain Eukaryota; kingdom Fungi; phylum Ascomycota; class Sordariomycetes; order Microascales; family Microascaceae; genus Scedosporium; species Scedosporium apiospermum. The sequence goes on along the minus strand of NW_015971790.1, from coordinate 86,439 downwards.
CCGGTGTCAGTTGACATCGGAAAGCGAATTTTCCCGCGCCGTGCTTCTCAACGGCAGCGTATAATAATTTGTGCCTTAACCCTCTTCCACGGTTAGTCCATCTCGATTCGTAGAGGCTATGCTATCATGGCACCAACACCAGCTTTCCTGCTTGGCGAGATGTCGGCTTTTCTTGGACTAGGAGAGTAAGCAGACCCAGGGGGAGGAATCCGTCCGGCTCGTGGTGTGACTGTGAAACATTGGGGCTAGAAAGAAAATATCGCCCATGGTTTGTGGCTACGTCGGTCAGCCATCTAGTCTCTTTGCTATCTAGGTTCTTTGAAGTGCTTCAAAGCTTTCAGTCTAACCTCGCTGGTTGACTGGGGGAATCTAAGTTTATGTGTAATAGAAAGTAGGGGCTGTCATACTTAGTAGAGTGTGAATTTGGGATTATACCCGAGACTTTGCGACTTTTCACTCCTGCACAGCATGCCTGGTTTCAACCGCTACCCGTTCAACCCCATCGGGTTGCTCCTTATCCTCTGCCTCATTTCGCGGCACCCACGTGCCCCAATATGTCTTCTAACACGTATTCCATCCCTGGTTGACTTGAATAGCGCCATTTCTTGTCAATCCGTCCTGGACTTTTGCTCAACATTCCATAATGGGAACTAATCCCCGCCGGTGTGTTTTCTAGATCACTGGCCCTTGCCTTTTTCACGCAACAGTGGAGTGTGACTATCATGTATGTTGGTGTCGCTGGTAACTACATAGTAGTAGTTTCAAGAGCTCCCTCTTCAATATCTGTCGCCCTCCAGCATACGGGACAGAATCGGAAACTACGCTATACTAGAGCGGCTCCGTTAGGTAGGAACCCGGAATGCCTACATCGAGTCATGGTTATACTGCAAGTCTACGAAACAGTTAGTTGTTGAGATGATCCTAAATGTAGTACCAATATCCGATTTCCAGATGGTGTGTACCAACCATTCAGAGTCCAGCATTTGCATTCTCCTCGTTATTAATGACCCCATGCCCAAAGAGAGGTCGCCAACTGCTGATATTAGAGGACGGAGATGAAGAATTCCCGTTACATTGGCCTCGCTGTTCAAGGGAGCTTACCCCTCACTAAAGGCAAAGGTTCCTGCATGTGAATGAAGGAATCATGGGATCATCCCGCTCCCATGAGGTAACATCGAACTTATCAGCGCATCGCCCAGATACGAAAGTCCCTAGCACGGCATTTGCTAGGGTCTGGGCACCAATAATACTACCGAGTGATTAACCCCGGCTTCCCTGTTAAGCACCCCACCACGGACACTACCTCACCTTTTTAGACCCCATCGCCGATTTTCGGGGCTCTGTAGCGTCCAAGCGTTACCTTGGAGTTGTAACCTTCTCTTCACGACATGCTGATAGCATTGTTCTGAGAGTGCCTCGGGCCCTCGCCGAATGACGATATTTTGAACTTAGACAATTAAGGCATGTAGTAGCCATCAAACAGTCGTATTATGATAGTGATAAGTGGAATAATGCGCGGGTTATCAAAAGTACTCTTCATTGTTTCCCAACTTCCAGATAGGGACAGGGCAAGAACACGACAGAAGGCCTTCATGGCTTTTATATAAAGATCTTGAGCGGCCTCTAGCTACGAGGCGAGTCTCTAATTCCTTCTCATCGTCTACCTCTGCACTGCATTTCAAGTCGCTGCCTCTCACTTTTGGTCTGAAACAATGTTGTTCAAGAATCTCATCATCGCTGCCGTCGGCATCTTGGGCGTCTCCGGTGGCGCAACGCCGAGGGCTGGCCGTAAGTTTTCTTGCGGTACTGCCGAGCCTGATGCCGAACACATTGGTATGTCCAAGGTTATGGCTGCCCAGGAAGCCAGACTCGCGGGATCCAACTTGACTGCTCGTGCCACGGTCAGCGTCGGCGTTTACTTTCACGTCGTTGCATCGAGCCAGACCGTCGGGAATGGCTACTTGACTGTAAGAATCCGAAAAAGAAGCCCCACTTGAAGAAGTTGTGTCGTATTTACATATTGTTTCTTCTCGGCAGGACAAAATGCTGTCTGACCAGTTGGCTGTCCTTAACACGGACTTTGCTCCCCATGGCATCTCATTCAACTTGCTCGGCACTGATCGCACCATCAATGCCGGCTGGGCTGCTGACAACAACGAGCTGGCCATGAAGCGTGCCCTCCGTAAGGGAACCTACAAGGATCTCAATATTTACTTCCAGGTCCGACTCACGGACGAGGCCTTGGGCTATGCGTATCTGCCTACGTCGGTAACGCCCGGCAGCACCGCCTTCTACCGAGATGGCGTTTCTCTCAACTCGCAAACCGTCCCAGGTGGCACTCTTACCGGATACAACCTTGGAAAGACCGGCACTCACGAGGTCGGCCATTGGATGGGTCTCTATCATACTTTCCAGGGCGGCTGCACCGGTAACGGCGATTACGTTTCTGATACCCCTGCCCAGGCCAGCTCCAGCAGCGGCTGCCCTGTTGGTCGGGATTCCTGCCCTAGCCAAACCGGCCTTGATCCTATCCACAACTACATGGACTATTCCGACGAGTAAGTGCTTTGATCTCACTCCAGTGCGTACCAAGTAAAGCTAGTGTTAACACCGAATTCCTTCCTCTTACAGTGCCTGCTACGAAGAGTTTACTCCTGGTCAGGAGGCACGCATGTACAGCTACTGGAACACCTACCGCGCTTAAGCTGTATGTTCATGAATATCTCAGTTCAGATTTGGTAAATGTACATAGGTTCCTCTGCTGCATTTATGCTACACCGAAAATAGCATCAGTGTTCTTCAAATCTAGTGGTGCCATTCTGGCATTGGCGATGCCGTGCACGCCTCCTTAACCCTTCCGTAGGTCCTCAAATCATGTTTTGTGACTTTGTCGGTCGCAGCAATGTAAAACGACGGACAAAGCGTCCGACACTTTTTCTTTCTTTTTTTTCCTTTTTTTTTCTTCTTCGTCTTCTTCCTAAAGAAGTTTCATTGAACCTTTTATCGTAGAGTGATACAGGAAGGAAGAAGGTATTTTCATAGCCTCACTCGCCATGTCTGGAAAACACTCCTTTACTCAGTAGACACTGGAAGGAAATGCGGATGGACATCAGCCTCAGCTTTGACCTCCTGTCACCCTGCATCCCCTGAATTTGTTCCAGGGAGGCGGCACAGGACAATCTGTGTAACCCATGTCGATCCTTCTCGCCCCTCTGCGCCACGAGAATTACCACGTTGGGTCCCCGCACAATGGGCATCGCAGAAAAGATGAAACAGTAGCGCTGCCACTCTCACATGACATGTATAAATAAATTTGACCACCAGTTTTCAGGAGAGTTTTGGTTGCAATTTCTCCATAATATGAAAAGATTACTGACCCAACCCCTCGTACCTGCAAAGGAAGGCTCAGGCCTCGACTCCACTGAACGCATTTTGTTCCACTTCCACTCTTGCGACTTCAGTTTCAATGGGGGCTAAAAGTAAAGCAGGTTCAGCTGCTGAGGCTGCCTCCAATGCCGCCTCCTCAGGTCTCGATTCAACTACCCTAATCACCATCCTTGTTGTTCTCGGGGTGCTTCTCCTGGTGGCGATCTTCCTGTCGGCATTAAAGAAGTCCCAAAAGAAAAAGGTTGCCGAATGGAGTGAGAACAGCTACAGAACCCCAGCGCGACTTGAATCATCGTATATGACGGAAGTCATTAGAAACGGTCGCCAAACGAACCCGGGCGAAGAGAATTCGGCCGAGGAGCCGCCTCACCGACCTCTAGTTGGAGACTCCCGATTATGGCTATCCCCAGGGAGGTACGAAAGGCTATCACCTCCCAGCCCAGCGATGACGCCTCGAGGAAGTCCCGGATATGAGCCGCACATATCTCCAGGATGGCGCTCGTTGGAGAGTCAAGGCCGGGTGGTAGCAGTGAACTCTGACAACGTCGGTCTCCTGTCCGAACGAGAACGCGCCAACGGGTCATGACGGCAGTTTCATTCAGGCATCGCCTTTGCAAATGACCAGCTGCTTTTGGTAATCCAGCAGCTAATTGCGGAAACACCGACAAGGGTCAACCAGCATCTTTTAAATAAATCGTCAATTATCACCGAGAAGGATTGTGAATATTATTACAGGAGAAATTTGGGGCTTGTGCGCAAGTAAGGACTCGCCATTCCCTGATGGTGGAGGTAATTGGCAGGAGCCGGAATTGGGAGTCTCCGACTTTTTGTGGACAGATTTTTGGAGAGCTGTGCCTCGGAGGTATTATACATCGTGAACGACAGGACTCTGTCGTGGGCCAGGTCTCTAGACGCTCCGGAGAGGGATTCAAGGACATCCCGACCAAACTCCATAGAGAGAATATCGCCTTCTTCCGATGTAAATCTTTGTCTACCTTCTCACCCCGTGGCTTGAGCCATAAGCCATTCGAAATTTGGGGAGTATTTCAGGCCGTATCAAGTCTTGGGTCGGCTGCAATTTCGTTTATCTTGATGGCGTTCATCTGACATTCCGTTTTCGTGCTGTTTCTCAAATATAGCTGCTTTTCGTACTGTCTAAGTCCCTTATCTTCACGACATACGATTAGGCATCCCTCTCTGGAATGGCGACGACAAGTCCGTTCCACTCTTTTGTGTCCTCCCGAAGCCATAGGGACGGGACAAATCTATTTTCGCAAACGACCTAGGTGAAAGGCAGGGACCCAATTAGGAACAATCCGTTGTTACCTTGCGTCCTAGACTAACCCAATCGTTTCCGACCCATCGTATTGAATTCCCTACTGCTGGAGGGATGGCGAGGGTCATAGTAGGGAGGGTCGCATTTCTTCTGGTAGGAATCTCTCTCTAACTGGGGTATCTGCCTCATTGGGGTAGCGGGCAAGCATGGTCAACGCGAAATCCAGACGTACGTCGTGCAGACTAAGAATGAATGCAAAACAGTTCCATGTGGACCAAGAGACAACCACAATATATTCTAACTCCTGTGATCTGCTATCCGTTATTCAAAACGAGGTGAATCTATCGAAATCCGTGACAATCTAACCCTTCTCCAGATAAGGGTCTGAACTCGTCATTCCATAGGGACGTCCGTTCATGTATAGAACCTTATTCAAATCATGGGATGGTGTCAACCAGGATTATTACACTGCCTCGAGAGGAGTTGATAGGCTCCGAAATAATATAGGAGGTATGGAACACGCTTCCACATCGACGGGGGGACTACTTCTAGTGGTTATTAGTGAGTTGAATACCTACTGTAGTCTTACATTTCAATACCGTACCACATCCCTTGAAACCTGAAGGATTCCGATGGGTTTAACCCCCATGCTTGTTCCGCAAAGTACTCCGACAGAGACATCGCCGCATCCAATATCCTGAACATTTCAAGAAAATTGTCAGACAATTCCAAACAGGGATACGATAACTTATTCCAAAACAGAATCACTGTCAGAGACTGTAAGGCATTGTTCAGGGGTAAGTGCTCAGCCACTTCAGTCGACAGGCAAGGATGTTTCACACTTTGGACGAAGACAAGCTTTTTTAGCCCCTTGGCGAAACGACCTCGTCGATCGGGAGAGGTTCCCAACCCGGCTAAAACCAAATTATGGACATTGCGCCCGATGGACAATCCGCCGTTCGATCAGAAACTATTCTTGTCATAGATCTCTCTTGAGATCATCGGCTCCCTTTGTGATCGACGTGAGTGATTCCTGCTTCTATCGTTCCTACGTCTTCTATGATTTCTATGCTCCTAACTGTGTAACCCGGGTTTACGTCAATAATGGCGTGTCCATGAAAATCATGGCCACAACTTGATCTGCTTCTGACATGAATTGTCGGAGCAACGGTGCGATTACCATTCGACCCCGGGCAGAAGCCTCATAACACGTTTTCGGGACCGACTTTCAGGCGCAGAGCTTTCCCTGGTCTTTGGGTTCAATCGTAGTGAGTAATAGAATGATGCCATCACGTAGAGAAATAGGGTAAACACCCCATACGCATGCATAACCAGCCAAGTCGATGTTCGCATAAAAGTGTTCGGTGCTCGTTCGACAGTCCTGTCAAGTTTCTGTCCATCCCCCATTCTGTTTCCGCTTTGCATTCCTTTCTGTACGTTTGGCAGGCCATCAAGCGAGTATTTCTTTTCCCTTTCTTTCTTTTTCTTTGGATTTTCTTCCTTCCTCCGTCGGTAATTCGGATCGTTTTCTTCTATTTTCAAGATGACACCTAAGCCTTTCCTGAAACAGCTCCTGGTGGGCGCCCTTGCCATCGAATTGTCCGCTGGTTTACGGCTATTTGGTGGCGTGGAAGGGCAAGTGAACAACCTTGCACAACTTGTTGCGGGCAACAACGTCAACACAAATGGGATTGGCGCAGTAAATGTTGCTGCGAATATCAACGGCCAAAACGCCGCCGCGAATGCTGCCAATATTGCGGGTGCCGACGACGTGGACCAAGTTGCCGATGCTATTGATACGGCAGACGACCAGAACGAAAACGACGCCCAGGTGGTTGCAGGTGAGTGCCATGACAGCTAGGCTAACATGCGAGCTGTGCGATTGTAGATGGCTTACTTATCTCCAACAATGTTTATAGATGCCGAGCAAGCGATCGCCAATGAAGTCGATGCTGAGTTCTGCAGCGCTCTCGCTGCCGCCGCTGATGATGCCAACTCAATTCTTGCTTCTGTTGCCGATGCTGCGCAAGCCACAGCGGTGGCCACGGACGATGCTGCTGCTACCGAGGTCGAAGCCGCCGAAACATCGGATGCTGCGGCGACAGATGTTGATGCCGCTGTCGAGACAGATGCGGCGGCTGTAGAGGCCGATGGCGCCAACGCCGATGATCAGGCAAATGCAGTAGCAGACGACGAAGCCGCTCAAGAAGACGAACAGAACGCTAACGGCGGTGAGGATGATGCGCAACAGCAGGATGATCTGGATATTGTACAGCAAGCCGCCGCAAATGTTCTGGAGCAGGCCGCTGCTAACGCTGAGGCCTGTGCTAATCTCAACGTCGTTCTCCCGGATGCTGTCCTGGCGACAGCGACGGTTGATAATGCGGCCGCTGTCGAGACTGACGCGGATGTCAATGATGTTGCCGATGCTGCCGATGTCGCCGATGCGAATACGGCAGATGCGGATGCAGCTGATGCCGCTGCTACTGAAGACACAGCGGACGCCGATGCGCAAGCCACGGAAACTGTCGGCGGTGACAGTGCTGACGCTGCTGATATAGCGGCTGCTGCCATTGAGCTTGCCAATGGAGCCTCCGCCGCTGACGTAACAGTCGGAGATGCTGCCGAAGACGCGGCAACTGCAGCCGGAGAAGCGGCTGGGGAAGCAGTTCAAGGTAAGTAGCCACGTTTCTCGACGTTTCACTAAGGCCTAACCATTGATTAGAAGATGTGCAAGATGATGCCGTAGGTGCGGCCCGCGTTGGTGCTGTGAAGAAGCGAGGTGTTCTTTCCAATCTTCTCAATTGAACTTGGAAAAGAAACCCTGCTAAGTGATTTGAATTGGTTAGGTTGGACATGTGTGGTGCCACTGACATTTTGAAAGGGTTGTTAGCTCTTAGTTCCTAGTATTTTAAATCTTTGTGATTGATAGGAGAAGAAGTCTACTCTAGGTCATCTAGTCAAATTGAATCAACATGAGTCATCGACGTATACTCGCAAGATTGTAAATACGTCGGTACAAAACTGTCGGCTCAGATGGACCCTCCATAAGTTCTGGAGCACCATGTTCGTTTACTGATTGGAGAAAGGCCCCAACAGAGGATCACTCGAGTCGATAGCCAAATATATCAATGATATAATATGCAGCAGGTCAAACGTAGACCCCGTCGCTAGCTTTGAATTGGTACTCTGTTGACTGAGGCGTGCTACTCACCCTCTAGAGTGAGCCTTGATCAGCAGTATCGGTGCCGGAAACTGGTCTTTCCTCTTCCGATGCTCTTTTTCCTTATGTGTTCCCTTGCTTTCCTCGTACCGATCTACTTCTTCTTTTCCATATATCTTTCTCCCCAAATTCTTTTTCTTTTATTTATTTAATCCCCCCTTCCTTCTCCCTCTGGGGGGTTTTATGCTTTTCCCGCATTAACATCTGTGACGTGAAACATTCATGAAGCTCGCCATCACAACATGGTGATGATATTGAATTAATCGAGACTCGAGACCCGAGCCCCTGAAGCAGTGAAGAGGCAGTAAATAGTGGCCAGAAAAGCAAGGGCAGGCGGATCTCTTCCGAATCGCCACCCAGACCTGATGTTTTAGTTGCACCAAGGCGGGCCCTGACGCTGCTTGGGACGTCATCAGTGCATCATCATCAGATATTACCTGAAGTTCCTAGCTCTCAAAACTCCAAGTCCCAAGCGAACGCCGACCCCACCAAAGTATAAGAAGCAACCGCAGCATCAACCCACATAGTAATTCCGGAATTATTCATTATCCCTAGTCTTCACGACAATCTTCTCCTTAGACCTTAGCACATCCTAACCCCTGAGTTTCATCCCCCCAAGGTTAGCATGCTCCAGAATCATAGTTACCGAGTCGCGCGACCATTACTACGGGCAACTCGCGGACCACGAACTATCGGAACCCGCCAAGCCCGTTTCCAGTCCACCCCGGCCTCTCCCTCACTGACTTCCAGCAATGGCAGGACAGACAACTCGTATTTCGCGGCCGGTGTGGCGGGTGGCCTCGCCGCGGCGACTATGCTCTACGGCACCTACCTGCTGACACCGGCGGGACGAATGCAGCGCAAGATTAACAAAGGAGCCAGAGAAGCGTCTGAGAAATACCAGGAGGCGACCCGAAAGTTGCAGCAGACGACGGCGGACGGAGATCAAGCGATACAGTACATTAAGGATTATTGCTACTCGTACCTTAGCTGGGTCCCCGGGGGGCGTCAGTTCATCGACGCCGCGTTCCGAGACATCGAGACACTGAGGACGAGCAACCGAGATGAAGTGAACCAGATCATCGTCGATACTTACAAACAGTTCCAGACGTTGTCCAAGTCGGACTTGAGTCTGAAGACTGGGTCTGAGGCCCTCGACGTCCTCGCGGACATGTCCAAGAAGCTGGGGAATCTCGCTGTCGATTCATCTGCTGATATCCTCGATAATCATCCGCAAGTTAAGGCCCAACTCGACAGGAGCCTAGACCAGCTGAAGGAAATGGGAGAACAGTATGGACCTGAAGCGAAGGAGCAAGCCGAGAAAACGTTGGGGCAGATCAAGGAGATCATGGGCAACGTTTTCAGCCCCGATAATCTGGCCCGGGCGAGGAGAATCCTCGAGGAAGCGATGGAATCAGTAAAGAAGTTTGGGGATGAAGCATGGAAGAAAGGCCTAGAGCAAGCAAAGCCTTATCTCGACAAGAATCCAAAAGCGAAAGCTCTAATCGAGGATAACGCAGAATATTTGAAGCGTGGGAATGCCAAAGAATTATTTGAGAAGGCAAAGAACGCTGTTGATTCGGGGAACCTAGCGAGTTTGGAAGAGTACGTGAAGAAGGCACTTGGCGAGGCAAGGCCGACAGGATCACAGGTCTCGGAGGCACTCGGCCTCGATCAGTATTTCAAGACAATTCCTAGTGGGAGCGAGGTCTTGGCGAAGATAAATCTGCTGAAGGAGGCTGCCGAGAAGGAAAAGGGCGAGGGCGAGAAGCTGCTACGCGACACAATGGACGAGATCAAGGAGGTGCTTGAAAAGAGGTCTGGAAAAGCAAAGGAGATTGTTGACAAGTCAAAGAAGAACTGAAAATAGAACGAGCCAGATACCACTCTATCACCAGACATCTATTAATACACCTTCACGGTCAGTGAAAAAAGTATGGTTTTTCTATGTCTGTGTGCGGAGGTCATACGAGCCCAATCCAAAGGAATGAGTGCTTACCGTTCTCATGAAGCCATTGACAGATTTGAATCGAAACCTGGACGGTGGGGGAGAGAATGAGGAAACGGTGTTTTCTTTTTAGACATCATATCCTTTTCCCACACACATATTTCTCTAGAATCTACCTCGGTATATCCCTCAGTATTGCATGTGAAATTGAAAAGCCCAAACCGACGTTGACGGTTGGAAAGATCTTGCTCGCATCGGAATCTCGGAATCCTATCGAGCCGAGCTTATGTCGTATTCCTTAGCCCCATTTGGCCTCCGGTCTTAAATTAGAGCCGCAATCGCGACCGTTCGTGTCACCATTCGATATTGGAGGGCACAGTTCTTTGTTGAGGGCAGTTAACGCCATTATCGCCCTAACTAGATGATAAACGACGTCGTAGCAAATCTGCGGTGCTCCTGGGTGAATGGTATTTGAGGGGTGGGTTTTGCTCTAATATCCTGCACTACACCTGCAAATATTTGGGCACCAGGACGTCAAATCTTCAGCAAGCTTCTCGATAATTTGGAAACTGACCAGACGAAGAGCGCTAGTTACCTGTCTACACATCTTAACCTTGCCATAGATTGCCTGCCAAGCTCCTTTGGTGTTTGATTGCTCTAAGCCAACCGAATCAAAGCCCCTATCGCCGACAACTCTCCACAGAGTATAGAGGTTCCTACCAATGTGTCTTGTTAGCACAATTACATTCCGTTACCCGAATGGCACACCGACATATATTTGGCCAGTTGCTTGCTGGCGAACTCTTTACCCCCTCTCCTCCCTTCCTTCTCTCCTCCGCTCGTATTTCCAAATACCGCCACAGGACTTAGAGAGAAGGCACTTCACGAAGAAGATCAACTAAAGGCGAGTTGACGAGGAGAATAAAAAATAAGGCTCAGTTACTAGGTTTCTGCCTCTCGTCATTCAAACCAAGTCTAGTCCCTCCAGACATAGCTTACTTCGTAGGTCATTCTTCGTGCATTGTTGAGCTTTCTGCAATGGCAGTTTCCGACTGATAACTATCCTGCCCCCCACCCCCACGCAGTATTCGGGACGGGGTGGAGGTGGAGGGAACCAAACTATTATTACATAGTCTCCCCACACGAAGGATTCACTTGTCACTTGTCAGACGGGGTCAGTCCCTCCCCCGCCCAGAGAACCGACCCTGATAGTCCGGGACGGGTAGTTGGAATAAAGATGAAGGTCGTAGTCGGTGTATTCCAATCACAAGATGGGCAGGTAGCAAACGATGTGGCGGGCAATCTTGCAGAATGTCTTACTTGGCGAATGACAGCCATGGGTTTTAACTCGAGAGAAGGCACCACGTGAATTAGCCAGCAGGGAAGTAGGGTCGAAGAAGAGGCCCATGCTGAGGCTTTTAACAAGTCGCCGACTGCCCTGCGGCGTTGCACTTGCTCCCTTGATCGCGCCATAGGGTAGTATTCCCGACAGGCCCTTGGTTTAATTTCGGTTCCCAATTAGGTGAAGTGTCCGCTGTCGGCTCAAATGTAACGGTAGGCTGACATTGGGAAGAAAGTTCATCCATGCAAAGATCGTGAGGACGAAATGCAACTCTAGAACAACACCATAAACTATATCGAATCCAATAAAGGGGCTAGGTAATTCCATGGGCGTGCTGGTCGAGCCATGATTCGGCACCAGTGTATAGCTGAGATAGCCATGATTTAAAGACACAAAAAGCCACCATCCCCTCCGCCATCGGGATATCTAGCTGGTTCGTATCTTCTTCAAGCGGTCACGGTGGTTACCTTAACAGAGAAGTTCGTATTTCCTCCATTCATCTTACCCTATCCACGCTTGACGATGAAGTTCCTGTCTTGTGCCGCATTGGTCTTCGGCCTCTTGGCTTCGGCCGAGGCTGCTAGAGGGAGGCCATCCCGTCGTCCCGGTGCGGACAACACCACTGTCCACAAATTCAAGCCTTCCCGCCGTCCCGGTGCGGACGTCGGTCGCCGCAAGAACCTCGTCCCCAAGAAAAAGGTGCAGCTTTCGTACGGAGCCGCCGCAGATGGCGTCCCAGGTTCCATCGACATGAAGCTTGCCCTCAACAACCCCGCTGTTGTCCTAGAAGACGTCGACGACGTTTCTGGAGCCGTATGCGGAGATGGGTTCGTTACTGTATCTTTCAGCAACAAGGAAGGCCTCGACGAGGCCCTGGAGGACTGGACCGAAGACAAGGCCTTTATCCTGATCACGAACCATCTGGGTAACTGCGATGCCGAGTTCGAACGTGGCTTCTTCTTGGCCAATGGCTTTGAGGCAAATACCAAGGACTTGACTATTAAAGTCAGTGCTGCTAAGCAGGGGATTGAGCAGGTCGCGAGTAAGTGTCGCCTAATGCGGATCCCCACGATCTCTACTTAATATCCGCTAACACCTCCATAGCCAATTTGCAGATGAATTTCACTTCTATCCCTGGAGGGACAGTCACAAAGCGAACAGTTTATGACCCCAGCGTGTCCCTCACTCTTTCCAAGGGACTTGACCCCAACACGGTCTTGTACACCGACAATAAATATTTCACTCTCACCGCGAATGAGGCCGGGTTCACCAGCACTGTTACATTCTCCGGGTATATCGACTACAACTTCTTGCTTTGGAAAGTCGAGGACCTCCATTTCGACATTGACACCACCTTCAACGCCGGGGTTACCCTTTCGGCCGATGTCCTGGCCTCGTATTCCAAGACGCTGAAGTTTTCTCCTGGCAGTCTCTCTTACGACTTTGTATCCGTCCCCGGAATTGTCAAGGTTGGTCCGGGCATCGATTTCGGCATCGGATGTGTCTTTGATGCCTCCGCCGCCGTTGGTGTCACTGCCTCAGTGGATGTCGGAATCCCCAAGGGCAATGTCCACCTTGACTTCCTCGACAGCTCCAAGACCACCACCTCGGGATGGGTTCCCAAGTACAGTGCTACGGCCAACATCACGGAGCGCGCCCGTGTTGGCCTTGACGCCAGCCTTGACCTCACCCTCGAGCTCGCTGTTGAACTCCTCGCCGGCCTCGTTGACCTTTCCGCTGGTGTCACCGCTACTCCCGGATTCGACAACAAGTTTGTCCTCCTTGGTAACCAGGGTGCTGGTATCCAAGGTCGCGAAGCGGAGTCCGAGTATAACGCTCTCACTGTTCGAAATGACAACCCTGTTCTCGACCCTCGTCAAGAGCTCGCTTGCGCCAAGACCAACGGTGTTCAACTTACCACGGACTTCTACTTTAAGGTGCGCGCCTTTGCCACTCAGTGGTGGGAGAAGGAGATTTACAGCTTTACCAAGCCTCTCTTCAAGTACTGCTATGCTTGGTAAACGTACTTGAACTCGAGAACTCTATGCTAGGGGAGGGTTGCTGACTTGCGCGAGGGCGTTTTTTTTTTTTTTTTTTTCGTGAGAACGTTTGGAGAAACATACAAGGTCTGTAAGCTATGGTGGATGGGTTTGAACAAGCCACGGTCACTACTTGTGTGGCTATAATCTAATCTAATGAACCAGGATTCACAGTAGCTACAAATACATTTAATTTCTTTACTTCCCTTAAGCTTTGGGGAAGTTCTTATTTTCCCCGACGTCTCCACCGAGCATGACGTCAATGCTGGCGCGGTCCAGGACATGAGAAGCAGAGGGATTGTCGATGTGATGAGCCACGCAATTCAGAGCACAGATGGCGGAACTCCGCCCTCAACAGCACGTCTATCGGCCTCTTTGGGATTATCATACCTGATATACTTCCGCCGAAATGGGTCGATTGACGGAGCCTTAATTTCCAGAAGCCAAGCACCAACTAAAATAAAATTTTGAATTTGTCATGCAAGCATCGACGCGAAACCTATAAACAGTTCATGGCGACCAGAGCCGACGGATAGTTTCTTCTTCCGAATCATCAGCCCCGCTTCCTTCCGGGTCCGGCAAGCTGACGCCCGAATCTTAAACCACCCACTAACTTCTGACCCTTTGCCGATTTTCCCCCGAAAGGCTTTTAAGAGAAGAATGTCGACTCCGCGAGTTCTGGTGTTCGGGGGTACCGGCCCCGCCGGCATCTGTTTGCTGCGGGAACTCCTGTATCGTCAGCACCACACTATTGCGTATGCAAGAAACCCTGACAAGATTCCCCAGGAACTCGTATCGAATCCACTCTTGACTGTATGTTCATTATGCACTTAAAACACTGCGTACTACGTTGATCCATTGATATTTCCGCCCCGTTGAAGACTCACAGTATCGGCGTAGGTTATCAAAGGCGAGGTGTCCGATACCGAGAAAATCTCCGAGGCCGTGTCCCAGAGCACCGTCATTGTCTCTCTCCTCGGACCCAATCTGCTTCGCAGCTTCGACCCATCCACATACACCGATTTTTACAAGAATCTCTTCCCGATTATGAAGCAGCACAACGTGCGTCGGATTTTCGCCATGGGTACCTTTTCCATTTTCCGCCCAGAAGATCACTTCTCCATCACCCGCTACCTCCTTGTGGCTCTCGTGTACACCATCGCGAACCGAGGATGGCAGACGGCGACGGGCATAGGCCGTACGTTCCAGGACCACGGAGAGGGGTTGGACTGGACCGTATTTCGCATTGGGGGTATTCCTGGAGGCCATGACGAGGAATCCTGGAAGCGGGATCGCGAGGATGGAGAGGCGTTCGAGGGTGCTGTTGGAGAAAAAGGATGGTCGAGTTCGCAAAGGCGAGGAGCGCTGGCCCGGTGGCTCGTCGATGCTGTAGAGGATGGGAAGAGCCAATGGATTGGAAAGATGCCTGCCGTCAGTCGACTCTATGGAAGTAAGAGAAAAGTCGACTAAGGTTTGCATTGGTATCGTTATCTCCGGCGCCCAATATTATCCGAGTACTTACCATTCCCTTATCATTTGTTACATCAATTCCCCCTTGTCGTCGAATTCAGTCTATTCCCCGTGCATTAATTCATAGGCCCAAGTGCAACCTAAATAGTCCGGTTCATAAATTGAATACGCTACTCAATATAGGATAGGCCTTGGGGAATCTCCAAGAAAATATGATTACATTCCCAATACCGCATTACCCTTTCAACGATTACCGCTGTCTATAACTGCCCCAGCCAAATTCAAAGCGCCGATACCCTTACCCAACCCGACAAAGAAAAAAAATGATACCCTAGAAAGACTGGTTTTGCTCTTATTTACGCAGGACGGGAAGTGCCCTCTGGCCATGAGCGCTTCCCAGTAACAAGACGGATCGGGCAATCGCCACCGAAAGTAGCCGATCCATAAACCCCCTTGTCCTTGCAGGCATCGGTGATGCTGTCAATGATAGTAGCAAGTCCAGTGGGGTTGATAGGGCACTTCTCAGGGTCAAGGTCCTCCAGGAAGTCGATATAGAAAGAGCAGCCCGGTTCGTTGGTGTCGAGGGGAAAGTCACCGAACCAGTGGTGATCACCCTTGCGGCCGGCGGGGATAGTCCACTTGCCCTCGATATCGGCTTGACCGGCTCCCAATGCGCGGCAGGCATGAAGAGGGCCAGAGCCCTCACCAGAACACTCTATGGCTCCCTGGATATTGAAGTCGCCGGTGCTCATCTGGTCGAAAGTTGTGGCCCACGCATCCTGTAGGACCCGGGGTAGAGGCACACCAGGCCGCTTGTAAATGTCGTCCTGCTTATCGTCAGGGAGAGGCTTGCGCGTGGAGCAGTCTGTCCTGACGAAGATGGTATCACCGTCGACCGTTTCGTCGGGATGGCGCTTGAGCTGGGACTGGCAATAGTTGCCGGTGGTGGACCATTTACCACGATCATCCGTGCAGGTGGCGCGAGGAAAACCGGGGGTGTTATCGGCGGGGCCCTCCGTCAAACTGCCGCATGAGTCGTGGATGACGGGGACGAAGGTGAAGTAGCCGCACTCATTGTTCTCCAGCTTGACGGAGAAGGCTCTGGCGAACGCGTCGGCCTCGGCAGAAGAATAGGATCCTGAGACGCCCAGTGTGAGGGCCTCTCGGACCTTCAAGCTCAGGTTACCACCGGCGTTCCAAGTGACGGTGCGAGTCTTGGTCTCGGTAATAGTGCAAGCCATGGGACCGTGGCAATAGGTGTTGGCAAACGGTTGTTCCCGGCCCCAGAAGAACTAATGGGCTTTGTTAGTTGTTGCGTTTGATGGAAGTTACCTCTACTTTAGACTTACATTGGTGCGAATCTCGCAGTACTTGGCACATCGGAGGTATTTCAAGTCCGGACCGTCGAATCCGTCAACGAAGGGACAAGTGCCATCAGCATCAAGCCTGTTCTTAGGGGGGCATACATCCGTCCTGTATTCATGGTAGAGCTCAGGTGAAGCGTCGACGCCGTCGCAAGGGTTCCGCTTCACAACTGCAGCAGCGGAAGATATGCCGACAAGGGTGAGAAGGGAGAGGAGCTTGGACAACGTGGGGGGCATTGTGATTTATGAAAATGTAGACAAGGTGATGATGATTCGGAATAGATGATTTGATCAATTGATCTGAATTTCACTGTGGTGCCAAGACAGGGAAAGCTAAGTGTATTTATCCCTACTGGTTCCAATGTCCTATTTCCAATCCTACGCGATGTAGGAATTGCTCCTACCATTACTGTTGGTGTCAGGAGTTTCAATCCGGCACTATTATTAGCAGCTCTGAGGTGCCCGATGAAGACGATCCCACATCAGCATATTGGGCGCTTGTCCAACTTCAGGAGAGATTCTAGTAGTAAATCCCCAAGCCATAGACAAGGAGGGTTCTCCGAGATGTCTGTGGTATCCTCGGCAGTGGGGCGTGGGATTCCGGGCGAATCCTTTGATAGGTTGAGTCCAGCCGCATGGGGGCAGTGAGGTCCATTCACAGTCGTTTGCGCCCATCAACAGTTAAATTTTGAAACCAGCCCTCATTCGGTCCTACCTCACATTCCTCTATGGCTGTACGGGCAAGTCGCATCGCTGCATTCCAGACCCGAGGGACAAGTATTATATTTATTAGTGATCCCAGTTAATTTCGAGATTTCAGTTTTCTGGGATGCGATGCACTTTCGGCTGCAGAGTCCTTGGCGACGATCTTCATCCACCCCGCATAGAACGTCTGCAGGATGACTGCAAGAATGTGGCGAAGCCGCCATGTCGCTCGACTCTTTACCAACCGTTGGTGCAGCCTTGCAAGTAATCGATACCTCATCGCCCCATCCTGGCGGCTAGCTTTGCCCTGAATTTCTGAAGGATACGAGACTCTCGGCAGCAGCGATCAAGCCAAGGCTTTCGACAAGTCCTAGGTCCTAGGTCCCTAGGGCGTACCGCCTGTACCAAGGCAGACTTGTCGTTATCCTCTCGGGTACATGGAGGGTTATGCCTGGTTGGTACTGGCATGAGACGCTCAATATAAAGGTATGGAATGCGTGCCTTTGTATGGTTCGCTCGATCTGTCCCCATCTCTGATGTCATGGTTGGCAAGTCAAGCAAAGACAAGAGCGGGGCGCAAGGAAGGTGGCCGGGACTAAGATTGTTATTGTCAATCGTGGAACCACGACAACAAACCAATTTAACCTGCCCGGTTAGCTCAATCGGTAGAGCGTGAGACTCTTAATCTCAAGGCTGCGGGTTCGACCCCCGCATTGGGCTCAAATCCCAATGCGCCTTCTAAGAAGGCACATCTGAAATCTTTTTTTTTTCTTTTTTTTTTTTCGTCCTTTCGCGCTTCTATTTCTATAACTTTTTTTTCTTCGCCTTTTCTTTTTGCTTTCTTTTTTACTTAGAAGCTAGAAATGCCAATGTGTCTGGGAGCCAATGGGAACTCCTGAGAACGGCTCTTACCACTTCTTTGGGGAAAAATCTCGTCGCTAATTTTGGTCCAAATACGGCTGAGCAGGGCCAATTTCTTCCGTTTCACCGCCTCTTTATATATGCCCACGAGTATACCCTCGAAGCAGAATGCGGCTACGCGGGAGGCCAGTCGTGAGTCCCTTTGTCTAGTGTATGTCGTCTTCAAGGTATCGAAAAATTAACAGGAATAAAAAGATACTGGGCGGAGGAGCTTGACGCTGGTACATTCTCGAAATCTATACTCTTCGATGCTAGGGATAGTATAATACCCCGAGTATTCCCTCCAACCACGATCCATATTAAGCCGCGTGGCCGTCGCAGAACACTTCGTCTCTCTATTTAGAAGAATAAACATGAAATGCGCATTCTCTTTACTAAATATATTAATTAAAATGACATAGCCCACAATACTCCTCGACATCAAGGACATCTGCTAAGACGGCCTGACGAAATCGCACGCTTGGTAATTACGCGTTACTCAACGAGGATAATAACCGCTATTAATAGTACATCATAAAGCCTTTCTACTAAAGTACGATGGTATATATCCGGAGCACGCGCTAATATCAAATCGAGATGGATCTGAGAATTCAGTCACGATCCTCGTGGATTTACAGCTTCAGTGGAAAATTTCACAAGCTATAGCTCCATCACTATACAACCTAGTTGTAGGCTTAGTGGTTGGCACTGCCCTAGGGGCGCTGGCCATCCGGGAAGGACAGGAGGCCGGTACCTGTATATCTACTAGGAAACATCGCTCTTAGTAAGAGCGTAACATAAAAGATAATTTTAATACATCGATCAACGTATACTCATGATATCTCACCTCTCCGACAACAAGAAGCAGACGTACATTGAAGCCGAGCTCTGCTTGATGAACACGCCATCCATGAGTGACCTCCGTGGCAGCAGGACAAAGTTTGACGATTTCCAAGCCATCCATGTCCTCCAGGCCGAAATCGCACACTTCGTTGTACGAGAGCCGGGTTCACATCCCATATTTCTGCCGTTTTGCATCTCACCATCATCGGTCGTGTGGGAATCGCGTGTATAATCTCAGCGAAGTTCCCTTGCCAGTCAGTTTGAAGCCGTCGCGCTTAAATAGATAGTCTGATAAAAGGGATCGTAGGGAATATTATACTTTACTGTCAGCCAAACCCTCTTTTTTAACGGAGCACCGAGTACTCGAGGAGACTTGATGTATAAATAATAGTCTTGCGTAGAGTATCAGAGATAGTTATATTTTTTCTTAATAATTATTTATAGCTATCTATAGAGATATAGCGATTACCCGACACGACTCGCGACACGATAACATATAATTATATAGGACGATGGGCAACAATCAAATAGCCATTGCTCTAGAGAGACAGAGGGCGCAAATAGCTGCCTGCACGGTCAGTACTGTTTATTAAAAAGAGGGAAAAGAAAATACAAGAGTCTGTAACGGCAATAGAGGCTTGGAGAAGGACTCCGTACTCCACTGGCAGAGGTTGGAGAGACGGCGCTCGTCCAGGCGTGCTCGACGGCAATGGCCTGCCACTCGTCCACCGCTTGCGGGATCCGGTCGAGCCCATGGCCTTCCCTGCTTTTAATCCTGTCCGGCGGCGTCTCTTTCATAGCTAATCTAGGCCACAGAGTATTGTCTTCTAGGAGTGCTGGGGCGCCTGCTGGTGAGGCGACCCCACAATGATAGACATCTATTACATTACTAATCAGCTGTTACAGCCAGGCACGATAAATGACAGGCCGATGTTATCCTGCTGCCTGCACTGGCTATGAACCAATCGCATCCTTGCAATTGAAGTCCAGAATAAAATGATATTTCTCGTGAAACTGTTCCGGGCGGCCGCTGAGACAACAGAATGTCAGCACTAATCCGAGTCCTAGCTAGACACGACGAAATCCTTTGGGGAATCAACCCAATCAGTAGATCGGAGCCCCCACGGCCCGGTTTAATTTGAAGGCGATTAAAGAGCTGGAGCTCCCCGCTTCTCTTCTCGGGGTTCAACCTGCTGGTAGAATATTATTCTCTGTCCCATCAACTTATCGGCCGTCGCTACCTCAGTCGATAAGACAAGATGGTAGCATTGAATGCCATGAGCACGCCGTGGATGGTGGCCGGTGGCTTCGCGTCGCTCCTGGGCTACTTCATCATCAAGCTTGTTTCGCATCGCCAATTCTATAATAAGGACAAAGTACGGGGGGCCTTCCACATTGCCCTTTGATCCATCCAACTCGCGCGCACAATTTCCATCTCCGAGGAAAACCCTGGCCAATAATTGCTAACTTTTTTTTTCCTTTGCTTTACGTAGCCATGTCCCCCTCATTCAATGATATGGGGCCATCTGAAGCTCATGGGTCAGATGATGAAGATCTTCCCCGAGCGGCCCTACATGCAAGCTATCCTCACCCACCTCAAGCATGTCCATGATCTCCCTGACATCTTCTACCTCGACCTCTGGCCCTTCGGCCCCAAATTCGTCATCATCACGAACCCGGAGGCCTCTGCCATCCCCACAACCATCCATGCGTATCCGCAAGCAACTCTCGTCAAGCAGTACTTCGCCGCCAACGTCGGGTCTACCTTTATCGAAGCCACTAATGATAACATTTGGAAGAACCTTCACCAAACCCTCGCTCCGGGTTTGACCCCCGCCGCCGTGCGATCCTACCACGACATAATCCTAGACGAGGCTGTAGCGCTTCACGATCGGTTGCAGGCCATATCGGACTCGGATGAGGTTTGCCAGCACTTTGGCTACGAGTTTGGAAAATTCCCCTTCGAAGTCGTCGGCAGGATATTTCTCGGCAAGAAGGTTGGCACACAAGGCGACAACGTCACGCTATATAATGAGATGCAGGCCCTCGCCGAAACCATGTCCGTGCTTGCCGGTGAGCAAAACATCTTCAGCCAACTACGCGCCAAATGGGACGAGCGCGTGCACGCGGGGAATCTGCGAAAGGTACTAGCTGGCTATGTTGAGTCTCGCTTCGAAGAACTCCGTGAGAAAAAAGTTGTGCCGACCCGGACTACCGCAGCCAGCCTACTTGACCGTATGCTTGCGCCGCATCTTGAGAGCAGTCGACCGTTGACTAAGGTCGCGTTGACTCCCATTATTGAAAAGTGAGTCCGGTTTCCTGAACACAAGCCGAAGAGGTTGTGTGTGTCCTAACATGGGATGTTAGCGCTTGTGGATTCCTGGCTGCCGGATCCGGGACCACGACTGACACTACCAGCGTAAGTTTTTGAATAGACTTAATGTCACACGAAGCATGGTTCAGATCTGACAGAAATAGTACGTCTACATGATGCTCAGTGCGTTTCCCGAAGCGCGCGCAAAGTTATGCGAGGAGCACGACCGCTTGTTCGACAAGTGACAAGACTCTCGAAATTATCCGTGAGAACCCATCCATGCTCAAGGACATGAAGTACACTACTGCAGTTATCTACGAGACTCTTCGTTTGTTCCCAATCGCCTTCGTTATTCGAGAGCCTCCTCCTGGCGTGTAAGTAGAGCTGCCTCTTTGTCCATTTGCGTCATCATGATTTGGCATGGCCTGTAACGCTGAATACCTATTAGCGACTTCTTCGAGTTCGATGGCAAGAAGTATCCCATCAAGGGCCAAGTTCTTGGCGTCTGCGCCCACACAATGCACCTGGATGCTAAAATCTTCCCCGAGCCTAAGAAGTTCAACCCGGACCGCTTCATGGAGTCCACGCCCTCCTACTCCCGCAACGCCTTCCGCCCGTTCGAGCGGGGCCTACGCTCCTGTATGGGCCAAACACTCGCCGTGGACGAAATGACGATTTTGCTTTTGATGACCGCGCGCTGGTTCCATTTTGAGCTGAGGGATCACAGGCCGACTAAGGAGCCGAAGCTGCCGCAGTCCGACATGGATACTGTGATCGGTGTGCACGCGTATCAGTCCTTCTTCATTACGGCGGGACCTCCGGAGCCTATTAAGATGAAAATTAAATCCTTACGTTAAATTTAAACTGTTTATCCTCACCGCTCCCTGAATCTCTCCATGCCTGTCCATTCCAACCCCCCGTCCTCCTTAGCTACTATTGAGGCAAGAGGCTTTTATCCCCCAATCTTCTGTCGTTCGAGTCCTCAAATAGGTGAGTATCCACATAATGCCCATCTGCCCCTTCAGATATTAACTGGACCACCCCGAGCAGCCATTACAGACCGCACACTTTCAACTTTAACAGAATCAGGCAACTGCAAAGGGTCCGCTGATTATGAAATAAGGCCGTAGGCATCACATTCCAGCGTGGTAATGTCTCTGCATGATCGTATAACTACTTACTTTACTTCGTAGTGGCTAAATTTAATGTAACTACTTTAGCCGGCAGCGGGAAAGCCGTAAATGAATCTCATAGCATATCCCAACCACTTCGGCCGAAGACCCGGCATCTTGGCACCCCATTGGACCTCTCCGATCGTGGATATTGAATGAGCGACTACCTTTCGAATCTGTGGCTATATGCCATTCCCCGGACTGGCGACAAGACAGTGGAACCCGATATATTGCTGCCGTTATGCCCCGCTTCTTGGTTGGAGACTGGAAGAAATTCGAGAACCATTATGTTCGGCGTAAAAACGGGGCTACGCCCGGGGAAGAACACGAAGTGACGATGGGATAAGTGCTAACAAAGAAAAACAACCATACGGAAACAGAAAGAAAGCAACAATACCGAAACACAGCGATGCGTTTATACTTGCTCCTTGCTTCCGCCACTTGCCTCCTCTCCTCGGCCCGTGCCCGTCCCCAGGAGCTGCCGACATCTTCCTCCCAATCACTAATACCTCTCCACACTGTCGCTTACACGACTGCCCTAGCGGCGAAGCCGACGATCGATGTGCTATGCGCCAAAGGCGAAGAATGGATCGATACGGTCGTGGTCGGCGTCGTAATGCCTCGTGAAGAACCACGATGGCCCGAGAGCGGCGTCACGGTTGCCGGCGCTGCTGTTTCCAAAATACCCGTCAAGTGTGGCACGAAAACCATGACTTGGACAACATCAGAGGACCTCACATGGACACTTTCGGGGAATAGTCGGGCAGCATTGAGCAACGGCACAACCACAACAAATCAAGGCTCGTCTCCCGCGACAGGGCTGACCGTGACGTCCGAATATACCTCGATCGGATCGGAGACCAGTACGTTGAACAATGAAGTAGTTGGGACATCACGTCTGGAATGGTTCAGCACTTTGCGAGTCACATTTGTCGAGGTTGTAGGGACAGATTACCCAGCCACCATCGTCCGGACCGGCTACACGCACATCGACTTTTCTCACAGCGCGCAGAATTTGCAATCGGATACATCTTTCGTGGCAACCAGCACAGGATCCTATCTTAGGACGACCACGATGGTTCAAGTCACGGCTACGCCTACTGGAACGGCAGACTAAGTTCCGGGGTTGTTAGTCTGAAGAGGATTGGAGAAGAATGTCTCTGCAGGCGGAGGCGTTCCATTTGTTCATGACGGGTTCAACCCGGTGTGGTCGTAGTGATCGGACAGAAGACTTTTTGTCGCCACCATCACCTCTAGCCTTGACAGACAGACATGCCTTAATGCCGTGGGTTGCCTCGCCTCCCAGTTGCCTGTTGGTGGTGCAGTGGAACAGGGACAGACAGGTGCGATGTGTCGAAGTGTTACCCGGGATGACTCGGCATCTGTGTCTCCGAGCACAACTACAAATCTATGCCCTTTTGTTAGTCACAACGCATACTCCTTGGGTGTCACTACATCTTCGCGTGAGCTTCTTTTTGCAAAACAAAAGTCCATCGCTGAGATGCATTCGACTTAGTGATCCAAAAGGTGACCTTCCTTCTTGGGAGCATTCGCCATGTCGCGTCACGGCATTGGCAGTGACAGTTGCTATGTGCGGAGGTGATTTTCGCTTTGAAAGTGTAATAGATGCAACCTTGTCTAGAGGGGAAGTTAGATTATTATTTTCGGGTAGGGTGGAAAAGAAAACCCAAGCGCGGGCTATGCAGAGTCCTACGAGGTAAGAATGAGCCGCCAAGCAATCCGTCATGTGGCGTGCACCATGTGAGAAAGTAAGATGAGGATATAAGATCCGACGGATGTCTGTCCAATCCTGAGTTCAGATGATCCAAAGGAATCCCAGACGGGACCAATCATGACTGGGTCACTTGGAAAAGGGGGGGCATCCTGGCTGAGAGCCCTCCGTAGGGTTATTGGCATCTCGCACTGACATATCCCCCAGGATCATCAAGCGTGCCTCCAATCCCCGACCCCATGCTGCGCCTGCAATGAATCCTCACAACGTCGTATTTTTGTCCTTCATTGCTGACGCCAACACGGCAGTTCGCTTCCCCCGTAAAATGAAAAACTTCCGGTGGAAGTGCTCTGACCCAAACTCGGATCTCTAGAGAGAGATCAATGGCAAGTATCTTGACTCGGGGCATATATGAATACGGCCTGGACGCCGTCGTAGATTAATTCATATTGCATAGGTGGCCCTCCATCCTATTACAATCCATGCACTCAATTTAACCCCAGGAAAGAGCGGTCCAACCCGCACTCGGCTAAATTTGATTCTGCATAAACTGTCACTGATTAACCTGGTGTCGCCGCCATGATCACCTGCGGAGTTCTATTCGCGGTGGCAATCTTCCTGCTATCCTTCACTGAATCGGCTCCATCCAACAGCGAGCCGCGTGCGTTACCGGGTCTTGAGAGATGCGTCCCAAGTACATTCCGCTCCGTCATTAATCGATATGGGGGTGCACTAGCTGCGGGATCGCCCTACACTTCGGACAACGAGCCATACGCCCAGAACCTTAAAGTCCTTGTCTTGGCCAAGGACGCTGGCGTGTCCGACATTTGCGGCATCCGGGTCAACCTGACAGCCAATCCCAACGATGGCAACGATGTTTCCTTCGAGATCTACCTACCCAGCCCGACCAAGTGGAATCGTCGATTTCTGACGGTCGGCAACGGTGGCTTCAATGGAGGGACCAGTCGATTGGACATGCTAACCCGATCCGTGCACGGGTGGGCTGTCATGTCCACCAACACCGGCCATGAAGAACAGGGAATGGGCTGGGCTGTGAGGGGCGAAGAAGTCCAAAAGGACTGGGCTTGGAGAGCCATGAGCCGGTCCCTCCCATTCGCCAAGGCGGTGGTCGCAGCGTACTATGGGAATGTCAAGACGGTGGCTAACTACTACTCCGGTTGCTCGACTGGAGGCAGGATGGGTATCCGACAGATCCAAGAAGACCCTAACAGCTTCGACGGCATGTTGATTGGCGCTCCTGCTTGGAATGTCAAGTCCGCCATGCCGGTTCTTTCGCGGGTTGGTTGGCTCGGAGAAAAATTTGGTCTGAATCCCACTTTCGACCCCAACCTTTTCGTTCGCATCTCCGATCGCGTCTATCGGGAGTGCAACGTAATAGGCCATGATAAGTCTGCCGACGATGGCGTGGTGAGGGACTCGGCTGCTTGCCTCGAACACTTCCTGCAGTCGGGGATTCGTGGCCCAGTCTGGGATGGCCTGGATTGCACCGTGGACAACCCGAACTGCGTTTCATTTTCCCAACGCGAGGCCTTCTTGACCATAGCGCAGGAATTCAAACGTCCGCCATGGAACCAGAGCTATGCTGGGGACGGATTCGATATCACTGCGCCCGTGGACTTTAGCGTCTTTCTCCTCCAACCGAACCTCATGGGATTCGATCAAGACTTCTCTCGATACATGCTGGGTCAAGAATTGATTTGGGAGAATGACACGAACGGCGCCCTTCTAATCGACAAGTCGAATGCTTGGGATACCCGAGTTCGAGCCAACGCTGATCCGTCCGTACTCAATGGCTGGAAAGGAAAGGTTATCCTGTACACAGGGACAGCGGACGGCTATGTCTCCACTGAAGGGACTCGGCGCGCCTTTGCTCTTGCTGGCGGCAATGACAATCCGAACCTCAAATTCTTCGAACTCCCCGGAATGCCACATTGTGTTGACCTGGGGACAGGCGGGAAGCAGCCCCCTTGGTATATTGGAGGTGTCGCCAACTACTTGAAGTCCCCAACCAATTCGCGGTGGCACATGCCTAACAACACGAACCCTCCGCTTAATACCCCAGAGCACGATGCGCTCAACGCCCTGACGGCGTGGGTGGAGGGCCAAAGCCGGAGGCCGCCGACCTCTGCACCGACCCAGTTCACGTCCACGGCATTCGCTAACTGGCCTAATTTGACAATCTCGAAGCAAAGACCAATATGCGCGTCTCCCCTCAGACAAGAGTGGGATGGAAAGGGCGATGTGAATCGGAAAGAGAGCTGGTCATGCGTCCCATCATCATAGGGGATGAAGGAGTCTTTGCGTAACGGCACCCGACGGAGTCTATATGCTAGGCCTGGCCTACACTGGTATTTGTTAAGTTGTAAGTTAGAGGTCTGTTAGGTAATATGCCTTCAGTTTAGTAGTCTTTGAACTAAGTTGACTATTTTTCCGAGGTCCTGGATGAAGACATGACTCTGTAATAGGTTGCAGCTTTGTTAATGTGAGTGCGGTTAGAAATAAACGCTAAAATAGCTTCAAAGACTTAAGTTGTCTGGAGGAGCACAGCCGTCCCATGTGGTGTGTCAGATCGGGGGCGGAATGCTGGAGTTATATCTACACGACGTCTTACAAATATGAAACCTCAATGATCCCGACCGGAGGAGGAGATATACGAAGTGCCGGCCAATATTGAACAACTGTCCGACACACTTCGCAGCCATGGAGCTTCAATATACTTTCCCCTTTGTGACCCTTGTTGCTCTGAGTGACCCTTCACCCCATCAAGACGGCCCTAAGTCGGGTTTCCTGACCCCCCGAACTGTTCGCCGTGATTGGGACGGTCCCAAGTCCGATGATGGAAAATTCCTAGCCCCACGAGCCAATGCCACTTCTCGGGAGGCGTTCAGTGCTCGTGGCTCCATGCGGTATTCTTCACATGATCTCTTCAATAAAACTGCCCATGTATTGGCATCCCCGGAGAAGGGAGCCAGATCCGGGCAATGGGAGAATCTCAACGGAGTATGGCATCGTATACTAGTTTGTATCGTGGGGCAGTAATCGTATGGACCTGGACTTCATGGGGAAGAACGGCTCATGTTAGCACAAGTACCGAGAAGGAGGAAGCTGGGAAAGCTGGGGGTGGTTTGGGAGGTTCACGCGTCCTCAGCATGCATCTGGGGAAAGGGCAAGATGGAGATGTATGCCTCTGGTGACGACGGTCAGTGTTGGTACGGGAAACACCACGAGAAAAACCCGGGATAGGATTGTGGTTGGGAATGAGTGGGCGGCTATTTTGACAGCCCGCCCAAGACCGTGACCTTGAGGTCTGATCACATGAGTGTTTTCTGCAAAGGCGAGAACGGACAAGCTCGGACGGAAAGTGGGCTGATGACGGGGGCTAGGGTACCCTGGTGGAGAGTTGAAGTATCCCCCATTGTGGGGTATGAGAACGAGATACAGGTGTGCATCACGGCCCCGGAAGACGATGTCATCTGTTGCGGGGAGTGGGGAATGGGTGGGAAGGTGGCTTCGAAGCCTCATTCCATTGCCCGGGATATTAGTTTAGCAAGGTAGATAGATGCATACAGTATGGGGCGGATGGAGGTTGCGAGGGATACTATGGACAACGGGGTAATAGGCAGGGGCCGGTGTCGACTGAGAGAGGTTTCGGTCCTTCATCGATGTTGAGATTTTGGAAAATTAAATGGCAGGAGCGGTTTTGTATTGTTATTTGGCGCCTCCAGTGAAATTGATAGTCAAAACATAAAACTCGTATCGGCTTGAAGCCATCTCTGATATAGAATGTAAATCAAATCCAAACTCTCGCCAACTCAGGCTCTACCCTTACAGCTCCATGTCATAATACTGGCTCCACTCTTGAGCCGAACCATCATACATGACAACATTATCGAAACCAAGAATCCTGGTGAGCACGAAGTACCAGCTGCTGGCGTAGCCGCCAACACCGCAATACACGATAATCTGACCACGGTTCCTCCCTACATTCCATCCAACAGCGGAGCGGAACTGGGCAAGCAGTTGGAGTGCGCTCTTGTAGCTACCGTCTGCGTTCCAGATGTTCTTGGCCGGAAGCGACACGGCGCTCGGGATATGTCCGGGCTTAAGAGCCCATTCCTCTATGACGCTCCCGTTGTAGACTGATTCGTCGCGACCATCAACGAGGTAGATGCCCTGGTCCTTCTTGTTCAAGTTGGCGGCGACGTAGCTGATGTTGACGAGGAAAGACCTGTCTTCCTGTGCGGTATATGTCTTAGCGACCGGCGTGGGCACGGCCGTGGTAATGGGGAAGTCTTCCGACTCCCAACCGGGAAAGCCGCCATCCAAAACGGCAACCCTTCCCTCAGAGATGCCAGCGTACTTCAAAGTAGTGGCCACGCGTGGACCCGCAGCCTGGGGGAAAGCAGGGACGCCCACACCGTGAATGAGGACGACTTTTGTGGCCGGATTGGGATTGCTGACGCCAATTGAGGAGAGGGTGGCAAAGACGTTGGCGGAGGGGGGCATCTCAAGCAGGAGGTCGCCCGGGCCCATGTCACTCCAGGCAGAGACCGGTTCGAATGGCACACTGATGCTATTGGGGATGTGTGAAGTGGCGTATTCGTCGGCCGAGCGCAGATCAATCACAACGAGGTCCAAGTACTCAGCGCACCTGTTGAGCCACCAGGGGCTCACAGTGGCGCCGAACAGGTTGCATACAATGGGTGTGGCAGCCGAGACGGTCGAGAACTGACCGGCCAGAAGCACCAGGGCTAAAAGGGTAGCGGAACGAAGCATGATGGATGGCTAAACAAGGGACGACGGTATTGGTCGGTACCAAGGAGCGGGTTTTCTGGGAAGAGTGGTTACGATTGAACAAGCAATCGGGATTATTTTTGCAGCCTTCCCTAGCCAGAGAGGAGAGAGGGCAGCCAGAGCTATTTAACTGATTTGCCTTGGCAAAATCCAACAGCTTGGCCCAGGTTATGAGAGTAGGTTGATAGAGAATTCACTGGGACGTGATATGTCGTATTCTGCTTCTAGAAATCTACAGAAGAAGGGAAAATGCCAGAGTTCAGCGGGCGGGCGCCGGCGGCCAGTCTGTCAAGGCGGGCCATTGACGGACACGACTGCGACGCTCAAGAGGATAGTCGACATGGCTCCAGCTAATAAAAAGGGCAGCTTACGTACCCGACTAGGAAAAGGTCGCTTCCGGGCATGGGGAATGGCATATCCGGGGCCTGATGACACTGGGATGTTCATGGTAATGCCGGGGTCTTGGTGGCCCTGGTGCAGGAAATATTGCAGCCCGCTTGCTTCAATTCAGTTACTGTACATCGTACGACTGCAGAAGCGAGCCTGGAAATGGGCACTCAAGAGTCCTTCAACGATGACAGAGTAATGCTAGAGCCAGGTCGAGGTTACGGACGCCGCGGAAGTTTGAAGAGGACCGTTCCCACACTAAGGGCGGCGGGTCGGGTACTAAATAGGGGATTGGCCCGCAACCATTCTCCAAGGAAAGGGTTCCATGGGAGCTGAGGTCCAAATTGGGCGTAGTGGCTTGGCCAGCCTTGACCGGTTGAAAAGTGCGGCTTGGCTGTTCATGATCGGGATGGCAGGCAGGGAAGGTCTTCTCATCGTCTGAAAAACTGGCTAACAAGGAGTTCATGTTGCGTACTTTGTAGTTTACTTTGAGCTTGAACTAGTGGACAATATCGCCTGGGGGAGAAATTGAACCCGGACATGGTTCGCGGAACATCATCGAAGAATGGGGCCGCAATTTAAATCTGTTAACCCCCTTACCCTTGCTGCCCTTGCATCTCAACGATATGTACTTCGTACTTCGTACAAAGACGATATCCCCTCTGAGTCTCCACAGCCGGCAACAATACGGTCTCCTCCAATAAAAAAAAAAAAAAAAAACAGGGATTGACGGCTGGACCACTGTTCGCTAATACGGGATGGGCCCAATGTTCTGCCTGCTTCATCCTGCAAGGTTGAATTTATGAGCATCGGTTCGAATTCTGAGGAACAAAATAGACCTTTGTCAATTAAACTTACATAGAAAGGACAAAACGCAGAAGCTAGTCTACCCATACGAGGTCGTGCAATGGTGGCAGGTGGTGGCAGGAAATTTACGCCACGCGGGGAGGCCTGAGCAAGAGGGGAGGGACGGCCCAGATGCGTATCAGGCCACGAGGTGCGTCTTGCCAAGAGCAAGACCACATCATCTTAATTCCCAAGTAGTAATAATAGCGAGGCAATGCTCTCTTCGGTCGTGTTTTACCAGGCCAATGGCAACGCACCCCAGACTGCTTTAACGCTCGGACTCCCCGTCTGCAGGCCCAAGGTATCCGTACTCGACTCGATCAACGGTCTTTTTTGGGTGGTGCACCAAACAATGGCGAATCGACGGGCCTGGGCCGGTTAAGGTTTAGTGATACGGGTCATATTGAGAGATCCCTGTTCGCAGCCCGTCCCGGAACAGGATCATGCAGCGTCCCGGGTGCGCATGGGGACAACCCAACTTGCGCAGTGACGCTTTGTGAGAGAAAACCGGCCAATTCACTCTTCCAGCATTTAGGCTTTCGCTCGCAATCGCTGGCGAGTTTTTTTCTGGATGGCATCCGTCGTGCGGCGCTCCCCCTTGAATCAGCATGTCATCGAAGCCACGAATTTCACTGCATCCTTTCAGCCCCAGCACGACATACATGGATGGAAGCGCTGCTCAAGGCAGATCCATTGATGGTTAAAATCAACCGTCACCCTCCGGACTTCGAAAGTTGAGCGGTGCGAGGAGGCGGAAGCTAATGGCCTAGTCGTTCCACTCGACCTTTCAACCCCATCGACAGTCATCACCGAATACAATGTCGTCGTCACCTCCTGATCGGCCTCCGGGCTATGCTGAAGAGAACAAGGGGCCTTTAATTCTGACGACCACTTCTATCATGACCGGGATAGCCTTCCTGTTCGTTGCGGCAAGAATCATAAGCAGGCGAATATCGATCAAGAAAATTGCACTCGACGATTACATTACCATTCTCTGCATTGTAGGTGCTGCTGTCGTTCCTCAGGTTGGCAATGATACATCGCAATCGCCTGGCCGGCCCATCTCTGAGAACCTTGTGAAGCGCTAACAAGACGGTGGGCCAGGTACTGAGCATCTTATACGTCGGTCTTGCCTCGGTCGCGATCCGCTATGGAGGAGGCAGACACCTCGACACCCTCGAACCCAAAGATTCTTCAAAAGCGATTTACTACACGCTCGTCTCTTTCGTCCCCGGCGTCATGTCCTTCACGATTCCGAAATATGCAGTCGCGATTCTTCTGGCAAAGGTCCTCGGTCCGGGAAAGATCCATCGCATTGTTATGTGGACTCTCTCGGTGGTATACTTCCTTATAGCGGTCGGAATGCTCGTCATCAACTTTGCGCAATGTACTCCGGCCGCTACGCAATGGGGTGGGGCGGAGGGCACATGCTGGGATAGGAGAATCACGGTTGCGTATGCTTTGGTTCTTGGAGGTATGTTTCCACCTCCCTTTCTCTTTTCTCGTTTCTCTTCCTAATGAGATACTGATCCGTGGGCGATCCTTTTGCCTATGTAGTTGCATCCGCGATATTCGACTTCTACCTGGCGATATACCCTACGATTATCCTCTTGGGACTGCAAATGAACTGGAAGAAGAAGCTCGCATTATCATCCTCACTTGGGTTTGGATACTGGTACGTCGTCCACCTGATGATGCGGGATACCTACCTCGGGCGAGGGAAACTAACAATGATATGCGTATAGTGCGGGTGCGGTCACCATTTATAAATGCACCACTTTGCCTGGGCTGCTTCATCTCCAAGACTTCACCTGTATGGATCAACCAAGCCCCGTTCCATACGATACTCATCGGCCAATGCTAACCTAGCAGACAGATGCCGTTGATGATGTCGTACTCTGGACTAAGTAGGCTACGCCTCCTGCCCCGCCTCTCTCCGTTCTACATC
Organism: Scedosporium apiospermum; assembly: GCF_000732125.1. Taxonomy (NCBI): domain Eukaryota; kingdom Fungi; phylum Ascomycota; class Sordariomycetes; order Microascales; family Microascaceae; genus Scedosporium; species Scedosporium apiospermum. The sequence goes on along the minus strand of NW_015971790.1, from coordinate 54,728 downwards.
TCTACTTTTATTAGCCTGGTGAGCTAACCTTTTTTACTTTCCTTAGTATCGAGGCCAACTGCGTTCTCATTGGCGCTTGTATCCCAACCCTCTATCCTCTCGTCAAAAAGGTGTTTGGCTCGTCGGCTCTAGGTGGAAGTACTCCGAATGAGAACGACGGCTCGGGTCCTCAGAGGAACAAATACAACATCGTAACCATCGGTTCCAGCGGAAAGAAGAGGAAGATTTGGACATCGACGTTCGAGCTCGAGACTACACGCGCCGCGGAGAGCCAAGATGTCATATTGGGGATCGAACAGGCCAGGTCGGTTCACTCGGGCACGGAGGGACAGCAAGGCGAGCGAGTCTAGGGAGACACATCGGGCAATTGACGACTCAGGAAGGTCTCGCGTTGGCCACGTGGACTATTTGTGTCGCTTGACATGTAGGACTATGACGTCTAGCCTTCTTTATCTTTTTACGAAGTCGTATACGGTTATACGGCCAGGCGGCAAGGCAATGGCGTCGGAGGATTGTTTTATGGGAAGGTGGACGGAAGAAAATGGGAAATACCTAGTTTACCTGATACTCACGACTATATATATTATGAATTAACCTTCCTCTTACGACTTCTGATTGCTCGGGCACACGTAAATATGGATGGATCAGGGAATCATGTTTCGACTCCACTCATTTGGTTTCGTGTTTACCATGGGACCGGGTGTAGTACTATAATAACATGATTGACAGATCCAGGTTTATGCTTACATCTGTCCTAACCCAGAGTCTCATCAGCTCTTCAGTCTCCTCCACCACATGTCGTGCTGCTATCTCATATTACGACACCAACGGAGGAGGCATCGAACGGACGGAGAGAGTTCCAGTATTATTACATCATTCCTTTCCGAAGAAATATATTACCATAATTGCCAGTGTGTAATTTACATTACGATCATACCCATCACGCCCATCATATCCCCCACAAAAGGAGCTCATTCATCAGCGCTCAAGGTGTGCCAGGCGAACCATCATCAGCATTAACATCAAAAGTAATACCCGACGGCTTCGCCCGAGTCAAGCTCCCAGAGAAGCTGGCATCTTTGAAGCCAATATTGGCCTTACCGAAATCATGCGCAAACAACAAGTCCCGAATGCCAGCAGGGAATCCGTTGTAGCTGATCAAAGGGCCTCGGAACCAGATGCCCTTGTGGTTTTCGATAGCGTCGTCGGCAGTGTTGGCGAAGCGGAAGCAGTGTGTCGACGCGCCGTCCTTATGGTAGACGATCTTGGGGTGTTCGCCATCCCACCGGACATCGGACGCCGGTTTGACTTGATAATTGCCGTGCTGGCTCACACCGACGTATTGGGCCTTGTCATCACGCACCCAGACGGCGATATGCTCCCAGTCATGGGTGTGGCCAGGATCCAAAAAGTATTGGATGGCGACGTCCTTCTCGAAGTAATAGCCGTACAAGTAGACGCACCAGCCGTTGTTGCATCGCTGGCGGGAGTAGACATTGTTGTTATCAAGGTCCGATGCGTCCCGGCAGTCGCTCGAATATCCGACCCAGTTGTGCGGCAGGCCCTCGGCAATCTTTCCCTGAGCATCGATGGCCGGCACATTATAACAGCCATCGGTGTCAAAGTCTAATGATGGCTGCCAGCGCAAGTCGTTTGCCGTGGCGCGTTGTGGAAGGGCAGTAGGGGGACCGATCGCGAGAAGGGACACGATCTGGTCCAAGTTCATGGATGTAGCGTTAAGCGCCGAGACATTGTTCACGGCCTCAACGCTAACCCGGGCATGAGATACCAGGGATGGGGCTGCATGGGCCACCAGAGGCGCGAAGGCAAGGAGAGGAAGAGCGGCCAAGCCGCTAAAAAGGGTCGAAGATATCATGACTATTAATATTATCCAAAACTGTCGCGCCACCAAGTGCGATTAAACATTAGTTGCTGCCCATCGTAGCTCTCCACGACCGCGCAGGGTGAAGGAGTCCCTGCCACTTATATATACGCAGATGATATTCTTCCTTCGAGGAATTTGAGACCTGCACTCATCCAGGGGCAGCTTGGCAGCTCCATCGCGCTCCTGCTCAAGGTCAGTAGGGACGCGCCGACTCCGAGATGGTCGTCCAGTCGCATTCCCGAAGCGGACAAATCCGAGCACGTAATTTCCCACGAGGGATGCATCGAAGGTCTGCTTGTTACCCTGAGTGGCTCAGTCCCGGCACCCTGAACGTGGAATCGCGGGGGAACGATCGTCTATTGGTCACGGGTGGCCCCTGCACTAGGACTCTTTTCGTCGATTTAATCGTCAGGCATCCTGGAGGAGGGGTCACATTGGTCGGGGCTGTTTCTTGAAGAATGTCACCGGAGACGTCACTGGAGATGCTCACTTGGCAGATGCAAGGGGACTTTTCAGTGCCGTTATCCGGCTCGCTGGCTGGTGCTGTATCTGCAAGTAATCGTATTTCGCCGCATCTTTCTGGGAGAATGTCGAGGCATTTTACGAAGGAAAACTCGATCTTGTCTTTGTTCCGACTCAAGTTGCATTGAACTGCGGGGAGTCCCCTCACTATTCTAATTCGATTCTGCCGGATATGGCACTATTGCCGGCGATCAATGTGACGGCCTGGTTGTGTCCTGGAATACTACCTTCTTGGAAAAGCTGAGAAGCCCGCAATTGTATGTACGAGGATGACCGTACGAGATTCCTGGTCGCAGGCTTGTGAAAATAATCCGAAAATAGACACCGACTCTCCTGCACGAAGAAAACGATATCGGTGAATTTTGGCTATCACATTTTGCAAACAGCCCAATGGCGTTGACAGTGTTCGCCCACGGGCGACCTTTTCTCGACACCTCTGGGTTAGTGCAAAAGTGGTGATGAGACCTTGATGGCGGGCTGTCCCGCAATCGCGACCAAATTTCAACGTTACCTCTCTTCGACATCATCTAACCCGCCTGTGAGAGTGTACGGATGAACCACGCGAAAGTTTCGATCCAACCTTGGAAGTTTCTACGATATTCAGATTGCCATCCGTCCTAGCCTCCTCCATCCTTCATCTGCAGGATTCACGGGCAGAGATCTAGTACAGGGTATTGGTCACTTGATACGGCGAGATCTGCGCGTCCTCCAAGAACGTTTAACGGGGAACTCGATTCGTATCAATGCGATCATCTGAGAAAGCGAATGCATATCGACGATCAGAGATGTCGAGCAGTAGATACTGCTAAGGAACAAGAAGAAGAAGAAGTGGGCATCAGCGCCTAACATGATAGAGCAGCAAAACTAATGCTTGACGACAACGGAAGCTGCTCAAGGGATTCCTACTCGTATTCCTTCGCCAGCTTGTCAAATAGTATCTTCTTATCGAAATTTGGAATATGGGTTTCATCTGTCTGCACCGTGGCGTCCACTCCAGCCCGGCCAACCCTTCAATGAAGAGGCCTCGTTCACATTGTTTCGAATTACCCTGTGAAGAATCCGCCCATAATCCTCGATAGGAGGGTGCGTACCAACGTTGTCATACTTCGTCGCAATCTAGGCTATCTGCCCCGAGGAAAGTGATGGATGGTGCTGGCCGTTCAAATGGCGTGGTAAGTACGAGAATATAAAGGACGTACGCCACCCACTGTTCATCGGTGATTTGGTCCTCTACCTCTAGATATAGCAATGCTCTTGTTGGCTGCGGCCGTTTTGTCTTGATCAATGAAGCAACCGGGGGAAAGGTTTGCAAAATCCAGAACGACAAATCGCGGCAAATAAACCCCTCGGCATCGTCGCTCTCCCTGCTACGTTTTCTCCTCACCCTATCCTACAGACTAAGATGTAGGAGTAGATGCTGGGCTGCAGTAAGAACACAGGCACCACTGAAGGATGGGCAGTGTAAATAAGTCTATCGATCGTGGGCCGGTGGCAATGTCGTCTTCCTTGTAAACCCGTGAATGAAAATGTTTGAGAGCCCCTCCTCCATTGGTGATGCCACCACCGTTTATTATGGTTTCAACTTCACGTTCACTACCATAGTTACGATATTTCCAATCAGTCTCGGTTTACACCCGAGTATGTAGAACTACGCCTATGATATTGGCAGTTCCTGCCTAGAACTATTAGTAGTCTCCGGTTAGGGCTAGTTTCAACCGATGCATGCTGGAGGATTAGTGGTGGCGCAGGTGACAATGGACTTTATTAATCAAATCTCGCGGGATAATCGTCTCGAAGCAATTCTTTCCACCAAGTTATAAACCTCCCCGCACCCCGACGACTATGTCCAAGCCTACAGATTTCAAAGCCCTGTCTTTCGACGTCTACGGCACTCTCATCGACTAGGAAACAGGTATTCTGGACAACCTTCAGCCTCTCCTGAAGTCAACGATGCTGCTTTTAATCGGGAGCAGCTACTCGACGTGATCTACAAGTGTGAGCGGTGTCAACAGGCCCTCACTCCAGACCTCGAGTACTACAAGCTTCTAATAAGCGTCTATCTACAAATTGCGGAGAAACTAGGTCTTCCGAAACCTTCTTCTGATCGAAGCTGTGCTTTCAGCACCTCTATAGGCAGCTGGTCAGCATTTCTAGACGTAGTCAAAGCATTGAGGAAGCTGGGCAACTTTTACAAGCTGGTCGTATGATCTAATGTTGATCACAAAACCTTCTCTTAACGAATGATAGACTATCAGAGGTATTACATTTGGCCTCGTGATTACTGAGCAAGATCTGGGCAGCTATAATCCCGACCTGCAAAATTTCAAGCACATGATTCGGAAGTTTGAGGAAAAACTAGGCATCACTAAGGGCAGATCCTCCATATGCGACTATCACCCTGCGAGAAAAATCGGCCTCTGTTCGAGCTAGATAGTCAGGCCTAGTGCGATTATGGATAATAGGAGCGACACGGTGTATGATTAGAAGTTTGACATGCTCAGCGAGATGGCGGATTCGCTGAGGACTGAATTGGAGGCTCCGGGTCCTCGAGGGACTGATGGCGTTTGAGGCTGTTGCGGCAGGCGGGAGGCGGGAAGCGGCAGAGTCTTCACATGTTACTGTAAAACAAATTGACGATAACAGTTGACGAGGCCAGAAATAAGGGACGCCATATGCCGCGCGAACGGGCCGAGCGGAACATGTGAGACCCGTAAGACGAAAACGATGGACAATGCAAAGAAGTTTAGTGGGGAGCTTGTGCTTCTAGAATTCAACCGTCTATAGTCAAATAGCAGTTGTCTAGAAGGAATTGTTGCTCCCCCTCTCGAGCAGAGGGGGATGGCGACCGGCTGGTTTAGGAACCCAAGATTTTTGTGAGACGGGGTTGATTTCCGTCGCGGCCTGCGGGCGATTTCCCTGGGGAGTGTCCACAGAATTTTTTTAACTAGAATTTATGGCCAATTGTCCAGAAATGCCGATCGGATTAAGGGGCAGATACGCCTCATCACGCCGCAACGAGTCCATTACCTGGCCGGAAGTGGAGTTGGCATATTGGTGAGACCAAGACTCACGCCAGGGCTAAACGTGGCCTATTGATAAGCGAGTATACACTGTGAGGTTGTCCAGGAGTAGCCGGGCGGCTTTCCGTGTCTACAGGGTGTATCGCTTCGCCCCTAGAGAATTCCGTCATGGTCGAGCCTGTTGTCCCGCGTTAACTAAAGGAGGATAGTGAAAGTCTAGACATGCCCCTAAGGCTCTAGATTCCACTGTGGCCCGTTGCACGAGAGGATCGTGCTTTCATGACGTGACAGAGCATACGTATCTCAGTGGGTACCTAGCTAACGGACTAAACCACTCATGCTTGAACATACACTACGACGCTCTGGGAGATTGTGATTCCTGGATAGTTACATATTTGGAAAAAGAGCAATTCTTTGACTATGTCAGCCATGGATTCCTCAGGACCCCACGATTCGGCCGGACTATGAGTCTCGCCCGGTTCACACATCATCCTTTCGTGTGCCGAACTTCAGCTTTCTTAACAAATTCAATCCGTCTCTCCTTACTACCAACCTCTTCCAGTGATCACCATCAACTCGGATAACATCAGACCCGGAACTCACCTGAGTGGCCGGCGGAGACGTCTTCAAAGATGAGAGCGAGCTCGGATTGCTAACTGGCGATGCCTCGCTTCTGCTTGATCCGGCGCTAGAAGCGCTCCTATCCTCGCCTCGTGTTTCCTCACGATACTTTTCAGATCCCAGTCTAGGAAAGGCCTTGTGATATGGGGTATGCCCGAACACTACCGCTCCGTCATCTCCCAACTCGTGGAGCGTAACATTTCCGCAAGTGTCGGGAACAACGAGCTGCGTAAGTTTTCCCTTAGGGAGGAGTATCTGGACGGGGTCAAGATGAGATGGAATCCCATTCGGGTGCAGAGTTTCCCGACAAATGCATTGAGAAAACAAGTTGTACCGTGTCGACCAAATTATCTCGCTTGTGATCTCGCCCGGACCTAGTTTGACGCCCATCTTTGATTTCTGGATGGTCTTCAAAGTCGCGATGGATGTACACAAATAATCCTCACCAACGCGAACCGTCTTCCAGTCGGGGCAGAGGACGCCCGCATTGTCAGCCTGGATTAGTTCCCCAAACTTGCTTCCGAAGATGGTAGTTGCCTTAATGGCACGAATGTAGTCGACCCAGCCGTAGCCCTTTTTCCCCAAATAGCAAATGCGCGGCATCGTGGACCCCGATGGCTTGGCAAGGTCCCAGAAATCGAAACCGACTAAACTCTTCTTGAATCCTTTCGTTGACTGTTGGATCCAGTATCCATCCCTCGCTGCTAGCTGAACTTGATAGTCGATGACTGCCTCCAGACTATGCAGTATCTCCTCCACTCTGTCTTGAAATCGATAAAATATTTTCATGATACCCGTGTCAGTTTGTTTTTCCTGGTCAAGGAAAAGTGGGAGGTTGAGGTTCTTCGGATTTCCGAGCACCTCAGCCGGAGATTGCCCCTCCTCCAGTGTTCCGTTGAACCTCCAGCTAGCACGATATGCCGGCCGTTCCCTGTCCCGATCGATTGACGCTCTCACCAAGTGCAAGAGAGCAGAGGCGCCGTCGACCAGCCAAGCTCTTCGGTCGTCCACATCGTATAACACAATAGGTTTATCGGTGATCCAATCCAAAGATCCTACGAAACTCGATCCTCGTGATAAGTGGACGGGCTTGTCTCTCTTTCCTATGCTAGCAGTGAGTCCGCCGACTACCTGAGCACCCCCTTCAAGGTAGGCTCGTTCAATAACTATGTATTTTGGTGGCGGCTGCAGATTGCAGACATGGATGGCTAGGTTTGCTTCAGGACGGCCTATTAAGAGATCGGCGGTTTAGTACGCTTTGCGGCGGAGGCGAAGGAGCCCGCTTACCTGATAATTCTCTGACATGGCTACACCAACCGACAACATGGCGCTGGGTCTCTAGATGTCGTAGTGTGAATTCTTCCGCTATCTTGTAGTTGGTCGACTCGAGTCTGGGGTCGCAGTACGAGATCCTTTCCCCCGTTGAGTTGAAGACCAGGTGCCATAGAACGGCATCCGCTACTACGGCTGTCACGACGAGGAGGCTGCTGAACCCCTTAAGAACTATCCTCTCTCCAATACTCGTCAGCTGACGAGAATCGACTAATTGCGCTAATACCCGAAGTGACAGCTCCAGCCCAGTGTCAGAGGTACATCGACTGCGAATGGGATAGCCTGTCACCAAGAGCGGGTTCCTGAACAAGTTCGCCCAGCAGAACCCCGGAGAAGAGGAAGAGATCTCCTGAGCAAGATCCATCTGGCAATCGATTCGACAAGACGCATGTACAGTACCGTTAGGCCTGTAATTCTCGTCATGGATCTGGAAGTCCGAGATTTCTGGAAAGCAGGCGAGCAGGCCATTTGAAACAGGAGATGAGCGCAAGGAGGATGCAAGCCATCCCAACTGCTCACCGATTTCAGCGGCGAAGTCAACTTGTCCTCTGACCACCAAGCTGCAAGATGTCGGAAATTGGGTAAACCTCAGCTCCTCACCATTTGGCAAAGAACCTATTTTGTGGTTAGTATTGAACGGAGTTGCTTTTCCGTTAGTAAGGGGAGACGTTAGACACACAGCTGTAGGGGCCTATCCCGGCCAACGCACAGGATTTCTTCAGCAATGACCGAAGTGGTTGGCTAGTTGAAGGCCACGTTTGGTCCATATACTCTTGGACAGTCATTGCTTGGGCCTGTTTCCAAGTTCCGGTGAGGCAAATGATGTGGTCCAGGACTTTTGCTGCTGGTTTTGAATGCTCTTGCTCTAATATAAACTGAAGTAAATTCCATTCCAGGTGGAAAACGACTTCTACCTTGGCAGGCGTAGTTCGTCGGCTGACTTCGCGGAATGCTGAGTGTGCTAGGAGTTGTGCACGGATAGAATCTCCGATATCTAACAGCCGATTCTTGCCATGAATTTCGAGGAGGGAATAACACCTAATTTTAGCTAGAAGCCATTTATATGCTTGGGATCCTGCGATAAACTCTTCGTACTCTGCGAGATTCGGAAGCTGCATGTCCTCTTCAGCCTCGGCAATAATACTCGCCGCCTCTGGATCTTCTGCAGCCTGAAGGCTTCGCAGCCAGCTATCAAGTACTGATTTCGGAAGGAAGGCTGCTCTATAAGTCATCTCCTCCTCCTCCTGGTAATCGAGACCGCACTCCGAGGGCTCGCCTAGCGGGAGGCAGCGGAGCTCTTGTATAATATCCCTGCAAGAGGAGTGGTCAGGTAAGCCGTATTGAATGGACAAGGATAAAAGAATAAATATCAAATGGCAAAATATTTACCTTCTGTATTTCCGGAGGAAGACCGAAGCCTCTTTCTCAATCATGCTAGACGATTCGCCATGAAGCTTCATGGTAAAAGATCTGACCCACTCTGGAAAATGTCTGAGAGATTCCTCCGATATTTGAGAAAACGATGGTATTTGTCGAATGTCTTCGGCTAAGCGACTCGCGAAAGTTGCTACATATCTGCTTCGCCGTTCGGTGGGGGTAGAATCAATGGAATAGACGCTAGCAGTCTCGTCGAGAATCTTTGCCGCTGCTTCAGAAGGTTGTAGACTTGCATATCCGGAATCGTGGCTCGAGCTACCTCCCTGTTGAGCAAGACGTTCCTTGCCGAGGCTGCCAATGGTACTGGGGGGAAAGGGACGATCTGGGGTCTCAACATATTCCGCATGTTGGACCTTACCGCTAGGGCGTGGCATGGATGGCTGCGCCGTGCCTGCTGATTCTGGTTGTTGGGTCGCATCCTCTTTGTTCAGGTAACTAGGAATATCTACCGGTTCGGCCAAACCGCGTTCCAAGCCGCCGATCAATGGTTCGTTGACATGGGAGTTGGTCCTGTATACTTCAGCACCCGGGTAGGGCACACTTAGGGGCAATTGGAAGTCCCAGAACTGGCCAGAAGGGTCCCGATCCCCAGGGGTGTTCGAAGATCGCATTTCATCCCCGAAGGTGGGGTCTACCATGACAGTAGTCTCTTGTGGAGGTGGAGTGACAGAACTAGTGATAGGCGGAGTACTCTGCGTCTGGGCACGATCGAAGGTAGTCCTGATGGTGTCCGTATTAATAACATCCAGAGCGTCTATATCCTGGTAAGTGCTCCGCAGAATCTGTTCGACAATTCTTCTCTGCATCTCTTGGGACACGCCGCTTAAATCTAGGGGGCTTGAGTTGTGGGTTTCGTGGGAATGGTTTTCCAGCCATTGCTCTAGATGGAATCTCATAATCTCCAGTGAGACGTCTTCCAGATATGGCGATTCTGGGCGAGAGATTTCTGGGAATAGATGATCCCATAATCTATACCAACGCTCCACTTCGCCTCCGCCACGCGACAGGCTGTACAGCCCCTGCTTTTGTAAGTCTGTCATTATATCAAGTGTGAATTCACGGGGCTCGCACGATCCATTCCGTATATGTTCGCTCCAGAGCTCCTCCCGCTTGAATACCTCACCACAAGTAGGACAGTAATGAGGTGCGTGGACCCGGAGCAGGTGCTGTTTCACGTAATTTGTCCCTGCAAACGTGTGCCTAAATAAACAACTGCGATAACGGACTGGGTCCAGCTTGTAAAAGGGACAAGCGAATCTTGGGGGTGTCCATGGACGTCGCTTATTTGATTCACGGTTATGACCATCATCTTCCCCACCATCGGTATGAAGAGTTCTCTTTTGCGTCTGTTCCCTCCCTCGATGGCCTCGTGGGATCCTATTCTCATCCTGGCGGGCTTGGTGGTTAGGTGATCCATCGTCGTGGCCCGGTGAAGGCTCCATTAAGTTCGTGTCAACCCCACTGGGAAGTAGGTAACGAGTCGTGGATTTGATTGCCTGTCAGGGATGTGTTCGGCTTGAAGGGAAGGTGGAGGGGCGACCAACGCCCCGAATACTTTTTAAAGGCGATGTTGTCAATCGAAACCGAAACCACCTTTTAATCGGTCAAAGATGGAAGAAGATGTCTCGATCGTCCTGTGAGATTCGCGGAATGTAGTAGGTATTAAGATTTCGTGCTCTCTGATGCGGGGGAGGTCAGTGTGATGGGCCCAAGATGCCTCTTTGCCAGCTCAGAGAGGATATACTTCGAAATGAGTCTTTTGGGGTTGGTTTTAAGCAGCGTGGCTTGTAACGAGAGGTTCCGTTTCTCGGTATTCAGACAACCGAGCGATGGCGTCAACAGGAGTAAGAGCAACGTGGCGGTTTGTGGGAAGAGGAGGGCAGGCTGTAACTCGAGGCGAAGATTCATGAAAAGGAAGAAAAAAAGAAAATTGGAGAGGGGGGTTTCGGGAGTTGAAAAGAGTCAGCTCCAGCCTGGTCAACAATATCCTCTGTGGGTGCACCGCCCAACTTCCAAGATTCCATCAGAGACATCACCCAATCAAACATGGCGGGATGGACGGACCACAGCCACATCGAGTCACCCAGGTGAACCCGGACCAAGCCAAACAATGCGGCCAAGCCACAAAGTGCTCCGGGTCTTCTGAGTCCAGAGCGGCGAGGTGTGGGAGCTAGTTTTCAGTCTGGCATTGGTAAAGTGTGTGGTAAAGTGTGGCGCATTGTTGAGGATGAGGACGACTGCATCACCACAACCATTTTAGACACTGTTACAAATGCAAGTAGAAATAATAGCTACCAACTAGTAAGATCTGTTTCGGAAGGCCGAGATTGAAGAATTTCCGATGAAGCATCGGCAATCTCTCGTACGACTCAACTAGTCTTGGTGTGGTGCGCCGGCATCAATTGCATGATGGCATCACAGTGAATTAGTAATATAAACCTTAAGTCTTTAAAATCGCCTCGGCACAAAACAGAGACTCCGACGTCATCGGGCAAGAGCTCCGGTCCTCTGTTTTCTACCCATATAATCGCTCGATTTCCCTCTTCCCGCCCCTGCCCTGACCGCCGTTTTGACACCTTCGAAGCTTCACCTCTCTAGATAGTGTTTTTCATCCTTTTCGCCCAAAATGGTGTCTAATAAGACCCTGGTGTTCAAAAAGGTCCCGACCGGTGTTCCTGTTCCTGGGGAGCACCTGGTGATAGAGGACCGCCCCATCAACTTGGATGATCCCGCACCCAAGGGTGGACTCGTTCTCAAGGTTCTCTACGCCTCCTTCGATCCATATCTCCGTGGCAAAATGCGAGATCCACATATAAAGTCTTACTCCCCCGCGTTTGAGATCAACGGCCCCATCGTCAATAGCACCGTGTGCAAGGTGCTGAAGAGTGATGCACCCTCCTTCAATGAAGGTGACCTCGTCATCGCCTACCAGCCCATTGCTGAATACGCCGTGGTCAATAATCCCGAAGAGGCCAAGGTTCGCAAGATTAATAACCCTCACAGCCTCGACCTCGGACTTTTCCTCGGTGCTCTCGGTATGCCAGGGCTGACTGCCTGGTCCGGCTTGTACCGAATTGGAAAGCCGAAGAAGGGTGAAACCATTTTCGTCAGCTCCGCCGCCGGTGCAGTTGGGCAAGTTGTGGGGCAAGTGTCGAAGAAGGAAGGCCTAAGGGTTATAGGCTCCGTCGGCTCCGATGAGAAATTGGACTTTATCATCAACGAGCTCGGCTTCGATGGGGGATTCAACTACAAAAAGGAGAAGCCTCTTGAGGCGCTTAACCGCCTCGCGCCGGAGGGCATTGACATTTACTTTGAGAATGTGGGAGGAGAGCATCTTGAGGCTGCACTTACCGCCATGAATACCGACGGTCGCATATGCGCTTGCGGAATGGTGAGTTGATCGTAGCGAAGGGGAAATATTCAGGGATGCTAACCAACTTAGATTTCTGAATATAACACGCCACTAGAGAAGCGCCAGGGTGTCAAGGGCCTGTTCCAGATCGTCACCAAGCAGATTCTGATGGAAGGCTTCCTCGTAGGTAGGCCGCACTTTGGACCAGCCTACTTCAACGAACATCAGGAGAAGATGCAAAAGTGGCTCGCAGATGGAAGCGTTAAGGCCAAGCTCTATGTTACGGAGGGTATCGACAACGCTCCGGAAGGGTTTATTGGAATGTTGCAAGGGAAGAACTTTGGAAAGGCTGTTGTGAAGATTTGAACTGCTCAGAGTACACTCTGATGCATGTAACGATTTAGTCTCCAATCCTGCCAACCAAGGGCAAAATAAGAAAAGGAAGAAAGAAATAAGAGAACGGGAAAAAAAAATTTGGAGGAAGAGAAGACCAGCCGAATGTCGAGTACGGTTCAAGCTACGAAATACTACTTCGAAACCTCCTATCCTCATGATCGTCTCCACCAACCCACATCGGATACTGTGGGGGTACGTAGGACCCTTGAGGACTCGGCCGATATTATTGCTTGCTCCTGAACGGCCATCATTCGCCTTTGTGGTTCCGCGTTTCCACAGGTCTCTGCTTTATGCCCCAGCGAAGAATACATGAAGCTATGTAGAAACATGCTAGGGACCAGGTTTATTTCTGTGTGGCGAAAATGTTACTCCGGCCATTGCTATTGCCATATTTGTAGCAGCATATACACTATTAATACCATCTAGCTGGTTCTTGGCTGATCTCAATACGGACGTCGTCAGCTCCGTTCGCATCACCATATTCTCTGACCTAGCTGCCAGTAACCCCTTCCGCAACATCGAGTTCGAGGTCTCTATCGGAATTTGTTCGGTGCCTTCGGCTCCCCTACCGCCGAGGGGTGATAGAGCCGCGGCTATAAGAGCTATTCCGGTGTGATCCCATCTCTGAGCATCGACGAATACCCCGCCAACACAGCAAGTTTCTTTAACTCCATCGCATGACCACCTCCCTTAATAGTCTTTAGATTCCTAGTGCCGACATGAATTTGCGATCATCCCATGGTGTTGCGTGATCTCGCATCTACCCAACTTTCGCCGGCTGAAAGGAGCCACATTTTCGCGCCAAGACGGCAACATTGGCTCGTCGAGACGTTTTCCATCGCCCTGCCAAGTTCCAGAATATAAACCGAGCGTTCTGAATATCCCACTTTGTTTGCGATTATATAAACCAGCTTCCCTGAGAAGTAAGGCGGGCTTTATGCGTTTCAAAAGAGGCCCTCTCATTTTACTCTTCAATGCGCAGATCCTCTTCTTTTCATAACTCTCATAACGTCGTACGTGACCTGGAAGAGTGGGGTAAGCAAGGTCTCCGCCACTCTGGATAGGCGGATGGCCCTTGCTCAGAATCCTGCAACTTGGTGACGCAATGGCCAGACCCCGAGACTCCAGGGCTGGGCTGCAACTGGCGGTCCCATCGTCTTCAACGTTGGGATGGCCGTTTCAGACTGAAAGAGCGGGGACAACGCAGGGGTAGCCCACTTAGTCGTTAATTGTTGGACATCACAGAAGAACCTGCGCAAATATCGAAATGCTCTAGGTCGTGGGGGAAAGGGGAAACGGTGGGCAACGCGGAGGCCCAAACTGAACATAGGCGGATACAACACTCCGGCACCTGAGCCGCATCGGGAAGTTAGCTGAACTTGGTGGTATTCAGTCCCGAGGCTAGCGTTGCATCCTGCCTGTTCTGACAAGGAGTATGCTTGTTAGGGAGGCCTCTACAAGCAGACACTAGATCTCACATGCTTTTCCATAACGAAGAAAACCAAGCTCCGCACGTTTCCTTTTTTTTTTCTTCGTGGGGTGGTGAAGAGCCCAAACCCCACCGCCCGGTGGAGAATCATGGTGTTTTCCACGATAGTCCTCAAGGCACGCGACAAAAGTTCGCTGGGCCCTCGAGGCAGTGTGTCAAATGCGAGAGTGACTGTAATATGCGCCAAGACGAGGATGGGAAGCCAAGGGCTGCAATCGTTCCGTCGGCGATGGTCCTTAATCCTGAATAATGTGAAAGCACTGACAATATCGTGACTGACCCGTATCTCGCCCTCTGACGCAAGAAAATACGAATCTTCCTATGGGAAAGGCCGTATATATTAAGACGATTTCCTCGCTTCTTTCTCTCAAGTCGACACCACCACTCACAATCATCAACAACCTTCATCTCATTGAACTTCTCCCTTCATAAGCAGTCTGGTAACTCATCTTTTCAAAATGGTTTCATTCAGAAAGCTAGCTTTCTTGCTCAACCTTGTCCCCTTCGCTGTGGCTGGACCTATCGTTGCAGGAACTATCGAGCCCCGGGAGCCTGCCGTCAAAACCGAGGGCAAGTACATCGTTATCTTGAAGGATGGCGTCACCGCAAAAGGAGCGGAATCTCACCTCGGCTGGGTCAACGATGTCCATAAGCGTAGCTTGGGACGCCGTGATCTGACTGGGGTTGAAACCACATACGAAATTGGCGACAAGTTCCGTGGTTATACTGGCCAGTTTGACGAGGCCACACTTGAGGAGATCAAGAAGAACCCCGACGTAGGCCACCACACAATATTTTCTACGCCGCCCCAACTTCAGAGACTGACCAACACTGAAATAGGTTGCTGAGGTTGAACTGGACCAAACCTATACCCTCTCTGCTACCATGGCCCAGTCCGGCGCCCCCTGGGGCCTCGGCGCCATCTCCAATAGGAACCGCGGATCTACCACCTACCGCTTCGACTCGAGCGCTGGCAGCGGCAGCTATGCCTACGTCATAGACAGTGGCGTCAATGTTAGGCACGTCGAGTTTGGAGGTCGTGCAGTCCACGGATACAACGCTGCTGGTGGCGCCTTTGACGATACCCTCGGTCACGGCACCCACGTTGCGGGAACTATTGCTGGAAGGACTTTCGGTGTTGCGAAGTCGGCCAACATTATTGACGTCAAGGTTTTCCGTGATCGCGAATCATCTACTTCGGTTATCCTCAATGGTTTCCAGTGGGCTGTCAACGACATCCTTAGCAAGGGTCGCCAGAGACGCGCTGTTATCAACATGTCACTTGGTAAGTCCTCGATACATTCAACTGTGTAAAACAGCATTTCGGGCGTAACCGTCTCTCGCTAACTGGGCTGATCACTAGGCGGTCCCTACTCTGCCGCTTTCAACTCTGCTGTCCGTTCCGCCTTCAACTATGGTATCCTCACCGTCGTCGCTTCTGGCAACGAGAACACCCCGGCCGCCTACGGTTCTCCTGCCTCTGCCCCCGAAGTTATCACTGTCGGTGCCGTCAACTACAACTGGATCGAGGACTCCTACTCCAACTACGGCCCCGCCGTCGATATCCTGGCCCCTGGCACTGGTGTCGTCTCCGCCTACATTGGCTCCACTAGCTCCACTGCCGCTCTTACCGGAACCTCGATGGCATGCCCCCACGTCGCCGGTCTTGCTCTCTACCTTGCCGTCCGCGAGAACATCAACAGCCCTGGTGCACTTACTTCCCGTATCAAGGCTCTCGGCACCGCTGGCGTCACGCGCCGCAAGTATAGAAGCCCTAACCTTATTGCCTACAACGGTATTGCTTAAGAGATAACGAGATGATCCTACGAAGTAGCTGGAGATGGGTGGAAGTCCGGCTTTCGAGCTTCAGGGGTTCATACGGTTACTATATGAGTGAGAGCATCATGCCGTGATGAAACTCAATTTCCCCTGTATATATTTCCGTTTATCCAGAGCTTTCTTGCTTTGGATTACATTACATAGAACAAAT
This sequence comes from Scedosporium apiospermum, assembly GCF_000732125.1. Taxonomy (NCBI): domain Eukaryota; kingdom Fungi; phylum Ascomycota; class Sordariomycetes; order Microascales; family Microascaceae; genus Scedosporium; species Scedosporium apiospermum. The sequence goes on along the minus strand of NW_015971790.1, from coordinate 38,684 downwards.
ACACATGCTGGTTACCATGAGAAATTAAGCGTCTTGTTTACGAAATCGAATCTCGGTGATATTAAGAAACGGTTGGTTCGGGGCTGGCACACCAATCAGCCGCCGTCCGGTAATAGGGAAAACTGTCACCGGCCTTCAGCGCTAGGTCACGCACATGCAGTAAGTTTGAGTCCTAGGCATAGATCAAAAAGCCACTGCACAAAACGCCATGTAAAGAGTGATTCATCGCTGGACGATCATTGTTCTGGGTTACAACACAGTCTCCACAGGTCCTGAAACAGAGTGATGTTGGCATGCATGCCGTATTGGTGCTACAACTTAGAGTTCGATAATGATGGCAATAAATAAGCAACGCTCCTTGTCAATCCTATACAAATACCTCTGCAACGGCCATCAAGTCGCATTATTATTATGTGCGCCATCGGAAACCGGGGTGTTTCCAGTCGAGATCTGCGATCTCCCGCGGACTCATACCGGCCAGCTCTTCCTCGACGTTCCTTCCATCCCGCTTCTTATTATCCCACTTCATCCAGAACCAAGCTGCGGTGGCAACGATGAGAATCACACTTGCCGCCGCAAGATTGAGCCCGTTGCCGATGTGGAAATCGGGAGCATCCCAAACGATGTAGCTCCATGTCGAGACAAGACCACCAATGTTGCCCATCATAACCTTTGCCCCGACGTGTTAGCGTGAACAAGTTCGAAATAGGAAACGGATAGAGGCAGAAGGAGCACTTACGTTGAGACCGATGGCGCTGCTCCTCGCTGTGTCGCTGACAACGTTGGCGCTGATCTGCGCATTCGACATGGGTCCCAGCGTCATGGTTGAGCTGGCAATCAAGAACGTTGCGGCGTAGCGAACTACATTGACCTTGGACGCAAGGAACATGATGTACCCAGCCATAACCACTACAAGACGTCAGAAAGCAAGAACAAATATAACAGCATGCCAGGACCAGGTAGATAGTTTCTTACTAGGCGAGGAGAGTGCGATCAATATTTGCCTCCGGTCAAGATACCAGCTCAGCGCAGGGTACGCCAAGACGAAGAATGCTCCCACGGCATAGGGAGGTACGCTGTAAAGCTGCTGCTGCACAACAGTGAACTCGGGGTAGATGCTCCTAACAATCGTAGGCAGGAAGAAAGCGAGGCCCTGAACGGTGATATTATTGAACAGGAAGATGACGGCAATCTCAAGGGTGACCGGGTTCGTCATGCCGCGCCACAGCTTCGTACGATCGATTCCGTCGATGACTTCCGTGGCACCAATACGCTCGGACTTGACACGTGCGATACACAGTTCCTTCTCTTCCTCCGTGAGCCAACGTGCCGTTTCGGGACGGTCAGTCAACGTGATGAAGGCGATGAGGGATAGCCCAACAGTAATAATGCCTTCCAAAGCAAAAATCATTCGCCATTCGTGGAGAGAGCCAAAGTGATCCATTGTCAGGATCGCAGATGCTAGCAGCCCACCGAAGGCACCCGCGAGGGGTGCCATGACCATGTAGAGCGACAGGCGGAAGGTGAGTTCAGCACGTTGATACCATCTCGAAAGGTAATATGCGATTCCCGGTAGCATGCCAGCTTCAAATATGCCGAGGAGAAACCGGACACCGCAGATGGCGGCTCGGCTGTGGACGAAGGCGGTGGCAATCGATGCGACACCGAAGAGAAGGGAGGTGAGCGGAAGGAACCAGCCGGGACCCATCCACTTGCAGCAGATGCTGGCGGGGATCTCGAAGATGATGTAGGAGACGTAGAAAACGGACAGAACGACGTTATAGTCGAAGCCCTTGAGTCCGAGGTCCTTTTCCAGGCCGGCAATACGGGCGTTGCCTATACGTGACACGACAGTCAGATTATGCTTGACCCAGGATAGGAAAGGGTATCTCGATTCTCGAGAGACCCTCACTGGGCAAGAGGCTGCCTGCCATTGCCCAGGAGAAAGGAAGGGATTTCCCTACCGATATTGGCCCGGTCAATAAAGCAGAAGAGGTAGAGAAAAGCGACGGTGGGGACGGTGTAGAGATCGAGCTTCCACCGGAGCTTCTTCACGGCAACTGGGTCGAACTCAACAAGAGGGTTACCATGTCTGTAGGTCGTCAATACGCAGTCTGTAGCAAAAATGCCCATGTATCAATCATAGAAAGATGTCACTAGACACTTACTCATCAGTGGCCACATTACCGCGACCGGCCACGGCATGGAGATTACCACCCACAGCTTTTTCTGTTCTAAAGCCCGCTGATGCGACCTTTTGTTCAACCTGCAGGTCTTCAGGTCTATCCTTCTCGCTGGACGTCATGACAGAAACACGTGGTTAGAGGCAGCGAGCAGGAATATGATAGGTGAGGCGGTTCTTGGTTGCGTTTAAGGGTCGACTTGGAGTAGGGGAAACTTTATCTGCTTATCGCCGGGCCCGTGGGTTCGGAACGCGGATAACACGTGGGAGGTCCTTATGAGGAAGGTAGACCGCAGATGAGGTGCTGGTAGGCGATCTGCTTCGTACCGCAGGAAGGGATGGTCGTGGAGCTCCCCGCGTTTTATCGTACCTTCCCCCCAGCTTTTCTGTTCTTGTCTCTTCGCCTACGAGGTGGTAGAAGAGATCTGCCGATGCGGCGCGATGTGACGCAAGGATGCAGCGCATTAGCTCCCTTATTTCCCCAGGTTTGAATGGTGATAACGTGACCGGAAAACCCGAAAGAGATGCCCTCAGAGTCAGGTATACCTGTGTACACAAGAGTTATGTTTAATAGTCTGGCAGCTCCATTTCTCCGTTCACCCAGCTTCGAACAGCGTGGGAGTGTGGGCCGGAAATTCCGAGGCATGTCTCCAAATGCTGACTTGGCAGCTCCCCATTTTGCTCGTGGAAAAGAGGAGTACCGTCGTCTACTACTTCGGGGTTAGCTTCCAAGCTTGGGCTAGTCTGTCAACACAGAGCCTGACGATCCTTGTCTGGGACACCTCTCTCTCCAATCATGAGGGTGCCAAACCGAAATGTTTTCGGCGTAATTCTCCAACCGTTCAGGGTTTTCTTGCTTGCTATTCGCCGTTACCCCCGCATACCCCAGCCAAGTGGTGTTGCATTTCTCCACATCCAAGCTTCGGTCTCGACCGCTTTGGGATTTTATCATGCCAGCCATGCAAGGTAACGACGGATAATAAGATGTTCCCTCATCTCTGAACTGAAAGTCTGCCCTGTGAATTGCGTCGGGCTTATGGCACGTGGAAAAGGGGGCTGGATAAGCTGGCCCGCTATTATCCCGTTCACAGAGTGCGAGAAACCTGTTCTTGAGTGGGAAACCAGAGAACAAAGGAGATCGGCTACCTTGGTGTACTTGCGGCTCATGCCAAATACGCTACGTACGGACTTCCCAGAGTACTCTGTAATGATGAAATTGATGCTCTCCGGGTAAGTGGCGCCTAAATAGCCTTTCCTTTTTTCGCGCTCCTGACGACTGCCGAAACCTTGGGAGATTATTAAATCTGTTTGAAGATGGCATGTGGGACCACTGTTATAGGTTTCCTGTTTGGGCTAGTTGATGCGTCAATTATCGCTCCAAATGTAACGGAGAATGGGATAATCGAGTCCTAGTCTGGACCCTTGATTGGGCACTGGAACCTTGGGCAGAGAAAACCGGACAGGTTGGAGAATTCGGTCGCATTAATGAGGCGACGTGGGGCCACAACTTGGCATTGGGCAGTATCATGAGAAACGGCATATTGGTTATATTGGCTGCTTCGTACTAGAGATCTTGCAGGGCTTGTCATACGGATTTTTACTACGAAGTAGCAGTACTTCGCACAAAGCTAAAGTTGGGATTGCTCTCACTTTTGACGAAGACGTGCATGCTAGGTCTCTCTCTGCCCTCGTTATGACTAGGGAAAGAAGAAGAGAAAGGAATATCGGATCCCACAGTCAAGCCGGGGAAGTCGCCTGACCTGGTCCTAGGTATGACTGCATTCCCAATCCTTTCAAGGTTATCGACCTCTCTACCGGCCTTGGGCGGCTTTGTGGCAAGCGACATGTGGCGTCCTTTCTCTTTCTCAACTGATGAATTGCCGATCCCTAGACTTGTGTCGAATATGTTCCAATTCCTCTTGAGATGCATCGTTGACTTTGAACTTGTACTCATCCCCTCGATCAAGACATATCACCTGCTGTGACATTTTCTGTTTCTCCACTTCCGCCTTGAAGTCTTCAAGAGAAGACAGGAAATGGTTATAATCGTCGTACTGTATCGGAATGGTCGTGTCGGGATCCACAAGCCTCATTAGTTGTACGCCGTCTTTGGCGTCCATGGTGATCGTGACGAGAGGTACAGAAGGCCTGGGGATTGCGGCACCTCCGAGATGAATCAACATCAAGTCGACCCGTTTCCGGTGCAGCCATCTCGGAATCTCTTTCAGGTCGTCAACAAAGAGGGTGTCTCCAGATATGTATATCCGGTACCCCGTGACAATCTCTCCAGTCACCGGTGACGGAATATCATCTGAATATCCCAGTTCCACCATCCATCCGTTTGTTGGGGGCACGGCACGAATGATTTTGTTCGCGACCGAGAGTGGGCCTGGAGGGACATGTTTCCCTGGCATCGCCGTCACTTTTACAACCGGGCGCCTCTTGTGGTCCATCCTCGGCGCTAGGAGAATCAAGCTCTCGAAGAAATCCAGCTCTGTCACATTTCGAAATGGATCTTTCCCGGCTCTTCCGGAAACCAAGTGAGTCTTCGCATGAGGTGTCGTAACAACCGGAAAGTCTCTGTTAAGGGCATCTTCCATAAGCGGGTCAAAATGATCGGCATGATAATGCGTGAGAAGGATTACATCGACGGGTGGCATCTCATCCAAGTCAAGAGCTGGATTCGTGAGTCTCTCAGCAGTGATACCAGGTCCGAGATGGACGCGGTCACCTTCGCGCAGGAAGTTTGGGTCGGTTAGAATGCGGAGCCCTTGCCATTCGATGACGGTTGTTGCGGTGCCTATGAATAGGACCCTTCCGTTCTCGCCGCCCGCCGAGATTGCCGAAGAATGACTCGTCTTCACTGGGAAGTAGTTAAGTGCCGGCTTCCTTCCCTTGTCGGGCTTTAGGAGGGGCTGCCTTGCTGAGGGATCCAGATGGAGATATTGTAGTGGTCGCATCGTCAACTCATTGAAATTTTAATGACGGAGAATATTAATGGTATGAACTGATAAGAAACCGACAGCAGATATCAATTGATCCTTCTTTTAGATATATATATATATAAGCATCCGAGGTAGGTTTGGCTATGACATCAATCCGGTTATTAGCATTTACTATGATGTGATAAATTAGGCCCATAGTCTTATTCTGAACCTCGCGATCCGTCTACTGTCTAATATCCGATTAATTGCTTAGTGAACTGAACTTGGATAGATTAGGCAATGCCATCCCCAGCCAGCCTATCTTTGAACAGTTATGCCAGGGTGCCGTGCCCGCTGACGGAGAGAGAGGGTCCTTAGCCACAACGCCCAAGAGCATGTAGTCTGTTGGAAAGTTTTTGGCTGAATCCAACACACCAGACGGCCCATCGGCAAGAGTCACGGCTAGCAATGTCGAACCACTTATCTAGCTGATGGTAGTGTGTTCCAGCAGAGTCGCAAACACCCCCATGTCCTGCGTTAAGGTTATGATAAATGAAGCAGCTACTCAAGGTTTCAAGTTCCAGCGAAGCGATGGATAAGTTTTTTTTTTTAAACTAGCTGACGCCGACAGGCCTGGCGTTAGCCTGCTAACAACAAACTATCATCCTCCATAGAATTGAACGACTACAACGCCCTTAAAGCTGCAGGTGCATCGAGCTCGAATCACGATGATCCGTGATAATATAAGAAAGGAGCCGACAGTGAAACGGAAGAAAAGAAAGAAGCGAAAGCGGACCAAGGAGAAAAAGGAAAGCGGGTGGCTTCAGTGCCTTGGCCGCTTAACAATCATCGTACTGAACACTCACGATAAGGCCATCAGGAGCCCAAACTCTGCCGCGGACAGCAAAGGCAGACCGCGTATCTGGGGAGTACCACTTTGGACACCACTCGGAAATGATGCCCTGGGCGTAAGCGGCAACGTAGTCCCAGCTGTTGGTATAAGTGGCGGACGACGACGAGGTAGGTGGCTCGTAGCAAATGAAGATAGCAGCATCCCAGGAGCAGCTGACCCGCGTGCAGGCGGTTTTGTCGACCATAGCCATGTCCTTCCTATTGACGAGGTATTTGATGCCATCTTGGATGTATCTTTGGCGAACGCCTCTGGGGTCGGGGCCCACGCAGTCTTTCTTCGAGACATGTCGGTCCCTCCACTCGGGTTTTTTGAACTTAAAAGCGGCGCCATTGCCTCCGGTGCCGTCCCAATCATATCCGGGGTTGATTTCACGGACCTGCCGCATAACCTCCTGGATGGTTCCGTTGAAAGTCAGCGTCTCGCCGTTGGGTCCGAAGGCACCCGTGTACGAGTTAGGGACCATGGTGAAATTCTGGAAGAACGGATCGACATAGGCATTCGGCACTGAGGTTGCTGAGGCCAGGCTTGTCGCAGCAGTGACGCTAGGGGCACCGTCTGTGACATTAGCGGTTCTAGGTGCAGCCATAACCTGTAAGATGCCACGACGGGTTAGTAAAGGGCCCAGATACTATACAAGACATATGGGGTTGATCGATAGATGATGCGTTGGATCCGCGGCCGAGGAGCCCCAGGGAAAGAGGAAATCCAGACTCACACTCATTTTGCCAGAGAGCGCAAGAGTGCCAATGGCGTAAAGGAAAGCAACATGCATCTTTAGCTTCTTCCCTCCTCTTCTTTTTTTGAGATTTCGATTAATTTCAAAAGGAAGAGTTGTCTTGGATTGGGATGTTGGATATGTGAGGACAGATGGGGGGAAGAAGCAACATGATTATCTGGGGATTCGAAGATATTTATATGTACACACATTTCTTGGGAAGAGAGTTGATTGAGGCAACCTCGGCGGAGTTGACTTTCGCGGTTTTTCACTTCATTGTTCTCTTCGTCAAATATGGATTCCTCACCAGTTTCAGTCTCTAACATTAGGTAGAGAATGGTAGGAATGTAGCAGACTGAGCTTTGAAGAATCAAGAAACCCGATAATGTGACAGAAGAGAAAGCCACAACGCTTTAGCCTGGAGACAGGGGCCCGTCGTCTCGATGTATGCTGTATCAGTTTATGGGTGTTACTCTACCTCCGAGCATTGCCTTCGACTGGGATCCAGTTTTGCTCCACTACTGTAGTTTGGCCCCGTGAATAGTTTACCCGTCCCGCGTTGGCATTGGGATTCATCTCGATCCCAGAGCCCGCTCGAAGGACTCCAATCAGAGCCAACATGAAACCCTCAAAGCCTGCCCAACACACCAGGTGTCTAGACGTAAATCTGCGACATAGTAGGAATGCGAAAGAAATATCTTCTGGTCGTGGTGGCATGGTGTTTGTGGAACAGCATCCACCATACGTTCGAAGGGTTGGAACTCGCGACACAACACCATTCCCCTTGCATCCTGCGTAACACAATCATGATTTGATACTGGGCAAGGAGGAGAAAGCTGGGCGCAACAAACCTTAAAAGCTAATGGGGCTAAGAATGTTTCGCTTAAGGGTTCGCCTTGTTTCCTACCCCAGGTTGGCCCTTGTTGCCCTCTGCTTTTGTTCCAACTTCAGGTATCAGTCGTCTCCCCTCATACTTAACCCCTTCGTGCTCGATCGCTGTGCTACCAGCACTTTTAAAGGACGCCATTTGCGCACTTTCCAGGAATGTGAGCCTTTCTCGCCCCTTCTTCGGAGATAATACGATGAGGAGGAAAAAAAAGGGAGAAACCTGACTTATGTTGGGGCAAGAAAGGCGTTTCTCAGGGCTCTTGGTCGGGGGCAGTTGGGCATCCATATCGGGAAGTATCATTCTTCCCACACCTAGAAAGAGTCGGCTATGGAACGTCCGCGGAATTAGGACGCAAGGAAAAGAAAGAAGCTGGCAGCTGGCTGGGCGCCCGAGCTACAATCTCTACCCTCGGTATTGCGCTTCGCAAGAGTTTAGTAGGTAGGAATACTAATGCTTCAAGTCTACCCCTTATGATGGCTTGATCCATACGAACCATTCATCGGAATTTGAGGGTCTACGACTTAAGCACTTCACGACGATTAAGACCATCGGGAACAGCACAAACGGTAGCGAAAATTAATCAAACCAAAAACGATACTCATTGAGCTGGGCCCTACCACCCAGAACGTACAAATCGGTGTGACAACCGTTAAGACATTTACCTATGGCAGGTCCGCGTATTCGTATCAAATTCATTTTCCATTAGAATTGGGGAGTCGCTTGTGTAAAGACAGAGACATCTACGGAATGAGCCACCAGCTCTCATGGACATCCCGCAGGTCTATCTTGTCGGGATTCACAAGATACGGCGTAACGTCGGCCTCGGGGTCACTTTCCTTCCTTGTGCCACCATTGCCAAAGTACCAGACAAAGCGGTTCCCGCTATCGTGAATATAATCGTATTTCCAGTCCTCCCATCGTGGCTCTCGTTGTAGAAGAGTGACAAGCGAGGCACTTCCGGGCCAGAGACCGTGGATCCGCGCACCAGGTCGACCACCGTTATACCACGAACTGCAATTTTCCGAGAGAACCGTCTTAGCGAAGAAGGCATCCGAATACTGAACAAAGTCGTCGGCAGCTTCCTTGAGTGGCTCGATGGCCTTGATGCCCTCTCGGCCCACCTTCCTCAGAATTTTGGCAAAGTAGGTGATTTGGGTTTCCACGCTATGCGGCACAGTTCCGGACCTGCCAGATCCGTTGGGACCGTGGATGAAGAGGAGATTAGGGAAACCAGGAGTGGCAGCGCCCAGGTAAGTGTAGGGGAAGCCGTATTTGCCACCCGGTTTCCAAACCTCTGCCAGATTCTCGCCGTTCGCGATGACTGGGAAAGGAGGAGCCAAGTCGCCGTTGGCTCCCGTCGCACAGTAGATGGCATCAACTTCACGGTGGACCCCGTCTTCGGTCTCGATGCCGGTTTCCGTGAACCGCTTAATTGGCGTCTGGATGTAGTCGGTGTTCTCGGCGGTGATGGCCTCGAGATACCCCGGTCCGGGAGTCAATCTTCTGCAATGGGGAGAGAAATCGGGAATCAACTGGTCAATGAGGTCGGGCTTTGCTCCCAGCCGGCCGTTTATCAGCTTGATCAAATTTCCCCTCGTTTCCTCGTTCTTTTCCGAGCCCTTGAACCAGTCCTTGAAGCCCCTGTAATAAATCGATTCCTTCTCCTTGCGGTACGCGATGTACTTTTCTGGGTCTTGTTTGAAAGACTCTCTGAGCTCCTCGTCGATGACGATTGGCGTGGTAGATGTCTCATGACCTGCAAAGGACGCAGCAATCCAGGTCTTATTCCTCGCGTAGTGATCGAGATGCCCAACGACCTTTTGTATGTTTGCGACGACTTGGATTCCACTCGCGCCATTGCCAATCACCGCGACACGCTTCCCCTTGATGTCGAAGTTGGGATCCCAGTTCGAAGTATGTCGAAGCAGGCCTTTGTAGTCAGAGAGGCCGGGGTAATCTGGAAGCCGCCAGCTGTTGAAACGGCCGATCGCGTTGAGAACAAAATCCACCGTCTCGACCCGAACAGTATCGGTCTTGAGATCTCTCACGGTGACATTCCATTCGGACTGCACCGGATCCCACTCTTCCTTCTCGACCTTTTGTGAAAGCTGCAGGTACTTGTAGACATCAAACTTCCTGGCAAGGCCTTCCCAGTATGCCTGGATTTCAGGACCTTGCGCAAACTCCTCTGTCCACTGGGTGTTTGGCGCAAAGGTTGACTGGTAGACATGAGCTGGCACATCGCAGCGAACCCCGGGATAGATGTTTTCAAACCACGTTCCACCCTTTAATGAGGTAAAAAAAAAAAAGTCATTGAATTAGTCAGTCGATCGATTTCTTTCAATCTTGGCAGCCATCATGTAGGTTAAATTGCGGGTTTTGGAATGAGAATGATAATAAACTCACCACACCAGCATTTTTTTCAAAGATTGTAAGCTTGACGTTGGGAACCTTGGGAGGAATCAAAATCCCAGCCAGGACACCAGAAAGGCCAGCGCCCACCACAGCGACCCTCAATTCCCTTGGTTCATCGGCATAACGATCCACAAGTTCAAACGGAGGATTCTCATAAACGGACTGGTTGGCCTGGGGCTTGAGGATGCTAGGGGCCCCTTCAGGGATGGGGACAGTGACACCCTGGCCATTACTGGTGACGGCTTCCTGGACATTAGACCCGAGACCCTGGCCTATCTGATCTGTCAATCCATTGAGGACAGGGGTCGGCGTGGGTGTTTGGGCGTGCCCCATTTTGATTTGATTTGATTTGATTTTTCGACTTGGCGGCTCCGGTTCACGACGAGGGCAGAGGAGGGTGAGATGGCAAGGGAGAACGGTACTAATCCGTCTGTGCTATGCAGCCTATGCTACACCTCGGGTCTTGGGAAGAATCAGGGAGTGTTTGTGAGAGAGGAGAGTGCAGATATTGGTTCCAGATCCGGATTAAGGATGTTAACCAGGACAATAACCCCTCGGGCTGGTCAGCTGTACCGAATATATCTAACAAGTATTACAGCGGGCCTAGATGGATGGTGAAATAGTAATCCACATCCAGGTAATACTTCTCTTAAGATCCTCGGCTTGAGAAGGCCCAATCGCGCATCGGATCCATTGGGACGGCTACACCACGGCTAGATCCCAGTGATGCCCGCATGCCGTGCTGCGACCCCAGTTCACGCCATCATCTCCGGCAACCGCAAAAGAAAAAGAAAAAAAGAACGCGTAAAATCTACCCAGACGAAGTAGTCGATAACGACTTGGAGAGGCCTGCTCCAATTGAAGCAGGGACTGTGGGTCGTCGGTCGTGAGAAACGAGCACGCCATCACCCCCACTTCTTGGGAAGCTCGCTCCGTCCAACGCCGTGTTTCCTCCGGGCTTACATGCAACCCAAGAGCCCAAGTGTTCCGTACCACCGCGGGTCCTGAGTCCCCTTCCCCCTCCCCAAGCCCAAGAATCTACGAATTGCGGAACCGCCAAGTTGAGGACAGGAATTTAGTACCCCCAACCTGCAGTGGGTCGCTCGAAATGTCGTTGAAGCTAGCATGATTCTTAAATCTCCTGGGACATGCATCTAGGTGTTTTGTCACATCAACCGTCCTAGCTATGATGCCATCTTATCTTGGAGTTTGGAGATGAAATCTAAACCTCCCAGGAAGACAAATCCTCCGACTAGTAGAAAAAAAAATATGCAAGGTTAGGTAGATTCATCATGGCACCGTTTGATTTGCTCGAAATGGATCCCTGTAGTCTACAACACCATCTACATCCGTCGTACACTACCGTGGATGGTGGGAGTGGACCAGGACCAGGGTAATATGTGATAGGAGCCAAACTCGGTAACAGCGTTGTCTTCCCAGACTCCTCGACGCAGCTATTAAAATCATCGTGCCTTCCCGCGTCTGTGGTAAAGAAATCTAGTCTCACGATTTATGCCATTTCGAAGCTTATCTTAGAGCTTTTGAGCCGAACGGAGAAGTCGTCTGCACGCCTGCACGTCCTCCCGCACGTCCACCATCATCATGGCCACCCAAACCCGACCACAAAAGAAGTGGTACAAGCTCCAATGGTACTCCGATGCGGATAGCCCCGAAGATCGCAGGTTGATCAACAAGCTAGACTTGTTGATCGTACCATATGCCGTCCTCTCGTATTGGGTAAAGTACCTTGATCAGTCTAACCTCAGTGAGTTGTCTCATCCTGCCGAAGACACCTTGAAAGCTTATTTGGCGGCCCTATTTATTGTTCCGAATGTAATGTAAGCCATTGACTGATCTTTGTCAGATAATGCTTATGTCGCCGGTCTCAAGGAGGACCTTGGCTTCAAGGGCAATGAGCTGGTTCATCTCCAAACGTTCTACATTATTGGCGCGGTGACGGGACAGATCCCTTTCATGTTCCTGTTCACCTATATTCCCATGCAATGGACCATCCCCGCCTTGGATGTTCTGTGGGGTGTTTTCACCCTGCTGCAATACAGGGTTCATAGCTATGCTGAGCTGGCAGCCTATCGATTCCTCGTCGGGTGGTTCGAAGTAAGTAGTATTACCTCTCGTATGACATGACAACGTTGAGAGCTGTCATTGTTTCTAACACATCAATCACCAGGCTGCATTCTTCCCCGCAATGCACTATGTTTTCGGTAAGCTATCTAATCTGGATGGCGTAGGGAGGGAGAGGGAGAGAGAGCACTGTTTTCTAACCCTAATAGGATCCTGGTATCGGGGTGATGAAATCGCTCGACGTGGAGGCATTTTCTACGTCGGTCTCTCTCTAGGAACGCTTACTTCGGGTCTCATCCAAGCCGGCGCATCTGCCAGGCTAGATGGTGTCAACGGCCTTGCTGGCTGGAGGTGGATGTACATTATTTGTTCAATCATCACTATTCCCATCGGTATCCTGGGATACTTTGTTATTCCTGGAACTCCCGAGCATCCCAACCGCCTGACCCTGAAGCAGGAAGATGTAGACCGGGCAGCTGCGAGGTTGAAGCGTGCTGGCCACACATCTCATGGAAAGTTCAAATTCCCCAACTTGAAAAAGCTGCTGCTTCGACCTCAGTTCTGGGCCATCATTTTGGTTGACGTCTTGTTCTGGAATGCTGGAGTTCACACCAGCACTGGCACGTTCCTCTTGTGGATTAAGAGTCTTGGTCGATATTCCCAAGCTCGTATCAACGAATTGGGTACGATCGCTCCCGCACTCGGAATTTTCTACACTCTTTTCATTTGCTTCGCCTCAGACTTGGTTCTCGGGCCGGCTTGGGCAATCACCTTGTCACATACCTGGAACATCATCGGTCTCATTATCCTCACCATCTGGAACGTGCCTGAATCTGCACTCTGGTTTGCGTATGCAACAATCTACTCCTCATACGCCATGTCCAGTGTGTTCCACGGATGGGTCAACACACAACTTAGATCTTCACCAGCCGAAAGGTCGTTTACACTTGTTCTCATCAACGCCATTGCTCAATCCAGCACCGCATGGACTCCTTTGCTCGTCTTCCGCACAGTTGAGGCCCCTCGGTTCCGTAAGGGATTCCCCTTCGCACTTGCTTGTGCTATATTACTCATCGTTGCCACCCACGCCCTTCGTTTGTACCTCAAGAAACGGGAGTAAGTCTTTTCTCAGGGATGAAACCCCCCCTATGTAGCATAAGCGTATTGATACTGACTACGGTATTTTTCTGCAGTCCCGGAGTTGACAATCCCACCGGTTTTATTGATGAAGAGGTTGAACCCAAGGCGGACGGCGGCGAGACTGGATTTAGTCCTGCGGCGAAACGGCAGGGCAAAGCCGACGACTCGAGCGAGTGAGGCGTTGAATCAGTATCTATTTGCCAATCTCAGGGGCAAGGAACGGAGGGAGCCTAAGGCACAGTCACATCTAACTCGCTCACCATTTTTATTCCCCATTTGGGTACTCCTAGAGATTGTAAACCTTGTTATAAATATTATGTCTCCGCTTGAAGAAACCCATCTTCCTCCAACTCATGTTCCTGAGCCACGAAAAAGCTGGTATACTCGTCAAGGGCTGTAACCTGTGCATTAACGACAGCTGAAGTCGCCATCGGGAACCCGTTAACAACTCGAATAATAATCATTTTAATGGACCCTTTAATTGTCTGCGGGAGCTGTGCAGATCAGTAAACTCTTCTTGCAAACAGCCCTTGGCGGTCTGTGTACCATCATTGACGTTCACTTAGGTCCAATTTCAGCTCAACTGCGTCTGCAGGGTCGATTAATAATTGACGGCCCCTAACTCAATCGAGCCCGTCCCTTTTTATTTTTTTTATTTATTTATTTTTTTCTTAATCTAAAGGCTTGCATTATCGTTACTGTTCTGCGCGCCGTGTGTGTGCGTTTGGCCCGGCCTGGGTGTGGTGGAGTGGATCAGAGGCGTGGGGTGGCGTCGATTGCACCGTGACACCCTTGTCATTGCGCCACTTCGTGGGGTGCTTGATATCTCCGACAAAGCTGGCGTTTTGCTGGTCAGGGCAACAGAACTACCCCTGTGATGTTCGGAATTTTACGTACAGAGTACAAGGAGATGACGGTTGATAAGGCCCCGACTTTGGTTCGGGATCAATGTCCATTGCCAAGTGCCGAATGCCGGGCCGATGACCACAAAAGCGTGCCACACTGATGGGTGGCTGTCGTAGCGAACGAACATTACACCATCAATATCCCCGATCACGCCAAGGCACCCGTAATTGGTCAATGGCACCGTTTGCTGGAATGATGGCCGGCACATTCTTCGCAAGAGCGGAGCGCTGCGAGTAATCGAACGACGGATAGAGGAGATTAGAAATCTCCTGGATAACGACAGGATGGGCAACAGTGGGCAACGCCGTCTTCCCCAATGCCGTGATTATAGTTCCTATGCCACAACGCACGCAGGGGCATATTGAACCAATACAAAAGTATGCATATCTCTCATAGAGTCTGCTGGAATCTGTTGCGATTCGAATAATAGTAGATATCGATATTGTCAGTAGTCTCAAACACTAGGAATTTGAACCAATGGCTACCCCCGGCGTCAACGCGCCAACTGGTGATGCCGGCAATGGCACATCCCTATCCCGGAGAAAGAAGCAGATATTCCTCAATGCATTTGACATGTCTACAGTTGGGCATCTGTCGCCAGGGCAATGGAAGGTGAGCGATTTCTACCACACAAATGGTTTAACGGAAGGAAGAAGCATCAAGGCTGACAGAATTATCAGAACCCAACAGACAAATCTGCAACGAAGCGAAAGCTTCAATACTGGATAGACCTCGCTAAGCTGTTGGAGCGAGGTGGTATCAATGCTTTGTTCCTTGCAGACACATACGGTGGTTATGACACCTACGAAGGAAGTCTAGACAACTGCATACGACGGGCTGCCCAATGGCCTGTTACGGATCCTACTATTGTATGAATTACCTTTTCAATTTTTTTCCAATGTCCATGAAGAGAAGTACTAATGCGGTCCAACAGCCCATCAGTGCCATGGCAGCAGTCACCAAGAATTTGACTTTCGCCATCACGGCCTCAACTTCATTCGAACCGCCGTTCCTACTTGCTAAGAGGTTGTCAACCCTTGACCACTTAACTGGAGGTCGAGTTGGTTGGAACATCGTGACGTCTTGGAAAAAGGCTGCTTTCAAGGCCATTGGACTTGATAACCCGATTCCCCATGACGAGAGATACGAACAAGCAAACGAGTATCTTGAGGTGCTATACAAGTATGTTCAAACCAACTCGGACACTATCCAAATCCTGCTCCATGGGCGATGACTGACTTCCACCCCTTTTTTTTTCTTGCCCCCAATATGTAGGCTTTGGGAAGGATCCTGGGCAGATGATGCTGTTTCCCCCGATCCAGAGAATGACAGTTATGCGGATCCCGATAAGATCCGAACCATTCATCACCACGGAAAGTACTTTGACCTAGATACACGCCACATCATCGATCCGTCTCCCCAGAGAACACCGTTTCTGTTCCAGGCTGGAACCTCTTCTGCGGGCTCCGCATTTGCGGCGAGCCATGCTGAGGGAATCTTTGTGTCATCGCACTCCCCTAAGCTGTTGAAGCCCAAGGTGCAGGCCATTCGTGAGAAGGCGGCAGAATTGGGGAGGGATCCTCAATCCATCAAGTTCTTTGCCACATTTACGCCCATTCTTGGCAAAACCGATGAGGAGGCGCGGGAAAAGTACGAAGAGTTAAAAAAGTACGCGTCCGTTATCGGCGGCCTCGTCTTGGTTAGCGGCTGGACGGGAATCGACCTGTCCAAGATCCCCATCGACCAAGAAGTTACCGCGGCCGATTCCCTCGAGGCGAACAAGGTCCGCAGCATCCTCGACGCCTTCACCACGACGAGCGAATACGTGCCTAAGTGGACTCCTCGGGTGATAGCAGAGCGAGCTGCTATCGGTGGGCTAGGTCCCGTGGCTGTGGGGAGTCCCCAGACGGTGGCGGACGAAATGGAGAAGTGGATTAACGAAGGTGACTTGGACGGGTTCAATATTGGATACGTGACGACACCGGGGACGTTTGAGGATGTTGTGGATCTCTTGATTCCGGAACTGAGGAGGAGAGGTTTGTATCCAGAGCTCCCAGCGGTGGGAGAAGAAGTTACCGCTCGTGAGAAGGTCTACGGGAAGGGCCAGGCTGGATTACGGTCTGACCATCCGGGGTCGCGGTTTAAGTACGATGTTTACCCGGAAGATCCTGTAAAGGACTCCGGGGCTCACAAAGTTGAGTAGACCATTCTAGCCACAGCCTATAGGGAACTTTATTCTTTTTGAGCCAAGGCATCATAATATCAAGTTATGGCTGGGACAGTAACTTATATTTCTCTTCATGTAGTACTTCCAAGAAACTCGCTGAACCGGAGGGCCAAAGGCTAATTTTAGACACTAAGGATAGTCGCTATGTAAATAAATCGACCTGCAGATGAGAGTTCCCCCCCCCCCCCTTTTTTTTTTTTTTTTTTTTTTTTTTTTTTCCTGCCCCTCGAGATGGGTAAGAGGCAATCTCCCATTGTTTCCATGGCGCCCACTTAGATTTTCGATAGCAATATCGGCAAACGGAATAACATCCATATTTCCCGGGTTATACATATCAGCTCTTAACGTCCGTTGTTTATCCCCTCGAAATAGACTGGGCGGGGGAAATACTGGGGGCGCCGCGAATGCCGAGAATGGTCATGCCATGGGGTTAGGGCTAAGGGGATAATCTCGGTCACCATGGGTTAGCGAGCAGATGCCGCTAAGCCCTGTCTTGACTCTTGAGAGAGGAAGGTATTTGCTCGGGCAAGGTGAACGTAACCCCCTTGTCTATAACAAAGCTATCCGAGCTATATTATGTCCGGCTATACCGGACCAGGGACTCGTATTACTCGGTTTCCACCGGGTTGTGGAACATACCCTGATTCTTTCTCGTAGCAAGCGAGTCTGTGGTGATCACGACATCACTGGCGTTGTTCTACTATCGAAGTTGGCAAGAGCCCTGTGAACCATTCCCGTCGCCTTACCAATCTGACTTCGTCACTCGTGGCGGATAACTGGCCCGGTAGAGATCGTCACGGCGGAGGTCCGCCCACTCAGCGGTCGAGACGAAAGCTTATTGGGTGTTGTATTTTCAACATTGTTGGTGAGGGGAAAAGGAAATCCGATGATTATAAATGTCTAGACAAGGTAGGGAAGTGGGCGTAAGGAAATATCCCCATGAGAGAAGCACTGCCGTCCAACTAGACAGATTGGAAATATATAGCCCGGCTGCCTGCCTACCCAGAAGAGAGATCAAGGAGCTAATCCTCCACCGCTATACTAAGGCTCTGAACTATATTATTACACCTTGTCATATTGCCTAGAATACGACCGAACATGGCGAATAAGAGAATCGCAATCATCATTACCTCTGTACGTACGCCTCGCGTCGGTCCCTCTGTTGCCGCCTTGGTGAAGGAAGCCATTGAACCTGCAGCCACTGTGGCTTCGCTGGACCTCGAAATCCTCGACCTCGCAGATTTCAATCTCCCCCTGTACGACGAGACTGTTATCCCGGCCTCAGTGCCCGCCAAAGCGCAGTTCTCCCATGCGCACAGTATTGCTTGGAGCGCCGCCATCGCCAGCTACGACGCTTACATTTTCGTCATCCCCGAATACAATTTCGGCGTGAGCGCAGCTACCAAAAATGCCATCGATTACTTGTACAACGAATGGACTGGCCGTCCAGCTGCCGTGGTTAGCTACGGGATCCAGGGTGGCAAGCAGGCGTCCGAGCAGGTTAAGACTGTCCTAACCGGAATGAAGCTTCGGGTGGCAGACACGCGTCCACAATTGGTCTTTCAAGGGACGGATACCTTTGCCGCCGCCGGTGAGGGAATAATTGGCGATGAGAGCAGAAGTCAGTGGACCGGGGCCGAAGTGAAGCAGCAGTTGCTGAGTGTGTTTGATGAGATCAAGGAGCTTTTGCAAGTTGTGCCAGACGGGGACTCTCCATCATCATAAACGAAAAGAGGCATTTGTCCTGGGGTGCCTGTTTTGGAACGCCGGGAATGCAACGGTCCAGGTGGTCGAGGTTCGCCATCTTGGTGATTGCAAGGCGAAGATACAATCTTGGAGTAAGAGCGTGAAAGATAACACCCCCATCCAACATGACGTCTCTGAACCACCGTACCGCTTTAGCTAAGAACTAATCTGAGTAAGATCGGTATAGTTGTGCCCGTGCTCAAGAGGGGAAAAAAAAGAATGATGCAACGGAATCTAGTCAAAACGCTCATTTAATCACCGAACATCACGGCCGTCCGTTACACTCGATGGAAGGTGGAGATGTAGGGGAACGCAAATGATACTCTAGAGCTCAGAATTGCGGGTCGTATAAACATGCCATTCTTTCTCCCTTCTTTTATTATGCCTTCCAGACACTACTTCCCGCGTCTGTAAAACGGAAATCTACTCCCGTATCTTCTTTCCTCGCAAGTTTTCTACCATTTCTACACCACTGGGTGCCGTGGTAAATGGCATATTTTCGACGCGCTGTCTGCGGACGGTAAGAAAAACAAATGCCTCAATCAACCCTAATAGTAACACATAACCCTCATAGCGCGGACGCGGATTAACATCACAATCGGGATACCTTTCCTTCCTGGGTGCCCGATTCTGGTTCCTTTTGACCCGTGGGGGCGTGAGGGCTCCGTTCATCTCCTGGCGACCTTGGAACGGATGCCAAATGTTCAAGGCCGAGAGGCGGCGCACCAGTTTCGGCAGCTTGATTGCTTGGCCTATGGTCAGTCTGTGGCGGCGTCGACTGTGGAGAGGAGCCGAGTCCAGCAACGTCCTTTACATTCGCATGTTCCACTCCTGACTTGGGACTGCTTTCTGGTTCAGCATCCGCTTGAGTCGCCGTTTGTTTTGCCTTGTGACGACGATAGAGGATGAAGAAGACGACGGCCAGAGCCAAAACAATACCGACGACCACACCAGCAGCAATTCCACTGGCACCCCCAGAAATCTTGGGTTCGAACTTGGATTTCATGTGAGATGTTGATTTGGTAGTGACTGAGTTCGGGGCAGGGGTCGGTTTGGAAGGTTTGGGCGTATTTGTTTTGGTCTCGGATTTCTTGTAAAGCTCAGAAATTGATTCTAATTATCTCCTCTTTTTTAATGGCAGTGCAATTTCTGTTAGTTTAAGATTTTACGATTGCGGGAAATTATCACGACATGCGAAGAACCGTCTGGTGAGGTACTGGAACTCACTCGTTACGTCGTTTGCGCTGCATTTGGTTGTGAGGCAACCGAGCAGGGCGGAACTGGTGGAAAGCGTGGCTTGATTCTCGGTGGTACAGAAGCAGTTTGTACCCTCAAGATCGATACAGCCGCTACTCTTCACCGCTGTCTCTAAACACCCTTTCGCACATTGCGGAATATGAGAAATATGAGATGCCATGAAACTGCTGCTATACCATAACCCAAGCTTGAGTGTCACAGTGGTGAAGGTGCGGATTTGGGCAACTGAAAGATGAGGAGTATGTGAAAGGCAGCTGAGTTGAATGGAGAGCTTCACGATACAGACATACAATATTTCAAGCCTCCCACGTAAGGAGCTGAAAGATCCGAGCATGTTGGCCCAGCTTGCTCGGTCAAGATCCGACTCAAGATTGGCCTGACGAGGTACTTGGGACTGCATTCCTCAGCAAAAATGAAATCGGGAAATATCATTGCTTCTAGGTATTTGTTCGGTAGTAATTAAACACCTATTCGGCGATGTTGCTTACGTTTTCGTCGAGGCCTAAGTTGCCAGCACATTCCTTCGATCTTATCGCTCTCAAATGCGCATTGTGAAGGTGGCGTTTCATAGATGCATTCCTCACTTGAGTCACTTCTCTATTTCCAAAACCGGCCGTGACCCCGGACGCACGACGAGCCAGCCCAGTTCGCTGCGACCCACGACTATGGACGCACCACTAGTCAAGTGTTACAAGAGGGCGAATGAAGGAAATCATGATATTCTGGGCGGAACAAGTTAAGCGGGGCACTGGAACGTCTGGGTCCTGCTCCGCATTCTCTTCGGTTCTTACTGGCGAAAACATAAGTGTCAGCAGACTCTAGGAAAAAGATGGTTGGTCCTGGATTCTCGAGTCTTTATGTAAAGCAGCGCAAGGAAGAAAAAAGTCACCCCAATTCCTAGCTATTAGCCCTGACTGCAACAGATCGATTCCTGGCAGTCGTATCGATCAAGGGAGCGGTCGGCGGGGGGCGGGGGGGGAAGGTCGTGACGGCTCAGCTGGTCGGCTACACAGATGCGCGGGCAACAGCACGTGGGAAATATAATTTGCGCCCAACTTAAGAGCAATTGATCTAAGGTGCGTCCTCACGCAGACCAGCACGGAGATCTCGTCGAGCCTGAAAAAAGATGATTTAAGTTTGAGTGCGTCTTATGTAACCTTTCCATTTTTCGGGAGGTAGTCTTATTTCCTCAGTCAGATGGGCTGCAGTTTCCCGAATAGAAGCTGCCAGTCTTTGATCTTCCGGCTTATGTACGCTTACTGCATGATATTTGCTGCGGTCACTCTCCAAAAGTTCCCCCACCCCTGTCACTTTATTTAAAGGCTGCTTTCCGCTCATCCAAGTCTATGAAAGTGAAACTACCAGAGTTGTTAGTGGGTGCCTGTGCTTCTTTTCTGATTCATTACACCATCAATTGTTGTGGGCCGGTTTTTCTACTCCGTGTGACGTCAACATGGCAACGGAGAAGTTGGACTCGATTCTTCGCAACCATGTTGCGACAGATAGCGAGACAAAGGGGAAACTTATAGGCGCATCTTTTGTCGTGGTGAACAAAGACGGCAAGTTTACACATCCCGTCCAGTTTTACAAGGTTGCGACTGCTGACACACTCTACACACTCTAGGCGTTCTATACTCGGGCTCTGCCGGGAGAATCGGCTTGGAGACGTCCTCTCCTGACTGGACTCTTGATTCCTTCGCCAGTGTGGCGTCTTTAACGAAACTCGTGACAATCACAGCTGTTATGCAGCTCGTGGAGCAGGGCCGTCTGAAGCTAGAGGATGACATGAGAGAACTGGTGCCCGAGTTAGCCACCATGCAAATTCTGAAAGGATTTGACGGAGACAAACCGATCCTTGAGGACAACGTGAACCCAATCACACTTTGGTGAGTTATATCTTAGGCACATGGACAATCTTCCGCAACAGGTTCAGATTACCTTGAAGATACGGACAAACCTGGGCTAACTGGCTGTTGAGGAACTTACTAACCCACACCGTCGGACTCGGCTACGACATCGGCGACCCCGACCTCGTGAAGTGGTCCAAAGCCGTGGGCCGCACCGCAACCTGTAATGACTGGTCCCTCGAAGGCTTCACCACTCCAACTAAGTTCCCGCCCGGAGAAGGCTGGTACTACGGTACGGCGATCGACTGGGCCTGCCAAGCCCTCGAGAAGATCACAGGCGATCGGTTGAGCGTCTACGTACAGGCTCACATTTTCGATCCTTTAGGTATGAAAGACTCCACATGGTGGCCCGAACAACTTCAGCATGTCACCGATCGGAGAGTCCAGATGACATACCGGCAGGATGACGGGACGCTCCAGGGGGGTCCGGCGCCTTACCCCATCGAACACGAGATTGAGAGCGGCGGGAGTGGTCTGTTTACGACTCTCAGAGACTACGGCAGGTTTATCCAAGGGTTTCTTGGTGGGGAGCTACTAAAGAAGGAAACGATGGACCTCATGTTCACGCCGCAGCTCAACGAGCAGCAGGATGAGATGCTAAACCAAGTGGCGACAGAGTTCCACGACGGGTTCAAGCCCGAGTTTCCGAGGCAGCTGCGCATTAGCCACGGCAT
Organism: Scedosporium apiospermum; assembly: GCF_000732125.1. Taxonomy (NCBI): domain Eukaryota; kingdom Fungi; phylum Ascomycota; class Sordariomycetes; order Microascales; family Microascaceae; genus Scedosporium; species Scedosporium apiospermum. The sequence goes on along the minus strand of NW_015971790.1, from coordinate 16,707 downwards.
TGGCGGGATCCTCAACGATGACGATTGTCCTGGAAAGAGGAGCAAGGGGAGCATGTCGTGGAGCGGGTATTGCAACTCTCGTTGGGTAGGGGTCATTGCTTCTCATCCAAGGGCAGAAAGGGGTAAGGCGATATACTGACTACATGATTCTATTTTAGTGGATCGACCCCACGATCGGAATTGGAGCGGCTCAAATGGTGTTCCTGCTGCCCTATCCCGATGCTGTGGCGAATCGTCTATGGGATCAGCTGGAAAGGACCGTCTACTCTAACTTGATGGCTGAGTGAAACTAGGCAACGTCATATCGTGGCATTTGACTCTTACAGGATGATTCGGAGAATAATGTCAAAGAGAGAGCTCTACAGAGTAGGAATTTACCCCCAAACAGCCTGCTTTCTCCCGAGAACAAGTATTTCATTCGCGATATCCTGGCGGGTTCTCGACAGGCTTTTATATAAAAATTCTCATTTTCAATTCTTTGGCCTCTTTTGCCTTTACGCAATGAACGAAATGTAGGGGCAATTAATGCCGTTGAGAACGGCCAGTCTGTCCTTGAAAGGATGCCTCGGAAGTTCTACATCGAAATCGGAGGCCCAGAAGAATCTATCATCAGTAGAAGAAAAGGCTCTTGCGCAGTGGAGTGGATTCGTATCCAAGGTGTAGTTAGCCTACTATTAACAACGTACCGATAAGTCCGTTTTGCAGCCTGGCGGACATTGCTTGTTTCCAATCGTAATCTACAACTTAGCTTGCGACAGTCCTGGTTATTGCTTTTAATTCACGTGAGATGCTCCTCACATCAAATTGACAAAAAAGCCCAGCTGAGTAGTCACGTGTCGCCCCGCATTTCTGACGTTGCACATCAGGCAAGGTTCCGCGTTCAAGTTCGAATCTTTTATCTGATCGATCGTCGACGCGAGCACGCCTAACAAACCAATCCCAAACCATATACTAATTTATGCATCTTTCAGACTATCCAATTAAGTAACTAGTCGTCTCGCCATCATGGAACCACGAAAAACCCCTCGTAAACTTAACACTCAAGCCTGCGACCAGTGTCGACTGCGCAAAACCATGGTATGACCGATCGGTATCTCACATAGCCTGAATGGGACACTCATGTGGTGGGAATAATAGTGTAGCCCCTCTCAACCATGCGCAAGCTGTGTTTCTATGGGATTTGAGTGCACGTTCCTCAAGCCACAGAAGAAGCGTGGTCCGGCTGGACAGTAAGTCAGCCTACATTTCAACCTCAGGGGAGAGCCTCTCTTAACATTCCTCCAAAGCCGAGTCACACAGATCCGTCAGCAGCAAATGCTCGCCCAAAACGAACGTTCTGTAATCAACGCCGCTCTGCCCCAGACACAGCCTAGCGATCATAATATACGTTCTGGGTTGAGCTCGTCTCCCTCTATATCTCTATCGAACTCGGCGAGTCCGAACTATCCGAACGTGCAGTTAATAGAACAACAAGTTAGCCATCTCGACCAAACTAGCGTAAGTGGCGGGTATGCTGCTGCAATCCCCGTTTCGGCGACCATGGACAATTCATCTCCTTGGGGGGAGGGTCGTGATTTAGAGTACTGGTTGCCGGATAGTCTCAACACACAGACATCCTTCTTCGGCCTCTCAGGAAACAGCATACATGTCAAAACGGCACTACCCCCCATCGTCGATGTTGACGCTTGCGACGCATCTTTAAATATACAAACAGATAACCCAATGTCCGGCATTCCCTTACGACAATCTAGTGGCCGTTCCGAATCCCTTTGGCCATCTTATATCAATGAAAGCAGCCTTATTCCGTGGATCGATGTATATTTCGATCGGTTACACCCTACATTGCCGGTGCTTAATCGGTCGTCCATCTTCATAAGAATCCTATCCCAGGAACACCGGAGAAACTCTCAGTTCGGAGCCATGCTTCTAGCGGTCGGCGCATTTTCCCTCACACAACCTATCGAAATCAGCGAACGGCCCACAGCATCATCCAGAGCAGATCAGGCAAGATTTATGATGAATGAGTCGACCAAGATGCGAAGCTCCTCTGATTTTGGGGAACAACCAACCCTAGAAGCTGTCTTGACGAGCTTCTTCCTTTTCGGATGTCTGTTTGGAACCAACCAGCATAATGCGGCACGGTTACGTCTACGCGAGGCGATTGACCTGGCCCTCATGTTAGGACTGAATGATCCCAATTCATACAATCGTCTGTCAAGCGAAGAAAAGGGACAGTGGTTGCGGACTTATCTCGTCCTGTCTGTCACTGAGAGGTATGTAACCATGAACCAAATGGAAATGCGCGACTCTCCTAAATCTCAATGTTGCTGACGGATCCTTGACCAACATAGGGCTTACGCGCTCCAACGTCGCCATTCAATTATGCTGACGGGGAAACCTGGGTTTGTCATGCGGCCGACGGACGGATTTATTCACAGCGCGACCCATAGCCTCGTGTCAGGCATTATAGTCCACAACGAGAAAGACGCCGCCGGGATGATGGGATTGGCACTCCTCATGGAAATCTTTGATGCTGTCGACGAAGAGATTGTCGACTGCTGGAATGGACGATGCAAGGTTGGCACGTCCCAGTGCAGAGGATTCGACGAAGCGAAGGCCTTGGATATACACAGAAGTCTTGCTCATGTCAGTGACCCGAGTCGATACAAGAGCAACGACTGGTTTGACCCAGATCATTCCCGTTTCGATTCGCATTCGGCACAAGCAACAAGAAACCTTGGCACCTTTCTGGCTGAAACGCAATGTGCAGATGTTCTAATCACCCAGAAGTGGGTACAGAATCGTCTGTGGCATCTATGCTTGAGCCATGGCCTCTTGAAAGCGGACTCGGAAACCAAGGAGCTTTCCTTTGACTATGCATTTTCCATTGCTGAAGCCACCCTAGACGTGTGCAGATCTGTACGAATCAGCGCCATGGAAGCTCACGGAATAGGAATTGTAAGTATTGTATATCAAAAAAAAAAAAAAAAAAAAAAAAAAAAACAGAACGGTAGCCGACGAATTGTTTACTCGAATGCTGATGATTTGTAGATCGAAAAGTTGTACGACATTGCCATTAGCGCCATTACAACTCCACCCAGCGAAATGGAAGGCAGTTCGGCAACGGAAAATTCGTCAAGACAGATTCTAGCACAACAGTACTTGAGCTTGTTACAAGTTCTACGAGGAGGGAACCATCATTACCTCGAAGAATATAAAAAACAATTGGCGTTCTTGGGTTTGTTGGGGCAATCATGACAATGAGGAGGAACAGATACCCGCGGCGACGATTATGATGACATCTTTGCCGCTCTTCTAACCGCACTTCAATGTTATCTCCCTCAAAATAGCTGAAAATATCTGAGAAGGGCTGTCCGAATAGGTAGTATATTTGTAGAATAATGGCTGTTTAAGATTCTTGGCCAAGTGCCATCATTGAGACTATTTATCTATCTAGGATCGGGACAATAGCTGCTCGGGAGTAACGAGCGTCGTTTGCTTCGCCTCCGTCGTAGTTTCGTACTTGCGCCACTTGCGCATAGGAATCTTAGCATCGTACATCTCATCGATCTCAGCAAAGGTACGGCCTCGGGTTTCCGGCATGAAGAAATACACAAAGACCATAACACATGCCATGCATCCACCGAAAACGAGATATGTCTTCGCTCCTAGGCCGGCCGCATCGGCACTCGTCAGCTGGGGAACGGCGAACGTGGTGATGACGGCAGTGGTCTGGGCGCACGCAATCGTGTATGCCATGGTGTGGTTCCGTAGTTTAGGCGTAGCGATTTCCGACGGCATCAAGGCAGAGAGTGAGTAGAAGCAAGCTCCCCAGAAAAAGTTGAAGATAAACCCAAGTGCCGCTATAGTGAGGGCAACCTTGTCGTTTTTGGCGTTAAATGCAAGTCCTCCGGCGATCATGTCGATTATAAAGAGCAGGGACATTCCGACAAACGCCGTCGGACGCCTGCCAGCACGATCGATGACGAGGGGCGCGACCATGGTACCAGCCATAGTACAGCATGAAGCAATGACAGTGAAGGTGAACGCATCTCCGATGCCCAGTTCGATGAGGAAGACCGTCGTATAGGTTGTCGAGAGGATGATACCTGAAATCTGATTGAGAGAGTAAAATGCCCCCGCCGTGAGAGTGCGTTTCAGATTCTCTCGATCAAAGATTTCCCAGAACCGAACGTTGGCAGTGAGAGATCGTTCATTTTCCTCGCACAGCTTCATCACCCGAAGCTCGTCATCAACTTGCCAGTCACTGAATCCGCGCAGTCTCCTCAGGTTGCGCCTGGCTTCATCCATCCGTCCTTTGCTCACAAGCCACTGGGGGCTCTCAGGGAGGCCGATCGTGAGAACAAACAATAGAACAGGCAGTGCACACTGTACTGCCAGAGGAATCATGTACTGCCTTTTGCCATCGAGTGTGTGGGTGCTATTGACAATGACGGTCGATATGACACCGGAAAGCAGAGATAGAATATTGATCGATGTTACACTCCGACCTCGCATGCTCGGCGGTACGACTTCCGACAAATACAAAGGTGCGGTAGCGTTGGCAAGGCCGACGACGGCAGCGGTCCAGAAGCGTCCGATCACGAAGGAAGCCAAATTAGGGGCAAACACCTGAAGAAAGCCGCCTCCCAGCGAAAAGATATAGGCGCCAAGCAGCGGCAGTTTCCGGCCGAAATGATTGTTGAGAGGCGAGGCAGACAAACCACCAATGATTGATCCTACAAGGGGCACAGAGAAGACTAGGTTCTGATTCCGGGCCGTAAGAACCATTGCTCCCGTCGTGGGGTTTCGGCCTTGAAACGTATCGACCTTCCGTCATTGTTAGCCAATGATTGAAATCATATCTTTGGGTTGATTTGAATTGTTCTCACAAAAGCTGTCAGTGCTGCCACTGGAGAGATGACTTTGTCATCATAGCCGAATAGGAATGACGCGGATCCGAAAGCAACGCAGGCCAAGATGAGCAGGACGTTGACGGCGCCCTTGTCGGGAATAATTACTTCGGGTGAGAGTTCCTTTCCTTCAGCGTGGTGAACGTGAACAGGCGTCCCATTCCCCAGACCTGTGTCTCCCTTCTCGGAAATGTCTTGGGGTGGCATTTTAGAAATAAGGACGACCAATCGATGTATAAAGAGGCTTTCAGTTTGCTTTCAGACAAGGGATAGGTAATGATAGTCAAGAATCCAGGATTGCTGTGACTGGGTGATGGATGAAAAGAAATAGTGGGATATCATCTCTCGGACAGAGGCGCCGCACGCGGCATCTTTATAGAAAGCGAAATGATCGTCTGTCGTGTAAACAGCTCATTCCTATTTCCCCAGACACTCCCCAGACAGCAGACACGGGTACCCCAGGTTTCGGGAAAAACCTGGAGTATGGATCGAGCTCACGAGTCTGATGATGTTTCCCGAAAAGAGCAAGTCGGCTCCCAAACTGTGAGAATTATCGGAGAAATTAAAGTTCTCTTGGAGAATCGTCGGAGCAACTTTCTAATTGTGGAAAGACTTGTCCTGGAGAATCCCCGGAGAAAAAGAAACTCCAATGGTTTGTCCGGGCACTGCTGTCACCTGTGCACAATGTCGGCCGAGCGTGCGTGGTTAGCTCGGGTCGTGTTACGATCTCGGACGGCGAATCTGCAGAACTATTATGAGACAATACATATAGCTGAAATATATATTAATGCAAAGCCGAGAGATATTAGTACCGAGGCCATATAGGAACGTATTACTTATTGCCGAAAGGAGTGATAACTTTCATCTTGCTACATGTCATCCTCTCAGACCTCTTCCCCTCCTACACTTCCAAGTCCCCGCGCTCATTTTCTTCAAGACGGAACTCCTCTCCATGATCTTCATACCTCAGAGGATAGGCCCAAAACTGGAGAGAGTTGTGTAAATAACAACTCAACTCTATATCAATCCCCCCTTTTTCCGCCGCCTTTGTTTTTCCATTCTGTTTTTCCTTTCCATCGTACTCATTCCGAGGTGTCCCCGCCATTATGTCCACTCTTGCGGCATCACAAGCAATCAGCCCACTTGCGCGGCTTGTTCCCTTAAAAGGTGCGACAGGCGGTCTGGATTGCAGCGAGAACGCTGAAGAAATTCCAAAGAGTCTGAAACATTCTTCTGACTTTACGCGATGGCGGCCGTCCTTCCATCTACTTGCGCCTCACGGATGGCTCAATGACCCCTGCGGACCTGGCTACGACCCGACAACTGAAACATATCATCTGGCCTTCCAGTGGAATCCCAATGGGAACGATTGGGGTGACATAGCTTGGGGTCATTCCATTTCCCGTGATCTTGTTGTATGGGAGACTTCCCCACAACCATGCCTAGTACCATCCGCCCACTATGATTTTCGGGGAGTATTTACTGGATGTTTCCAGGCCACCGATATTAACGGCGAGAGAAACGGGACGCTTACGTATATCTACACTTCTGTTAACCAACTTCCAATCCACTACAGCATACCCTACACTTCAGGTTCCGAGTCATTAAGCATTGCTATTTCTCGAGACCAAGGCCAGACGTGGAATCGATTGCCGTCCAATCCTATCCTCCCCGGACCACCTGCAGGCCTCAGCGTCACTGGCTGGAGAGACCCCTTTATCTCGGCGTCTCCATCCGCACTGGCAGAGGCTCGCCACGATAACGTTCGCAGTGGCTTCATTTCGGGTGGCCTTGTTGACAGAACGCCGACTGTCTTTGTCTACTCTCTCAAGAAAGACAACCTTGCCGAATGGAGGTACCTCGGACCTTTGCTTGACGTAGGGTTGAATTTCTGCCCTTCTCGTTGGTCAGGAGACTTTGGTGTCAACTGGGAGGTTCCCAACTACGTAACTCTGAAAGATGATGAGGGTACATTACGGGACTTCATCATTATGGGGGCAGAAGGTTGTTTGCCAAGGCATGAGAAGAACCAGACGACACTTGCAAGAGACTCACGCATTCAACGATCACAGCTGTGGATAGGATTGAAATCCCGCGACAACCCAAAGCCAACACGTTCCTCGTCTGCGTTGATGGACTACTCATTCGGCGGTATTTTTGATAACGGACTCTTCTATGCTGCGAATTCCTTTTGGGACCCAGTTGTGAACCAACACGTTATTTTTGGCTGGATCACCGAGGAAGATCTCCCAGACGATATCCGTCACCTGCAAGGATGGAGCGGCCTAATCTCACTTCCCCGAGTCCTTAAACTAATCACTATCCACGGCGTTAAGAAAGCCCGATCTACTAGACATTTAGAGGAGATCACCTCTCTTGAACTTACGCCGGATGATAATGGCACATATACTGTCCGCACGCTGGGTATTATACCTGATCCACGATTGCAACGCCTTCGGGAAAAGGCCCGAAGGACAGACATCTCCGGTGTCCCATTACCTGGGTTGAACGAGGCAGGCGAAGATATCCGTTTCCGAAAACCCTTTGTGCCTCTGTATACACAATGCTGGGAAGCGGAAGCTACGATTACCGTGAGTAAGAGCGCTCGCCGTGCAGGCTTCATCATTTACCACACTTCCGGTACGTTATATATATTTCGTCCATATCTTTGTGACACTTTTTTTTTTTTTTTTTTTTTTTTTTTTTTTTGGTTGGCATTTCCGCGCGTTAGGAAACGTTCTAACCCGGCTTCTCTTTTTCATATTACAGATCTTCATATTAAAACCCTCGTCTACTGGGACTCAACGAGCGAGACGTTTATTATTGAGAGACCGCATATCCAAGCACCCATAAGCCATGCTCCCGAGGCTGCTCCTTTCACTCTTTTTACGTTAATTGGCAGTTCCGATAGTGCCTCTGAGAATAGGCGTGGCTACAGCGCCGCAGAAACGGAGGAAAGCCTCAACATCCGAGCATTTTTCGACACGAGCGTGCTTGAAATCTTTGTAAACGAACGCTTAGAACTCTCCACGCGGGTCTACCTCCCAGACAAGCGTGAATGGGAGCACGGTGGAATTTATTTCTTCGCAGAAAATAAACGAGATCCCGAGACACCTAATTATCCGGTCGAAAGTGGGAGGTTAGGAAATGGAGATATCTCAATGTTAGTTAGTTGCAGGATTTGGGACAGACTCCAGAAATAATTTTATTTTGTAGTATGTCTTGCTTTAAATATCGATCTATAGACAGTTTACTTATCGCCTCTCTGCTTCTTCTTTTATTTTTAAATCGCGATGAAGAAGTGAGCCTACATATGGCTTTGAATATTTAAGGCCGACTGTTCTTTCTTGAATGCTGTTCGCAACGAAGCGCGGGCCGGCGACCGGTTAACTTCGGAGAGACTTATATTGTCTCTTCTGCCCACTGTAGAGTAAGGAGGTAGTCGACGGCTCTTTATATATAGGTAAGAGACAAATGTAGCCCGAGGACGGCGTCCTAGAACATGTAAGCGCACTACTAAGACCGGTCATCGGTTCTAATAATAATATAAGAATTCTAGTATTGTAGAAACTAAAGCTAGGTGATATATAGTTTAGATAATAACCTCCCTCAGCCCAGCCTAAGTAAAATAAGAATAAAAAAAATATAGGTAAAGGAAAGAAAAGTCTTCAAAAGTAAAAACTCTAATGCTAGAGTAAGGGAGGAAATAATAATAGTAAGCGTAATATGCACTAGTAGGACCGTAGTAGGACCGTAGCGGGGTATCTAGTTATATATTACAGCCCGTTGCTTTCCAAAAAGTCAAAATTGACCTGATAGCCGGCGCTGGCATTGTTGTGAAGAGTGAAGGCGTGTCCAGTGTTGGGCTGGATCTTGATATCGATCACAGGGGCGTGAGGGTAGGTCTGCTCCAACAGCGTCTTGTTCACGATGCCTTTACAATCTCCGCCGCAGACGTAAAAGTCAAACTCGGGAAGAAAGTACTGGACCGGGGCTCTCATCTCGGGACCGGGCAGACCGAGGATCTGGTAGGCTGAGGCGAACTCTCCGATGGGGGCGGGCTGCTTGAGGGCATTGCCGTATTCGAGCATCTCTTCGGTGAAGGCGGTCTCGGTATCTCCGGCAAAGAAAATAGTCTGGATCCCGCTCTTCTTGCAGACGACGTAGCCGCTGGGGCGGTCGAAGGAAGGCGTGCTCGAAGCGGGTGCTTCGGCGTTCCATGCCGCCATTCCGGCTTTTCCGAGGAGAGGTCCGAGGTAGTAGCCCGTGATGATGGCGCCGTCGGTCAGAGGGCCGTACTTGGCGATAAAAGCCGAAGTGAGGACCGAGCCCCAGCTGTGGCCGACGTGTACGATCTTGCTTGGTTTGGAAAGTTTGCCGAAGGGCGAGCCTCGCGGTTGTCCCTTGCTCGCGAGACCATAGATGATGCCGTCGCGCGCCAGAAGGGTCAGTTGATGAAGAAGCTCAAGTTCGAGGGGTGCCTGGACCACGGTGTAGGCATCGGGAATGTCGGATTTACCTACTCCCAGGCGGTCGTAGGTGAGAATGGAATACCCAGCCTTGAGCGCCGCTTCGACATAGGAGAGGTTGTCGCGGTCGAGCTCGGGGTCCCAGTATCTCGAGTCGTAGTGCACGCCGTGGGTGGCGAGCTGCAAGATGCCCTTCTTCTTATCCCCATCGCGCTTGGGGATGCACAGCTGGGCATGGATGTTGAAAGTCCCGGAGGTGGTAGTGTTCTTGATGATGCGGTCGGAACCTCCCACGGTGGACCAGGTATCCGTGTAAATTGCCCAGGCGATGGCGTCAATGTCGCTGTCCACCCTCGGGATATTATAAATGGCGCTCTCTGCCGTGGCAGTTACCGGAATGTCTAGCTGCCTGCAGTAACCATTGGTCCTATGCTCAAACGCACCGACGTCCGAGGCCGAGACGTGGCGGAAGATGAGGGCCATCAATGCAAGTATCGCAGCAGCCATAACGTTAGACTTGTGAAAAGGATGAATAGATAAAAAGGTGAAGAGGTAAAGCCGCTGCAGGTTGGGTCTATGGGAGGACTTGAGATAGCGGGGTTGATCCGCTTGAGCGATAGGGAGAGGAAGTCGAAAACGACGAGAAATAACCAACACTTATATAAAATTTTCCATCAACGAGAGCCTCCTCGATTTCCATCACCACCGATGATGACCCCTCAACCACCGCCCATCTTGGTGACGCGTCGAGTTTTCCTCCAGGTTGTATCGACGATGACGGTATACGAATCCTTTGTGGCACTGCCAAGGTCGAACGCTCAAACCACATGCTGCCAGCCCGCCGACCATTCGTGATCGCGATAAAGGCGAGAGGCCGACACATGGGATATGTTGCTTCCAAATTCGACTTCTCATGAGTCCGGACTCGGGAGGGGACATCTAGAGAGGCAGTGCAAAGCTGTGGAGATGCTTGGCAGACTTGGAAGAAATCAGACGCCGGTCGCTGAGTGCTAGGGTAAGCATAGCCACGCTTGTCATCTTAATATTTGAAGCGTATTCCAAATGTTTTCTTCCCTCCCATGCTCGACGAAATTTCCGTCTTACGGAGTGGGGGAGACAACTATTTGAATTAAGCTTAGCTGTGTTCTAGAAGTTCTAGAAAAGTGTATTCCAAATACATCTGTCCATACTAATCTATCCCTGGTCTTCAACTCCCGATTGGCTCCCCCCCAAAAAAATCCCGAGTCAGGCCACAGCCCCACACCGACAGTCTTTCTCATTTTCAGGTCACCAGGGCCTTAATAGAACTGAAAACCTGGACAAGCTATCATAACTTAGCTCGCAATAGATCGGGCAGAGCAGACTGACTCGGAACAGTTAGATGCATCTGTGAGTTATTTCCTAGATAACCCCGACACGGTGTTTCATGAAATACTCTATTTAAAAACTAGACGCCGAGCCTTCACACCCACCCCCGAGGTCCCAGCTTAAAGACAGACTTAATCCGGAGTAAATGGCCCCCTCAGCCCAAAACAACTCTTTGGCTTGATTCCATGTCCTCCCAGCAACTTACCTACGGACCGTGTTCCATACAGACCTCAACTCCCTTCCTTCAAATTTGCGACCACCATACAACAAAAGCAATTTTGGATCTAACAACACACCGAAGATGAGCTATCAACCTGGCGGCAACATGCACAGCAGCATTCCCCTGGATTCGCGAAGTCACACGTCTCGGGACTTCCCCGGCAGGTGCACGTCGTGGTGGTCGATACGAAAGCAGAGAATACCTGCGATGTCGACATGGTCACGGCGCATAATGGGACCCAGGAGCCTACTAGAGCTGGAGCAGTAAAGGTCGTCGTAGTGGTGGTCGTACTGGCAGCACCGGCGGTCAACCCAAGGGAGAGACAGGCATTCGAGATCTCCGATGACTTGTCCTGCACCTGCCTGGGTTGCATGTGTTGCTCGTCTCGACCTTTCCAACGTCAAAGTAACCGGTTCCTGTGGATTGCCTACGGCACACGTATACCAATACCTAGTGGCTGTTGAGCTCGTCAAGAGCACGCTGAGTAGGAAGCGTTCTGGTTAACGACGGCACAAGCTTGGGTGATGTGAAAGGGGACAATAACGCCTACGTAGTTGGAGTTGTAGTCGTTGTTATGGTCGCGGTCTGCGGTGCATCGAGATATTCTATACAAAATGTCAGTACGTCATCTCTGAGATCATCGAGGAGTGCGAGCGCGCAGGGAATCTCGCCGGCGTCGAGTTGTGGGATCGGCCATTTTGAGGTCTGGGCGAGGGTTACCGAGCAACGAAGCGCAAGAACGGCCGCGGTGAAGAGTCTGCGAGGCATTGTTCCTCGGTGAGACTTCCAGATCTACCTGACAGGCTGGTAGGGCCTCTGGATGGGCCTGGAGAACGGAGGACTAGCCCTACTTTTTGAACCTTGCCGGTCTCCCTAGGAGATAAAGGCACCTAAGGCAATGTCTCAATGGGAGGCTTCTGTTCTATATCGAACTTCATATGCGTACACCAAGATCTCTATCCCCCCTCCCCCCCATCTTCGGTCGCCAGACACAAGGTCGGTCTCAGTTAAAGCCCGAGAAGTAGGTGAGACAATCAACCTTACATACACCAAAACTTGGGCTGGGGGAGAGCTCCCAGATGATTTAAAATGACAGCGGCCGCTTTTTCGCAGTTCTACCGGTCTCATTGTGCGGCGGCAATTACATGGGTTCGGAAAGCCCATAATTACCAAACAGGCGCACGCATGTGGAACAAACTTTAAATTCAGTCGTAAATTGCGTTACCCTACCATCCAACCCCCCTTGCAGCGAAATTATTTCATGTCGATGGAATACGAACTTTTCATCGTGCCTAGTGTGTAGAGGTGTGCCTGGATCTGCTGAGGTGACATGCGTCCCATTGTTTATAGGCGGATAAGACGCTGATGACTTCATAGCTGGAAAGTAAATACTGCGTCCTGTCTGTCCTTCGGCGCATCCATCGTAGCCAGGACGCGCAACGTGCATGTCAGTAACTCTCTGCTGGACGCTGCGCCACACCACCTCCGTTATGTTTATGTGGAGTCGGAATCCTTGAGGTAGAAACTGTGATTTGACGACGATGGATGGAGCCACATTGTGGTAAAGGATAATTGCTTTGGGGGATTACTTCCCCCGCCTACCCCAGCCATGTGCTTTAGTATTCAATTCTTCAGTATTATAATTAGAAGTCTCACATAAGGTTTATTGTTTATCTGCAGTCCTTCTTGCTACCCGACTCTCCTGTTAAATCTAGGGAGTTAGTGTCCGAAGCATGAAGAGTGGAAAATTTCATGAGAATTGCGTGAAGCTGGACTACAATCCATGATAGGGTTGTTGGGACTCTTAGTTGTTCTAATATTAGTAGATGTCCAATCTAATGATGTGACCCCGTCGAGTCCCCCATTGCCAACTAGAACTTACGTGTATATCATGCACCAGCGCCTTCCGAGGAGATATCGATGTATACCTTCTATTAATAACTCCGCTATGCTTCTAGGTAGGAGCGGTCTCCTTTGCCTACATTCTTTCCAACCGGACGCGCTGTATATCCTTGTGGTTTGCGCGTGAAAATCACCTGTGATGGGTCCCCTCTCCCTCACTCCATCAATAGAGATCTAGAGAGTTGCAGGACCGCAGGTAAGCCAAGATGTCAGTCGTCATGATATCTTTTCCTTAGTTCGCACACCATCTGTCCAGGCGAATGGATACGAGAAGTTGAACTTTGACTCGTCCCATTTTCAGCCCCGTCATATGATGGGCTATGATACCTAAGTGGCCTGCCCATTTGGCAGTGTCCTCGGTGGGGTGAAAAGGTTGAGTATCATTCTCGGCAGTAGATCGTTCAGTTGGAGGCGGAATTCTATCTTCGAGGCAAACTATAAGTAGACAGCTTCCCTCCGAGATCTCGCCAATCTGGACAACTCATAAGCAACGAGATTTATTCTTCACTTCCACCAACAAGACACTTTTATCAACAATGAAGGTTTCGAAGGTTCTTCCCCTCTCCATTGTTTTGGGGTCCGTCCTTGCCCTCCCGGGGCCGGACAACGTCGATCACCATCCGCCCCCGACTCGCACTGTCATCACGAGTGTCACTGTAACAGTGACCAAGCCGGTGACCGACATCAAAACGGTTACAGTGACCAAGCCGGTGACCGATACCGAAACAGTTACTGTGACCAAGCCGGTGACCGATACCAAAACAGTTACTGTGACCAAGCCGGTGACCGATACCAAAACGGTTACAGTGACCAAGACGGTGACCAAGACGGAGCAAAAGAAGTGCAAACCTACGCATGGTCAGGATAACAAGGATGATCATGGCAAGGATCACAAGGATGATCATGGCAAGGATCACAGCTCATAACATGGATCGAGATAGCAAGGATAAGGATCGTGACCACTGTGACAAGGATTGTGGTCATCATTACGGCAAGGTCGTGATAAGGATCGAGGTGACAAAGCTGGCGGTCTTAATAGCAAGGGTCATTACGACTATGAGGTTTGTTTGACAGGACTATAAGGAACACGACAGGAAGTAAGAACGAGTATTAATAGCTAGGACGTTACAGCAGAGCATGCCAGGACGGAGGAACAGGTAGAATAGGGGATGACTGAAGATCTGGCCTTAATTACTACTGCTCGAATGGGAAATTGTTTTTTATATATGTTTATTACTGAGGATCTAGTTGTAGACAATAGTATTAACTATATTCTAACACGATAGATGTATGTTGAATTATCCGGCCCGAAGGTGTTATATTATAGTTACTGTCATCTGTTGGGCTTGGCAAAATTCTTTCGGCTCTCCCCTGAAAATTCCTAGCCTTGTGAATGTGCCGGGTCTGCCACTCACAGCTTCAAGGATCAACCCGAGGCAAGAAGTGGCGTTACTTTCCATCAGAAATCCTTCTGCCAGACCCTCTGACCATATTCGGAGATACCATAGTAGACTCTCAGAATGCGCTTCCGCATCGTCGTCAACAGAATCAATATCGAAATAACCCTTCAGCGGGCTTTCGGCGACTTCGCCCTTCCCGAGACAAAGTAAATTACCACTTAGAACGAGCGGGTAGTTTTTCCTGTGACCATGATCGATGTCCCACGCCTGCGGTAGCTTTTCCACGACAGTTGCGGAGGCCACTCCCGTCCACTGTGGACCACAGGATGCGGCCGGACCAAATTCCTCCTCCGCTCTATGCGGGTACGCCATTGGAAACTCATAGGACCAGCTTCCTTCCATTGATGCCCAGGTCCTGCTAGGAAACAGTGGATTCCGTGCTCGAGGCCGCGGCGTACCTTCGCGAGGCTGCCACAACAGATTCCTTAGAAACAATCGACCGTCCCATATTCCTAGCATGTATTGCCCAAAAAGCCCGTTATCCCTTTGGGCAGCTTGTAATTCCTGCGCAATGGCTTGAATGGCTTTCAGTTTATCGGAGCTGAAAGTAAGCTTTCGCCAATGGTACCTGTTAAGAAAATTGTGCCAATACTCAAACCCAAGTATGGGGTAACATGGCCAGGCGAATGCCCGACTGGTCCTGGATATAATGAACGACGATATTGCACTAAGAGTCACTACAGGCAGGCGGCTACATAACTCAATTCCATTGCAACAATCCCATTTTGCCTCCCTTGGCGTCATATGGAGAAGGCGACGTGACAATAGTCGTTCCTGAAGTGCCCATGCTCGTGTAAAGATTGGAATCCTATCCAATTGGTGGTTATCTTCGAAATCAACATGTAGTCTGTCGTTGGATGACTGCAGAGTGACTGGCTCACAGCCGTGCACGTCGTCAAGTTGCTTGAGGTTTCGGGTTGGCATGCAACTCTGTGTGCTGTCCTTCGATCCAGAGGCGGAAATTGTGAGCCAGGCAGCCCCGTAGTACGAAGCCATTTTCGAGCTTTCTGTGTTCCAATCTTCCAAATCTCCTTGGATAATGCACAGAGCATCAATCCACATATACATAACGCCCAACTCTCGACAGATATCCATGGCCTCTTGGAAAACCAGAGGAAGCGATTCCCAGGGAATCCCTCTCTTGTACTCTGCAAGGTTTTACCTCGTTGTTTTTAATGGCGGCACGTCGCCCCAACACCACGATAAAGCTACATAGTCTCCTTTTTCAGATGGAAAACTCTCGTAGTACGACGTCCTTACTGTTCGTCCTAATATCAAGCTTGAGAAGCCTCTTCGGAAGGAAAGGTTGATGTTGCGGACGACAGTTTGCATGGTCCTTATCGCAACGAGAAATCTATGCTTTAATTCTGTCGTACTAGGCTTTGGTTCCGGGTATGGATAGAATCTGTATCAAAGTAAGAACACTGTCAAGTGCGCCGGTCGGAGACCTCGGGTTGGGCTAATGAATGTAATATATTCCAGTATTTATTTCTATACTAATTAGGGCGAATTGACCCGGAACTATCATTACTTACCTCTAGACCTAATAAGATAATATAAATATATACTATAGATACTATATATTTTAATTTCTTAATTTAAACTATAATCTCTTATATTTTTCTTATATATTTAATATTATCTTTATTATATATATATTATAATCTTAATATTAAAGTTTTATATATTAAATAAATATAGTTAATATTAAAATTAAAAGATATTTATTATAAAGTAAGTAAAGTGATTAAATAATATTTATAAGATATTAGTAAAAAGTATATATTTAAATATAAAAATATAATTATATTTAAATTAATTATTAAAAAATCTAAAAAAATAAATTAAATATATAATAAAATTTATAATTTATATAAATATTTTTTTTAAATTTCTTTACTAAACTAATATTTTTATATTATTAATCTTCTAGTAAACTAACTATATTTTAGAGTTAATTCCTCTTAAACTATTAAAACTATTTAATTAATTTTATTAGTTTTAGTTATATTAGTCTATAATTTACTATAATTTATTCTTTTCTACTATACTTAACTCCTTTAAATCTTTAAAATAATTAGCTTATAATATATTATTACTTTTATTATTATTACTTTTTCTTTTATTATATTAAAAATAAATTTAAGTTTTTAAAATTTTTATTTTTAAAATTAAAATTTGTTTTTAATTTTAAAAACTAATTTAAACTTATTAATAAATTTTATTTTTAAAGTTTTTATTTTAAATTTTTTAAAAATTAATTTTTAATTTTTTTAATTAAACTATTTCTAAATTTTTATTTTAGTTTTTCTAGAAACTAGTTTTTAAAATAAATTTTTTTATTTTATATATATTTTTTATAATAAAATTATTTA